>NC_135021.1:0-1200000 GCF_051020955.1 Megalopta genalis | reverse complement strand
AATCACTAGAGTAAAGCGCCATTTTCTGACTTTAGATTTCGTTCTAAATACTTAATTCTGATGTAAAATTGTTAGTTAAGCAAGATTCTCGTATTTAAAAAAATCTAATGAGAGGTGTTTTGAGAAAATTGAAGAAGCCGAAAAATCACAAGAGTAAAGTGCCATTTTCTGACATTACATTTCGTTCTAAATACTTAGTTCTAATGTAAAATCGTTAGCTAAGCCAGACTCTCGTATTTAAGAAAATCTAATGACAGGTTTTTTCAGAAAATTGAAAAAACCGTAAAATCATAAGAGGAAAGTGCCATTTTCTGACATTAGATTTCGTTCTAAATGCTTCATCCCCATGTAAAAACGCTATTTAAGCAATAATATCGTATTTTGAAGAAAATCTAATGATAGGTTTTTACAGAAATTTGAAAAAACCGAAAAATCACTACAGTAAACCGCCATTTTCTGACTTTAGATTTCGTTCTAAATACTTAGTTCTAATGTAAAATCGTTAGCTAAGCTAGATTCCCGTATTTAAGAAAATCTAATGACAGGTTTTTTCAGAAAATTGAAAAAACCGTAAAATCATAAGAGGAAAGTGCCATTTTCTGACATTAGATTTCGTTCTAAATGCTTCATCCCTATGTAGAAACGTTATTTAAGCAAGAATATCGTATTTTGAAGTATATCTATAATGATAGGTTTTTTCAGAAAATTGAAAAATCCGTAAAATCACAAGAGTAAAGTGCCATTTTCTGAAATTAGATTTCGTTCTAAATGCTTAATTCCAATGTAAAAGTGTTATTTAAGCAAGAATATCGTAGTTTGAGGTAAATCTAATTATAGGTTTTTTCAGAAAATTGAAAAAACCGAAAAACCGCTAGAGTAAAGTGCCATTTTCTGACATTAGATTTCGTTCTAAATGCTTCATCCCTATGTAAAAACGTTATTGAAGCAAGAATATCGTATTTTGAAGTATATCTAATAATAGGTTCTTTCAGAAAATTGAAAAAACCGTAAAATCACGAGAGTAAAGTTCCATTTTCTGACATTACATTTCGTTCTAAATACTTAGTTCTAATGTAAAATCGTTAGCTAAGCCAGATTCTCGTATTTAAGAAAATCTAATGACAGGTTTTTTCAGAAAATTGAAAAAACCGTAAAATCATAAGAGGAAAGTGCCATTTTCTGACATTAGATTTCGTTCTAAATGCTTAATCCCTATGTAAAAGTGTTATTTATGCAAGAATATCGTAGTTTGAGGTAAATCTAATTATAGGTTTTTTCAGAAAATTGAAAAGACCGAAAAATCGCTAGCGTAAAGTGCCATTTTCTGACATTAGATTTCGTTCTAAATGCTTCATCCCTATGTAAAAACGTTATGTAAGCAAGAATATCGTATCTTGAAGTATATCTATAATGATAGGTTTTTTCAGAAAATTGAAAAAACCGTAAAATCACAAGAGTAAATTGCCATTTTCTGACATTAGATTTCGTTCTAAATGCTTAATCTCTATGTAAAAACGTTATTTAAGCAACAATATTGTACCTGGAAGGAAGTCTAAGAATAGGTTTTTACAGACATTTGAAAAAACCGAAAAATCACAAGAGTAAAGTGCCATTTTCTGACATTAGATTTCGTTCTAAATGTTTAATCCCTATGTAAAAACGTTATTGAAGCAAGAATATCGTATTTTGAAGTATATCAATAATGATAGGTCCTTTCAGAAAATTGAAAAAACCGAAAAATCACAGGAGTAAAGTGCCATTTTCTGACATTAGATTTCGTTCTAAATGCTTCATCCCTATGTAAAAACGTTATTTAAGCAAGGATATCGTATTTTGAAGTATATCTATAATGATAGGTTTTTTCAGAAAATTGAAAAAACCGAAAAATCACAAGAGTAAAGTGCCATTTTCTGACATTAGATTTCGTTCTAAATGCTTAATCCCTATGTAAAAACGTTATTTAAGCAAGAATATCGTATTTTGAAGAAAATCTAATGATAGGTTTTTACAGAAAGTTGAAAAAACCGAAAAATCACTAGAGTAAAGCGCCATTTTCTGACTTTAGATTTCGTTCTAAATACTTAATTCTGATGTAAAATTGTTAGTTAAGCAAGATTCTCGTATTTAAAAAAATCTAATGAGAGGTGTTTTGAGAAAATTGAAGAAGCCGAAAAATCACAAGAGTAAAGTGCCATTTTCTGACATTACATTTCGTTCTAAATACTTAGTTCTAATGTAAAATCGTTAGCTAAGCCAGACTCTCGTATTTAAGAAAATCTAATGACAGGTTTTTTCAGAAAATTGAAAAAACCGTAAAATCATAAGAGGAAAGTGCCATTTTCTGACATTAGATTTCGTTCTAAATGCTTAATCCCTATGTAAAAGTGTTATCTAAGCAAGAATATCGTAGTATGAGGTAAATCTAATTATAGGTTTTTTCAGAAAATTGAAAAAACCGTAAAATCGCTAGAGTAAAGTGCCATTTTCTGACATTAGATTTCGTTCTAAATGCTTCATCCCTATGTAAAAACGTTATTTAAGCAAGAATATCGTATCTTGAAGTATATCTATAATGATAGGTTTTTTCAGAAAATTCAAAAAACCGTAAAATCATAAGAGGAAAGTGCCATTTTCTGACATTAGATTTCGTTCTAAATGCTTAATCCCTATGTAAAAGTGTTATTTATGCAAGAATATCGTAGTTTGAGGTAAATCTAATTATAGGTTTTTTCAGAAAATTGAAAAGACCGAAAAATCGCTAGCGTAAAGTGCCATTTTCTGACATTAGATTTCGTTCTAAATGCTTCATCCCTTTGTAAAAACGTTATTTAAGCAAGAATATCGTATTTTGAAGTATATCTATAATGATACGTTTTTTCAGAAAATTGAAAAAACCGTAAAATCGCTAGAGTAAAGTGCCATTTTCTGACATAAGATTTCGTTCTAAATGCTTCATCCCTATGTAAAAACGTTATGTAAGCAAGAATATCGTATTTTGAAGTAAATCTAATTATAGGTTTTTTCAGAAAATTGAAAAAACCGAAAAATCGCTAGAGTAAAGTGCCATTTTCTGACATTAGATTTCGTTCTAAATGCTCAATCCCTATATAAAAACGTTATCTAAGCAAGATTATGGTATTTTGAAGAAAATCTAATGATAGGTTTTTTCAGAAAATTGAGAAAACCGAAAAATCACAAGAGTAAAGTGCCATTTTCTGACATTAGATTTCGTTCTAAATGCTCAATCCCTATATAAAAACGTTATTTAAGCAAGATTATGGTATTTTGAAGAAAATCTAATGATAGGTTTTTTCAGAAAATTGAAAAAACCGAAAAGTCACAAGAGTAAAGTGACATTTTCTGACATTACATTTCGTTCTAAATACTTAATTTTAATGTAAAATCGTTAGTTAAGCAAGATTCTCGTATTTAAAAAATCTGATGATAGGTTTTTTCAGAAAATTGAAAAAACCGAAAAATCACAAGAGTAAAGTGCCATTTTCTGACATTAGATTTCGTTCTAAATGGTTAATCCCTATGTAAAAACGTTATTGAAGCAAGAATATCGTATTTTGAAGTGTATCAATAATGATAGATCCTTTCAGAAAATTGAAAAAACCGAAAAATCACAAGAGTAAAGTGCCATTTTCTGACATTAGATTTCGTTCTAAATGCTTAATCCCTATGTAAAAACGTTATTTAAGCAAGAATATCGTATTTTGAAGAAAATCTAATGATAGGTTTTTACAGAAAGTTGAAAAAACCGAAAAATCACAAGAGTAAAGTGCCATTTTCTGACATTACATTTCGTTCTAAATACTTATTTCTAATGTAAAATCGTTAGCTAAGCCAGACTCTCGTATTTAAGAAAATCTAATGACAGGTTTTTTCAGAAAATTGAAAAAACCGTAAAATCATAAGAGGAAAGTGCCATTTTCTGACATTAGATTTCGTTCTAAATGCTTAACCCCTATGTAAAAGTGTTATCTAAGCAAGAATATCGTAGTATGAGGTAAATCTAATTATAGGTTTTTTCAGAAAATTGAAAAAACCGAAAAATCGCTAGAGTAAAGTGCCATTTTCTGACATTAGATTTCGTTCTAAATGCTTCATCCCTATGTAAAAACGTTATTTAAGCAAGAATATCGTATCTTGAAGTATATCTATAATGATAGGTTTTTTCAGAAAATTCAAAAAACCGTAAAATCATAAGAGGAAAGTGCCATTTTCTGACATTAGATTTCGTTCTAAATGCTTAATCCCTATGTAAAAGTGTTATCTCAGCAAGAATATCGTAGTTTGAGGTAAATCTAATTATAGGTTTTTTCAGAAAATTGAAAAAACCGTAAAATCGCTAGAGTAAAGTGCCATTTTCTGACATAAGATTTCGTTCTAAATGCTTCAACCCTATGTAAAAACGTTATGTAAGCAAGAATATCGTATTTTGAAGTAAATCTAATTATAGGTTTTTTCAGAAAATTGAAAAAACCGAAAAATCGCTAGAGTAAAGTGCCATTTTCTGACATTAGATTTCGTTCTAAATGCTCAATCCCTATATAAAAACGTTATTTAAGCAAGATTATGGTATTTTGAAGAAAATCTAATGATAGGTTTTTTCAGAAAATTGAGAAAACCGAAAAATCACAAGAGTAAAGTGCCATTTTCTGACATTAGATTTCGTTCTAAATGCTTCATCCCTATGTAAAAATGTTATTTAAGCAAGAATATCGTATTTTGAAGTATATCTATAATGATAGGTTTTTTCAGAAAATTGAAAAAACCGAAAAGTCACAAGAGTAAAGTGACATTTTCTGACATTACATTTCGTTCTAAATACTTAATTCTAATGTAAAATCGTTAGTTAAGCAAGATTCTCGTATTTAAAAAATCTGATGATAGGTTTTTTCAGAAAATTGAAAAAACCGAAAAATCACAAGAGTAAAGTGCCATTTTCTGACATTAGATTTCGTTCTAAATGCTTCATCCCTATGTAAAAACGTTATTTATGCAAGAATATCGTATTTTGAAGTATATCTATAATGATAGTTTTTTTCAGAAAATTGAAAAAACCGAAAAATCACAAGAGTAAAGTGCCATTTTCTGACATTACATTTCGTTCTAAATACTTAGTTCTAATGTAAAATCGTTAGCTAAGCCAGACTCTCGTATTTAAGAAAATCTAATGACAGGTTTTTTCAGAAAATTGAAAAAACCGTAAAATCATAAGAGGAAAGTGCCATTTTCTGACATTAGATTTCGTTCTAAATGCTTCATCCCCATGTAAAAACGCTATTTAAGCAATAATATCGTATTTTGAAGAAAATCTAATGATAGGTTTTTACAGAAATTTGAAAAAACCGAAAAATCACTACAGTAAACCGCCATTTTCTGACTTTAGATTTCGTTCTAAATACTTAGTTCTAATGTAAAATCGTTAGCTAAGCTAGATTCCCGTATTTAAGAAAATCTAATGACAGGTTTTTTCAGAAAATTGAAAAAACCGTAAAATCATAAGAGGAAAGTGCCATTTTCTGACATTAGATTTCGTTCTAAATGCTTCATCCCTATGTAGAAACGTTATTTAAGCAAGAATATCGTATTTTGAAGTATATCTATAATGATAGGTTTTTTCAGAAAATTGAAAAATCCGTAAAATCACAAGAGTAAAGTGCCATTTTCTGAAATTAGATTTCGTTCTAAATGCTTAATTCCAATGTAAAAGTGTTATTTAAGCAAGAATATCGTAGTTTGAGGTAAATCTAATTATAGGTTTTTTCAGAAAATTGAAAAAACCGAAAAACCGCTAGAGTAAAGTGCCATTTTCTGACATTAGATTTCGTTCTAAATGCTTCATCCCTATGTAAAAACGTTATTGAAGCAAGAATATCGTATTTTGAAGTATATCTAATAATAGGTTCTTTCAGAAAATTGAAAAAACCGTAAAATCACGAGAGTAAAGTTCCATTTTCTGACATTACATTTCGTTCTAAATACTTAGTTCTAATGTAAAATCGTTAGCTAAGCCAGATTCTCGTATTTAAGAAAATCTAATGACAGGTTTTTTCAGAAAATTGAAAAAACCGTAAAATCATAAGAGGAAAGTGCCATTTTCTGACATTAGATTTCGTTCTAAATGCTTAATCCCTATGTAAAAGTGTTATTTATGCAAGAATATCGTAGTTTGAGGTAAATCTAATTATAGGTTTTTTCAGAAAATTGAAAAGACCGAAAAATCGCTAGCGTAAAGTGCCATTTTCTGACATTAGATTTCGTTCTAAATGCTTCATCCCTATGTAAAAACGTTATGTAAGCAAGAATATCGTATCTTGAAGTATATCTATAATGATAGGTTTTTTCAGAAAATTGAAAAAACCGTAAAATCACAAGAGTAAATTGCCATTTTCTGACATTAGATTTCGTTCTAAATGCTTAATCTCTATGTAAAAACGTTATTTAAGCAACAATATTGTACCTGGAAGGAAGTCTAAGAATAGGTTTTTACAGACATTTGAAAAAACCGAAAAATCACAAGAGTAAAGTGCCATTTTCTGACATTAGATTTCGTTCTAAATGTTTAATCCCTATGTAAAAACGTTATTGAAGCAAGAATATCGTATTTTGAAGTATATCAATAATGATAGGTCCTTTCAGAAAATTGAAAAAACCGAAAAATCACAGGAGTAAAGTGCCATTTTCTGACATTAGATTTCGTTCTAAATGCTTCATCCCTATGTAAAAACGTTATTTAAGCAAGGATATCGTATTTTGAAGTATATCTATAATGATAGGTTTTTTCAGAAAATTGAAAAAACCGAAAAATCACAAGAGTAAAGTGCCATTTTCTGACATTAGATTTCGTTCTAAATGCTTAATCCCTATGTAAAAACGTTATTTAAGCAAGAATATCGTATTTTGAAGAAAATCTAATGATAGGTTTTTACAGAAAGTTGAAAAAACCGAAAAATCACTAGAGTAAAGCGCCATTTTCTGACTTTAGATTTCGTTCTAAATACTTAATTCTGATGTAAAATTGTTAGTTAAGCAAGATTCTCGTATTTAAAAAAATCTAATGAGAGGTGTTTTGAGAAAATTGAAGAAGCCGAAAAATCACAAGAGTAAAGTGCCATTTTCTGACATTACATTTCGTTCTAAATACTTAGTTCTAATGTAAAATCGTTAGCTAAGCCAGACTCTCGTATTTAAGAAAATCTAATGACAGGTTTTTTCAGAAAATTGAAAAAACCGTAAAATCATAAGAGGAAAGTGCCATTTTCTGACATTAGATTTCGTTCTAAATGCTTAATCCCTATGTAAAAGTGTTATCTAAGCAAGAATATCGTAGTATGAGGTAAATCTAATTATAGGTTTTTTCAGAAAATTGAAAAAACCGTAAAATCGCTAGAGTAAAGTGCAATTTTCTGACATTAGATTTCGTTCTAAATGCTTCATCCCTATGTAAAAACGTTATTTAAGCAAGAATATCGTATCTTGAAGTATATCTATAATGATAGGTTTTTTCAGAAAATTCAAAAAACCGTAAAATCATAAGAGGAAAGTGCCATTTTCTGACATTAGATTTCGTTCTAAATGCTTAATCCCTATGTAAAAGTGTTATTTATGCAAGAATATCGTAGTTTGAGGTAAATCTAATTATAGGTTTTTTCAGAAAATTGAAAAGACCGAAAAATCGCTAGCGTAAAGTGCCATTTTCTGACATTAGATTTCGTTCTAAATGCTTCATCCCTTTGTAAAAACGTTATTTAAGCAAGAATATCGTATTTTGAAGTATATCTATAATGATACGTTTTTTCAGAAAATTGAAAAAACCGTAAAATCGCTAGAGTAAAGTGCCATTTTCTGACATAAGATTTCGTTCTAAATGCTTCATCCCTATGTAAAAACGTTATGTAAGCAAGAATATCGTATTTTGAAGTAAATCTAATTATAGGTTTTTTCAGAAAATTGAAAAAACCGAAAAATCGCTAGAGTAAAGTGCCATTTTCTGACATTAGATTTCGTTCTAAATGCTCAATCCCTATATAAAAACGTTATTTAAGCAAGATTATGGTATTTTGAAGAAAATCTAATGATAGGTTTTTTCAGAAAATTGAGAAAACCGAAAAATCACAAGAGTAAAGTGCCATTTTCTGACATTAGATTTCGTTCTAAATGCTCAATCCCTATATAAAAACGTTATTTAAGCAAGATTATGGTATTTTGAAGAAAATCTAATGATAGGTTTTTTCAGAAAATTGAAAAAACCGAAAAGTCACAAGAGTAAAGTGACATTTTCTGACATTACATTTCGTTCTAAATACTTAATTTTAATGTAAAATCGTTAGTTAAGCAAGATTCTCGTATTTAAAAAATCTGATGATAGGTTTTTTCAGAAAATTGAAAAAACCGAAAAATCACAAGAGTAAAGTGCCATTTTCTGACATTAGATTTCGTTCTAAATGGTTAATCCCTATGTAAAAACGTTATTGAAGCAAGAATATCGTATTTTGAAGTGTATCAATAATGATAGATCCTTTCAGAAAATTGAAAAAACCGAAAAATCACAAGAGTAAAGTGCCATTTTCTGACATTAGATTTCGTTCTAAATGCTTAATCCCTATGTAAAAACGTTATTTAAGCAAGAATATCGTATTTTGAAGAAAATCTAATGATAGGTTTTTACAGAAAGTTGAAAAAACCGAAAAATCACAAGAGTAAAGTGCCATTTTCTGACATTACATTTCGTTCTAAATACTTATTTCTAATGTAAAATCGTTAGCTAAGCCAGACTCTCGTATTTAAGAAAATCTAATGACAGGTTTTTTCAGAAAATTGAAAAAACCGTAAAATCATAAGAGGAAAGTGCCATTTTCTGACATTAGATTTCGTTCTAAATGCTTAACCCCTATGTAAAAGTGTTATCTAAGCAAGAATATCGTAGTATGAGGTAAATCTAATTATAGGTTTTTTCAGAAAATTGAAAAAACCGAAAAATCGCTAGAGTAAAGTGCCATTTTCTGACATTAGATTTCGTTCTAAATGCTTCATCCCTATGTAAAAACGTTATTTAAGCAAGAATATCGTATCTTGAAGTATATCTATAATGATAGGTTTTTTCAGAAAATTCAAAAAACCGTAAAATCATAAGAGGAAAGTGCCATTTTCTGACATTAGATTTCGTTCTAAATGCTTAATCCCTATGTAAAAGTGTTATCTCAGCAAGAATATCGTAGTTTGAGGTAAATCTAATTATAGGTTTTTTCAGAAAATTGAAAAAACCGTAAAATCGCTAGAGTAAAGTGCCATTTTCTGACATAAGATTTCGTTCTAAATGCTTCAACCCTATGTAAAAACGTTATGTAAGCAAGAATATCGTATTTTGAAGTAAATCTAATTATAGGTTTTTTCAGAAAATTGAAAAAACCGAAAAATCGCTAGAGTAAAGTGCCATTTTCTGACATTAGATTTCGTTCTAAATGCTCAATCCCTATATAAAAACGTTATTTAAGCAAGATTATGGTATTTTGAAGAAAATCTAATGATAGGTTTTTTCAGAAAATTGAGAAAACCGAAAAATCACAAGAGTAAAGTGCCATTTTCTGACATTAGATTTCGTTCTAAATGCTTCATCCCTATGTAAAAATGTTATTTAAGCAAGAATATCGTATTTTGAAGTATATCTATAATGATAGGTTTTTTCAGAAAATTGAAAAAACCGAAAAGTCACAAGAGTAAAGTGACATTTTCTGACATTACATTTCGTTCTAAATACTTAATTCTAATGTAAAATCGTTAGTTAAGCAAGATTCTCGTATTTAAAAAATCTGATGATAGGTTTTTTCAGAAAATTGAAAAAACCGAAAAATCACAAGAGTAAAGTGCCATTTTCTGACATTAGATTTCGTTCTAAATGCTTCATCCCTATGTAAAAACGTTATTTATGCAAGAATATCGTATTTTGAAGTATATCTATAATGATAGTTTTTTTCAGAAAATTGAAAAAACCGAAAAATCACAAGAGTAAAGTGCCATTTTCTGACATTAGATTTCGTTCTAAATGCTTAATCCCTATGTAAAAACGTTATTTAAGCAAGAATATCGTATTTTGAAGAAAATCTAATGATAGGTTTTTACAGAAAGTTGAAAAAACCGAAAAATCACTAGAGTAAAGTGCCATTTTCTGACATTAGATTTCGTTCTAAATGCTCAATCCCTATATAAAAACGTTATTTAAGCAAGATTATGGTATTTTGAAGAAAATCTAATGATAGGTTTTTTCAGAAAATTGAGAAAACCGAAAAATCACAAGAGTAAAGTGCCATTTTCTGACATTAGATTTCGTTCTAAATGCTCAATCCCTATATAAAAACGTTATTTAAGCAAGATTATGGTATTTTGAAGAAAATCTAATGATAGGTTTTTTCAGAAAATTGAGAAAACCGAAAAATCACAAGAGTAAAGTGCCATTTTCTGACATTAGATTTCGTTCTAAATGCTTAATCCCTATGTAAAAGTGTTATTTATGCAAGAATATCGTAGTTTGAGGTAAATCTAATTATAGGTTTTTACAGAAAATTGAAAAGACCGAAAAATGGCTAGCGTAAAGTGCCATTTTCTGACATTAGATTTCGTTCTAAATGCTTCATCCCTATGTAAAAACGATATTTAAGCAAGAATATCGTATTTTGAAGTATATCTATAATGATACGTTTTTTCAGAAAATTGAAAAAACCGTAAAATCGCTAGAGTAAAGTGCCATTTTCTGACATAAGATTTCGTTCTAAATGCTTCATCCCTATGTAAAAACGTTATGTAAGCAAGAATATCGTATTTTGAAGTAAATCTAATTATAGGTTTTTTCAGAAAATTGAAAAAACCGAAAAATCGCTAGAGTAAAGTGCCATTTTCTGACATTAGATTTCGTTCTAAATGCTCAATCCCTATATAAAAACGTTATTTAAGCAAGATTATGGTATTTTGAAGAAAATCTAATGATAGGTTTTTTCAGAAAATTGAGAAAACCGAAAAATCACAAGAGTAAAGTGCCATTTTCTGACATTAGATTTCGTTCTAAATGCTCAATCCCTATATAAAAACGTTATTTAAGCAAGATTATGGTATTTTGAAGAAAATCTAATGATAGGTTTTTTCAGAAAATTGAAAAAACCGAAAAGTCACAAGAGTAAAGTGACATTTTCTGACATTACATTTCGTTCTAAATACTTAATTTTAATGTAAAATCGTTAGTTAAGCAAGATTCTCGTATTTAAAAAATCTGATGATAGGTTTTTTCAGAAAATTGAAAAAACCGAAAAATCACAAGAGTAAAGTGCCATTTTCTGACATTAGATTTCGTTCTAAATGGTTAATCCCTATGTAAAAACGTTATTGAAGCAAGAATATCGTATTTTGAAGTGTATCAATAATGATAGATCCTTTCAGAAAATTGAAAAAACCGAAAAATCACAAGAGTAAAGTGCCATTTTCTGACATTAGATTTCGTTCTAAATGCTTAATCCCTATGTAAAAACGTTATTTAAGCAAGAATATCGTATTTTGAAGAAAATCTAATGATAGGTTTTTACAGAAAGTTGAAAAAACCGAAAAATCACAAGAGTAAAGTGCCATTTTCTGACATTACATTTCGTTCTAAATACTTATTTCTAATGTAAAATCGTTAGCTAAGCCAGACTCTCGTATTTAAGAAAATCTAATGACAGGTTTTTTCAGAAAATTGAAAAAACCGTAAAATCATAAGAGGAAAGTGCCATTTTCTGACATTAGATTTCGTTCTAAATGCTTAACCCCTATGTAAAAGTGTTATCTAAGCAAGAATATCGTAGTATGAGGTAAATCTAATTATAGGTTTTTTCAGAAAATTGAAAAAACCGAAAAATCGCTAGAGTAAAGTGCCATTTTCTGACATTAGATTTCGTTCTAAATGCTTCATCCCTATGTAAAAACGTTATTTAAGCAAGAATATCGTATCTTGAAGTATATCTATAATGATAGGTTTTTTCAGAAAATTCAAAAAACCGTAAAATCATAAGAGGAAAGTGCCATTTTCTGACATTAGATTTCGTTCTAAATGCTTAATCCCTATGTAAAAGTGTTATCTCAGCAAGAATATCGTAGTTTGAGGTAAATCTAATTATAGGTTTTTTCAGAAAATTGAAAAAACCGTAAAATCGCTAGAGTAAAGTGCCATTTTCTGACATAAGATTTCGTTCTAAATGCTTCAACCCTATGTAAAAACGTTATGTAAGCAAGAATATCGTATTTTGAAGTAAATCTAATTATAGGTTTTTTCAGAAAATTGAAAAAACCGAAAAATCGCTAGAGTAAAGTGCCATTTTCTGACATTAGATTTCGTTCTAAATGCTCAATCCCTATATAAAAACGTTATTTAAGCAAGATTATGGTATTTTGAAGAAAATCTAATGATAGGTTTTTTCAGAAAATTGAGAAAACCGAAAAATCACAAGAGTAAAGTGCCATTTTCTGACATTAGATTTCGTTCTAAATGCTTCATCCCTATGTAAAAATGTTATTTAAGCAAGAATATCGTATTTTGAAGTATATCTATAATGATAGGTTTTTTCAGAAAATTGAAAAAACCGAAAAGTCACAAGAGTAAAGTGACATTTTCTGACATTACATTTCGTTCTAAATACTTAATTCTAATGTAAAATCGTTAGTTAAGCAAGATTCTCGTATTTAAAAAATCTGATGATAGGTTTTTTCAGAAAATTGAAAAAACCGAAAAATCACAAGAGTAAAGTGCCATTTTCTGACATTAGATTTCGTTCTAAATGCTTCATCCCTATGTAAAAACGTTATTTATGCAAGAATATCGTATTTTGAAGTATATCTATAATGATAGTTTTTTTCAGAAAATTGAAAAAACCGAAAAATCACAAGAGTAAAGTGCCATTTTCTGACATTAGATTTCGTTCTAAATGCTTAATCCCTATGTAAAAACGTTATTTAAGCAAGAATATCGTATTTTGAAGAAAATCTAATGATAGGTTTTTACAGAAAGTTGAAAAAACCGAAAAATCACTAGAGTAAAGTGCCATTTTCTGACATTAGATTTCGTTCTAAATGCTCAATCCCTATATAAAAACGTTATTTAAGCAAGATTATGGTATTTTGAAGAAAATCTAATGATAGGTTTTTTCAGAAAATTGAGAAAACCGAAAAATCACAAGAGTAAAGTGCCATTTTCTGACATTAGATTTCGTTCTAAATGCTCAATCCCTATATAAAAACGTTATTTAAGCAAGATTATGGTATTTTGAAGAAAATCTAATGATAGGTTTTTTCAGAAAATTGAGAAAACCGAAAAATCACAAGAGTAAAGTGCCATTTTCTGACATTAGATTTCGTTCTAAATGCTTAATCCCTATGTAAAAGTGTTATTTATGCAAGAATATCGTAGTTTGAGGTAAATCTAATTATAGGTTTTTACAGAAAATTGAAAAGACCGAAAAATGGCTAGCGTAAAGTGCCATTTTCTGACATTAGATTTCGTTCTAAATGCTTCATCCCTATGTAAAAACGATATTTAAGCAAGAATATCGTATTTTGAAGTATATCTATAATGATACGTTTTTTCAGAAAATTGAAAAGACCGAAAAATCACAAGAGTAAAGTGCCATTTTCTGACATTACATTTCGTTCTAAATGCTGCATCCCTATGTAAAAACGTTATGTAAGCAAGAATATCGTATCTTGAAGTATATCTATAATGATAGGTTTTTTCAGAAAATTGAAAAAACCGTAAAATCACAAGAGTAAAGTGCCATTTTCTGACATTAGATTTCGTTCTAAATGATTAATCTCTATGTAAAAACGTTATTTAAGCAACAATATTGTACCTGGAAGGAAGTCTAAGAATAGGTTTTTACAGACATTTGAAAAAACCGAAAAATCACAAGAGTAAAGTGCCATTTTCTGACATTAGATTTCGTTCTAAATGTTTAATCCCTATGTAAAAACGTTATTGAAGCAAGAATATCGTATTTTAAAGTATATCAATAATGATAGGTCCTTTCAGAAAATTGAAAAATCCGAAAAATCACAAGAGTAAAGTGCCATTTTCTGACATTAGATTTCGTTCTAAATGCTTAATCCCTATGTAAAAATGTTATTTAAGCAAGAATATCGTATTTTGAAGAAAATCTAATGATAGGTTTTTACAGAAAGTTGAAAAACCGAAAAATCACTACAGTAAACCGCCATTTTCTGACATTAGATTTCGTTCTAAATGCTTAATTCCTATGTAAAAGTCTTATTTAAGCAAGAATATCGTAGTTTGAGGTAAATCTAATTATAGGTTTTTTCAGAAAATTGAAAAAACCGAAAAACCGCTAGAGTATTGTGCCATTTTCTGACATTAGATTTCGTTCTAAATGCTTCATCCCTATGTAAAAACGTTATTGAAGCAAGAATATCGTATTTTGAAGTATATCTAATAATAGGTTCTTTCAGAAAATTGAAAAAACCGTAAAATCACGAGAGTAAAGTTCCATTTTCTGACATTAGATTTCGTTCTAAATGTTTAATCCCTATATAAAAACGTTATATAAGCAAGATTATGGTATTTTGAAGAAAATCTAATGATGGGTTTTTTCAGAAAATTGAGAAGACCGAAAAATCACAAGAGTAAAGTGCCTTTTTCTGACATTAGATTTCGTTCTAAATGCATAATCCCTATGTAAAAACGTTATTTAAGCAAGAATATCGGACATTGAAGAAAATCAAATGATAGATTCTTTCAGAAAATTGAAAAACCCGAAAAATCACAAGAGTAAAGTGCCATTTTCTGACATTAGATTTCGTTCTAAATGTTTAATCCCTATGTAAAAACGTTATTGAAGCAAGAATATCGTGTTTCGAAGTATATCTATAATGATAGGTTTTTTCAGAAAATTGAAGAAGCCGAAAAATCACAAGAGTAAAGTGCCATTTTCTGACATTACATTTCGTTCTAAATACTTAGTTCTAATGTAAAATCGTTAGCTAAGCCAGATTCTCGTATTTAAGAAAATCTAATGATAGGTTTTTACAGAAATTTGAAAAAACCGAAAAATCACTACAGTAAACCGCCATTTTCTGACTTTAGATTTCGTTCTAAATACTTAGTTCTAATGTAAAATCGTTAGCTAAGCTAGATTCCCGTATTTAAGAAAATCTAATGACAGGTTTTTTCAGAAAATTGAAAAAACCGTAAAATCATAAGAGGAAAGTGCCATTTTCTGACATTAGATTTCGTTCTAAATGCTTCATCCCTATGTAGAAACGTTATTTAAGCAAGAATATCGTATTTTGAAGTATATCTATAATGATAGGTTTTTTCAGAAAATTGAAAAATCCGTAAAATCACAAGAGTAAAGTGCCATTTTCTGACATTAGATTTCGTTCTAAATGCTTAATTCCTATGTAAAAGTGTTATCTAAGCAAGAATATCGTAGTTTGAGGTAAATCTAATTATAGGTTTTTTCAGAAAATTGAAAAAACCGAAAAACCGCTAGAGTAAAGTGCCATTTTCTGACATTAGATTTCGTTCTAAATGCTTCATCCCTATGTAAAAACGTTATTGAAGCAAGAATATCGTATTTTGAAGTATATCTAATAATAGGTTCTTTCAGAAAATTGAAAAAACCGTAAAATCACGAGAGTAAAGTTCCATTTTCTGACATTACATTTCGTTCTAAATACTTAGTTCCAATGTAAAATCGTTAGCTAAGCCAGATTCTCGTATTTAAGAAAATCTAATGACAGGTTTTTTCAGAAAATTCAAAAAACCGTAAAATCATAAGAGGAAAGTGCCATTTTCTGACATTAGATTTCGTTCTAAATGCTTAATCCCTATGTAAAAGTGTTATTTATGCAAGAATATCGTAGTTTGAGGTAAATCTAATTATAGGTTTTTTCAGAAAATTGAAAAGACCGAAAAATCGCTAGCGTAAAGTGCCATTTTCTGACATTAGATTTCGTTCTAAATGCTTCATCCCTATGTAAAAACGTTATGTAAGCAAGAATATCGTATCTTGAAGTATATCTATAATGATAGGTTTTTTCAGAAAATTGAAAAAACCGTAAAATCACAAGAGTAAATTGCCATTTTCTGACATTAGATTTCGTTCTAAATGCTTAATCTCTATGTAAAAACGTTATTTAAGCAACAATATTGTACCTGGAAGGAAGTCTAAGAATAGGTTTTTACAGACATTTGAAAAAACCGAAAAATCACAAGAGTAAAGTGCCATTTTCTGACATTAGATTTCGTTCTAAATGTTTAATCCCTATGTAAAAACGTTATTGAAGCAAGAATATCGTATTTTGAAGTATATCAATAATGATAGGTCCTTTCAGAAAATTGAAAAAACCGAAAAATCACAGGAGTAAAGTGCCATTTTCTGACATTAGATTTCGTTCTAAATGCTTCATCCCTATGTAAAAACGTTATTTAAGCAAGGATATCGTATTTTGAAGTATATCTATAATGATAGGTTTTTTCAGAAAATTGAAAAAACCGAAAAATCACAAGAGTAAAGTGCCATTTTCTGACATTAGATTTCGTTCTAAATGCTTAATCCCTATGTGAAAACGTTATTTAAGCAAGAATATCGTATTTTGAAGAAAATCTAATGATAGGTTTTTACAGAAAGTTGAAAAAACCGAAAAATCACTAGAGTAAAGCGCCATTTTCTGACTTTAGATTTCGTTCTAAATACTTAATTCTAATGTAAAATCGTTAGTTAAGCAAGATTCTCGTATTTAAAAAAATCTAATGAGAGGTGTTTTCAGAAAATTGAAGAAGCCGAAAAATCACAAGAGTAAAGTGCCATTTTCTGACATTACATTTCGTTCTAAATACTTAGTTCTAATGTAAAATCGTTAGCTAAGCCAGATTCTCGTATTTAAGAAAATCTAATGACAGGTTTTTTCAGAAAATTCAAAAAACCGTAAAATCATAAGAGGAAAGTGCCATTTTCTGACATTAGATTTCGTTCTAAATGCTTAATCCCTATGTAAAAGTGTTATTTATGCAAGAATATCGTAGTTTGAGGTAAATCTAATTATAGGTTTTTTCAGAAAATTGGAAAGACCGAAAAATCGCTAGCGTAAAGTGCCATTTTCTGACATTAGATTTCGTTCTAAATGCTTCATCCCTATGTAAAAACGTTATTTAAGCAAGAATATCGTATTTTGAAGTATATCTATAATGATAGGTTTTTTCAGAAAATTGAAAAATCCGTAAAATCACAAGAGTAAAGTGTCATTTTCTGACATTAGATTTCGTTCTAAATGCTTAATTCCTATGTAAAAGTGTTATTTAAGCAAGAATATCGTAGTTTGAGGTAAATCTAATTATAGGTTTTTTCAGAAAATTGAAAAAACCGAAAAACCGCTAAAGTAAAGTGCCATTTTCTGACATTAGATTTCGTTCTAAATGCTTCATCCCTATGTAAAAACGTTATTGAAGCAAGAATACCGTATTTTGAAGTATATCTAATAATAGGTTCTTTCAGAAAATTGAAAAAACCGTAAAATCACGAGAGTAAAGTTCCATTTTCTGACATTACATTTCGTTCTAAATACTTAGTTCTAATGAAAAATCGTTAGCTAAGCCAGATTCTCGTATTTAAGAAAATCTAATGACAGGTTTTTTCAGAAAATTGAAAAAACCGTAAAATCATAAGAGGAAAGTGCCATTTTCTGACATTAGATTTCGTTCTAAATGCTTAATCCCTATGTAAAAGTGTTATTTATGCAAGAATATCGTAGTTTGAGGTAAATCTAATTATAGGTTTTTTCAGAAAATTGAAAAGACCGAAAAATCGCTAGCGTAAAGTGCCATTTTCTGACATTAGATTTCGTTCTAAATGCTTCATCCCTATGTAAAAACGTTATTTAAGCAAGAATATCGTATTTTGAAGTATATCTATAATGATACGTTTTTTCAGAAAATTGAGAAAACCGAAAAATCACAAGAGTAAAGTGCCATTTTCTGACATTACATTTCGTTCTAAATGCTTCATCCCTATGTAAAAACGTTATTTAAGCAACAATATTGTACCTGGAAGGAAGTCTAAGAATAGGTTTTTACAGACATTTGAAAAAACCGAAAAATCACAAGAGTAAAGTGCCATTTTCTGACATTAGATTTCGTTCTAAATGTTTAATCCCTATGTAAAAACGTTATTGAAGCAAGAATATCGTATTTTGAAGTATATCAATAATGATAGGTCCTTTCAGAAAATTGAAAAAACCGAAAAATCACAGGAGTAAAGTGCCATTTTCTGACATTAGATTTCGTTCTAAATGCTTCATCCCTATGTAGAAACGTTATTTAAGCAAGAATATCGTATTTTGAAGTATATCTATAATGATAGGTTTTTTCAGAAAATTGAAAAATCCGTAAAATCACAAGAGTAAAGTGCCATTTTCTGACATTAGATTTCGTTCTAAATGCTTCATCCCTATGTAAAACGTTATTTAAGCAAGGATATCGTATTTAAGAAAATCTAATGACAGGTTTTTTCAGAAAATTGAAAAAACCGTAAAATCATAAGAGGAAAGTGCCATTTTCTGACATTAGATTTCGTTCTAAATGCTTAATCCCTATGTAAAAGTGTTATTTATGCAAGAATATCGTAGTTTGAGGTAAATCTAATTATAGGTTTTTTCAGAAAATTGAAAAGACCGAAAAATCGCTAGCGTAAAGTGCCATTTTCTGACATTAGATTTCGTTCTAAATGCTTCATCCCTATGTAAAAACGTTATGTAAGCAAGAATATCGTATCTTGAAGTATATCTATAATGATAGGTTTTTTCAGAAAATTGAAAAAACCGTAAAATCACAAGAGTAAATTTGCCATTTTCTGACATTAGATTTCGTTCTAAATGCTTAATCTCTATGTAAAAACGTTATTTAAGCAACAATATTGTACCTGGAAGGAAGTCTAAGAATAGGTTTTTACAGACATTTGAAAAAACCGAAAAATCACAAGAGTAAAGTGCCATTTTCTGACATTAGATTTCGTTCTAAATGTTTAATCCCTATGTAAAAACGTTATTTAAGCAAGAATATCGGACATTGAAGAAAATCAAATGATAGATTCTTTCAGAAAATTGAAAAATCCGAAAAATCACATGAGTAAAGTGCCATTTTCTGACATTAGATTTCGTTCTAAATGCTTAATCTCTATGTAAAAACGTTATTTAAGCAACAATATTGTACCTGGAAGGAAGTCTAAGAATAGGTTTTTACAGACATTTGAAAAAACCGAAAAATCACAAGAGTAAAGTGCCATTTTCTGACATTAGATTTCGTTCTAAATGCTTAATCCCTATGTGAAAACGTTATTTAAGCAAGAATATCGCATTTTGAAGAAAATCTAATGATAGGTTTTTACAGAAAGTAGAAAAAACCGAAAAATCACTAGAGTAAAGCGCCATTTTCTGACTTTAGATTTCGTTCTAAATACTTAACTCTAATGTAAAATCGTTAGTTAAGCAAGATTCTCGTATTTAAAAAAATCTAATGAGAGGTGTTTTCAGAAAATTGAAGAAGCCGAAAAATCACAAGAGTAAAGTGCCATTTTCTGACATTACATTTCGTTCTAAATACTTAGTTCTAATGTAAAATCGTTAGCTAAGCCAGATTCTCGTATTTAAGAAAATCTAATGACAGGTTTTTTCAGAAAATTCAAAAAACCGTAAAATCATAAGAGAAAAGTGCCATTTTCTGACATTAGATTTCGTTCTAAATGCTTAATCCCTATGTAAAAGTGTTATTTATGCAAGAATATCGTAGTTTGAGGTAAATCTAATTATAGGTTTTTTCAGAAAATTGGAAAGACCGAAAAATCGCTAGCGTAAAGTGCCATTTTCTGACATTAGATTTCGTTCTAAATGCTTCATCCCTATGTAAAAACGTTATTTAAGCAAGAATATCGTATTTTGAAGTATATCTAATGATAGGTTTTTTCAGAAAATTGAAAAAACCGTAAAATCATAAGAGGAAAGTGCCATTTTCTGACATTAGATTTCGTTCTAAATGCTTAATTCCTATGTAAAAGTGTTATTTAAGCAAGAATATCGTAGTTTGAGGTAAATCTAATTATAGGTTTTTTCAGAAAATTGAAAAATCCGAAAAACCGCTAGAGTAAAGTGCCATTTTCTGACATTAGATTTCGTTCTAAATGCTTCATCCCTATGTAAAAACGTTATTGAAGCAACAATATCGTATTTTGAAGTATATCTAATAATAGGTTCTTTCAGAAAATTGAAAAAACCGTAAAATCACGAGAGTAAAGTTACATTTTCTGACATTACATTTCGTTCTAAATACTTAGTTCTAATGTAAAATCGTTAGCTAAGCCAGATTCTCGTATTTAAGAAAATCTAATGACAGGTTTTTTCAGAAAATTCAAAAAACCGTAAAATCATAAGAGGAAAGTGCCATTTTCTGACATTAGATTTCGTTCTAAATGCTTAATCCCTATATAAAAGTGTTATTTATGCAAGAATATCGTAGTTTGAGGTAAATCTAATTATAGGTTTTTTCAGAAAATTGAAAAGACCGAAAAATCGCTAGCGTAAAGTGCCATTTTCTGACATTAGATTTCGTTCTAAATGCTTCATCCCTTTGTAAAAACGTTATTTAAGCAAGAATATCGTATTTTGAAGTATATCTATAATGATACGTTTTTTCAGAAAATTGAAAAAACCGAAAAATCACAAGAGTAAAGTGCCATTTTCTGACATTAGATTTCGTTCTAAATGCTTAATCTCTACGTAAAAACGTTATTTAAGCAACAATATTGTACCTGGAAGGAAGTCTAAGAATAGGTTTTTACAGACATTTGAAAAAACCGATAAATCACAAGAGTAAAGTGCCATTTTCTGACATTAGATTTCGTTCTAAATGTTTAATCCCTATGTAAAAACGTTATTGAAGCAAGAATATCGTATTTTGAAGTATATCAATAATGATAGGTCCTTTCAGAAAATTGAAAAAACCGAAAAATCACAGGAGTAAAGCGCCATTTTCTGACTTTAGATTTCGTTCTAAATACTTAATTCTAATGTAAAATCGTTAGTTAAGCAAGATTCTCGTATTTAAAAAAATCTAATGAGAGGTGTTTTCAGAAAATTGAAGAAGCCGAAAAATCACAAGAGTAAAGTGCCATTTTCTGACATTACATTTCGTTCTAAATACTTAGTTCTAATGTAAAATCGTTAGCTAAGCCAGATTCTCGTATTTAAGAAAATCTAATGACAGGTTTTTTCAGAAAATTGAAAAAACCGTAAAATCATAAGAGGAAAGTGCCATTTTCTGACATTAGATTTCGTTCTAAATGCTTCATCCCTATGTAAAAACGTTATTTAAGCAAGAATATCGTATTTTGAAGTATATCTAATGATAGGTTTTTTCAGAAAATTGAAAAAACCGTAAAATCATAAGAGGAAAGTGCCATTTTCTGACATTACATTTCGTTCTAAATAATTAATTCTAATGTAAAATCGTTAGCTAAGCAAGATTCTCGTATTTAAAAAATCTGATGATAGGTTTTTTCAGAAAATTGAAAAAACCGAAAAATCACAGGAGTAAAGTGCCATTTTCTGACATTAGATTTCGTTCTAAATGCATAATCCCTATGTAAAAACGTTATTTAAGCAAGAATATCGTATTTTGAAGAAAATCTAATGATAGGTTTTTACAGAAAGTTGAAAAAACCGAAAAATCACTAGAGTAAAGCGCCATTTTCAGACTTTAGATTTCGTTCTCAATACTTAATTCTAATGTAAAATCGTTAGTTAAGCAAGATTCTCGTATTTAAAAAAATCTAATGAGAGGTGTTTTCAGAAAATTGAAGAAGCCGGAAAATCACAAGAGTAAAGTGCCATTTTCTGACATTACATTTCGTTCTAAATACTTAGTTCTAATGTAAAATCGTTAGCTAAGCCAGATTCTCGTATTTAAGAAAATCTAATGACAGGTTTTTGCAGACATTTGAAAAAACCGAAAAATCACAAGAGTAAAGTGCCATTTTCTGACATTAGATTTCGTTCTAAATGTTTAATCCCTATGTAAAAACGTTATTGAAGCAAGAATATCGTATTTTGAAGTATATCAATAATGATAGGTCCATTCAGAAAATTGAAAAATCCGTAAAATCACAAGAGTAAAGTGCCATTTTCTGACATTAGATTTCGTTCTAAATGCTTAATTCCTATGTAAAAGTGTTATTTAAGCAAGAATATCGTAGTTTGAGGTAAATCTAATTATAGGTTTTTTCAGAAAATTGAAAAAACCGAAAAACCGCTAGAGTAAAGTGCCATTTTCTGACATTAGATTTCGTTCTAAATGCTTCATCCCTATGTAAAAACGTTATTGAAGCAAGAATACCGTATTTTGAAGTATATCTAATAATAGGTTCTTTCAGAAAATTGAAAAAACCGTAAAATCACGAGAGTAAAGTTCCATTTTCTGACATTACATTTCGTTCTAAATACTTAGTTCTAATGAAAAATCGTTAGCTAAGCCAGATTCTCGTATTTAAGAAAATCTAATGACAGGTTTTTTCAGAAAATTGAAAAAACCGTAAAATCATAAGAGGAAAGTGCCATTTTCTGACATTAGATTTCGTTCTAAATGCTTAATCCCTATGTAAAAGTGTTATTTATGCAAGAATATCGTAGTTTGAGGTAAATCTAATTATAGGTTTTTTCAGAAAATTGAAAAGACCGAAAAATCGCTAGCGTAAAGTGCCATTTTCTGACATTAGATTTCGTTCTAAATGCTTCATCCCTATGTAAAAACGTTATTTAAGCAAGAATATCGTATTTTGAAGTATATCTATAATGATACGTTTTTTCAGAAAATTGAGAAAACCGAAAAATCACAAGAGTAAAGTGCCATTTTCTGACATTACATTTCGTTCTAAATGCTTCATCCCTATGTAAAAACGTTATTTAAGCAACAATATTGTACCTGGAAGGAAGTCTAAGAATAGGTTTTTACAGACATTTGAAAAAACCGAAAAATCACAAGAGTAAAGTGCCATTTTCTGACATTAGATTTCGTTCTAAATGCTTCATCCCTATGTAAAAACGTTATTGAAGCAAGAATATCGTATTTTGAAGTATATCTAATAATAGGTTCTTTCAGAAAATTGAAAAAGCCGTAAAATCACGAGAGTAAAGTTACATTTTCTGACATTACATTTCGTTCTAAATACTTAGTTCCAATGTAAAATCGTTAGCTAAGCCAGATTCTCGTATTTAAGAAAATCTAATGACAGGTTTTTTCAGAAAATTCAAAAAACCGTAAAATCATAAGAGGAAAGTGCCATTTTCTGACATTAGATTTCGTTCTAAATGCTTAATCCCTATGTAAAAGTGTTATTTATGCAAGAATATCGTAGTTTGAGGTAAATCTAATTATAGGTTTTTTCAGAAAATTGAAAAGACCGAAAAATCGCTAGCGTAAAGTGCCATTTTCTGACATTAGATTTCGTTCTAAATGCTTCATCCCTATGTAAAAACGTTATTTAAGCAAGAATATCGTATTTTGAAGTATATCTATAATGATACGTTTTTTCAGAAAATTGAAAAAACCGAAAAATCACAAGAGTAAAGTGCCATTTTCTGACATTACATTTCGTTCTAAATGCTTCATCCCTATGTAAAAACGTTATGTAAGCAAGAATATCGTATCTTGAAGTATATCTATAATGATAGGTTTTTTCAGAAAATTGAAAAAACCGTAAAATCACAAGAGTAAAGTGCCATTTTCTGACATTAGATTTCGTTCTAAATGCTTAATCTCTTCGTAAAAACGTTATTTAAGCAACAATATTGTACCTGGAAGGAAGTCTAAGAATAGGTTTTTACAGACATTTGAAAAAACCGAAAAATCACAAGAGTAAAGTGCCATTTTCTGACATTAGATTTCGTTCTAAATGTTTAATCCCTATGTAAAAACGTTATTGAAGCAAGAATATCGTATTTTGAAGTATATCAATAATGATAGGTCCTTTCAGAAAATTGAAAAAACCGAAAAATCACAGGAGTAAAGTGCCATTTTCTGACATTAGATTTCGTTCTAAATGCTTCATCCCTATGTAAAAACGTTATTTAAGCAAGAATATCGTATTTTGAAATATATATCTATAATGATAGGTTTTTCCAGAAAATTGAAAAAACCGAAAAATCACAAGAGTAAAGTGCCATTTTCTGACATTAGATTTCGTTCTAAATGTTTAATCCCTATGTAAAAACGTTATTGAAGCAAGAATATCGTATTTTGAAGTATATCAATAATGATAGGTCCTTTCAGAAAATTGAAAAAACCGAAAAATCACAGGAGTAAAGCGCCATTTTCTGACTTTAGATTTCGTTCTAAATACTTAATTCTAATGTAAAATCGTTAGTTAAGCAAGATTCTCGTATTTAAAAAAATCTAATGAGAGGTGTTTTCAGAAAATTGAAGAAGCCGAAAAATCACAAGAGTAAAGTGCCATTTTCTGACATTACATTTCGTTCTAAATACTTAGTTCTAATGTAAAATCGTTAGCTAAGCCAGATTCTCGTATTTAAGAAAATCTAAAGATAGGTTTTTTCAGAAAATTGAGAAAACCGAAAAATCACGAGAGTAAAGTGCCATTTTCTGACATTAGATTTCGTTCTAAATGCTTCATCCCTATGTAAAAACGTTATTTAAGCAAGAATATCGTATTTTGAAGTATATCTATAATGATAGGGTTTTCAGGAAATTGAAAAAACCGAAAAGTCACAAGAGTAAAGTGACATTTTCTGACATTACATTTCGTTCTAAATAATTAATTCTAATGTAAAATCGTTAGTTAAGCAAGATTCTCGTATTTAAAAAATCTGATGATAGGTTTTTTCAGAAAATTGAAAAAACCGAAAAATCACAGGAGTAAAGTGCCATTTTCTGACATTAGATTTCGTTCTAAATGCTTAATCCCTATGTAAAAACGTTATTTAAGCAAGAATATCGTATTTTGAAGAAAATCTAATGATAGGTTTTTACAGAAATTTGAAAAAACCGAAAAATCACTACAGTAAACCGCCATTTTCTGACATCAGATTTCGTTCTAAATGCTTAATCCCTATGTAAAAGTGTTATTTAAGCAAGAATATCGTAGTTTGAGGTAAATCTAATTATACGTTTTTTGAGAAAATTGAAAAAACCGAAAAATCGCTAGAGCAAAATGCCATTTTCTGACATTAGATTTCGTTCTAAATGCTTAATCCCTATGTAAAAACGTTATTTAAGCAAGAATATCGTATTTTGAAGAAAATCTAATGATAGGTTTTTTCAGAAAATTGAAGAAGCCGAAAAATCACAAGAGTAAAGTGCCATTTTCTGACATTACATTTCGTTCTAAATACTTAGTTCTAATGTAAAATCGTTAGCTAAGCCAGATTCTCGTATTTAAGAAAATCTAATGACAGGTTTTTTCAGAAAATTGAAAAAACCGTAAAATCATAAGAGGAAAGTGCCATTTTCTGACATTAGATTTCGTTCTAAATGCATAATCCCTGTGTAAAAGTGTTATTTAAGCAAGAATATCGTAGTTTGAGGTAAATCTAATTATAGGTTTTTTCAGAAAATTGAAAAAACCGAAAAATCGCTTCAGTAAACCGCCATTTTCTGACATCAGATTTCGTTCGAAATGCTTAATCCCTATGTAAAAACGTTATTTAAGCAAGAATATCGGACATTGAAGAAAATCAAATGATAGATTCTTTCAGAAAATTGAAAAATCCGAAAAATCACAAGAGTAAAGTGCCATTTTCTGACATTAGATTTCGTTCTAAATGCTTAATTCTAATGTAAAAACGTTATTTAAGCAGGAATATCGTACTTTGAAGAAAATCTAATGATAGGTTTTTTCAGAAAATTGAAAAAACCGAAAATTAACAAGAGTAAAGTGCCATTTTCTGACATTAGATTTCGTTCTAAATGCTTAATCTCTGTGTAAAAACGTTATTTAAGCAACAATATTGTACCTGGAAGGAAGTCTAAGAATAGGTTTTTACAGACATTTGAAAAAACCGAAAAATCACAAGAGTAAAGTGCCATTTTCTGAAATTAGATTTCGTTCTAAATGTTTAATCCCTATGTAAAAACGTTATTGAAGCAAGAATATCTTATTTTGAAGTATATCAATAATGATAGGTCTTTTCAGAAAATTGAAAAAACCGAAAAATCACAAGAGTAAAGTGCCATTTTCTGACATTAGATTTCGTTCTAAATGCTTAATCCCTATGTAAAAGTGTTATTTAAGCAAGAATATCGTAGTTTGAGGTAAATCTAATTATACGTTTTTTGAGAAAATTGAAAAAACCGAAAAATCGCTAGAGCAAAATGCCATTTTCTGACATTAGATTTCGTTCTAAATGCTTAATCCCTATGTAAAAACGTTATTTAAGCAAGAATATCGTATTTTGAAGAAAATCTAATGATAGGTTTTTACAGAAAGTTGAAAAAACCGAAAAATCACTAGAGTAAAGCTCCATTTTCTGACTTTAGATTTCGTTCTAAATACTTAATTCTAATGTAAAATCGTTAGTTAAGCATGATTCTCGTATTTAAAAAAATCTAATGAGAGGTGTTTTTAGAAAATTGAAGAAGCCGAAAAATCACAAGAGTAAAGTGCCATTTTCTGACATTACAATTCGTTCTAAATACTTATTTCTAATGTAAAATCGTTAGCTAAGCCAGATTCTCGTATTTAAGAAAATCTAATGACAGGTTTTTTCAGAAAATTGAAAAAACCGTAAAATCATAAGAGGAAAGTGCCATTTTCTGACATTAGATTTCGTTCTAAATGCTTAATCCCTATGTAAAAGTGTTATCTAAGCAAGAATATCGTATTTTGAAGTATATCTAATGATAGGTTTTTTCAGAAAATTGAAAAAACCGTAAAATCATAAGAGGGAAGTGCCATTTTCTGACATTAGATTTCGTTCTAAATGCTTAATTCCTATGTAAAAGTGTTATTTAAGCAAGAATATCGTAGTTTGAGGTAAATCTAATTATACGTTTTTTGAGAAAATTGAAAAAACCGAAAAATCGCTAGAGTAAAGTGCCATTTTCTGACATTAGATTTCGTTCTAAATTCTTAATCCCTATGTAAAAACGTTATTTAAGCAAGAATATCGTATTTTGAAGAAAATCTAATGATAGGTTTTTACAGAAATTTGAAAAAACCGAAAAATCACTACAGTAAACCGCCATTTTCTGACATCAGATTTCGTTCGAAATGCTTAATCCCTATGTTAAAGCGTTATTGAAGCAAGAATATCGTATTTTGAAGTATATATAATAATAGGTTCTTTCAGAAAATTGAAAAAACCGTAAAATCACGAGAGTAAAGTTCCATTTTCTGACATTAGATTTCGTTCTAAATGTTTAATCCCTATATAAAAACGTTATATAAGCAAGATTATGGTATTTTGAAGAAAATCTAATGATGGGTTTTTTCAGAAAATTGAGAAAACCGAAAAATCACAAGAGTAAAGTGCCTTTTTCTGACATTAGATTTCGTTCTAAATGCTTAATCCCTATGTAAAAGTGTTATTTAAGCAAGAATATCGTAGTTTGAGGTAAATCTAATTATACGTTTTTTGAGAAAATTGAAAAAACCGAAAAATCGCTAGAGCAAAATGCCATTTTCTGACATTAGATTTCGTTCTAAATGCTTAATCCCTATGTAAAAACGTTATTTAAGCAAGAATATCGTATTTTGAAGAAAATCTAATGATAGGTTTTTTCAGAAAATTGAAGAAGCCGAAAAATCACAAGAGTAAAGTGCCATTTTCTGACATTACATTTCGTTCTAAATACTTAGTTCTAATGTAAAATCGTTAGCTAAGCCAGATTCTCGTATTTAAGAAAATCTAATGACAGGTTTTTTCAGAAAATTTAAAAAACCGTAAAATCATAAGAGGAAAGTGCCATTTTCTGACATTAGATTTCGTTCTAAATGCATAATCCCTATGTAAAAGTGTTATTTAAGCAAGAATATCGTAGTTTGAGGTAAATCTAATTATAGGTTTTTTCAGAAAATTGAAAAAACCGAAAAATCGCTTCAGTAAACCGCCATTTTCTGACATCAGATTTCGTTCGAAATGCTTAATCCCTATGTAAAAACGTTATCTAAGCAAGAATATCGGACATTGAAGAAAATCAAATGATAGATTCTTTCAGAAAATTGAAAAATCCGAAAAATCACAAGAGTAAAGTGCCATTTTCTGACATTAGATTTCGTTCTAAATGCTTAATTCTAATGTAAAAACGTTATTTAAGCAGGAATATCGTACTTTGAAGAAAATCTAATGATAGGTTTTTTCAGAAAATTGAAAAAACCGAAAAATCGCTACAGTAAAGTGCCATTTTCTGACATTAGATTTCGTTCTAAATGCTCAATCCCTATATAAAAACGTTATTTAAGCGAGATTATGGTATTTTGAAGAAAATCTAATGATAGGTTTTTTCAGAAAATTGAGAAAACCGAAAAATCACGAGAGTAAAGTGCCATTTTCTGACATTAGATTTCGTTCTAAATACTTAATTCTAATGTAAAATCGTTAGTTAAGCAAGATTCTCGTATTTAAAAAAATCTAATGAGAGGTGTTTTCAGAAAATTGAAGAAGCCGAAAAATCACAAGAGTAAAGTGCCATTTTCTGACATTACATTTCGTTCTAAATACTTAGTTCTAATGTAAAATCGTTAGCTAAGCCAGATTCTCGTATTTAAGAAAATCTAATGATAGGTTTTTTCAGAAAATTGAAAAGACCTAAAAATCGCTAGCGTAAAGTGCCATTTTCTGACATTAGATTTCGTTCTAAATGCTTCATCCCTATGTAAAAACGTTATTTAAGCAAGAATATCGTATTTTGAAGTATATCTATAATGATAGGTTTTTTCAGAAAATTGAAAAAACCGAAAAATCACAAGAGTAAAGTGCCATTTTCTGACATTAGATTTCGTTCTAAATGCTTCATCCCTATGTAAAAACGTTATTTAAGCAAGAATATCGTATTTTGAAGAAAATCTAATGATAGGTTTTTACAGAAAGTTGAAAAAACCGAAAAATCACTAGAGTAAAGCGCCTTTTTCTGACATTAGATTTCGTTCTAAATGCATAATCCCTATGTAAAAGTGTTATTTAAGCAAGAATATCGTAGTTTGAGGTAAATCTAATTATAGGTTTTTTCAGAAAATTGAAAAAACCGAAAAATCGCTTCAGTAAACCGCCATTTTCTGACATCAGATTTCGTTCGAAATGCTTAATCCCTATGTAAAAACGTTATTTAAGCAAGAATATCGGACATTGAAGAAAATCAAATGATAGATTCTTTCAGAAAATTGAAAAATCCGAAAAATCACAAGAGTAAAGTGCCATTTTCTGACATTAGATTTCGTTCTAAATGCTTAATTCTAATGTAAAAACGTTATTTAAGCAGGAATATCGTACTTTGAAGAAAATCTAATGATAGGTTTTTTCAGAAAATTGAAAAAACCGAAAATTAACAAGAGTAAAGTGCCATTTTCTGACATTAGATTTCGTTCTAAATGCTTAATCTCTGTGTAAAAACGTTATTTAAGCAACAATATTGTACCTGGAAGGAAGTCTAAGAATAGGTTTTTACAGACATTTGAAAAAACCGAAAAATCACAAGAGTAAAGTGCCATTTTCTGAAATTAGATTTCGTTCTAAATGTTTAATCCCTATGTAAAAACGTTATTGAAGCAAGAATATCTTATTTTGAAGTATATCAATAATGATAGGTCTTTTCAGAAAATTGAAAAAACCGAAAAATCACAAGAGTAAAGTGCCATTTTCTGACATTAGATTTCGTTCTAAATGCTTAATCCCTATGTAAAAGTGTTATTTAAGCAAGAATATCGTAGTTTGAGGTAAATCTAATTATACGTTTTTTGAGAAAATTGAAAAAACCGAAAAATCGCTAGAGCAAAATGCCATTTTCTGACATTAGATTTCGTTCTAAATGCTTAATCCCTATGTAAAAACGTTATTTAAGCAAGAATATCGTATTTTGAAGAAAATCTAATGATAGGTTTTTTCAGAAAATTGAAGAAGCCGAAAAATCACAAGAGTAAAGTGCCATTTTCTGACATTACATTTCGTTCTAAATACTTAGTTCTAATGTAAAATCGTTAGCTAAGCCAGATTCTCGTATTTAAGAAAATCTAATGACAGGTTTTTTCAGAAAATTGAAAAAACCGTAAAATCATAAGAGGAAAGTGCCATTTTCTGACATTAGATTTCGTTCTAAATGCATAATCCCTATGTAAAAGTGTTATTTAAGCAAGAATATCGTAGTTTGAGGTAAATCTAATTATAGGTTTTTTCAGAAAATTGAAAAAACCGAAAAATCGCTTCAGTAAACCGCGATTTTCTGACATCAGATTTCGTTCGAAATGCTTAATCCCTATGTAAAAACGTTATTTAAGCAAGAATATCGTATTTTGAAGAAAATCTAATGATAGGTTTTTACAGAAAGTTGAAAAAACCGAAAAATCACTAGAGTAAAGCTCCATTTTCTGACTTTAGATTTCGTTCTAAATACTTAATTCTAATGTAAAATCGTTAGTTAAGCATGATTCTCGTATTTAAAAAAATCTAATGAGAGGTGTTTTTAGAAAATTGAAGAAGCCGAAAAATCACAAGAGTAAAGTGCCATTTTCTGACATTACAATTCGTTCTAAATACTTATTTCTAATGTAAAATCGTTAGCTAAGCCAGATTCTCGTATTTAAGAAAATCTAATGACAGGTTTTTTCAGAAAATTGAAAAAACCGTAAAATCATAAGAGGAAAGTGCCATTTTCTGACATTAGATTTCGTTCTAAATGCTTAATCCCTATGTAAAAGTGTTATCTAAGCAAGAATATCGTATTTTGAAGTATATCTAATGATAGGTTTTTTCAGAAAATTGAAAAAACCGTAAAATCATAAGAGGGAAGTGCCATTTTCTGACATTAGATTTCGTTCTAAATGCTTAATTCCTATGTAAAAGTGTTATTTAAGCAAGAATATCGTAGTTTGAGGTAAATCTAATTATACGTTTTTTGAGAAAATTGAAAAAACCGAAAAATCGCTAGAGTAAAGTGCCATTTTCTGACATTAGATTTCGTTCTAAATGCTTAATCCCTATGTAAAAACGTTATTTAAGCAAGAATATCGTATTTTGAAGAAAATCTAATGATAGGTTTTTACAGAAATTTGAAAAAACCGAAAAATCACTACAGTAAACCGCCATTTTCTGACATCAGATTTCGTTCGAAATGCTTGATCCCTATGTTAAAGCGTTATTGAAGCAAGAATATCGTATTTTGAAGTATATATAATAATAGGTTCTTTCAGAAAATTGAAAAAACCGTAAAATCACGAGAGTAAAGTTCCATTTTCTGACATTAGATTTCGTTCTAAATGTTTAATCCCTATATAAAAACGTTATATAAGCAAGATTATGGTATTTTGAAGAAAATCTAATGATGGGTTTTTTCAGAAAATTGAGAAAACCGAAAAATCACAAGAGTAAAGTGCCTTTTTCTGACATTAGATTTCGTTCTAAATGCTTAATCCCTATGTAAAAGTGTTATTTAAGCAAGAATATCGTAGTTTGAGGTAAATCTAATTATACGTTTTTTGAGAAAATTGAAAAAACCGAAAAATCGCTAGAGCAAAATGCCATTTTCTGACATTAGATTTCGTTCTAAATGTTTAATCCCTATGTAAAAACGTTATTGAAGCAAGAATATCGTATTTCGAAGTATATCTATAATGATAGGTTTTTTCAGAAAATTGAAGAAGCCGAAAAATCACAAGAGTAAAGTGCCATTTTCTGACATTACAATTCGTTCTAAATACTTATTTCTAATGTAAAATCGTTAGCTAAGCCAGATTCTCGTATTTAAGAAAATCTAATGACAGGTTTTTTCAGAAAATTGAAAAAACCGTAAAATCATAAGAGGAAAGTGCCATTTTCTGACATTAGATTTCGTTCTAAATGCTTAATCCCTATGTAAAAGTGTTATCTAAGCAAGAATATCGTATTTTGAAGTATATCTAATGATAGGTTTTTTCAGAAAATTGAAAAAACCGTAAAATCATAAGAGGGAAGTGCCATTTTCTGACATTAGATTTCGTTCTAAATGCTTAATTCCTATGTAAAAGTGTTATTTAAGCAAGAATATCGTAGTTTGAGGTAAATCTAATTATACGTTTTTTGAGAAAATTGAAAAAACCGAAAAATCGCTAGAGTAAAGTGCCATTTTCTGACATTAGATTTCGTTCTAAATGCTTAATCCCTATGTAAAAACGTTATTTAAGCAAGAATATCGTATTTTGAAGAAAATCTAATGATAGGTTTTTACAGAAATTTGAAAATACCGAAAAATCACTACAGTAAACCGCCATTTTCTGACATCAGATTTCGTTCGAAATGCTTAATCCCTATGTTAAAGCGTTATTGAAGCAAGAATATCGTATTTTGAAGTATATATAATAATAGGTTCTTTCAGAAAATTGAAAAAACCGTAAAATCACGAGAGTAAAGTTCCATTTTCTGACATTAGATTTCGTTCTAAATGTTTAATCCCTATATAAAAACGTTATATAAGCAAGATTATGGTATTTTGAAGAAAATCTAATGATGGGTTTTTTCAGAAAATTGAGAAAACCGAAAAATTACAAGAGTAAAGTGCCTTTTTCTGACATTAGATTTCGTTCTAAATGCTTAATCCCTATGTAAAAGTGTTATTTAAGCAAGAATATCGTAGTTTGAGGTAAATCTAATTATACGTTTTTTGAGAAAATTGAAAAAACCGAAAAATCGCTAGAGCAAAATGCCATTTTCTGACATTAGATTTCGTTCTAAATGCTTAATCCCTATGTAAAAACGTTATTTAAGCAAGAATATCGTATTTTGAAGAAAATCTAATGATAGGTTTTTTCAGAAAATTGAAGAAGCCGAAAAATCACAAGAGTAAAGTGCCATTTTCTGACATTACATTTCGTTCTAAATACTTAGTTCTAATGTAAAATCGTTAGCTAAGCCAGATTCTCGTATTTAAGAAAATCTAATGACAGGTTTTTTCAGAAAATTGAAAAAACCGTAAAATCATAAGAGGAAAGTGCCATTTTCTGACATTAGATTTCGTTCTAAATGCATAATCCCTATGTAAAAGTGTTATTTAAGCAAGAATATCGTAGTTTGAGGTAAATCTAATTATAGGTTTTTTCAGAAAATTGAAAAAACCGAAAAATCGCTTCAGTAAACCGCGATTTTCTGACATCAGATTTCGTTCGAAATGCTTAATCCCTATGTAAAAACGTTATTTAAGCAAGAATATCGTATTTTGAAGAAAATCTAATGATAGGTTTTTACAGAAAGTTGAAAAAACCGAAAAATCACTAGAGTAAAGCTCCATTTTCTGACTTTAGATTTCGTTCTAAATACTTAATTCTAATGTAAAATCGTTAGTTAAGCATGATTCTCGTATTTAAAAAAATCTAATGAGAGGTGTTTTTAGAAAATTGAAGAAGCCGAAAAATCACAAGAGTAAAGTGCCATTTTCTGACATTACAATTCGTTCTAAATACTTATTTCTAATGTAAAATCGTTAGCTAAGCCAGATTCTCGTATTTAAGAAAATCTAATGACAGGTTTTTTCAGAAAATTGAAAAAACCGTAAAATCATAAGAGGAAAGTGCCATTTTCTGACATTAGATTTCGTTCTAAATGCTTAATCCCTATGTAAAAGTGTTATCTAAGCAAGAATATCGTATTTTGAAGTATATCTAATGATAGGTTTTTTCAGAAAATTGAAAAAACCGTAAAATCATAAGAGGGAAGTGCCATTTTCTGACATTAGATTTCGTTCTAAATGCTTAATTCCTATGTAAAAGTGTTATTTAAGCAAGAATATCGTAGTTTGAGGTAAATCTAATTATACGTTTTTTGAGAAAATTGAAAAAACCGAAAAATCGCTAGAGTAAAGTGCCATTTTCTGACATTAGATTTCGTTCTAAATGCTTAATCCCTATGTAAAAACGTTATTTAAGCAAGAATATCGTATTTTGAAGAAAATCTAATGATAGGTTTTTACAGAAATTTGAAAAAACCGAAAAATCACTACAGTAAACCGCCATTTTCTGACATCAGATTTCGTTCGAAATGCTTGATCCCTATGTTAAAGCGTTATTGAAGCAAGAATATCGTATTTTGAAGTATATATAATAATAGGTTCTTTCAGAAAATTGAAAAAACCGTAAAATCACGAGAGTAAAGTTCCATTTTCTGACATTAGATTTCGTTCTAAATGTTTAATCCCTATCTAAAAACGTTATATAAGCAAGATTATGGTATTTTGAAGAAAATCTAATGATGGGTTTTTTCAGAAAATTGAGAAAACCGAAAAATCACAAGAGTAAAGTGCCTTTTTCTGACATTAGATTTCGTTCTAAATGCTTAATCCCTATGTAAAAGTGTTATTTAAGCAAGAATATCGTAGTTTGAGGTAAATCTAATTATACGTTTTTTGAGAAAATTGAAAAAACCGAAAAATCGCTAGAGCAAAATGCCATTTTCTGACATTAGATTTCGTTCTAAATGTTTAATCCCTATGTAAAAACGTTATTGAAGCAAGAATATCGTATTTCGAAGTATATCTATAATGATAGGTTTTTTCAGAAAATTGAAGAAGCCGAAAAATCACAAGAGTAAAGTGCCATTTTCTGACATTACATTTCGTTCTAAATACTTAGTTCTAATGTAAAATCGTTAGCTAAGCCAGATTCTCGTATTTAAGAAAATCTAATGACAGGTTTTTTCAGAAAATTGAAAAAACCGTAAAATCATAAGAGGAAAGTGCCATTTTCTGACATTAGATTTCGTTCTAAATGCTTAATCCCTATGTAAAAGTGTTATTTAAGCAAGAATATCGTAGTTTGAGGTAAATCTAATTATAGGTTTTTTCAGAAAATTGAAAAAACCGAAAAATCGCTAGAGTAAAGTGCCATTTTCTGAAATTAGATTTCATTCTAAATGCTTCATCCCTATGTAAAAACGTTATTCAAGCAAGAATATCGGACATTGAAGAAAATCAAATGATAGATTCTTTCAGAAAATTGAAAAATCCGAAAAATCACAAGAGTAAAGTGCCATTTTCTGACATTAGATTTCGTTCTAAATGCTTAATCTCTATGTAAAAACGTTATTTAAGCAACAATATTGTACCTGGAAGGAAGTCTAAGAATAGGTTTTTACAGACATTTGAAAAAACCGAAAAATCACAAGAGTAAAGTGCCATTTTCTGACATTAGATTTCGTTCTAAATGTTTAATCCCTATGTAAAAACGTTATTGAAGCAAGAATATCGTATTTTGAAGTATATCAATAATGATAGGTCCTTTCAGAAAATTGAAAAAACCGAAAAATCACAAGAGTAAAGTGCCATTTTCTGACATTAGATTTCGTTCTAAATGCTTCATCCCTATGTAAAAACGTTATTTAAGCAAGAATATCGTATTTTGAAGTATATCTATAATGATAGTTTTTTTCAGAAAATTGAAAAAACCGAAAAATCACAAGAGTAAAGTGCCATTTTCTGACATTAGATTTCGTTCTAAATGCTTACTCCCTATGTAAAAACGTTATTTAAGCAAGAATATCGTATTTTGAAGAAAATCTAATGATAGGTTTTTACAGAAAGTTGAAAAAACCGAAAAATCACTAGAGTAAAGCGCCATTTTCTGACTTTAGATTTCGTTCTAAATACTTAATTCTAATGTAAAATCGTTAGCTAAGCAAGATTCTCGTATTTAAAAAAATCTAATGAGAGGTGTTTTCAGAAAATTGAAGAAGCCGAAAAATCACAAGAGTAAAGTGCCATTTTCTCACATTACATTTCGTTCTAAATACTTAGTTCTAATGTAAAATCGTTAGCTAAGCCAGATTCTCGTATTTAAGAAAATCTAATGACAGGTTTTTTCAGAAAATTGAAAAAACCGTAAAATCATAAGAGGAAAGTGCCATTTTCCGACATTAGATTTCGTTCTAAATGCTTAATCCCTATGTAAAAGTGTTATCTAAGCAAGAATATCGTAGTTTGAGGTAAATCTAATTATAGGTTTTTTCAGAAAATTGAAAAAACCGTAAAATCGCTAGAGTAAAGTGCCATTTTCTGACATTAGATTTCGTTCTAAATGCTTCATCCCTATGTAAAAACGTTATTTAAGCAAAAATATCGTATTTTGAAGTATATCTAATGATAGGTTTTTTCAGAAAATTGAAAAAACCGTAAAATCATAAGAGGAAAGTGCCATTTTCTGACATTAGATTTCGTTCTAAATGCTTAATCCCTATGTAAAAGTGTTATTTAAGCAAGAATATCGTAGTTTGAGGTAAATCTAATTATAGGTTTTTTCAGAAAATTGAAAAAACCGAAAAATCGCTACAGTAAAGTGCCATTTTCTGACATTAGATTTCGTTCTAAATGCTTAATCCCTATGTAAAAACGTTATTTAAGCAAGAATATCGTATTTTGAAGAAAATCTAATGATAGGTTTTTACAGAAAGTTGAAAAAACCGAAAAATCACTAGAGTAAAGCGCCATTTTCTGACTTTAGATTTCGTTCTAGATACTTAATTCTAATGTAAAATCGTTAGTTAAGCAAGATTCTCGTATTTAAAAAAATCTAATGAGAGGTGTTTTCAGAAAATTGAAGAAGCCGAAAAATCACAAGAGTAAAGTGCCATTTTCTGACATTACATTTCGTTCTAAATACTTAGTTCTAATGTAAAATCGTTAGCTAAGCCAGATTCTCGTATTTAAGAAAATCTAATGATAGGTTTTTTCAGAAAATTGAAAAGACCTAAAAATCGCTAGCGTAAAGTGCCATTTTCTGACATTAGATTTCGTTCTAAATGCTTCATCCCTATGTAAAAACGTTATTTAAGCAAGAATATCGTATTTTGAAGTATATCTATAATGATAGGTTTTTTCAGAAAATTGAAAAAACCGAAAAATCACAAGAGTAAAGTGCCATTTTCTGACATTAGATTTCGTTCTAAATGCTTAATCCCTATGTAAAAACGTTATTTAAGCAAGAATATCGTATTTTGAAGAAAATCTAATGATAGGTTTTTACAGAAAGTTGAAAAAACCGAAAAATCACTAGAGTAAAGCGCCATTTTCTGACTTTAGATTTCGTTCTAAATACTTAATTCTAATGTAAAATCGTTAGCTAAGCAAGATTCTCGTATTTAAAAAAATCTAATGAGAGGTGTTTTCAGAAAATTGAAGAAGCCGAAAAATCACAAGAGTAAAGTGCCATTTTCTCACATTACATTTCGTTCTAAATACTTAGTTCTAATGTAAAATCGTTAGCTAAGCCAGATTCTCGTATTTAAGAAAATCTAATGACAGATTTTTTCAGAAAATTGAAAAAACCGTAAAATCATAAGAGGAAAGTGCCATTTTCCGACATTAGATTTCGTTCTAAATGCTTAATCCCTATGTAAAAGTGTTATCTAAGCAAGAATATCGTAGTTTGAGGTAAATCTAATTATAGGTTTTTTCAGAAAATTGAAAAAACCGTAAAATCGCTAGAGTAAAGTGCCATTTTCTGACATTAGATTTCGTTCTAAATGCTTCATCCCTATGTAAAAACGTTATTTAAGCAAAAATATCGTATTTTGAAGTATATCTAATGATAGGTTTTTTCAGAAAATTGAAAAAACCGTAAAATCATAAGAGGAAAGTGCCATTTTCCGACATTAGATTTCGTTCTAAATGCTTAATCCCTATGTAAAAGTGTTATCTAAGCAAGAATATCGTAGTTTGAGGTAAATCTAATTATAGGTTTTTTCAGAAAATTGAAAAAACCGTAAAATCGCTAGAGTAAAGTGCCATTTTCTGACATTAGATTTCGTTCTAAATGCTTCATCCCTATGTAAAAACGTTATTTAAGCAAAAATATCGTATTTTGAAGTATATCTAATGATAGGTTTTTTCAGAAAATTGAAAAAACCGTAAAATCATAAGAGGAAAGTGCCATTTTCTGACATTAGATTTCGTTCTAAATGCTTAATCCCTATGTAAAAGTGTTATTTAAGCAAGAATATCGTAGTTTGAGGTAAATCTAATTATAGGTTTTTTCAGAAAATTGAAAAAACCGAAAAATCGCTACAGTAAAGTGCCATTTTCTGACATTAGATTTCGTTCTAAATGCTTAATCCCTATGTAAAAACGTTATTTAAGCAAGAATATCGTATTTTGAAGAAAATCTAATGATAGGTTTTTACAGAAAGTTGAAAAAACCGAAAAATCACTAGAGTAAAGCGCCATTTTCTGACTTTAGATTTCGTTCTAAATACTTAATTCTAATGTAAAATCGTTAGTTAAGCAAGATTCTCGTATTTAAAAAAATCTAATGAGAGGTGTTTTCAGAAAATTGAAGAAGCCGAAAAATCACAAGAGTAAAGTGCCATTTTCTGACATTACATTTCGTTCTAAATACTTAGTTCTAATGTAAAATCGTTAGCTAAGCCAGATTCTCGTATTTAAGAAAATCTAATGACAGGTTTTTTCAGAAAATTGAAAAAACCGTAAAATCATAAGAGGAAAGTGCCATTTTCCGACATTAGATTTCGTTCTAAATGCTTAATCCCTATGTAAAAGTGTTATCTAAGCAAGAATATCGTAGTTTGAGGTAAATCTAATTATAGGTTTTTTCAGAAAATTGAAAAAACCGTAAAATCGCTAGAGTAAAGTGCCATTTTCTGACATTAGATTTCGTTCTAAATGCTTCATCCCTATGTACAAACGTTATTTAAGCAAGAATATCGTATTTTGAAGTATATCTAATGATAGGTTTTTTCAGAAAATTGAAAAAACCGTAAAATCATAAGAGGAAAGTGCCATTTTCTGACATTAGATTTCGTTCTAAATGCTTAATCCCTATGTAAAAGTGTTATTTAAGTAAGAATATCGTAGTTTGAGGTAATTCTAATTATAGGTTTTTTCAGAAAATTGAAAAAACCGAAAACTCGCTACAGTAAACTGCCATTTTCTGACATTAGATTTCGTTCTAAATGCTCAATCCCTATATAAAAACGTTATTTAAGCAAGATTATGGTATTTTGAAGAAAATCTAATGATAGGTTTTTTCAGAAAATTGAGAAAACCGAAAAATCACGAGAGTAAAGTGCCATTTTCTGAAATTAGATTTCGTTCTAAATGCTTCATCCCTATATAAAAACGTTATCTAAGCAAGATTATGGTATTTTGAAGAAAATCTAATGATAGGTTTTTTCAGAAAATTGAGAAAACCGAAAAATCACAAGAGTAAAGTGCCATTTTCTGACATTAGATTTCGTTCTAAATGCTTCAACCCTTTGTAAAAACGTTATGTAAGCAAGAATATCGTATCTTGAAGTATATCTATAATGATAGGTTTTTTCAGAAAATTGAAAAAACCGTAAAATCACAAGAGTAAAGTGCCATTTTCTGACATTAGATTTCGTTCTAAATGGTTCATCCCTATGTAAAAACGTTATTTAAGTAATAATATCGTATTTTGAAGAAAATCTAATGATAGGTTTTTACAGAAATTTGAAAAAACCGAAAAATCACTACAGTAAACCGCCATTTTCTGACTTTAGATTTCGTTCTAAATGCTTCATCCCTATGTAAAAACGTTATTTAAGCAAGAATATCGTATTTTGAAGTATATCTATAATGATACGTTTTTTCAGAAAATTGAAAAAACCGAAAAATCACAAGAGTAAAGTGCCATTTTCTGACATTACATTTCGTTCTAAATGCTTCAGCCCTATGTAAAAACGTTATGTAAGCAAGAATATCGTATCTTGAAGTATATCTATAATGATAGGTTTTTTCAGAAAATTGAGAAAACCGTAAAATCACAAGAGTAAAGTGCCATTTTCTCACATTAGATTTCGTTCTAAATGCTTAATCTCTATGTAAAAACGTTATTTAAGCAACAATATTGTACCTGGAAGGAAGTCTAAGAATAGGTTTTTACAGACATTTGAAAAAACCGAAAAATCACAAGAGTAAAGTGCCATTTTCTGACATTAGATTTCGTTCTAAATGGTTAATCCCTATGTAAAAACGTTATGTAAGCAAGAATATCGTATCTTGAGGTATATCTATAATGATAGGTTTTTTCAGAAAATTGAAAAAACCGTAAAATCACAAGAGTAAAGTGCCATTTTCTGACATTAGATTTCGTTCTAAATGCTCAATCCCTATGTAAAAACGTTATTTAAGCAAGAATATCGTATTTTGAAGTATATCTATAATGATAGGTTTTTTCAGAAAATTGAAAAAACCGTAAAATCACAAGAGTAAAGTGCCATTTTCTGACATTAGATTTCGTTCTAAATGCTTAATCTCTATGTAAAAACGTTATTTAAGCAACAATATTGTACCTGGAAGGAAGTCTAAGAATAGGTTTTTACAGACATTTGAAAAAACCGAAAAATCACAAGAGTAAAGTGCCATTTTCTGACATTAGATTTCGTTCTAAATGTTTAATCCCTATGTAAAATCGTTATTGAAGCAAGAATATCGTATTTTGAAGTATATCAATAATGATAGGTCTTTTCAGAAAATTGAAAAAACCGAAAAATCACAAGAGTAAAGTGCCATTTTCTGACATTAGATTTCGTTCTAAATGCTTAATCCCTATGTAAAAACGTTATTTAAGCAAGAATATCGTATTTTGAAGAAAATCTAATGATAGGTTTTTACAGAAAGTTGAAAAAACCGAAAAATCACGAGAGTAAAGCGCCATTTTCTGACTTTAGATTTCGTTCTAAATACTTAATTCTAATGTAAAATCGTTAGTTAAGCAAGATTCTTGTATTTAAAAAAATCTAATGAGAGGTGTTTTCAGAAAATTGAAGAAGCCGAAAAATCACAAGAGTAAAGTGCCATTTTCTGACATTACATTTCGTTCTAAATGCTCAATCCCTATATAAAAACGTTATTTAAGCAAGATTATGGTATTTTGCAGAAAATCTAATGATAGGTTTTTTCAGAAAATTGAGAAAACCGAAAAATCACAAGAGTAAAGTGCCATTTTCTGACATTAGATTTCGTTCTAAATGCTTCATCCCTATGTAAAAACGTTATGTAAGCAAGAATATCGTATCTTGAAGTATATCTATAATGATAGGTTTTTTCAGAAAATTGAAAAAACCGTAAAATCACAAGAGTAAAGTGCCATTTTCTGACATTAGATTTCGTTCTAAATGCTTCATCCCTATGTAAAAACGTTATTTAAGCAATAATATCGTATTTTGAAGAAAATCTAATGATAGGTTTTTACAGAAATTTGAAAAAACCGAAAAATCACTACAGTAAACCGCCATTTTCTGACTTTAGATTTCGTTCTAAATACTTAGTTCTAATGTAAAATCGTTAGCTAAGCTAGATTCTCGTATTTAAGAAAATCTAATAACAGGTTTTTTCAGAAAATTGAAAAGACCGTAAATTCATAAGAGGAAAGTGCCATTTTCTGACATTAGATTTCGTTCTAACTTCTTAATCCCTATGAAAAAGCGTTATTTAAGCAAGAATATCGTAGTTTGAGGTAAATCTAATTATAGGTTTTTTCAGAAAATTGAAAAAACCGAAAAACCGCTAGAGTAAAGTGCCATTTTCTCACATTAGATTTCGTTCTAAATGCATCATCCCTATGTAAAAACGTTATTGAAGCAAGAATATCGTATTTTGAAGTATATCTAATAATAGATTCTTTCAGAAAATTGAAAAACCGTAAAATCACGAGAGTAAAGTTCCATTTTCTGACATTACATTTCGTTCTAAATACTTAGTTCTAATGTAAAATCGTCAGCTAAGCCAGATTCTCGTATTTAAGAAAATCTAATGACAGGTTTTTTCAGAAAATTCAAAAAACCGTAAAATCATAAGAGGAAAGTGCCATTTTCTGACATTAGATTTCGTTCTAAATGCTCAATCCCTATATAAAAACGTTATTTAAGCAAGATTATGGTATTTTGAAGAAAATCTAATGATAGGTTTTTTCAGAAAATTGAGAAAACCGAAAAATCACAAGAGTAAAGTGCCATTTTCTGACATTAGATTTCGTTCTAAATGCTTAATCCCTATGTAAAAACGTTATTTAAGCAAGAATATCGTATTTTGAAGAAAATCTAATGATAGGTTTTTACAGAAAGTTGAAAAAACCGAAAAATCACGAGAGTAAAGCGCCATTTTCTGACTTTAGATTTCGTTCTAAATACTTAATTCTAATGTAAAATCGTTAGTTAAGCAAGATTCTTGTATTTAAAAAAATCTAATGAGAGGTGTTTTCAGAAAATTGAAGAAGCCGAAAAATCACAAGAGTAAAGTGCCATTTTCTGACATTACATTTCGTTCTAAATGCTCAATCCCTATATAAAAACATTATTTAAGCAAGATTATGGTATTTTGAAGAAAATCTAATGATAGGTTTTTTCAGAAAATTGAGAAAACCGAAAAATCACAAGAGTAAAGTGCCATTTTCTGACATTAGATTTCGTTCTAAATGCTTCATCCCTATGTAAAAACGTTATGTAAGCAAGAATATCGTATCTTGAAGTATATCTATAATGATAGGTTTTTTCAGAAAATTGAAAAAACCGTAAAATCACAAGAGTAAAGTGCCATTTTCTGACATTAGATTTCGTTCTAAATGCTTAATCCCTATGTAAAAGTGTTATTTAAGCAAGAATATCGTAGTTTGAGGTAAATCTAATTATACGTTTTTTGAGAAAATTGAAAAAACCGAAAAATCGCTAGAGCAAAATGCCATTTTCTGACATTAGATTTCGTTCTAAATGCTTAATCCCTATGTAAAAACGTTATTTAAGCAAGAATATCGTATTTTGAAGAAAATCTAATGATAGGTTTTTTCAGAAAATTGAAGAAGCCGAAAAATCACAAGAGTAAAGTGCCATTTTCTGACATTACATTTCGTTCTAAATTCTTAGTTCTAATGTAAAATCGTTAGCTAAGCCAGATTCTCGTATTTAAGAAAATCTAATGACAGGTTTTTTCAGAAAATTTAAAAAACCGTAAAATCATAAGAGGAAAGTGCCATTTTCTGACATTAGATTTCGTTCTAAATGCATAATCCCTATGTAAAAGTGTTATTTAAGCAAGAATATCGTAGTTTGAGGTAAATCTAATTATAGGTTTTTTCAGAAAATTGAAAAAACCGAAAAATCGCTTCAGTAAACCGCCATTTTCTGACATCAGATTTCGTTCGAAATGCTTAATCCCTATGTAAAAACGTTATGTAAGCAAGAATATCGTATCTTGAGGTATATCTATAATGATAGGTTTTTTCAGAAAATTGAAAAAACCGTAAAATCACAAGAGTAAAGTGCCATTTTCTGACATTAGATTTCGTTCTAAATGCTCAATCCCTATGTAAAAACGTTATTTAAGCAAGAATATCGTATTTTGAAGTATATCTATAATGATAGGTTTTTTCAGAAAATTGAAAAAACCGTAAAATCACAAGAGTAAAGTGCCATTTTCTGACATTAGATTTCGTTCTAAATGCTTAATCTCTATGTAAAAACGTTATTTAAGCAACAATATTGTACCTGGAAGGAAGTCTAAGAATAGGTTTTTACAGACATTTGAAAAAACCGAAAAATCACAAGAGTAAAGTGCCATTTTCTGACATTAGATTTCGTTCTAAATGTTTAATCCCTATGTAAAATCGTTATTGAAGCAAGAATATCGTATTTTGAAGTATATCAATAATGATAGGTCTTTTCAGAAAATTGAAAAAACCGAAAAATCACAAGAGTAAAGTGCCATTTTCTGACATTAGATTTCGTTCTAAATGCTTAATCCCTATGTAAAAACGTTATTTAAGCAAGAATATCGTATTTTGAAGAAAATCTAATGATAGGTTTTTACAGAAAGTTGAAAAAACCGAAAAATCACGAGAGTAAAGCGCCATTTTCTGACTTTAGATTTCGTTCTAAATACTTAATTCTAATGTAAAATCGTTAGTTAAGCAAGATTCTTGTATTTAAAAAAATCTAATGAGAGGTGTTTTCAGAAAATTGAAGAAGCCGAAAAATCACAAGAGTAAAGTGCCATTTTCTGACATTACATTTCGTTCTAAATGCTCAATCCCTATATAAAAACGTTATTTAAGCAAGATTATGGTATTTTGCAGAAAATCTAATGATAGGTTTTTTCAGAAAATTGAGAAAACCGAAAAATCACAAGAGTAAAGTGCCATTTTCTGACATTAGATTTCGTTCTAAATGCTTCATCCCTATGTAAAAACGTTATGTAAGCAAGAATATCGTATCTTGAAGTATATCTATAATGATAGGTTTTTTCAGAAAATTGAAAAAACCGTAAAATCACAAGAGTAAAGTGCCATTTTCTGACATTAGATTTCGTTCTAAATGCTTCATCCCTATGTAAAAACGTTATTTAAGCAATAATATCGTATTTTGAAGAAAATCTAATGATAGGTTTTTACAGAAATTTGAAAAAACCGAAAAATCACTACAGTAAACCGCCATTTTCTGACTTTAGATTTCGTTCTAAATACTTAGTTCTAATGTAAAATCGTTAGCTAAGCTAGATTCTCGTATTTAAGAAAATCTAATAACAGGTTTTTTCAGAAAATTGAAAAGACCGTAAATTCATAAGAGGAAAGTGCCATTTTCTGACATTAGATTTCGTTCTAACTTCTTAATCCCTATGAAAAAGCGTTATTTAAGCAAGAATATCGTAGTTTGAGGTAAATCTAATTATAGGTTTTTTCAGAAAATTGAAAAAACCGAAAAACCGCTAGAGTAAAGTGCCATTTTCTCACATTAGATTTCGTTCTAAATGCATCATCCCTATGTAAAAACGTTATTGAAGCAAGAATATCGTATTTTGAAGTATATCTAATAATAGATTCTTTCAGAAAATTGAAAAACCGTAAAATCACGAGAGTAAAGTTCCATTTTCTGACATTACATTTCGTTCTAAATACTTAGTTCTAATGTAAAATCGTCAGCTAAGCCAGATTCTCGTATTTAAGAAAATCTAATGACAGGTTTTTTCAGAAAATTCAAAAAACCGTAAAATCATAAGAGGAAAGTGCCATTTTCTGACATTAGATTTCGTTCTAAATGCTCAATCCCTATATAAAAACGTTATTTAAGCAAGATTATGGTATTTTGAAGAAAATCTAATGATAGGTTTTTTCAGAAAATTGAGAAAACCGAAAAATCACAAGAGTAAAGTGCCATTTTCTGACATTAGATTTCGTTCTAAATGCTTAATCCCTATGTAAAAACGTTATTTAAGCAAGAATATCGTATTTTGAAGAAAATCTAATGATAGGTTTTTACAGAAAGTTGAAAAAACCGAAAAATCACGAGAGTAAAGCGCCATTTTCTGACTTTAGATTTCGTTCTAAATACTTAATTCTAATGTAAAATCGTTAGTTAAGCAAGATTCTTGTATTTAAAAAAATCTAATGAGAGGTGTTTTCAGAAAATTGAAGAAGCCGAAAAATCACAAGAGTAAAGTGCCATTTTCTGACATTACATTTCGTTCTAAATGCTCAATCCCTATATAAAAACATTATTTAAGCAAGATTATGGTATTTTGAAGAAAATCTAATGATAGGTTTTTTCAGAAAATTGAGAAAACCGAAAAATCACAAGAGTAAAGTGCCATTTTCTGACATTAGATTTCGTTCTAAATGCTTCATCCCTATGTAAAAACGTTATGTAAGCAAGAATATCGTATCTTGAAGTATATCTATAATGATAGGTTTTTTCAGAAAATTGAAAAAACCGTAAAATCACAAGAGTAAAGTGCCATTTTCTGACATTAGATTTCGTTCTAAATGCTTAATCCCTATGTAAAAGTGTTATTTAAGCAAGAATATCGTAGTTTGAGGTAAATCTAATTATACGTTTTTTGAGAAAATTGAAAAAACCGAAAAATCGCTAGAGCAAAATGCCATTTTCTGACATTAGATTTCGTTCTAAATGCTTAATCCCTATGTAAAAACGTTATTTAAGCAAGAATATCGTATTTTGAAGAAAATCTAATGATAGGTTTTTTCAGAAAATTGAAGAAGCCGAAAAATCACAAGAGTAAAGTGCCATTTTCTGACATTACATTTCGTTCTAAATTCTTAGTTCTAATGTAAAATCGTTAGCTAAGCCAGATTCTCGTATTTAAGAAAATCTAATGACAGGTTTTTTCAGAAAATTTAAAAAACCGTAAAATCATAAGAGGAAAGTGCCATTTTCTGACATTAGATTTCGTTCTAAATGCATAATCCCTATGTAAAAGTGTTATTTAAGCAAGAATATCGTAGTTTGAGGTAAATCTAATTATAGGTTTTTTCAGAAAATTGAAAAAACCGAAAAATCGCTTCAGTAAACCGCCATTTTCTGACATCAGATTTCGTTCGAAATGCTTAATCCCTATGTAAAAACGTTATTTAAGCAAGAATATCGGACATTGAAGAAAATCAAATGATAGATTCTTTCAGAAAATTGAAAAATCCGAAAAATCACAAGAGTAAAGTGCCATTTTCTGACATTAGATTTCGTTCTAAATGCTTAATTCTAATGTAAAAACGTTATTTAAGCAGGAATATCGTACTTTGAAGAAAATCTAATGATAGGTTTTTTCAGAAAATTGAAAAAACCGAAAATTAACAAGAGTAAAGTGCCATTTTCTGACATTAGATTTCGTTCTAAATGCTTAATCTCTGTGTAAAAACGTTATTTAAGCAACAATATTGTACCTGGAAGGAAGTCTAAGAATAGGTTTTTACAGACATTTGAAAAAACCGAAAAATCACAAGAGTAAAGTGCCATTTTCTGAAATTAGATTTCGTTCTAAATGTTTAATCCCTATGTAAAAACGTTATTGAAGCAAGAATATCTTATTTTGAAGTATATCAATAATGATAGGTCTTTTCAGAAAATTGAAAAAACCGAAAAATCACAAGAGTAAAGTGCCATTTTCTGACATTAGATTTCGTTCTAAATGCTTAATCCCTATGTAAAAGTGTTATTTAAGCAAGAATATCGTAGTTTGAGGTAAATCTAATTATACGTTTTTTGAGAAAATTGAAAAAACCGAAAAATCGCTAGAGCAAAATGCCATTTTCTGACATTAGATTTCGTTCTAAATGCTTAATCCCTATGTAAAAACGTTATTTAAGCAAGATTATCGTATTTTGAAGAAAATCTAATGATAGGTTTTTACAGAAAGTTGAAAAAACCGAAAAATCACTAGAGTAAAGCTCCATTTTCTGACTTTAGATTTCGTTCTAAATACTTAATTCTAATGTAAAATCGTTAGTTAAGCATGATTCTCGTATTTAAAAAAATCTAATGAGAGGTGTTTTTAGAAAATTGAAGAAGCCGAAAAATCACAAGAGTAAAGTGCCATTTTCTGACATTACAATTCGTTCTAAATACTTATTTCTAATGTAAAATCGTTAGCTAAGCCAGATTCTCGTATTTAAGAAAATCTAATGACAGGTTTTTTCAGAAAATTGAAAAAACCGTAAAATCATAAGAGGAAAGTGCCATTTTCTGACATTAGATTTCGTTCTAAATGCTTAATCCCTATGTAAAAGTGTTATCTAAGCAAGAATATCGTATTTTGAAGTATATCTAATGATAGGTTTTTTCAGAAAATTGAAAAAACCGTAAAATCATAAGAGGGAAGTGCCATTTTCTGACATTAGATTTCGTTCTAAATGCTTAATTCCTATGTAAAAGTGTTATTTAAGCAAGAATATCGTAGTTTGAGGTAAATCTAATTATACGTTTTTTGAGAAAATTGAAAAAACCGAAAAATCGCTAGAGTAAAGTGCCATTTTCTGACATTAGATTTCGTTCTAAATTCTTAATCCCTATGTAAAAACGTTATTTAAGCAAGAATATCGTATTTTGAAGAAAATCTAATGATAGGTTTTTACAGAAATTTGAAAAAACCGAAAAATCACTACAGTAAACCGAAATTTTCTGACATCAGATTTCGTTCGAAATGCTTAATCCCTATGTTAAAGCGTTATTGAAGCAAGAATATCGTATTTTGAAGTATATATAATAATAGGTTCTTTCAGAAAATTGAAAAAACCGTAAAATCACGAGAGTAAAGTTCCATTTTCTGACATTAGATTTCGTTCTAAATGTTTAATCCCTATATAAAAACGTTATATAAGCAAGATTATGGTATTTTGAAGAAAATCTAATGATGGGTTTTTTCAGAAAATTGAGAAAACCGAAAAATCACAAGAGTAAAGTGCCTTTTTCTGACATTAGATTTCGTTCTAAATGCATAATCCCTATGTAAAAACGTTATTTAAGCAAGAATATCGGACATTGAAGAAAATCAAATGATAGATTCTTTCAGAAAATTGAAAAATCCGAAAAATCACAAGAGTAAAGTGCCATTTTCTGACATTAGATTTCGTTCTAAATGTTTAATCCCTGTGTAAAAACGTTATTGAAGCAAGAATATCGTATTTCGAAGTATATCTATAATGATAGGTTTTTTCAGAAAATTGAAGAAGCCGAAAAATCACAAGAGTAAAGTGCCATTTTCTGACATTACATTTCGTTCTAAATACTTAGTTCTAATGTAAAATCGTTAGCTAAGCCAGATTCTCGTATTTAAGAAAATCTAATGACAGGTTTTTTCAGAAAATTGAAAAAACCGTAAAATCATAAGAGGAAAGTGCCATTTTCTGACATTAGATTTCGTTCTAAATGCTTAATCCCTATGTAAAAGTGTTATTTAAGCAAGAATATCGTAGTTTGAGGTAAATCTAATTATAGGTTTTTTCAGAAAATTGAAAAAACCGAAAAATCGCTAGAGTAAAGTGCCATTTTCTGAAATTAGATTTCATTCTAAATGCTTCATCCCTATGTAAAAACGTTATTTAAGCAAGAATATCGGACATTGAAGAAAATCAAATGATAGATTCTTTCAGAAAATTGAAAAATCCGAAAAATCACAAGAGTAAAGTGCCATTTTCTGACATTAGATTTCGTTCTAAATGCTTAATCTCTATGTAAAAACGTTATTTAAGCAACAATATTGTACCTGGAAGGAAGTCTAAGAATAGGTTTTTACAGACATTTGAAAAAACCGAAAAATCACAAGAGTAAAGTGCCATTTTCTGACATTAGATTTCGTTCTAAATGTTTAATCCCTATGTAAAAACGTTATTGAAGCAAGAATATCGTATTTTGAAGTATATCAATAATGATAGGTCCTTTCAGAAAATTGAAAAAACCGAAAAATCACAAGAGTAAAGTGCCATTTTCTGACATTAGATTTCGTTCTAAATGCTTCATCCCTATGTAAAAACGTTATTTAAGCAAGAATATCGTATTTTGAAGTATATCTATAATGATAGTTTTTTTCAGAAAATTGAAAAAACCGAAAAATCACAAGAGTAAAGTGCCATTTTCTGACATTAGATTTCGTTCTAAATGCTAACTCCCTATGTAGAAACGTTATTTAAGCAAGAATATCGTATTTTGAAGAAAATCTAATGATAGGTTTTTACAGAAAGTTGAAAAAACCGAAAAATCACTAGAGTAAAGCGCCATTTTCTGACTTTAGATTTCGTTCTAAATACTTAATTCTAATGTAAAATCGTTAGCTAAGCAAGATTCTCGTATTTAAAAAAATCTAATGAGAGGTGTTTTCAGAAAATTGAAGAAGCCGAAAAATCACAAGAGTAAAGTGCCATTTTCTCACATTACATTTCGTTCTAAATACTTAGTTCTAATGTAAAATCGTTAGCTAAGCCAGATTCTCGTATTTAAGAAAATCTAATGACAGGTTTTTTCAGAAAATTGAAAAAACCGTAAAATCATAAGAGGAAAGTGCCATTTTCCGACATTAGATTTCGTTCTAAATGCTTAATCCCTATGTAAAAGTGTTATCTAAGCAAGAATATCGTAGTTTGAGGTAAATCTAATTATAGGTTTTTTCAGAAAATTGAAAAAACCGTAAAATCGCTAGAGTAAAGTGCCATTTTCTGACATTAGATTTCGTTCTAAATGCTTCATCCCTATGTACAAACGTTATTTAAGCAAGAATATCGTATTTTGAAGTATATCTAATGATAGGTTTTTTCAGAAAATTGAAAAAACCGTAAAATCATAAGAGGAAAGTGCCATTTTCTGACATTAGATTTCGTTCTAAATGCTTAATCCCTATGTAAAAGTGTTATTTAAGTAAGAATATCGTAGTTTGAGGTAATTCTAATTATAGGTTTTTTCAGAAAATTGAAAAAACCGAAAACTCGCTACAGTAAACTGCCATTTTCTGACATTAGATTTCGTTCTAAATGCTCAATCCCTATATAAAAACGTTATTTAAGCAAGATTATGGTATTTTGAAGAAAATCTAATGATAGGTTTTTTCAGAAAATTGAGAAAACCGAAAAATCACGAGAGTAAAGTGCCATTTTCTGAAATTAGATTTCGTTCTAAATGCTTCATCCCTATATAAAAACGTTATCTAAGCAAGATTATGGTATTTTGAAGAAAATCTAATGATAGGTTTTTTCAGAAAATTGAGAAAACCGAAAAATCACAAGAGTAAAGTGCCATTTTCTGACATTAGATTTCGTTCTAAATGCTTCAACCCTTTGTAAAAACGTTATGTAAGCAAGAATATCGTATCTTGAAGTATATCTATAATGAAAGGTTTTTTCAGAAAATTGAAAAAACCGTAAAATCACAAGAGTAAAGTGCCATTTTCTGACATTAGATTTCGTTCTAAATGGTTCATCCCTATGTAAAAACGTTATTTAAGTAATAATATCGTATTTTGAAGAAAATCTAATGATAGGTTTTTACAGAAATTTGAAAAAACCGAAAAATCACTACAGTAAACCGCCATTTTCTGACTTTAGATTTCGTTCTAAATGCTTCATCCCTATGTAAAAACGTTATTTAAGCAAGAATATCGTATTTTGAAGTATATCTATAATGATACGTTTTTTCAGAAAATTGAAAAAACCGAAAAATCACAAGAGTAAAGTGCCATTTTCTGACATTACATTTCGTTCTAAATGCTTCAGCCCTATGTAAAAACGTTATGTAAGCAAGAATATCGTATCTTGAAGTATATCTATAATGATAGGTTTTTTCAGAAAATTGAGAAAACCGTAAAATCACAAGAGTAAAGTGCCATTTTCTCACATTAGATTTCGTTCTAAATGCTTAATCTCTATGTAAAAACGTTATTTAAGCAACAATATTGTACCTGGAAGGAAGTCTAAGAATAGGTTTTTACAGACATTTGAAAAAACCGAAAAATCACAAGAGTAAAGTGCCATTTTCTGACATTAGATTTCGTTCTAAATGGTTAATCCCTATGTAAAAACGTTATGTAAGCAAGAATATCGTATCTTGAGGTATATCTATAATGATAGGTTTTTTCAGAAAATTGAAAAAACCGTAAAATCACAAGAGTAAAGTGCCATTTTCTGACATTAGATTTCGTTCTAAATTCTTAATCCCTATGTAAAAACGTTATTTAAGCAAGAATATCGTATTTTGAAGTATATCTATAATGATAGGTTTTTTCAGAAAATTGAAAAAACCGTAAAATCACAAGAGTAAAGTGCCATTTTCTGACATTAGATTTCGTTCTAAATGCTTAATCTCTATGTAAAAACGTTATTTAAGCAACAATATTGTACCTGGAAGGAAGTCTAAGAATAGGTTTTTACAGACATTTGAAAAAACCGAAAAATCACAAGAGTAAAGTGCCATTTTCTGACATTAGATTTCGTTCTAAATGTTTAATCCCTATGTAAAATCGTTATTGAAGCAAGAATATCGTATTTTGAAGTATATCAATAATGATAGGTCTTTTCAGAAAATTGAAAAAACCGAAAAATCACAAGAGTAAAGTGCCATTTTCTGACATTAGATTTCGTTCTAAATGCTTAATCCCTATGTAAAAACGTTATTTAAGCAAGAATATCGTATTTTGAAGAAAATCTAATGATAGGTTTTTACAGAAAGTTGAAAAAACCGAAAAATCACGAGAGTAAAGCGCCATTTTCTGACTTTAGATTTCGTTCTAAATACTTAATTCTAATGTAAAATCGTTAGTTAAGCAAGATTCTTGTATTTAAAAAAATCTAATGAGAGGTGTTTTCAGAAAATTGAAGAAGCCGAAAAATCACAAGAGTAAAGTGCCATTTTCTGACATTACATTTCGTTCTAAATGCTCAATCCCTATATAAAAACGTTATTTAAGCAAGATTATGGTATTTTGCAGAAAATCTAATGATAGGTTTTTTCAGAAAATTGAGAAAACCGAAAAATCACAAGAGTAAAGTGCCATTTTCTGACATTAGATTTCGTTCTAAATGCTTCATCCCTATGTAAAAACGTTATGTAAGCAAGAATATCGTATCTTGAAGTATATCTATAATGATAGGTTTTTTCAGAAAATTGAAAAAACCGTAAAATCACAAGAGTAAAGTGCCATTTTCTGAAATTAGATTTCGTTCTAAATGCTTCATCCCTATGTAAAAACGTTATTTAAGCAATAATATCGTATTTTGAAGAAAATCTAATGATAGGTTTTTACAGAAATTTGAAAAAACCGAAAAATCACTACAGTAAACCGCCATTTTCTGACTTTAGATTTCGTTCTAAATACTTAGTTCTAATGTAAAATCGTTAGCTAAGCTAGATTCTCGTATTTAAGAAAATCTAATAACAGGTTTTTTCAGAAAATTGAAAAGACCGTAAATTCATAAGAGGAAAGTGCCATTTTCTGACATTAGATTTCGTTCTAACTTCTTAATCCCTATGAAAAAGCGTTATTTAAGCAAGAATATCGTAGTTTGAGGTAAATCTAATTATAGGTTTTTTCAGAAAATTGAAAAAACCGAAAAACCGCTAGAGTAAAGTGCCATTTTCTCACATTAGATTTCGTTCTAAATGCATCATCCCTATGTAAAAACGTTATTGAAGCAAGAATATCGTATTTTGAAGTATATCTAATAATAGATTCTTTCAGAAAATTGAAAAAACCGTAAAATCACGAGAGTAAAGTTCCATTTTCTGACATTACATTTCGTTCTAAATACTTAGTTCTAATGTAAAATCGTCAGCTAAGCCAGATTCTCGTATTTAAGAAAATCTAATGACAGGTTTTTTCAGAAAATTCAAAAAACCGTAAAATCATAAGAGGAAAGTGCCATTTTCTGACATTAGATTTCGTTCTAAATGCTCAATCCCTATATAAAAACGTTATTTAAGCAAGATTATGGTATTTTGAAGAAAATCTAATGATAGGTTTTTTCAGAAAATTGAGAAAACCGAAAAATCACAAGAGTAAAGTGCCATTTTCTGACATTAGATTTCGTTCTAAATGCTTAATCCCTATGTAAAAACGTTATTTAAGCAAGAATATCGTATTTTGAAGAAAATCTAATGATAGGTTTTTACAGAAAGTTGAAAAAACCGAAAAATCACGAGAGTAAAGCGCCATTTTCTGACTTTAGATTTCGTTCTAAATACTTAATTCTAATGTAAAATCGTTAGTTAAGCAAGATTCTTGTATTTAAAAAAATCTAATGAGAGGTGTTTTCAGAAAATTGAAGAAGCCGAAAAATCACAAGAGTAAAGTGCCATTTTCTGACATTACATTTCGTTCTAAATGCTCAATCCCTATATAAAAACATTATTTAAGCAAGATTATGGTATTTTGCAGAAAATCTAATGATAGGTTTTTTCAGAAAATTGAGAAAACCGAAAAATCACAAGAGTAAAGTGCCATTTTCTGACATTAGATTTCGTTCTAAATGCTTCATCCCTATGTAAAAACGTTATGTAAGCAAGAATATCGTATCTTGAAGTATATCTATAATGATAGGTTTTTTCAGAAAATTGAAAAAACCGGAAAATCACAAGAGTAAAGTGCCATTTTCTGACATTAGATTTCGTTCTAAATGCTTAATCCCTATGTAAAAGTGTTATTTAAGCAAGAATATCGTAGTTTGAGGTAAATCTAATTATACGTTTTTTGAGAAAATTGAAAAAACCGAAAAATCGCTAGAGCAAAATGCCATTTTCTGACATTAGATTTCGTTCTAAATGCTTAATCCCTATGTAAAAACGTTATTTAAGCAAGAATATCGTATTTTGAAGAAAATCTAATGATAGGTTTTTTCAGAAAATTGAAGAAGCCGAAAAATCACAAGAGTAAAGTGCCATTTTCTGACATTACATTTCGTTCTAAATACTTAGTTCTAATGTAAAATCGTTAGCTAAGCCAGATTCTCGTATTTAAGAAAATCTAATGACAGGTTTTTTCAGAAAATTTAAAAAACCGTAAAATCATAAGAGGAAAGTGCCATTTTCTGACATTAGATTTCGTTCTAAATGCATAATCCCTATGTAAAAGTGTTATTTAAGCAAGAATATCGTAGTTTGAGGTAAATCTAATTATAGGTTTTTTCAGAAAATTGAAAAAACCGAAAAATCGCTTCAGTAAACCGCCATTTTCTGACATCAGATTTCGTTCGAAATGCTTAATCCCTATGTAAAAACGTTATTTAAGCAAGAATATCGGACATTGAAGAAAATCAAATGATAGATTCTTTCAGAAAATTGAAAAATCCGAAAAATCACAAGAGTAAAGTGCCATTTTCTGACATTAGATTTCGTTCTAAATGCTTAATTCTAATGTAAAAACGTTATTTAAGCAGGAATATCGTACTTTGAAGAAACTCTAATGATAGGTTTTTTCAGAAAATTGAAAAAACCGAAAATTAACAAGAGTAAAGTGCCATTTTCTGACATTAGATTTCGTTCTAAATGCTTAATCTCTGTGTAAAAACGTTATTTAAGCAACAATATTGTACCTGGAAGGAAGTCTAAGAATAGGTTTTTACAGACATTTGAAAAAACCGAAAAATCACAAGAGTAAAGTGCCATTTTCTGAAATTAGATTTCGTTCTAAATGTTTAATCCCTATGTAAAAACGTTATTGAAGCAAGAATATCTTATTTTGAAGTATATCAATAATGATAGGTCTTTTCAGAAAATTGAAAAAATCGAAAAATCACAAGAGTAAAGTGCCATTTTCTGACATTAGATTTCGTTCTAAATGCTTAATCCCTATGTAAAAGTGTTATTTAAGCAAGAATATCGTAGTTTGAGGTAAATCTAATTATACGTTTTTTGAGAAAATTGAAAAAACCGAAAAATCGCTAGAGCAAAATGCCATTTTCTGACATTAGATTTCGTTCTAAATGCTTAATCCCTATGTAAAAACGTTATTTAAGCAAGAATATCGTATTTTGAAGAAAATCTAATGATAGGTTTTTACAGAAAGTTGAAAAAACCGAAAAATCACTAGAGTAAAGCTCCATTTTCTGACTTTAGATTTCGTTCTAAATACTTAATTCTAATGTAAAATCGTTAGTTAAGCATGATTCTCGTATTTAAAAAAATCTAATGAGAGGTGTTTTTAGAAAATTGAAGAAGCCGAAAAATCACAAGAGTAAAGTGCCATTTTCTGACATTACAATTCGTTCTAAATACTTATTTCTAATGTAAAATCGTTAGCTAAGCCAGATTCTCGTATTTAAGAAAATCTAATGACAGGTTTTTTCAGAAAATTGAAAAAACCGTAAAATCATAAGAGGAAAGTGCCATTTTCCGACATTAGATTTCGTTCTAAATGCTTAATCCCTATGTAAAAGTGTTATCTAAGCAAGAATATCGTAGTTTGAGGTAAATCTAATTATAGGTTTTTTCAGAAAATTGAAAAAACCGTAAAATCGCTAGAGTAAAGTGCCATTTTCTGACATTAGATTTCGTTCTAAATGCTTCATCCCTATGTACAAACGTTATTTAAGCAAGAATATCGTATTTTGAAGTATATCTAATGATAGGTTTTTTCAGAAAATTGAAAAAACCGTAAAATCATAAGAGGAAAGTGCCATTTTCTGACATTAGATTTCGTTCTAAATGCTTAATCCCTATGTAAAAGTGTTATTTAAGTAAGAATATCGTAGTTTGAGGTAATTCTAATTATAGGTTTTTTCAGAAAATTGAAAAAACCGAAAACTCGCTACAGTAAACTGCCATTTTCTGACATTAGATTTCGTTCTAAATGCTCAATCCCTATATAAAAACGTTATTTAAGCAAGATTATGGTATTTTGAAGAAAATCTAATGATAGGTTTTTTCAGAAAATTGAGAAAACCGAAAAATCACGAGAGTAAAGTGCCATTTTCTGAAATTAGATTTCGTTCTAAATGCTTCATCCCTATATAAAAACGTTATCTAAGCAAGATTATGGTATTTTGAAGAAAATCTAATGATAGGTTTTTTCAGAAAATTGAGAAAACCGAAAAATCACAAGAGTAAAGTGCCATTTTCTGACATTAGATTTCGTTCTAAATGCTTCAACCCTTTGTAAAAACGTTATGTAAGCAAGAATATCGTATCTTGAAGTATATCTATAATGATAGGTTTTTTCAGAAAATTGAAAAAACCGTAAAATCACAAGAGTAAAGTGCCATTTTCTGACATTAGATTTCGTTCTAAATGGTTCATCCCTATGTAAAAACGTTATTTAAGTAATAATATCGTATTTTGAAGAAAATCTAATGATAGGTTTTTACAGAAATTTGAAAAAACCGAAAAATCACTACAGTAAACCGCCATTTTCTGACTTTAGATTTCGTTCTAAATGCTTCATCCCTATGTAAAAACGTTATTTAAGCAAGAATATCGTATTTTGAAGTATATCTATAATGATACGTTTTTTCAGAAAATTGAAAAAACCGAAAAATCACAAGAGTAAAGTGCCATTTTCTGACATTACATTTCGTTCTAAATGCTTCAGCCCTATGTAAAAACGTTATGTAAGCAAGAATATCGTATCTTGAAGTATATCTATAATGATAGGTTTTTTCAGAAAATTGAGAAAACCGTAAAATCACAAGAGTAAAGTGCCATTTTCTCACATTAGATTTCGTTCTAAATGCTTAATCTCTATGTAAAAACGTTATTTAAGCAACAATATTGTACCTGGAAGGAAGTCTAAGAATAGGTTTTTACAGACATTTGAAAAAACCGAAAAATCACAAGAGTAAAGTGCCATTTTCTGACATTAGATTTCGTTCTAAATGGTTAATCCCTATGTAAAAACGTTATGTAAGCAAGAATATCGTATCTTGAGGTATATCTATAATGATAGGTTTTTTCAGAAAATTGAAAAAACCGTAAAATCACAAGAGTAAAGTGCCATTTTCTGACATTAGATTTCGTTCTAAATTCTTAATCCCTATGTAAAAACGTTATTTAAGCAAGAATATCGTATTTTGAAGTATATCTATAATGATAGGTTTTTTCAGAAAATTGAAAAAACCGTAAAATCACAAGAGTAAAGTGCCATTTTCTGACATTAGATTTCGTTCTAAATGCTTAATCTCTATGTAAAAACGTTATTTAAGCAACAATATTGTACCTGGAAGGAAGTCTAAGAATAGGTTTTTACAGACATTTGAAAAAACCGAAAAATCACAAGAGTAAAGTGCCATTTTCTGACATTAGATTTCGTTCTAAATGTTTAATCCCTATGTAAAATCGTTATTGAAGCAAGAATATCGTATTTTGAAGTATATCAATAATGATAGGTCTTTTCAGAAAATTGAAAAAACCGAAAAATCACAAGAGTAAAGTGCCATTTTCTGACATTAGATTTCGTTCTAAATGCTTAATCCCTATGTAAAAACGTTATTTAAGCAAGAATATCGTATTTTGAAGAAAATCTAATGATAGGTTTTTACAGAAAGTTGAAAAAACCGAAAAATCACGAGAGTAAAGCGCCATTTTCTGACTTTAGATTTCGTTCTAAATACTTAATTCTAATGTAAAATCGTTAGTTAAGCAAGATTCTTGTATTTAAAAAAATCTAATGAGAGGTGTTTTCAGAAAATTGAAGAAGCCGAAAAATCACAAGAGTAAAGTGCCATTTTCTGACATTACATTTCGTTCTAAATGCTCAATCCCTATATAAAAACGTTATTTAAGCAAGATTATGGTATTTTGCAGAAAATCTAATGATAGGTTTTTTCAGAAAATTGAGAAAACCGAAAAATCACAAGAGTAAAGTGCCATTTTCTGACATTAGATTTCGTTCTAAATGCTTCATCCCTATGTAAAAACGTTATGTAAGCAAGAATATCGTATCTTGAAGTATATCTATAATGATAGGTTTTTTCAGAAAATTGAAAAAACCGTAAAATCACAAGAGTAAAGTGCCATTTTCTGACATTAGATTTCGTTCTAAATGCTTCATCCCTATGTAAAAACGTTATTTAAGCAATAATATCGTATTTTGAAGAAAATCTAATGATAGGTTTTTACAGAAATTTGAAAAAACCGAAAAATCACTACAGTAAACCGCCATTTTCTGACTTTAGATTTCGTTCTAAATACTTAGTTCTAATGTAAAATCGTTAGCTAAGCTAGATTCTCGTATTTAAGAAAATCTAATAACAGGTTTTTTCAGAAAATTGAAAAGACCGTAAATTCATAAGAGGAAAGTGCCATTTTCTGACATTAGATTTCGTTCTAACTTCTTAATCCCTATGAAAAAGCGTTATTTAAGCAAGAATATCGTAGTTTGAGGTAAATCTAATTATAGGTTTTTTCAGAAAATTGAAAAAACCGAAAAACCGCTAGAGTAAAGTGCCATTTTCTCACATTAGATTTCGTTCTAAATGCATCATCCCTATGTAAAAACGTTATTGAAGCAAGAATATCGTATTTTGAAGTATATCTAATAATAGATTCTTTCAGAAAATTGAAAAAACCGTAAAATCACGAGAGTAAAGTTCCATTTTCTGACATTACATTTCGTTCTAAATACTTAGTTCTAATGTAAAATCGTCAGCTAAGCCAGATTCTCGTATTTAAGAAAATCTAATGACAGGTTTTTTCAGAAAATTCAAAAAACCGTAAAATCATAAGAGGAAAGTGCCATTTTCTGACATTAGATTTCGTTCTAAATGCTCAATCCCTATATAAAAACGTTATTTAAGCAAGATTATGGTATTTTGAAGAAAATCTAATGATAGGTTTTTTCAGAAAATTGAGAAAACCGAAAAATCACAAGAGTAAAGTGCCATTTTCTGACATTAGATTTCGTTCTAAATGCTTAATCCCTATGTAAAAACGTTATTTAAGCAAGAATATCGTATTTTGAAGAAAATCTAATGATAGGTTTTTACAGAAAGTTGAAAAAACCGAAAAATCACGAGAGTAAAGCGCCATTTTCTGACTTTAGATTTCGTTCTAAATACTTAATTCTAATGTAAAATCGTTAGTTAAGCAAGATTCTTGTATTTAAAAAAATCTAATGAGAGGTGTTTTCAGAAAATTGAAGAAGCCGAAAAATCACAAGAGTAAAGTGCCATTTTCTGACATTACATTTCGTTCTAAATGCTCAATCCCTATATAAAAACATTATTTAAGCAAGATTATGGTATTTTGCAGAAAATCTAATGATAGGTTTTTTCAGAAAATTGAGAAAACCGAAAAATCACAAGAGTAAAGTGCCATTTTCTGACATTAGATTTCGTTCTAAATGCTTCATCCCTATGTAAAAACGTTATGTAAGCAAGAATATCGTATCTTGAAGTATATCTATAATGATAGGTTTTTTCAGAAAATTGAAAAAACCGGAAAATCACAAGAGTAAAGTGCCATTTTCTGACATTAGATTTCGTTCTAAATGCTTAATCCCTATGTAAAAGTGTTATTTAAGCAAGAATATCGTAGTTTGAGGTAAATCTAATTATACGTTTTTTGAGAAAATTGAAAAAACCGAAAAATCGCTAGAGCAAAATGCCATTTTCTGACATTAGATTTCGTTCTAAATGCTTAATCCCTATGTAAAAACGTTATTTAAGCAAGAATATCGTATTTTGAAGAAAATCTAATGATAGGTTTTTTCAGAAAATTGAAGAAGCCGAAAAATCACAAGAGTAAAGTGCCATTTTCTGACATTACATTTCGTTCTAAATACTTAGTTCTAATGTAAAATCGTTAGCTAAGCCAGATTCTCGTATTTAAGAAAATCTAATGACAGGTTTTTTCAGAAAATTTAAAAAACCGTAAAATCATAAGAGGAAAGTGCCATTTTCTGACATTAGATTTCGTTCTAAATGCATAATCCCTATGTAAAAGTGTTATTTAAGCAAGAATATCGTAGTTTGAGGTAAATCTAATTATAGGTTTTTTCAGAAAATTGAAAAAACCGAAAAATCGCTTCAGTAAACCGCCATTTTCTGACATCAGATTTCGTTCGAAATGCTTAATCCCTATGTAAAAACGTTATTTAAGCAAGAATATCGGACATTGAAGAAAATCAAATGATAGATTCTTTCAGAAAATTGAAAAATCCGAAAAATCACAAGAGTAAAGTGCCATTTTCTGACATTAGATTTCGTTCTAAATGCTTAATTCTAATGTAAAAACGTTATTTAAGCAGGAATATCGTACTTTGAAGAAACTCTAATGATAGGTTTTTTCAGAAAATTGAAAAAACCGAAAATTAACAAGAGTAAAGTGCCATTTTCTGACATTAGATTTCGTTCTAAATGCTTAATCTCTGTGTAAAAACGTTATTTAAGCAACAATATTGTACCTGGAAGGAAGTCTAAGAATAGGTTTTTACAGACATTTGAAAAAACCGAAAAATCACAAGAGTAAAGTGCCATTTTCTGAAATTAGATTTCGTTCTAAATGTTTAATCCCTATGTAAAAACGTTATTGAAGCAAGAATATCTTATTTTGAAGTATATCAATAATGATAGGTCTTTTCAGAAAATTGAAAAAATCGAAAAATCACAAGAGTAAAGTGCCATTTTCTGACATTAGATTTCGTTCTAAATGCTTAATCCCTATGTAAAAGTGTTATTTAAGCAAGAATATCGTAGTTTGAGGTAAATCTAATTATACGTTTTTTGAGAAAATTGAAAAAACCGAAAAATCGCTAGAGCAAAATGCCATTTTCTGACATTAGATTTCGTTCTAAATGCTTAATCCCTATGTAAAAACGTTATTTAAGCAAGATTATCGTATTTTGAAGAAAATCTAATGATAGGTTTTTACAGAAAGTTGAAAAAACCGAAAAATCACTAGAGTAAAGCTCCATTTTCTGACTTTAGATTTCGTTCTAAATACTTAATTCTAATGTAAAATCGTTAGTTAAGCATGATTCTCGTATTTAAAAAAATCTAATGAGAGGTGTTTTTAGAAAATTGAAGAAGCCGAAAAATCACAAGAGTAAAGTGCCATTTTCTGACATTACAATTCGTTCTAAATACTTATTTCTAATGTAAAATCGTTAGCTAAGCCAGATTCTCGTATTTAAGAAAATCTAATGACAGGTTTTTTCAGAAAATTGAAAAAACCGTAAAATCATAAGAGGAAAGTGCCATTTTCTGACATTAGATTTCGTTCTAAATGCTTAATCCCTATGTAAAAGTGTTATCTAAGCAAGAATATCGTATTTTGAAGTATATCTAATGATAGGTTTTTTCAGAAAATTGAAAAAACCGTAAAATCATAAGAGGGAAGTGCCATTTTCTGACATTAGATTTCGTTCTAAATGCTTAATTCCTATGTAAAAGTGTTATTTAAGCAAGAATATCGTAGTTTGAGGTAAATCTAATTATACGTTTTTTGAGAAAATTGAAAAAACCGAAAAATCGCTAGAGTAAAGTGCCATTTTCTGACATTAGATTTCGTTCTAAATTCTTAATCCCTATGTAAAAACGTTATTTAAGCAAGAATATCGTATTTTGAAGAAAATCTAATGATAGGTTTTTACAGAAATTTGAAAAAACCGAAAAATCACTACAGTAAACCGAAATTTTCTGACATCAGATTTCGTTCGAAATGCTTAATCCCTATGTTAAAGCGTTATTGAAGCAAGAATATCGTATTTTGAAGTATATATAATAATAGGTTCTTTCAGAAAATTGAAAAAACCGTAAAATCACGAGAGTAAAGTTCCATTTTCTGACATTAGATTTCGTTCTAAATGTTTAATCCCTATATAAAAACGTTATATAAGCAAGATTATGGTATTTTGAAGAAAATCTAATGATGGGTTTTTTCAGAAAATTGAGAAAACCGAAAAATCACAAGAGTAAAGTGCCTTTTTCTGACATTAGATTTCGTTCTAAATGCATAATCCCTATGTAAAAACGTTATTTAAGCAAGAATATCGGACATTGAAGAAAATCAAATGATAGATTCTTTCAGAAAATTGAAAAATCCGAAAAATCACAAGAGTAAAGTGCCATTTTCTGACATTAGATTTCGTTCTAAATGTTTAATCCCTGTGTAAAAACGTTATTGAAGCAAGAATATCGTATTTCGAAGTATATCTATAATGATAGGTTTTTTCAGAAAATTGAAGAAGCCGAAAAATCACAAGAGTAAAGTGCCATTTTCTGACATTACATTTCGTTCTAAATACTTAGTTCTAATGTAAAATCGTTAGCTAAGCCAGATTCTCGTATTTAAGAAAATCTAATGACAGGTTTTTTCAGAAAATTGAAAAAACCGTAAAATCATAAGAGGAAAGTGCCATTTTCTGACATTAGATTTCGTTCTAAATGCTTAATCCCTATGTAAAAGTGTTATTTAAGCAAGAATATCGTAGTTTGAGGTAAATCTAATTATAGGTTTTTTCAGAAAATTGAAAAAACCGAAAAATCGCTAGAGTAAAGTGCCATTTTCTGAAATTAGATTTCATTCTAAATGCTTCATCCCTATGTAAAAACGTTATTTAAGCAAGAATATCGGACATTGAAGAAAATCAAATGATAGATTCTTTCAGAAAATTGAAAAATCCGAAAAATCACAAGAGTAAAGTGCCATTTTCTGACATTAGATTTCGTTCTAAATGCTTAATCTCTATGTAAAAACGTTATTTAAGCAACAATATTGTACCTGGAAGGAAGTCTAAGAATAGGTTTTTACAGACATTTGAAAAAACCGAAAAATCACAAGAGTAAAGTGCCATTTTCTGACATTAGATTTCGTTCTAAATGTTTAATCCCTATGTAAAAACGTTATTGAAGCAAGAATATCGTATTTTGAAGTATATCAATAATGATAGGTCCTTTCAGAAAATTGAAAAAACCGAAAAATCACAAGAGTAAAGTGCCATTTTCTGACATTAGATTTCGTTCTAAATGCTTCATCCCTATGTAAAAACGTTATTTAAGCAAGAATATCGTATTTTGAAGTATATCTATAATGATAGTTTTTTTCAGAAAATTGAAAAAACCGAAAAATCACAAGAGTAAAGTGCCATTTTCTGACATTAGATTTCGTTCTAAATGCTTACTCCCTATGTAGAAACGTTATTTAAGCAAGAATATCGTATTTTGAAGAAAATCTAATGATAGGTTTTTACAGAAAGTTGAAAAAACCGAAAAATCACTAGAGTAAAGCGCCATTTTCTGACTTTAGATTTCGTTCTAAATACTTAATTCTAATGTAAAATCGTTAGCTAAGCAAGATTCTCGTATTTAAAAAAATCTAATGAGAGGTGTTTTCAGAAAATTGAAGAAGCCGAAAAATCACAAGAGTAAAGTGCCATTTTCTCACATTACATTTCGTTCTAAATACTTAGTTCTAATGTAAAATCGTTAGCTAAGCCAGATTCTCGTATTTAAGAAAATCTAATGACAGGTTTTTTCAGAAAATTGAAAAAACCGTAAAATCATAAGAGGAAAGTGCCATTTTCCGACATTAGATTTCGTTCTAAATGCTTAATCCCTATGTAAAAGTGTTATCTAAGCAAGAATATCGTAGTTTGAGGTAAATCTAATTATAGGTTTTTTCAGAAAATTGAAAAAACCGTAAAATCGCTAGAGTAAAGTGCCATTTTCTGACATTAGATTTCGTTCTAAATGCTTCATCCCTATGTAAAAACGTTATTTAAGCAAAAATATCGTATTTTGAAGTATATCTAATGATAGGTTTTTTCAGAAAATTGAAAAAACCGTAAAATCATAAGAGGAAAGTGCCATTTTCTGACATTAGATTTCGTTCTAAATGCTTAATCCCTATGTAAAAGTGTTATTTAAGCAAGAATATCGTAGTTTGAGGTAAATCTAATTATAGGTTTTTTCAGAAAATTGAAAAAACCGAAAAATCGCTACAGTAAAGTGCCATTTTCTGACATTAGATTTCGTTCTAAATGCTCAATCCCTATATAAAAACGTTATTTAAGCGAGATTATGGTATTTTGAAGAAAATCTAATGATAGGTTTTTTCAGAAAATTGAGAAAACCGAAAAATCACGAGAGTAAAGTGCCATTTTCTGACATTAGATTTCGTTCTAAATACTTAATTCTAATGTAAAATCGTTAGTTAAGCAAGATTCTCGTATTTAAAAAAATCTAATGAGAGGTGTTTTCAGAAAATTGAAGAAGCCGAAAAATCACAAGAGTAAAGTGCCATTTTCTGACATTACATTTCGTTCTAAATACTTAGTTCTAATGTAAAATCGTTAGCTAAGCCAGATTCTCGTATTTAAGAAAATCTAATGATAGGTTTTTTCAGAAAATTGAAAAGACCTAAAAATCGCTAGCGTAAAGTGCCATTTTCTGACATTAGATTTCGTTCTAAATGCTTCATCCCTATGTAAAAACGTTATTTAAGCAAGAATATCGTATTTTGAAGTATATCTATAATGATAGGTTTTTTCAGAAAATTGAAAAAACCGAAAAATCACAAGAGTAAAGTGCCATTTTCTGACATTAGATTTCGTTCTAAATGCTTAATCCCTATGTAAAAACGTTATTTAAGCAAGAATATCGTATTTTGAAGAAAATCTAATGATAGGTTTTTACAGAAAGTTGAAAAAACCGAAAAATCACTAGAGTAAAGCGCCTTTTTCTGACATTAGATTTCGTTCTAAATGCTTAATCCCTATGTAAAAGTGTTATTTAAGCAAGAATATCGTAGTTTGAGGTAAATCTAATTATACGTTTTTTGAGAAAATTGAAAAAACCGAAAAATCGCTAGAGCAAAATGCCATTTTCTGACATTAGATTTCGTTCTAAATGCTTAATCCCTATGTAAAAACGTTATTTAAGCAAGAATATCGTATTTTGAAGAAAATCTAATGATAGGTTTTTTCAGAAAATTGAAGAAGCCGAAAAATCACAAGAGTAAAGTGCCATTTTCTGACATTACATTTCGTTCTAAATACTTAGTTCTAATGTAAAATCGTTAGCTAAGCCAGATTCTCGTATTTAAGAAAATCTAATGACAGGTTTTTTCAGAAAATTGAAAAAACCGTAAAATCATAAGAGGAAAGTGCCATTTTCTGACATTAGATTTCGTTCTAAATGCATAATCCCTATGTAAAAGTGTTATTTAAGCAAGAATATCGTAGTTTGAGGTAAATCTAATTATAGGTTTTTTCAGAAAATTGAAAAAACCGAAAAATCGCTTCAGTAAACCGCCATTTTCTGACATCAGATTTCGTTCGAAATGCTTAATCCCTATGTAAAAACGTTATTTAAGCAAGAATATCGGACATTGAAGAAAATCAAATGATAGATTCTTTCAGAAAATTGAAAAATCCGAAAAATCACAAGAGTAAAGTGCCATTTTCTGACATTAGATTTCGTTCTAAATGCTTAATTCTAATGTAAAAACGTTATTTAAGCAGGAATATCGTACTTTGAAGAAAATCTAATGATAGGTTTTTTCAGAAAATTGAAAAAACCGAAAATTAACAAGAGTAAAGTGCCATTTTCTGACATTAGATTTCGTTCTAAATGCTTAATCTCTGTGTAAAAACGTTATTTAAGCAACAATATTGTACCTGGAAGGAAGTCTAAGAATAGGTTTTTACAGACATTTGAAAAAACCGAAAAATCACAAGAGTAAAGTGCCATTTTCTGAAATTAGATTTCGTTCTAAATGTTTAATCCCTATGTAAAAACGTTATTGAAGCAAGAATATCTTATTTTGAAGTATATCAATAATGATAGGTCTTTTCAGAAAATTGAAAAAACCGAAAAATCACAAGAGTAAAGTGCCATTTTCTGACATTAGATTTCGTTCTAAATGCTTAATCCCTATGTAAAAGTGTTATTTAAGCAAGAATATCGTAGTTTGAGGTAAATCTAATTATACGTTTTTTGAGAAAATTGAAAAAACCGAAAAATCGCTAGAGCAAAATGCCATTTTCTGACATTAGATTTCGTTCTAAATGCTTAATCCCTATGTAAAAACGTTATTTAAGCAAGAATATCGTATTTTGAAGAAAATCTAATGATAGGTTTTTACAGAAAGTTGAAAAAACCGAAAAATCACTAGAGTAAAGCTCCATTTTCTGACTTTAGATTTCGTTCTAAATACTTAATTCTAATGTAAAATCGTTAGTTAAGCATGATTCTCGTATTTAAAAAAATCTAATGAGAGGTGTTTTTAGAAAATTGAAGAAGCCGAAAAATCACAAGAGTAAAGTGCCATTTTCTGACATTACAATTCGTTCTAAATACTTATTTCTAATGTAAAATCATTAGCTAAGCCAGATTCTCGTATTTAAGAAAATCTAATGACAGGTTTTTTCAGAAAATTGAAAAAACCGTAAAATCATAAGAGGAAAGTGCCATTTTCTGACATTAGATTTCGTTCTAAATGCTTAATCCCTATGTAAAAGTGTTATCTAAGCAAGAATATCGTATTTTGAAGTATATCTAATGATAGGTTTTTTCAGAAAATTGAAAAAACCGTAAAATCATAAGAGGGAAGTGCCATTTTCTGACATTAGATTTCGTTCTAAATGCTTAATTCCTATGTAAAAGTGTTATTTAAGCAAGAATATCGTAGTTTGAGGTAAATCTAATTATACGTTTTTTGAGAAAATTGAAAAAACCGAAAAATCGCTAGAGTAAAGTGCCATTTTCTGACATTAGATTTCGTTCTAAATGCTTAATCCCTATGTAAAAACGTTATTTAAGCAAGAATATCGTATTTTGAAGAAAATCTAATGATAGGTTTTTACAGAAATTTGAAAATACCGAAAAATCACTACAGTAAACCGCCATTTTCTGACATCAGATTTCGTTCGAAATGCTTAATCCCTATGTTAAAGCGTTATTGAAGCAAGAATATCGTATTTTGAAGTATATATAATAATAGGTTCTTTCAGAAAATTGAAAAAACCGTAAAATCACGAGAGTAAAGTTCCATTTTCTGACATTAGATTTCGTTCTAAATGTTTAATCCCTATATAAAAACGTTATATAAGCAAGATTATGGTATTTTGAAGAAAATCTAATGATGGGTTTTTTCAGAAAATTGAGAAAACCGAAAAATCACAAGAGTAAAGTGCCTTTTTCTGACATTAGATTTCGATCTAAATGCTTAATCCCTATGTAAAAGTGTTATTTAAGCAAGAATATCGTAGTTTGAGGTAAATCTAATTATACGTTTTTTGAGAAAATTGAAAAAACCGAAAATTCGCTAGAGCAAAATGCCATTTTCTGACATTAGATTTCGTTCTAAATGCTTAATCCCTATGTAAAAACGTTATTTAAGCAAGAATATCGTATTTTGAAGAAAATCTAATGATAGGTTTTTTCAGAAAATTGAAGAAGCCGAAAAATCACAAGAGTAAAGTGCCATTTTCTGACATTACATTTCGTTCTAAATACTTAGTTCTAATGTAAAATCGTTAGCTAAGCCAGATTCTCGTATTTAAGAAAATCTAATGACAGGTTTTTTCAGAAAATTGAAAAAACCGTAAAATCATAAGAGGAAAGTGCCATTTTCTGACATTAGATTTCGTTCTAAATGCATAATCCCTATGTAAAAGTGTTATTTAAGCAAGAATATCGTAGTTTGAGGTAAATCTAATTATAGGTTTTTTCAGAAAATTGAAAAAACCGAAAAATCGCTTCAGTAAACCGCGATTTTCTGACATCAGATTTCGTTCGAAATGCTTAATCCCTATGTAAAAACGTTATTTAAGCAAGAATATCGTATTTTGAAGAAAATCTAATGATAGGTTTTTACAGAAAGTTGAAAAAACCGAAAAATCACTAGAGTAAAGCTCCATTTTCTGACTTTAGATTTCGTTCTAAATACTTAATTCTAATGTAAAATCGTTAGTTAAGCATGATTCTCGTATTTAAAAAAATCTAATGAGAGGTGTTTTTAGAAAATTGAAGAAGCCGAAAAATCACAAGAGTAAAGTGCCATTTTCTGACATTACAATTCGTTCTAAATACTTATTTCTAATGTAAAATCGTTAGCTAAGCCAGATTCTCGTATTTAAGAAAATCTAATGACAGGTTTTTTCAGAAAATTGAAAAAACCGTAAAATCATAAGAGGAAAGTGCCATTTTCTGACATTAGATTTCGTTCTAAATGCTTAATCCCTATGTAAAAGTGTTATCTAAGCAAGAATATCGTATTTTGAAGTATATCTAATGATAGGTTTTTTCAGAAAATTGAAAAAACCGTAAAATCATAAGAGGGAAGTGCCATTTTCTGACATTAGATTTCGTTCTAAATGCTTAATTCCTATGTAAAAGTGTTATTTAAGCAAGAATATCGTAGTTTGAGGTAAATCTAATTATACGTTTTTTGAGAAAATTGAAAAAACCGAAAAATCGCTAGAGTAAAGTGCCATTTTCTGACATTAGATTTCGTTCTAAATGCTTAATCCCTATGTAAAAACGTTATTTAAGCAAGAATATCGTATTTTGAAGAAAATCTAATGATAGGTTTTTACAGAAATTTGAAAAAACCGAAAAATCACTACAGTAAACCGCCATTTTCTGACATCAGATTTCGTTCGAAATGCTTGATCCCTATGTTAAAGCGTTATTGAAGCAAGAATATCGTATTTTGAAGTATATATAATAATAGGTTCTTTCAGAAAATTGAAAAAACCGTAAAATCACGAGAGTAAAGTTCCATTTTCTGACATTAGATTTCGTTCTAAATGTTTAATCCCTATATAAAAACGTTATATAAGCAAGATTATGGTATTTTGAAGAAAATCTAATGATGGGTTTTTTCAGAAAATTGAGAAAACCGAAAAATCACAAGAGTAAAGTGCCTTTTTCTGACATTAGATTTCGTTCTAAATGCTTAATCCCTATGTAAAAGTGTTATTTAAGCAAGAATATCGTAGTTTGAGGTAAATCTAATTATACGTTTTTTGAGAAAATTGAAAAAACCGAAAAATCGCTAGAGCAAAATGCCATTTTCTGACATTAGATTTCGTTCTAAATGTTTAATCCCTATGTAAAAACGTTATTGAAGCAAGAATATCGTATTTCGAAGTATATCTATAATGATAGGTTTTTTCAGAAAATTGAAGAAGCCGAAAAATCACAAGAGTAAAGTGCCATTTTCTGACATTACATTTCGTTCTAAATACTTAGTTCTAATGTAAAATCGTTAGCTAAGCCAGATTCTCGTATTTAAGAAAATCTAATGACAGGTTTTTTCAGAAAATTGAAAAAACCGTAAAATCATAAGAGGAAAGTGCCATTTTCTGACATTAGATTTCGTTCTAAATGCTTAATCCCTATGTAAAAGTGTTATTTAAGCAAGAATATCGTAGTTTGAGGTAAATCTAATTATAGGTTTTTTCAGAAAATTGAAAAATCCGAAAAATCGCTAGAGTAAAGTGCCATTTTCTGAAATTAGATTTCATTCTAAATGCTTCATCCCTATGTAAAAACGTTATTCAAGCAAGAATATCGGACATTGAAGAAAATCAAATGATAGATTCTTTCAGAAAATTGAAAAATCCGAAAAATCACAAGAGTAAAGTGCCATTTTCTGACATTAGATTTCGTTCTAAATGCTTAATCTCTATGTAAAAACGTTATTTAAGCAACAATATTGTACCTGGAAGGAAGTCTAAGAATAGGTTTTTACAGACATTTGAAAAAACCGAAAAATCACAAGAGTAAAGTGCCATTTTCTGACATTAGATTTCGTTCTAAATGTTTAATCCCTATGTAAAAACGTTATTGAAGCAAGAATATCGTATTTTGAAGTATATCAATAATGATAGGTCCTTTCAGAAAATTGAAAAAACCGAAAAATCACAAGAGTAAAGTGCCATTTTCTGACATTAGATTTCGTTCTAAATGCTTCATCCCTATGTAAAAACGTTATTTAAGCAAGAATATCGTATTTTGAAGTATATCTATAATGATAGTTTTTTTCAGAAAATTGAAAAAACCGAAAAATCACAAGAGTAAAGTGCCATTTTCTGACATTAGATTTCGTTCTAAATGCTTACTCCCTATGTAAAAACGTTATTTAAGCAAGAATATCGTATTTTGAAGAAAATCTAATGATAGGTTTTTACAGAAAGTTGAAAAAACCGAAAAATCACTAGAGTAAAGCGCCATTTTCTGACTTTAGATTTCGTTCTAAATACTTAATTCTAATGTAAAATCGTTAGCTAAGCAAGATTCTCGTATTTAAAAAAATCTAATGAGAGTTGTTTTCAGAAAATTGAAGAAGCCGAAAAATCACAAGAGTAAAGTGCCATTTTCTCACATTACATTTCGTTCTAAATACTTAGTTCTAATGTAAAATCGTTAGCTAAGCCAGATTCTCGTATTTAAGAAAATCTAATGACAGGTTTTTTCAGAAAATTGAAAAAACCGTAAAATCATAAGAGGAAAGTGCCATTTTCCGACATTAGATTTCGTTCTAAATGCTTAATCCCTATGTAAAAGTGTTATCTAAGCAAGAATATCGTAGTTTGAGGTAAATCTAATTATAGGTTTTTTCAGAAAATTGAAAAAACCGTAAAATCGCTAGAGTAAAGTGCCATTTTCTGACATTAGATTTCGTTCTAAATGCTTCATCCCTATGTAAAAACGTTATTTAAGCAAAAATATCGTATTTTGAAGTATATCTAATGATAGGTTTTTTCAGAAAATTGAAAAAACCGTAAAATCATAAGAGGAAAGTGCCATTTTCTGACATTAGATTTCGTTCTAAATGCTTAATCCCTATGTAAAAGTGTTATTTAAGCAAGAATATCGTAGTTTGAGGTAAATCTAATTATAGGTTTTTTCAGAAAATTGAAAAAACCGAAAAATCGCTACAGTAAAGTGCCATTTTCTGACATTAGATTTCGTTCTAAATGCTCAATCCCTATATAAAAACGTTATTTAAGCGAGATTATGGTATTTTGAAGAAAATCTAATGATAGGTTTTTTCAGAAAATTGAGAAAACCGAAAAATCACGAGAGTAAAGTGCCATTTTCTGACATTAGATTTCGTTCTAAATACTTAATTCTAATGTAAAATCGTTAGTTAAGCAAGATTCTCGTATTTAAAAAAATCTAATGAGAGGTGTTTTCAGAAAATTGAAGAAGCCGAAAAATCACAAGAGTAAAGTGCCATTTTCTGACATTACATTTCGTTCTAAATACTTAGTTCTAATGTAAAATCGTTAGCTAAGCCAGATTCTCGTATTTAAGAAAATCTAATGATAGGTTTTTTCAGAAAATTGAAAAGACCTAAAAATCGCTAGCGTAAAGTGCCATTTTCTGACATTAGATTTCGTTCTAAATGCTTCATCCCTATGTAAAAACGTTATTTAAGCAAGAATATCGTATTTTGAAGTATATCTATAATGATAGGTTTTTTCAGAAAATTGAAAAAACCGAAAAATCACAAGAGTAAAGTGCCATTTTCTGACATTAGATTTCGTTCTAAATGCTTAATCCCTATGTAAAAACGTTATTTAAGCAAGAATATCGTATTTTGAAGAAAATCTAATGATAGGTTTTTACAGAAAGTTGAAAAAACCGAAAAATCACTAGAGTAAAGCGCCATTTTCTGACTTTAGATTTCGTTCTAAATACTTAATTCTAATGTAAAATCGTTAGCTAAGCAAGATTCTCGTATTTAAAAAAATCTAATGAGAGGTGTTTTCAGAAAATTGAAGAAGCCGAAAAATCACAAGAGTAAAGTGCCATTTTCTCACATTACATTTCGTTCTAAATACTTAGTTCTAATGTAAAATCGTTAGCTAAGCCAGATTCTCGTATTTAAGAAAATCTAATGACAGATTTTTTCAGAAAATTGAAAAAACCGTAAAATCATAAGAGGAAAGTGCCATTTTCCGACATTAGATTTCGTTCTAAATGCTTAATCCCTATGTAAAAGTGTTATCTAAGCAAGAATATCGTAGTTTGAGGTAAATCTAATTATAGGTTTTTTCAGAAAATTGAAAAAACCGTAAAATCGCTAGAGTAAAGTGCCATTTTCTGACATTAGATTTCGTTCTAAATGCTTCATCCCTATGTAAAAACGTTATTTAAGCAAAAATATCGTATTTTGAAGTATATCTAATGATAGGTTTTTTCAGAAAATTGAAAAAACCGTAAAATCATAAGAGGAAAGTGCCATTTTCTGACATTAGATTTCGTTCTAAATGCTTAATCCCTATGTAAAAGTGTTATTTAAGCAAGAATATCGTAGTTTGAGGTAAATCTAATTATAGGTTTTTTCAGAAAATTGAAAAAACCGAAAAATCGCTACAGTAAAGTGCCATTTTCTGACATTAGATTTCGTTCTAAATGCTTAATCCCTATGTAAAAACGTTATTTAAGCAAGAATATCGTATTTTGAAGAAAATCTAATGATAGGTTTTTACAGAAAGTTGAAAAAACCGAAAAATCACTAGAGTAAAGCGCCATTTTCTGACTTTAGATTTCGTTCTAAATACTTAATTCTAATGTAAAATCGTTAGTTAAGCAAGATTCTCGTATTTAAAAAAATCTAATGAGAGGTGTTTTCAGAAAATTGAAGAAGCCGAAAAATCACAAGAGTAAAGTGCCATTTTCTGACATTACATTTCGTTCTAAATACTTAGTTCTAATGTAAAATCGTTAGCTAAGCCAGATTCTCGTATTTAAGAAAATCTAATGACAGGTTTTTTCAGAAAATTGAAAAAACCGTAAAATCATAAGAGGAAAGTGCCATTTTCCGACATTAGATTTCGTTCTAAATGCTTAATCCCTATGTAAAAGTGTTATCTAAGCAAGAATATCGTAGTTTGAGGTAAATCTAATTATAGGTTTTTTCAGAAAATTGAAAAAACCGTAAAATCGCTAGAGTAAAGTGCCATTTTCTGACATTAGATTTCGTTCTAAATGCTTCATCCCTATGTAAAAACGTTATTTAAGCAAAAATATCGTATTTTGAAGTATATCTAATGATAGGTTTTTTCAGAAAATTGAAAAAACCGTAAAATCATGAGAGGAAAGTGCCATTTTCTGACATTAGATTTCGTTCTAAATGCTTAATCCCTATGTAAAAGTGTTATTTAAGCAAGAATATCGTAGTTTGAGGTAAATCTAATTATAGGTTTTTTCAGAAAATTGAAAAAACCGAAAAATCGCTACAGTAAAGTGCCATTTTCTGACATTAGATTTCGTTCTAAATGCTTAATCCCTATGTAAAAACGTTATTTAAGCAAGAATATCGTATTTTGAAGAAAATCTAATGATAGGTTTTTTCAGAAAATTGAAGAAGCCGAAAAATCACAAGAGTAAAGTGCCATTTTCTGACATTACATTTCGTTCTAAATACTTAGTTCTAATGTAAAATCGTTAGCTAAGCCAGATTCTCGTATTTAAGAAAATCTAATGACAGGTTTTTTCAGAAAATTGAAAAAACCGTAAAATCATAAGAGGAAAGTGCCATTTTCTGACATTAGATTTCGTTCTAAATGCATAATCCCTATGTAAAAGTGTTATTTAAGCAAGAATATCGTAGTTTGAGGTAAATCTAATTATAGGTTTTTTCAGAAAATTGAAAAAACCGAAAAATCGCTTCAGTAAACCGCGATTTTCTGACATCAGATTTCGTTCGAAATGCTTAATCCCTATGTAAAAACGTTATTTAAGCAAGAATATCGTATTTTGAAGAAAATCTAATGATAGGTTTTTACAGAAAGTTGAAAAAACCGAAAAATCACTAGAGTAAAGCTCCATTTTCTGACTTTAGATTTCGTTCTAAATACTTAATTCTAATGTAAAATCGTTAGTTAAGCATGATTCTCGTATTTAAAAAAATCTAATGAGAGGTGTTTTTAGAAAATTGAAGAAGCCGAAAAATCACAAGAGTAAAGTGCCATTTTCTGACATTACAATTCGTTCTAAATACTTATTTCTAATGTAAAATCGTTAGCTAAGCCAGATTCTCGTATTTAAGAAAATCTAATGACAGGTTTTTTCAGAAAATTGAAAAAACCGTAAAATCATAAGAGGAAAGTGCCATTTTCTGACATTAGATTTCGTTCTAAATGCTTAATCCCTATGTAAAAGTGTTATCTAAGCAAGAATATCGTATTTTGAAGTATATCTAATGATAGGTTTTTTCAGAAAATTGAAAAAACCGTAAAATCATAAGAGGGAAGTGCCATTTTCTGACATTAGATTTCGTTCTAAATGCTTAATTCCTATGTAAAAGTGTTATTTAAGCAAGAATATCGTAGTTTGAGGTAAATCTAATTATACGTTTTTTGAGAAAATTGAAAAAACCGAAAAATCGCTAGAGTAAAGTGCCATTTTCTGACATTAGATTTCGTTCTAAATGCTTAATCCCTATGTAAAAACGTTATTTAAGCAAGAATATCGTATTTTGAAGAAAATCTAATGATAGGTTTTTACAGAAATTTGAAAAAACCGAAAAATCACTACAGTAAACCGCCATTTTCTGACATCAGATTTCGTTCGAAATGCTTGATCCCTATGTTAAAGCGTTATTGAAGCAAGAATATCGTATTTTGAAGTATATATAATAATAGGTTCTTTCAGAAAATTGAAAAAACCGTAAAATCACGAGAGTAAAGTTCCATTTTCTGACATTAGATTTCGTTCTAAATGTTTAATCCCTATATAAAAACGTTATATAAGCAAGATTATGGTATTTTGAAGAAAATCTAATGATGGGTTTTTTCAGAAAATTGAGAAAACCGAAAAATCACAAGAGTAAAGTGCCTTTTTCTGACATTAGATTTCGTTCTAAATGCTTAATCCCTATGTAAAAGTGTTATTTAAGCAAGAATATCGTAGTTTGAGGTAAATCTAATTATACGTTTTTTGAGAAAATTGAAAAAACCGAAAAATCGCTAGAGCAAAATGCCATTTTCTGACATTAGATTTCGTTCTAAATGTTTAATCCCTATGTAAAAACGTTATTGAAGCAAGAATATCGTATTTCGAAGTATATCTATAATGATAGGTTTTTTCAGAAAATTGAAGAAGCCGAAAAATCACAAGAGTAAAGTGCCATTTTCTGACATTACATTTCGTTCTAAATACTTAGTTCTAATGTAAAATCGTTAGCTAAGCCAGATTCTCGTATTTAAGAAAATCTAATGACAGGTTTTTTCAGAAAATTGAAAAAACCGTAAAATCATAAGAGGAAAGTGCCATTTTCTGACATTAGATTTCGTTCTAAATGCTTAATCCCTATGTAAAAGTGTTATTTAAGCAAGAATATCGTAGTTTGAGGTAAATCTAATTATAGGTTTTTTCAGAAAATTGAAAAAACCGAAAAATCGCTAGAGTAAAGTGCCATTTTCTGAAATTAGATTTCATTCTAAATGCTTCATCCCTATGTAAAAACGTTATTCAAGCAAGAATATCGGACATTGAAGAAAATCAAATGATAGATTCTTTCAGAAAATTGAAAAATCCGAAAAATCACAAGAGTAAAGTGCCATTTTCTGACATTAGATTTCGTTCTAAATGCTTAATCTCTATGTAAAAACGTTATTTAAGCAACAATATTGTACCTGGAAGGAAGTCTAAGAATAGGTTTTTACAGACATTTGAAAAAACCGAAAAATCACAAGAGTAAAGTGCCATTTTCTGACATTAGATTTCGTTCTAAATGTTTAATCCCTATGTAAAAACGTTATTGAAGCAAGAATATCGTATTTTGAAGTATATCAATAATGATAGGTCCTTTCAGAAAATTGAAAAAACCGAAAAATCACAAGAGTAAAGTGCCATTTTCTGACATTAGATTTCGTTCTAAATGCTTCATCCCTATGTAAAAACGTTATTTAAGCAAGAATATCGTATTTTGAAGTATATCTATAATGATAGTTTTTTTCAGAAAATTGAAAAAACCGAAAAATCACAAGAGTAAAGTGCCATTTTCTGACATTAGATTTCGTTCTAAATGCTTACTCCCTATGTAAAAACGTTATTTAAGCAAGAATATCGTATTTTGAAGAAAATCTAATGATAGGTTTTTACAGAAAGTTGAAAAAACCGAAAAATCACTAGAGTAAAGCGCCATTTTCTGACTTTAGATTTCGTTCTAAATACTTAATTCTAATGTAAAATCGATAGCTAAGCAAGATTCTCGTATTTAAAAAAATCTAATGAGAGGTGTTTTCAGAAAATTGAAGAAGCCGAAAAATCACAAGAGTAAAGTGCCATTTTCTCACATTACATTTCGTTCTAAATACTTAGTTCTAATGTAAAATCGTTAGCTAAGCCAGATTCTCGTATTTAAGAAAATCTAATGACAGGTTTTTTCAGAAAATTGAAAAAACCGTAAAATCATAAGAGGAAAGTGCCATTTTCCGACATTAGATTTCGTTCTAAATGCTTAATCCCTATGTAAAAGTGTTATCTAAGCAAGAATATCGTAGTTTGAGGTAAATCTAATTATAGGTTTTTTCAGAAAATTGAAAAAACCGTAAAATCGCTAGAGTAAAGTGCCATTTTCTGACATTAGATTTCGTTCTAAATGCTTCATCCCTATGTAAAAACGTTATTTAAGCAAAAATATCGTATTTTGAAGTATATCTAATGATAGGTTTTTTCAGAAAATTGAAAAAACCGTAAAATCATAAGAGGAAAGTGCCATTTTCTGACATTAGATTTCGTTCTAAATGCTTAATCCCTATGTAAAAGTGTTATTTAAGCAAGAATATCGTAGTTTGAGGTAAATCTAATTATAGGTTTTTTCAGAAAATTGAAAAAACCGAAAAATCGCTACAGTAAAGTGCCATTTTCTGACATTAGATTTCGTTCTAAATGCTCAATCCCTATATAAAAACGTTATTTAAGCGAGATTATGGTATTTTGAAGAAAATCTAATGATAGGTTTTTTCAGAAAATTGAGAAAACCGAAAAATCACGAGAGTAAAGTGCCATTTTCTGACATTAGATTTCGTTCTAAATACTTAATTCTAATGTAAAATCGTTAGTTAAGCAAGATTCTCGTATTTAAAAAAATCTAATGAGAGGTGTTTTCAGAAAATTGAAGAAGCCGGAAAATCACAAGAGTAAAGTGCCATTTTCTGACATTACATTTCGTTCTAAATACTTAGTTCTAATGTAAAATCGTTAGCTAAGCCAGATTCTCGTATTTAAGAAAATCTAATGATAGGTTTTTTCAGAAAATTGAAAAGACCTAAAAATCGCTAGCGTAAAGTGCCATTTTCTGACATTAGATTTCGTTCTAAATGCTTCATCCCTATGTAAAAACGTTATTTAAGCAAGAATATCGTATTTTGAAGTATATCTATAATGATAGGTTTTTTCAGAAAATTGAAAAAACCGAAAAATCACAAGAGTAAAGTGCCATTTTCTGACATTAGATTTCGTTCTAAATGCTTAATCCCTATGTAAAAACGTTATTTAAGCAAGAATATCGTATTTTGAAGAAAATCTAATGATAGGTTTTTACAGAAAGTTGAAAAAACCGAAAAATCACTAGAGTAAAGCGCCATTTTCTGACTTTAGATTTCGTTCTAAATACTTAATTCTAATGTAAAATCGTTAGCTAAGCAAGATTCTCGTATTTAAAAAAATCTAATGAGAGGTGTTTTCAGAAAATTGAAGAAGCCGAAAAATCACAAGAGTAAAGCGCCATTTTCTCACATTACATTTCGTTCTAAATACTTAGTTCTAATGTAAAATCGTTAGCTAAGCCAGATTCTCGTATTTAAGAAAATCTAATGACAGATTTTTTCAGAAAATTGAAAAAACCGTAAAATCATAAGAGGAAAGTGCCATTTTCCGACATTAGATTTCGTTCTAAATGCTTAATCCCTATGTAAAAGTGTTATCTAAGCAAGAATATCGTAGTTTGAGGTAAATCTAATTATAGGTTTTTTCAGAAAATTGAAAAAACCGTAAAATCGCTAGAGTAAAGTGCCATTTTCTGACATTAGATTTCGTTCTAAATGCTTCATCCCTATGTAAAAACGTTATTTAAGCAAAAATATCGTATTTTGAAGTATATCTAATGATAGGTTTTTTCAGAAAATTGAAAAAACCGTAAAATCATAAGAGGAAAGTGCCATTTTCTGACATTAGATTTCGTTCTAAATGCTTAATCCCTATGTAAAAGTGTTATTTAAGCAAGAATATCGTAGTTTGAGGTAAATCTAATTATAGGTTTTTTCAGAAAATTGAAAAAACCGAAAAATCGCTACAGTAAAGTGCCATTTTCTGACATTAGATTTCGTTCTAAATGCTTAATCCCTATGTAAAAACGTTATTTAAGCAAGAATATCGTATTTTGAAGAAAATCTAATGATAGGTTTTTTCAGAAAATTGAGAAAACCGAAAAATCACGAGAGTAAAGTGCCATTTTCTGACATTAGATTTCGTTCTAAATACTTAATTCTAATGTAAAATCGTTAGTTAAGCAAGATTCTCGTATTTAAAAAAATCTAATGAGAGGTGTTTTCAGAAAATTGAAGAAGCCGAAAAATCACAAGAGTAAAGTGCCATTTTCTGACATTACATTTCGTTCTAAATACTTAGTTCTAATGTAAAATCGTTATCTAAGCCAGATTCTCGTATTTAAGAAAATCTAATGACAGGTTTTTTCAGAAAATTGAAAAAACCGTAAAATCATAAGAGGAAAGTGCCATTTTCCGACATTAGATTTCGTTCTAAATGCTTAATCCCTATGTAAAAGTGTTATCTAAGCAAGAATATCGTAGTTTGAGGTCAATCTAATTATAGGTTTTTTCAGAAAATTGAAAAAACCGTAAAATCGCTAGAGTAAAGTGCCATTTTCTGACATTAGATTTCGTTCTAAATGCTTCATCCCTATGTAAAAACGTTATTTAAGCAAAAATATCGTATTTTCAAGTATATCTAATGATAGGTTTTTTCAGAAAATTGAAAAAACCGTAAAATCATAAGAGGAAAGTGCCATTTTCTGACATTAGATTTCGTTCTAAATGCTTAATCCCTATGTAAAAGTGTTATATAAGCAAGAATATCGTAGTTTGAGGTAAATCTAATTATAGGTTTTTTCAGAAAATTGAAAAAACCGAAAAATCGCTACAGTAAAGTGCCATTTTCTGACATTAGATTTCGTTCTAAATGCTCAATCCCTATATAAAAACGTTATTTAAGCAAGATTATGGTATTTTGAAGAAAATCTAATGATAGGCTTTTTCAGAAAATTGAGAAAACCGAAAAATCACGAGAGTAAAGTGCCATTTTCTGACATTAGATTTCGTTCTAAATACTTAATTCTAATGTAAAATCGTTAGTTAAGCAAGATTCTCGTATTTAAAAAAATCTAATGAGAGGTGTTTTCAGAAAATTGAAGATGTCGAAAAATCACAAGAGTAAAGTGCCATTTTCTGACATTACATTTCGTTCTAAATACTTAGTTCTAATGTAAAATCGTTAGCTAAGCCAGATTCTCGTATTTAAGAAAATCTAATGACAGGTTTTTTCAGAAAATTGAGAAAACCGAAAAATCACAAGAGTAAAGTGCCATTTTCTGACATTAGATTTCGTTCTAAATGCTTCATCCCTATGTAAAAACGTTATGTAAGCAAGAATATCGTATCTTGAAGTATATCTATAATGATAGGTTTTTTCAGAAAATTGAAAAAACCGTAAAATCACAAGAGTAAAGTGCCATTTTCTGACATTAGATTTCGTTCTAAATGCTTCATCCCTATGTAAAAACGTTATTTAAGCAATAATATCGTATTTTGAAGAAAATCTAATGATAGGTTTTTACAGAAAGTTGAAAAACCGAAAAATCACTACAGTAAACCGCCATTTTCTGACTTTAGATTTCGTTCTAAATACTTAGTTCTAATGTAAAATCGTTAGCTAAGCTAGATTCTCGTATTTAAGAAAATCTAATGACAGGTTTTTTCAGAAAATTGAAAAAACCGTAAAATCATTAGAGGAAAGTGCCATTTTCTGACATTAGATTTCGTTCTAAATGCTTCATCCCTATGTAGAAACGTTATTTAAGCAAGAATATCGTATTTTGAAGTATATCTATAATGATAGGTTTTTTCAGAAAATTGAAAAAACCGTAAAATCACAAGAGTAAAGTGCCATTTTCTGACATTAGATTTCGTTCTAAATGTTTAATCCCTATGTAAAAACGTTATTGAAGCAAGAATATCGTATTTTGAAGTATATCAATAATGATAGGTCCTTTCAGAAAATTGAAAAAACCGAAAAATCACAGGAGTAAAGTGCCATTTTCTGACATTAGATTTCGTTCTAAATGCTTCATCCCTATGTAAAAACGTTATTTAAGCAAGAATATCGTATTTTGAAGTATATCTATAATGATAGGTTTTTTCAGAAAATTGAAAAAACCGTAAAATCATAAGAGGAAAGTGCCATTTTCTGACATTAGATTTCGTTCTAAATGCTTAATCCCTATGTAAAAGTGTTATTTAAGCAAGAATATCGTAGTTTGAGGTAAATCTAATTATAGGTTTTTTCAGAAAATTGAAAAAACCGAAAAATCGCTACAGTAAAGTGCCATTTTCTGACATTAGATTTCGTTCTAAATGCTCAATCCCTATATAAAAACGTTATTTAAGCAATATTATGGTATTTTGAAGAAAATCTAATGATAGGTTTTTTCAGAAAATTGAGAAAACCGAAAAATCACAGGAGTAAAGTGCCATTTTCTGACATTAGATTTCGTTCTAAATGCTTCATCCCTATGTAAAAACGTTATTTAAGCAAGAATATCGTATTTTGAAGTATATCTATAATGATAGGTTTTTTCAGAAAATTGAAAAAACCGAAAAGTCACAAGAGTAAAGTGACATTTTCTGACATTACATTTCGTTCTAAATAATTAATTCTAATGTAAAATCGTTAGTTAAGCAAGATTCTCGTATTTAAAAAAATCTAATGAGAGGTGTTTTCAGAAAATTGAAGAAGCCGAAAAATCACAAGAGTAAAGTGCCATTTTCTGACATTAGATTTCGTTCTAAATGCTTCATCCCTATGTAAAAACGTTATGTAAGCAAGAATATCGTATCTTGAAGTATATCTATAATGATAGGTTTTTTCAGAAAATTGAGAAAACCGAAAAATCACAAGAGTAAAGTGCCATTTTCTGACATTAGATTTCGTTCTAAATGCTTCATCCGTATGTAAAAACGTTATTTAAGCAAGAATATCGTATTTTGAAGTATATGTATAATGATAGGTTTTTTCAGAAAATTGAAAAAACCGAAAAGTCACAAGAGTAAAGTGACATTTTCTGACATTACATTTCGTTCTAAATACTTAATTCTAATGTAAAATCGTTAGTTAAGCAAGATTCTCGTATTTAAAAAATCTGATGATAGGTTTTTTCAGAAAATTGGAAAAACCGAAAAATCACAGGAGTAAAGTGCCATTTTCTGACATTACATTTCGTTCTAAATACTTAGTTCTAATGTAAAATCGTTAGCTAAGCCAGATTCTCGTATTTAAGAACATCTAATGACAGGTTTTTTCAGAAAATTGAAAAAACCGTAAAATCATAAGAGGAAAGTGCCATTTTCTGACATTAGATTTCGTTCTAAATGCTTAATCCCTATGTAAAAGTGTTATCTAAGCAAGAATATTGTAGTTTGAGGTAAATCTAATTATAGGTTTTTTCAGAAAATTGAAAAAACCGTAAAATCGCTAGAGTAAAGTGCCATTTTCTGACATTAGATTTCGTTCTAAATGCTTCATCCCTATGTAAAAACGTTATTTAAGCAAGAATATCGTATTTTGAAGTATATCTATAATGATAGGTTTTTCCAGAAAATTCAAAAAACCGTAAAATCATAAGAGGAAAGTGCCATTTTCTGACATTAGATTTCGTTCTAAATGCTTAATTCCTATGTAAAAGTGTTATTTAAGCAAGAATATCGTAGTTTGAGGTAAATCTAATTATAGGTTTTTTCAGAAAATTGAAAAAACCGAAAAACCGCTAGAGTAAAGTGCCATTTTCTGACATTAGATTTCGTTCTAAATGCTTCGTCCCTATGTAAAAACGTTATTGAAGCAAGAATATCGTATTTTGAAGTATATCTAATAATAGGTTCTTTCAGAAAATTGAAAAAACCGTAAAATCACGAGAGTAAAGTTCCATTTTCTGACATTACATTTCGTTCTAAATACTTAGTTCTAATGTAAAATCGTTAGCTAAGCCAGATTCTCGTATTTAAGAAAATCTAATGACAGGTTTTTTCAGAAAATTCAAAAAACCGTAAAATCATAAGAGGAAAGTGCCATTTTCTGACATTAGATTTCGTTCTAAATGTTTAATCCCTATGTAAAAACGTTATTGAAGCAAGAATATCGTATTTTAAAGTATATCAATAATGATAGGTCCTTTCAGAAAATTGAAAAATCCGAAAAATCACAAGAGTAAAGTGCCATTTTCTGACATTAGATTTCGTTCTAAATGCTTAATCCCTATGTAAAAACGTTATTTAAGCAAGAATATCGTATTTTGAAGTATATCTATAATGATAGGTTTTTTCAGAAAATTGAAAAAACCGTAAAATCACAAGAGTAAAGTGCCATTTTCTGACATTAGATTTCGTTCTAAATGTTTAATCCCTATGTAAAAACGTTATTGAAGCAAGAATATCGTATTTTGAAGTATATCAATAATGATAGGTCCTTTCAGAAAATTGAAAAAACCGAAAAATCACAGGAGTAAAGTGCCATTTTCTGACATTAGATTTCGTTCTAAATGCTTCATCCCTATGTAAAAACGTTATTTAAGCAAGAATATCGTATTTTGAAGTATATCTATAATGATAGGTTTTTTCAGAAAATTGAAAAAACCGTAAAATCATAAGAGGAAAGTGCCATTTTCTGACATTAGATTTCGTTCTAAATGCTTAATCCCTATGTAAAAGTGTTATTTAAGCAAGGATATCGTAGTTTGAGGTAAATCTAATTATAGGTTTTTTCAGAAAATTGAAAAAACCGAAAAATCGCTACAGTAAAGTGCCATTTTCTGACATTAGATTTCGTTCTAAATGCTCAATCCCTATATAAAAACGTTATTTAAGCAAGATTATGGTATTTTGAAGAAAATCTAATGATAGGTTTTTTCAGAAAATTGAGAAAACCGAAAAATCACGAGAGTAAAGTGCCATTTTCTGACATTAGATTTCGTTCTAAATGCTTCATCCCTATGTAAAAACGTTATTTAAGCAAGAATATCGTATTTTGAAGTATATCTATAATGATAGGTTTTTTCAGAAAATTGAAAAAACCGTAAAATCACAAGAGTAAAGTGCCATTTTCTGACATTAGATTTCGTTCTAAATGCTCAATCCCTATATAAAAACGTTATTTTAGCAAGAATATCGTATTTTGAAGGATATCAATAGCGATAGGTTTTTTCAGAAAATTGAAAAAACCGTAAAATCACAAGAGTAAAGTGCCATTTTCTGACATTACATTTCGTTCTAGATACTTAATTCTAATGTAAAATCGTTAGTTAAGCAAGATTCTCGTATTTAAAAAATCTGATGATAGGTTGTTTCAGAAAATTGAAAAAACCGTAAAATCACAAGAGTAAAGTGCCATTTTCTGACATTAGATTTCGTTCTGAATGCTCAATCCCTATATAAAAACGTTATTTTAGCTGGAATATCGTATTTTGAAGTATATCAATAGTGATAGGTTTTTTCAGAAAATTGAAAAAACCGTAAAATCACAAGAGTAAAGTGCCATTTTCTGACATTAGATTTCGTTCTAAACGCTTCATCCCTATGTAAAAACGTTATTTAAGCAAGAATATCGTATTTTGAAGTATATCTATAGTGATAGGTTTTTTCAGAAAATTGAAAAAACCGTAAAATCACAAGAGTAAAGTGCCATTTTCTGACATTAGATTTCGTTCTAAATTCTTAATCCCTATGAAAAAGCGTTATTTAAGCAAGAATATCGTATTTTGAAGTATATCTATAATGATAGGTTTTTTCAGAAAATTGAAAAAACCGTAAAATCACAAGAGTAAAGTGCCATTTTCTGACATTAGATTTCGTTCTAAATGCTCAATCCCTATGTAAAAACGTTATTTAAGCAAGAATATCGTATTTTGAAGAATATCTATAATGATAGGTTTTTTCAGAAAATTGAAAAAACCGCAAAATCACAAGAGTAAAGTGCCATTTTCTGACATTAGATTTCGTTCTAAATGCTTCATCCCTATGTAAAAACGTTATGTAAGCAAGAATATCGTATCTTGAAGTATATCTATAATGATAGGTTTTTTCAGAAAATTGAAAAAACCGTAAAATCACAAGAGTAAAGTGCCATTTTCTGACATTAGATTTCGTTCTAAATGCTCAATCCCTATATAAAAATGTTATTTTAGCAAGAATATCGTATTTTGAAGTATATCAATAATGATAGGTTTTTTCAGAAAATTGAAAAAACCGAAAAATCACAAGAGTAAAGTGCCATTTTCTGACATTAGATTTCGTTCTAAATGCTTCATCCCTATGTAAAAACGTTATTTAAGCAAGAATATAGTATTTTGAAGTATATCTATAATGATAGGTTTTTTCAGAAAATTGAGAAAACCGAAAAATCAGAAGAGTAAAGTGCCATTTTCTGACATTAGATTTCGTTCTAAATGCTTCATCCCTATGTAAAAACGTTATGTAAGCAAGAATATCGTATCTTGAAGTATATCTATAATGATAGGTTTTTTCAGAAAATTGAAAAAACCGTAAAATCACCAGAGTAAAGTGCCATTTTCTGACATTAGATTTCGTTCTAAATAATTAATCCCTATGTAAAAACGTTATTTAAGCAAGTTTATCGTATTTTGAAGAAAATCTAATGATAGGTTTTTACAGAAAGTTGAAAAAACCGAAAAATCACTAGAGTAAAGCGCCATTTTCTGACTTTAGATTTCGTTCTAAATACTTAATTCTAATGTAAAATCGTTAGTTAAGCAAGATTCTCGTATTTAAAAAAATCTAATGAGAGGTGTTTTCAGAAAATTGAAGAAGCCGAAAAATCACAAGAGTAAAGTGCCATTTTCTGACATTACATTTCGTTCTAAATACTTAGTTCTAATGTAAAATCGTTAGCTAAGCCAGATTCTCGTATTTAAGAAAATCTAATGACAGGTTTTTTCAGAAAATTGAAAAAACCGTAAAATCATAAGAGGAAAGTGCCATTTTCTGACATTAGATTTCGTTCTAAATGCATAATCCCTATGTAAAAGTGTTATTTAAGCAAGAATATCGTAGTTTGAGGTAAATCTAATTATAGGTTTTTTCAGAAAATTGAAAAAACCGAAAAATCGCTACAGTAAAGTGCCATTTTCTGACATTAGATTTCGTTCTAAATGCTCAATCCCTATATAAAAACGTTATTTAAGCAAGATTATGGAATTTTGAAGAAAATCTAATGATAGGTTTTTTCAGAAAATTGAGAAAACCGAAAAATCACGAGAGTAAAGTGCCATTTTCTGACATTAGATTTCGTTCTAAATACTTAATTCTAATGTAAAATCGTTAGTTAAGCAAGATTCTCGTATTTAAAAAAATCTAATGAGAGGTGTTTTCAGAAAATTGAAGAAGCCGAAAAATCACAAGAGTAAAGTGCCATTTTCTGACATTACATTTCGTTCTAAATACTTAGTTCTAATGTAAAATCGTTAGCTAAGCCAGATTCTCGTATTTAAGAAAATCTAATGATAGGTTTTTTCAGAAAATTGAAAAGACCTAAAAATCGCTAGCGTAAAGTGCCATTTTCTGACATTAGATTTCGTTCTAAATGCTTCATCCCTATGTAAAAACGTTATTTAAGCAAGAATATCGTATTTTGAAGTATATCTATAATGATAGGTTTTTTCAGAAAATTGAAAAAACCGAAAAATCACAAGAGTAAAGTGCCATTTTCTGACATTAGATTTCGATCTAAATGCTTAATCCCTATGTAAAAACGTTATTTAAGCAAGAATATCGTATTTTGAAGAAAATCTAATGATAGGTTTTTACAGAAAGTTGAAAAAACCGAAAAATCACTAGAGTAAAGCGCCATTTTCTGACTTTAGATTTCGTTCTAAATACTTAATTCTAATGTAAAATCGTTAGTTAAGCAAGATTCTCGTATTTAAAAAAATCTAATGAGAGGTGTTTTCAGAAAATTGAAGAAGCCGAAAAATCACAAGAGTAAAGTGCCATTTTCTGACATTAGATTTCGTTCTAAATGCTCAATCCCTATATAAAAACGTTATTTAAGCAAGATTATGGTATTTTGAAGAAAATCTAATGATAGGTTTTTTCAGAAAATTGAGAAAACCGAAAAATCACAGGAGTAAAGTGCCATTTTCTGACATGAGATTTCGTTCTAAATGCTTCATCCCTATGTAAAAACGTTATTTAAGCAAGAATATCGTATTTTGAAGTATATCTATAATGATAGGTTTTTTCAGAAAATTGAAAAAACCGAAAAGTCACAAGAGTAAAGTGACATTTTCTGACATTACATTTCGTTCTAAATAATTAATTCTAATGTAAAATCGTTAGTTAAGCAAGATTCTCGTATTTAAAAAAATCTAATGAGAGGTGTTTTCAGAAAATTGAAGAAGCCGAAAAATCACAAGAGTAAAGTGCCATTTTCTGACATTAGATTTCGTTCTAAATGCTCAATCCCTATATAAAAACGTTATTTAAGCAAGATTATGGTATTTTGAAGAAAATCTAATGATAGGTTTTTTCAGAAAATTGAGAAAACCGAAAAATCACAAGAGTAAAGTGCCATTTTCTGACATTAGATTTCGTTCTAAATGCTTCATCCGTATGTAAAAACGTTATTTAAGCAAGAATATCGTATTTTGAAGTATATGTATAATGATAGGTTTTTTCAGAAAATTGAAAAAACCGAAAAGTCACAAGAGTAAAGTGACATTTTCTGACATTACATTTCGTTCTAAATACTTAATTCTAATGTAAAATCGTTAGTTAAGCAAGATTCTCGTATTTAAAAAATCTGATGATAGGTTTTTTCAGAAAATTGAAAAAACCGAAAAATCACAGGAGTAAAGTGCCATTTTCTGACATTACATTTCGTTCTAAATACTTAGTTCTAATGTAAAATCGTTAGCTAAGCCAGATTCTCGTATTTAAGAACATCTAATGACAGGTTTTTTCAGAAAATTGAAAAAACCGTAAAATCATAAGAGGAAAGTGCCATTTTCTGACATTAGATTTCGTTCTAAATGCTTAATCCCTATGTAAAAGTGTTATCTAAGCAAGAATATTGTAGTTTGAGGTAAATCTAATTATAGGTTTTTTCAGAAAATTGAAAAAACCGTAAAATCGCTAGAGTAAAGTGCCATTTTCTGACATTAGATTTCGTTCTAAATGCTTCATCCCTATGTAAAAACGTTATGTAAGCAAGAATATCGTATTTTGAAGTAAATCTAATTATAGGTTTTTTCAGAAAATTGAAAAAACCGTAAAATCACGAGAGTAAAGTTCCATTTTCTGACATTACATTTCGTTCTAAATACTTAGTTCTAATGTAAAATCGTTAGCTAAGCCAGATTCTCGTATTTAAGAAAATCTAATGACAGGTTTTTTCAGAAAATTCAAAAAACCGTAAAATCATAAGAGGAAAGTGCCATTTTCTGACATTAGATTTCGTTCTAAATGCTTAATTCCTATGTAAAAGTGTTATTTAAGCAAGAATATCGTAGTTTGAGGTAAATCTAATTATAGGTTTTTTCAGAAAATTGAAAAAACCGAAAAACCGCTAGAGTAAAGTGCCATTTTCTGACATTAGATTTCGTTCTAAATGCTTCGTCCCTATGTAAAAACGTTATTGAAGCAAGAATATCGTATTTTGAAGTATATCTAATAATAGGTTCTTTCAGAAAATTGAAAAAACCGTAAAATCACGAGAGTAAAGTTCCATTTTCTGACATTACATTTCGTTCTAAATACTTAGTTCTAATGTAAAATCGTTAGCTAAGCCAGATTCTCGTATTTAAGAAAATCTAATGACAGGTTTTTTCAGAAAATTCAAAAAACCGTAAAATCATAAGAGGAAAGTGCCATTTTCTGACATTAGATTTCGTTCTAAATGTTTAATCCCTATGTAAAAACGTTATTGAAGCAAGAATATCGTATTTTAAAGTATATCAATAATGATAGGTCCTTTCAGAAAATTGAAAAATCCGAAAAATCACAAGAGTAAAGTGCCATTTTCTGACATTAGATTTCGTTCTAAATGCTTAATCCCTATGTAAAAACGTTATTTAAGCAAGAATATCGTATTTTGAAGTATATCTATAATGATAGGTTTTTTCAGAAAATTGAAAAAACCGTAAAATCACAAGAGTAAAGTGCCATTTTCTGACATTAGATTTCGTTCTAAATGTTTAATCCCTATGTAAAAACGTTATTGAAGCAAGAATATCGTATTTTGAAGTATATCAATAATGATAGGTCCTTTCAGAAAATTGAAAAAACCGAAAAATCACAGGAGTAAAGTGCCATTTTCTGACATTAGATTTCGTTCTAAATGCTTCATCCCTATGTAAAAACGTTATTTAAGCAAGAATATCGTATTTTGAAGTATATCTATAATGATAGGTTTTTTCAGAAAATTGAAAAAACCGTAAAATCATAAGAGGAAAGTGCCATTTTCTGACATTAGATTTCGTTCTAAATGCTTAATCCCTATGTAAAAGTGTTATTTAAGCAAGGATATCGTAGTTTGAGGTAAATCTAATTATAGGTTTTTTCAGAAAATTGAAAAAACCGAAAAATCGCTACAGTAAAGTGCCATTTTCTGACATTAGATTTCGTTCTAAATGCTCAATCCCTATATAAAAACGTTATTTAAGCAAGATTATGGTATTTTGAAGAAAATCTAATGATAGGTTTTTTCAGAAAATTGAGAAAACCGAAAAATCACGAGAGTAAAGTGCCATTTTCTGACATTAGATTTCGTTCTAAATGCTTCATCCCTATGTAAAAACGTTATTTAAGCAAGAATATCGTATTTTGAAGTATATCTATAATGATAGGTTTTTTCAGAAAATTGAAAAAACCGTAAAATCACAAGAGTAAAGTGCCATTTTCTGACATTAGATTTCGTTCTAAATGCTCAATCCCTATATAAAAACGTTATTTTAGCAAGAATATCGTATTTTGAAGTATATCTATAATGATAGGTTTTTTCAGAAAATTGAAAAAACCGAAAAATCATAAGAGTAAGGTGCCATTTTCTGACATTAGATTTCGTTCTAAATGCTTCATCCCTATGCAAAAACGTTATTTAAGCAAGAATATCGTATTTTGAAGTATATCTATAATGATAGGTTTTTTCAGAAAATTGAAAAAACCGTAAAATCACAAGAGTAAAATGCCATTTTCTGACATTACATTTCGTTCTAGATACTTAATTCTAATGTAAAATCGTTAGTTAAGCAAGATTCTCGTATTTAAAAAATCTGATGATAGGTTGTTTCAGAAAATTGAAAAAACCGTAAAATCACAAGAGTAAAGTGCCATTTTCTGACATTAGATTTCGTTCTGAATGCTCAATCCCTATATAAAAACGTTATTTTAGCTGGAATATCGTATTTTGAAGTATATCAATAGTGATAGGTTTTTTCAGAAAATTGAAAAAACCGTAAAATCACAAGAGTAAAGTGCCATTTTCTGACATTAGATTTCGTTCTAAACGCTTCATCCCTATGTAAAAACGTTATTTAAGCAAGAATATCGTATTTTGAAGTATATCTATAGTGATAGGTTTTTTCAGAAAATTGAAAAAACCGTAAAATCACAAGAGTAAAGTGCCATTTTCTGACATTAGATTTCGTTCTAAATGCTTCATCCCTATGTAGAAACATTATTTAAGCAAGAATATCGTATTTTGAAGTATATCTATAGTGATAGGTTTTTTCAGAAAATTGAAAAAACCGTAAAATCACAAGAGTAAAGTGCCATTTTCTGACATTAGATTTCGTTCTAAATGCTTCATCCCTATGTAAAAACGTTATTTAAGCAAGAATATCGTATTTTGAAGTATATCTATAATGATAGGTTTTTTCAGAAAATTGAAAAAACCGAAAAATCACAAGAGTAAAGTGCCATTTTCTGACATTAGATTTCGTTCTAAATGCTTCATCCCTATGTAAAAACGTTATTTAAGCAAGAATATCGTATTTTGAAGTATCTCTAATGATAGGTTTTTTCAGAAAATTGAAAAAACCGTAAAATCACAAGAGTAATGTGCCATTTTCTGACATTAGATTTCGTTCTAAATTCTTAATCCCTATGAAAAAGCGTTATTTAAGCAAGAATATCGTATTTTGAAGTATATCTATAATGATAGGTTTTTTCAGAAAATTGAAAAAACCGTAAAATCACAAGAGTAAAGTGCCATTTTCTGACATTAGATTTCGTTCTAAATGCTCAATCCCTATGTAAAAACGTTATTTAAGCAAGAATATCGTATTTTGAAGAATATCTATAATGATAGGTTTTTTCAGAAAATTGAAAAAACCGCAAAATCACAAGAGTAAAGTGCCATTTTCTGACATTAGATTTCGTTCTAAATGCTTCATCCCTATGTAAAAACGTTATGTAAGCAAGAATATCGTATCTTGAAGTATATCTATAATGATAGGTTTTTTCAGAAAATTGAAAAAACCGTAAAATCACAAGAGTAAAGTGCCATTTTCTGACATTAGATTTCGTTCTAAATGCTCAATCCCTATATAAAAATGTTATTTTAGCAAGAATATCGTATTTTGAAGTATATCAATAATGATAGGTTTTTTCAGAAAATTGAAAAAACCGAAAAATCACAAGAGTAAAGTGCCATTTTCTGACATTAGATTTCGTTCTAAATGCTTCATCCCTATGTAAAAACGTTATTTAAGCAAGAATATAGTATTTTGAAGTATATCTATAATGATAGGTTTTTTCAGAAAATTGAGAAAACCGAAAAATCAGAAGAGTAAAGTGCCATTTTCTGACATTAGATTTCGTTCTAAATGCTTCATCCCTATGTAAAAACGTTATGTAAGCAAGAATATCGTATCTTGAAGTATATCTATAATGATAGGTTTTTTCAGAAAATTGAAAAAACCGTAAAATCACCAGAGTAAAGTGCCATTTTCTGACATTAGATTTCGTTCTAAATAATTAATCCCTATGTAAAAACGTTATTTAAGCAAGTTTATCGTATTTTGAAGAAAATCTAATGATAGGTTTTTACAGAAAGTTGAAAAAACCGAAAAATCACTAGAGTAAAGCGCCATTTTCTGACTTTAGATTTCGTTCTAAATACTTAATTCTAATGTAAAATCGTTAGTTAAGCAAGATTCTCGTATTTAAAAAAATCTAATGAGAGGTGTTTTCAGAAAATTGAAGAAGCCGAAAAATCACAAGAGTAAAGTGCCATTTTCTGACATTACATTTCGTTCTAAATACTTAGTTCTAATGTAAAATCGTTAGCTAAGCCAGATTCTCGTATTTAAGAAAATCTAATGACAGGTTTTTTCAGAAAATTGAAAAAACCGTAAAATCATAAGAGGAAAGTGCCATTTTCTGACATTAGATTTCGTTCTAAATGCTTAATCCCTATGTAAAAGTGTTATTTAAGCAAGAATATCGTAGTTTGAGGTAAATCTAATTATAGGTTTTTTCAGAAAATTGAAAAAACCGAAAAATCGCTAGAGTAAAGTGCCATTTGCTGACATTAGATTTCGTTCTAAATGCTTCATCTCTATGTAAAAACGTTATTTAAGCAAGAATATCGTATTTTGAAGTATATCTATAATGATAGGTTTTTTCAGAAAATTGAAAAAACCGAAAAATCACAAGAGTAAAGTGCCATTTTCTGACATTAGATTTCGTTCTAAATGCTTCACCCCTATGCAAAAACGTTATTTAAGCAAGAATATCGTATTTTGAAGTATATCTATAATGATAGGTTTTTTCAGAAAATTGAGAAAACCGAAAAATCAGAAGAGTAAAGTGCCATTTTCTGACATTAGATTTCGTTCTAAATGCTTCATCCCTATGTAAAAACGTTATGTAAGCAAGAATATCGTATCTTGAAGTATATCTATAATGATAGGTTTTTTCAGAAAATTGAAAAAACCGTAAAATCACAAGAGTAAAGTGCCATTTTCTGACATTAGATTTCGTTCTAAATGCTCAACCCATATATAAAAACGTTATTTTAGCAAGAATATCGTATTTTGAAGAAAATCTAATGATAGCTTTTTACAGAAATTTGAAAAAACCGAAAAATCACTACAGTAAACCGCCATTTTCTGACTTTAGATTTCGTTCTAAATACTTAATTCTAATGTAGAATCGTTAGCTTAGCCAGATTCTCGTATTTAAGAAAATCTAATGACAGGTTTTTTCAGAAAATTGAAAAAACCGTAAAATCACAAGAGTAAAGTGCCATTTTCTGACATTAGATTTCGTTCTAAATAATTAATCCCTATGTAAAAACGTTATTTAAGCAAGTCTATCGTATTTTGAAGAAAATCTAATGATAGGTTTTTACAGAAAGTTGAGAAAACCGAAAAATCACTAGAGTAAAGCGCCATTTTCTGACTTTAGATTTCGTTCTAAATACTTAATTCTAATGTAAAATCGTTAGTTAAGCAAGATTCTCGTATTTAAAAAAATCTAATGAGAGGTGTTTTCAGAAAATTGAAGAAGCCGAAAAATCACAAGAGTAAAGTGCCATTTTCTGACATTACATTTCGTTCTAAATACTTAGTTCTAATGTAAAATCGTTAGCTAAGCCAGATTCTCGTATTTAAGAAAATCTAATGACAGGTTTTTTCAGAAAATTGAAAAAACCGTAAAATCATAAGAGGAAAGTGCCATTTTCTGACATTAGATTTCGTTCTAAATGCTTAATCCCTATGTAAAAGTGTTATTTAAGCAAGAATATCGTAGTTTGAGGTAAATCTAATTATAGGTTTTTTCAGAAAATTGAAAAAACCGAAAAATCGCTAGCGTAAAGTGCCATTTTCTGACATTAGATTTCGTTCTAAATGCTTAATCTCTATGTAAAAACGTTATTTAAGCAACAATATTGTACGTGGAAGGAAGTCTAAGAATAGGTTTTTACAGACATTTGAAAAAACCGAAAAATCACTAGAGTAAAGCGCCATTTTCTGACATTAGATTTCGTTCTAATAGCTTAATCCCTATATAAAAACGTTATATAAGCAAGAATATCGTACCTTGAAGAAAATCTAATGTTAGGTTTTTTCAGAAATTTGAGAAAACCGAAAAAACACTAGAGTAAAGCGCCTTTTTCTGACATTACATTTCGTTCTAAAAACTTTATTCTAATGTAAAATCGTTATATAAACAAGATTCTCGTATTTAAAAAATCTAATGATAGAGTCTTTCAGAAAATTGAAAAAGCCGAAAAATCACAAGAGTAAAGTGCCATTTTCAGACATTAGATTTCGTTCTAAATGCTTAATCCCTATGTAAAAATGTTATTTAAGCAAGAATATCGTAGTTTGAGGTAAATCTAATTATAGGTTTTTTCAGAAAATTGAAAAAACCGAAAAGTCACAGGAGTAAAGTGACATTTTCTGACATTACATTTCGTTCTAAATACTTAATTCTAATGTAAAATCGTTAGTTAAGCAAGATTCTCGTATTTAAAAAATCTGATGATAGGTTTTTTCAGAAAATTGAAAAAACCGAAAAATCACAGGAGTAAAGTGCCATTTTCTGACATTAGATTTCGTTCTAAATGCTTCATCCCTATGTAAAAACGTTATTTATGCAATAATATCGTATTTTGAAGAAAATCTAATGATAGGTTTGTGCAGAAATTTGAAAAAACCGAAAAATCAATACAGTAAACCGCCATTTTCTGACTTTAGATTTCGTTCTAAATACTTAGTTCTAATGTAAAATCGTTAGCTAAGCTAGATTCTCGTATTTAAGAAAATCTAATGACAGGTTTTTTCAGAAAATTGAAAAAACCGTAAAATCATAAGAGGAAAGTGCCATTTTCTGACATTAGATTTCGTTCTAAATGCTTCATCCCTATGTAGAAACGTTATTTAAGCAAGAATATCGTATTTTGAAGTATATCTATAATGATAGGTTTTTTCAGAATATTGAAAAAACCGTAAAATCACGAGAGTAAAGTGCCATTTTCTGACTTTAGATTTCGTTCTAAATACCGAATTCTAATGTAAAATCGGTTGTTAAGCAAGATTCTCATATTTAAAAATCTAATGATAGATTCTTTCAGAAAATTGAAAAAACCGAAAAATCACAAGAGTAAAGTGCCATTTTCTGACATCACATTTCGTTCTAAATGCTTAATCCCTATGTAAAAACGTTATTTAAGCAAGAATATCGTATTTTGAAGAAAATCTAATGATAGGTTTTTACAGAAAGTTGAAAAAACCGAAAAATCACGAGAGTAAAGCGCCATTTTCTGACTTTAGATTTCGTTCTAAATACTTAATTCTAATGTAAAATCGTTAGTTAAGTAAGATTCTCGTATTTAAAAAAATCTAATGAGAGGTGTTTTCAGAAAATTGAAGAAGCCGAAAAATCACAAGAGTAAAGTGCCATTTTCTGACATTACATTTCGTTCTAAATGCTCAATCCCTATATAAAAACGTTATTAAAGCAAGATTATGGTATTTTGCAGAAAATCTAATGATAGGTTTTTCAGAAAATTGAGAAAACCGAAAAATCACAAGAATAAAGTGCCATTTTCTGACATTAGATTTCGTTCTAAATGCTTCATCCCTATGTAAAAACGTTATGTAAGCAAGAATATCGTATCTTGAAGTATATCTATAATGATAGGTTTTTTCAGAAAATTGAAAAAACCGTAAAATCACAAGAGTAAAGTGCCATTTTCTGACATTAGATTTCGTTCTAAATGCTTCATCCCTATGTAAAAACGTTATTTAAGCAATAATATCGTATTTTGAAGAAAATCTAATGATAGGTTTTTACAGAAATTTGAAAAAACCGAAAAATCACTACAGTAAACCGCCATTTTCTGACTTTAGATTTCGTTCTAAATACTTAGTTCTAATGTAAAGTCGTTAGCTAAGCTAGATTCTCGTATTTAAGAAAATCTAATAACAGGTTTTTTCAGAAAATTGAAAAGACCGTAAATTCATAAGAGGAAAGTGCCATTTTCTGACATTAGATTTCGTTCTAACTTCTTAATCCCTATGAAAAAGCGTTATTTAAGCAAGAATATCGTAGTTTGAGGTAAATCTAATTATAGGTTTTTTCAGAAAATTGAAAAAACCGAAAAATCGCCAGAGTAAAGTGCCATTTTCTGACATTAGATTTCGTTCGAAATGCTTAATCCCTATGTAGAAACGTCATTGAAGCAAGAATATCGTATTTTGAAGTATATCTATAATGATAGGTTCTTTCAGAAAATTGAAAAAACCGTAAAATCACGAGAGTAAAGTTCCATTTTGTGACATTAGATTTCGTTCTAAATGCTTAATCCCTATATAAAAACGTTATTTAAGCAAGATTATGGTATTTTGAAGAAAATCTAATGATAGGTTTTTTCAGAAAATTGAGAAAACCGAAAAACCGCTAGAGTAAAGTGCCATTTTCTGACATTAGATTTCGTTCTAAATGCTTCATCCCTATGTAGAAACGTTATTTAAGCAAGAATATCGTATTTTGAAGTATATCTATAATGATAGGTTTTTTCAGAAAATTGAAAAAACCGTAAAATCACAAGAGTAAAGTGCCATTTTCTGACATTAGATTCCGTTCTAAATGCTTAATTCCTATGTAAAAGTGTTATTTAAGCAAGAATATCATAGTTTGAGGTAAATCTAATTATAGGTTTTTTCAGAAAATTGAAAAAACCGAAAAACCGCTAGAGTAAAGTGCCATTTTCTGACATTAGATTTCGTTCTAAATGCTTCATCCCTATGTAAAAACGTTATTGAAGTAAGAATATCGTATTTTGAAGTATATCTAATAATAGGTTCTTTCAGAAAATTGAAAAAACCGTAAAATCACGAGAGTAAAGTTCCATTTTCTGACATTACATTTCGTTCTAAATACTTAGTTCTAATGTAAAATCGTTAGCTAAGCCAGATTCTCGTATTTAAGAAAATCTAATGACAGGTTTTTTCAGAAAATTCAAAAAACCGTAAAATCATAAGAGGAAAGTGCCATTTTCTGACATTAGATTTCGTTCTAAATGCTTCATCCCTATGTAAAAACGTTATTGAAGTAAGAATATCGTATTTTGAAGTATATCTAATAATAGGTTCTTTCAGAAAATTGAAAAAACCGTAAAATCACGAGAGTAAAGTTCCATTTTCTGACATTACATTTCGTTCTAAATGCTTAGTTCTAATGTAAAATCGTTAGCTAAGCCAGATTCTCGTATTTAAGAAAATCTAATGACAGGTTTTTTCAGAAAATTCAAAAAACCGTAAAATCATAAGAGGAAAGTGCCATTTTCTGACATTAGATTTCGTTCTAAATGCTTAATCCCTATGTAAATGTGTTATTTATGCAAGAATATCGTAGTTTGAGGTAAATCTAATTATAGGTTTCTTCAGAAAATTGAAAAGACCGAAAAATCGCTAGCGTAAAGTGCCATCTTCTGACATTAGATTTCGTTCTAAATGCTTCATCCCTATGTAAAAACGTTATTGAAGTAAGAATATCGTATTTTGAAGTATATCTAATAATAGGTTCTTTCAGAAAATTGAAAAAACCGTAAAATCACGAGAGTAAAGTTCCATTTTCTGACATTACATTTCGTTCTAAATACTTAGTTCTAATGTAAAATCGTTAGCTAAGCCAGATTCTCGTATTTAAGAAAATCTAATGACAGGTTTTTTCAGAAAATTCAAAAAACCGTAAAATCATAAGAGGAAAGTGCCATTTTCTGACATTAGATTTCGTTCTAAATGCTTAATCCCTATGTAAAAGTGTTATTTATGCAAGAATATCGTAGTTTGAGGTAAATCTAATTATAGGTTTTTTCAGAAAATTGAAAAGACCGAAAAATCGCTAGCGTAAAGTGCCATTTTCTGACATTAGATTTCGTTCTAAATGCTTCATCCCTATGTAAAAACGTTATTGAAGTAAGAATATCGTATTTTGAAGTATATCTAATAATAGGTTCTTTCAGAAAATTGAAAAAACCGTAAAATCACGAGAGTAAAGTTCCATTTTCTGACATTACATTTCGTTCTAAATACTTAGTTCTAATGTAAAATCGTTAGCTAAGCCAGATTCTCGTATTTAAGAAAATCTAATGACAGGTTTTTTCAGAAAATTCAAAAAACCGTGAAATCATAAGAGGAAAGTGCCATTTTCTGACATTAGATTTCGTTCTAAATGCTTAATCCCTATGTAAAAGTGTTATTTAAGCAAGAATATCGTAGTTTGAGGTAAATCTAATTATAGGTTTTTTCAGAAAATTGAAAAAACCGAAAAATCGCTACAGTAAAGTGCCATTTTCTGACATTAGATTTCGTTCTAAATGCTCAATCCCTATATAAAAACGTTATTTAAGCAAGATTATGGTATTTTGAAGAAAATCTAATGATAGGTTTTTTCAGAAAATTGAGAAAACCGAAAAATCACGAGAGTAAAGTGCCATTTTCTGACATTAGATTTCGTTCTAAATGCTTCATCCCTATATAAAAACGTTATTTAAGCAAGATTATGGTATTTTGAAGAAAATCTAATGATAGGTTTTTTCAGAAAATTGAGAAAACCGAAAAATCACAAGAGTAAAGTGCCATTTTCTGACATTAGATTTCGTTCTAAATGCTTCATCCCTTTGTAAAAACGTTATGTAAGCAAGAATATCGTATCTTGAAGTATATCTATAACGATAGGTTTTTTCAGAAAATTGAAAAAACCGAAAAGTCACAAGAGTAAAGTGACATTTTCTGACATTACATTTCGTTCTAAATACTTAATTCTAATGTAAAATCGTTAGTTAAGCAAGATTCTCGTATTTAAAAAATCTGATGATAGGTTTTTTCAGAAAATTGAAAAAACCGAAAAATCACAGGAGTAAAGTGCCATTTTCTGACATTAGATTTCGTTCTAAATGCTTCATCCCTATGTAAAAACGTTATTTATGCAATAATATCGTATTTTGAAGAAAATCTAATGATAGGTTTGTACAGAAATTTGAAAAAACCGAAAAATCAATACAGTAAACCGCCATTTTCTGACTTTAGATTTCGTTCTAAATACTTAGTTCTAATGTAAAATCGTTAGCTAAGCTAGATTCTCGTATTTAAGAAAATCTAATGACAGGTTTTTTCAGAAAATTGAAAAAACCGTAAAATCACAAGAGAAAAGTGCCATTTTCTGACATTAGATTTCGTTCTAAATGCTTCATCCCTATGTTGAAACGTTATTTAAGCAAGAATATCGTATTTTGAAGTATATCTATAATGATAGGTTTTTTCAGAAAATTGAAAAAACCGTAAAATCACGAGAGTAAAGTGCCATTTTCTGACTTTAGATTTCGTTCTAAATACCGAATTCTAATGTAAAATCGGTAGTTAAGCAAGATTCTCGTATTTAAAAATCTAATGATAGATTCTTTCAGAAAATTGAAAAAACCGAAAAATCACAAGAGTAAAGTGCCATTTTCTGACATCACATTTCGTTCTAAATGCTTAATCCCTATGTAAAAACGTTATTTAAGCAAGAATATCGTATTTTGAAGAAAATCTAATGATAGGTTTTTACAGAAAGTTGAAAAAACCGAAAAATCACGAGAGTAAAGCGCCATTTTCTGACTTTAGATTTCGTTCTAAATACTTAATTCTAATGTAAAATCGTTAGTTAAGCAAGATTCTCGTATTTAAAAAAATCTAATGAGAGGTGTTTTCAGAAAATTGAAGAAGCCGAAAAATCACAAGAGTAAAGTGCCATTTTCTGACATTACATTTCGTTCTAAATGCTCAATCCCTATATAAAAACGTTATTTAAGCAAGATTATGGTATTTTGCAGAAAATCTAATGATAGGTTTTTCAGAAAATTGAGAAAACCGAAAAATCACAAGAATAAAGTGCCACTTTCTGACATTAGATTTCGTTCTAAATGCTTCATCCCTATGTAAAAACGTTATTTAAGCAAGATTATGGTATTTTGAAGAAAATCTAATGATAGGTTTTTTCAGAAAATTGAAAAAACCGTAAAATCACAAGAGTAAAGTGCCATTTTCTGACATTAGATTTCGTTCTAAATGCTTCATCCCTATGTAAAAACGTTATTTAAGCAAGAATATCGTATTTTGAAGTATATCTATAATGATAGGTTTTTTCAGAAAATTGAAAAAACCGTAAAATCACAAGAGTAAAGTGCCATTTTCTGACATTAGATTCCGTTCTAAATGCTTAATTCCTATGTAAAAGTGTTATTTAAGCAAGAATATCGTAGTTTGAGGTAAATCTAATTATAGGTTTTTTCAGAAAATTGAAAAAACCGAAAAACCGCTAGAGTAAAGTGCCATTTTCTGACATTAGATTTCGTTCTAAATGCTTCATCCCTATGTAAAAACGTTATTGAAGTAAGAATATCGTATTTTGAAGTATATCTAATAATAGGTTCTTTCAGAAAATTGAAAAAACCGTAAAATCACGAGAGTAAAGTTCCATTTTCTGACATTACATTTCGTTCTAAATACTTAGTTCTAATGTAAAATCGTTAGCTAAGCCAGATTCTCGTATTTAAGAAAATCTAATGACAGGTTTTTTCAGAAAATTCAAAAAACCGTAAAATCATAAGAGGAAAGTGCCATTTTCTGACATTAGATTTCGTTCTAAATGCTTCATCCCTATGTAAAAACGTTATTGAAGTAAGAATATCGTATTTTGAAGTATATCTAATAATAGGTTCTTTCAGAAAATTGAAAAAACCGTAAAATCACGAGAGTAAAGTTCCATTTTCTGACATTACATTTCGTTCTAAATGCTTAGTTCTAATGTAAAATCGTTAACTAAGCCAGATTCTCGTATTTAAGAAAATCTAATGACAGGTTTTTTCAGAAAATTCAAAAAACCGTAAAATCATAAGAGGAAAGTGCCATTTTCTGACATTAGATTTCGTTCTAAATGCTTAATCCCTATGTAAATGTGTTATTTATGCAAGAATATCGTAGTTTGAGGTAAATCTAATTATAGGTTTTTTCAGAAAATTGAAAAGACCGAAAAATCGCTAGCGTAAAGTGCCATCTTCTGACATTAGATTTCGTTCTAAATGCTTCATCCCTATGTAAAAACGTTATTGAAGTAAGAATATCGTATTTTGAAGTATATCTAATAATAGGTTCTTTCAGAAAATTGAAAAAACCGTAAAATCACGAGAGTAAAGTTCCATTTTCTGACATTACATTTCGTTCTAAATACTTAGTTCTAATGTAAAATCGTTAGCTAAGCCAGATTCTCGTATTTAAGAAAATCTAATGACAGGTTTTTTCAGAAAATTCAAAAAACCGTAAAATCATAAGAGGAAAGTGCCATTTTCTGACATTAGATTTCGTTCTAAATGCTTAATCCCTATGTAAAAGTGTTATTTATGCAAGAATATCGTAGTTTGAGGTAAATCTAATTATAGGTTTTTTCAGAAAATTGAAAAGACCGAAAAATCGCTAGCGTAAAGTGCCATTTTCTGACATTAGATTTCGTTCTAAATTCTTCATCCCTATGTAAAAACGTTATTGAAGTAAGAATATCGTATTTTGAAGTATATCTAATAATAGGTTCTTTCAGAAAATTGAAAAAACCGTAAAATCACGAGAGTAAAGTTCCATTTTCTGACATTACATTTCGTTCTAAATACTTAGTTCTAATGTAAAATCGTTAGCTAAGCCAGATTCTCGTATTTAAGAAAATCTAATGACAGGTTTTTTCAGAAAATTCAAAAAACCGTGAAATCATAAGAGGAAAGTGCCATTTTCTGACATTAGATTTCGTTCTAAATGCTTAATCCCTATGTAAAAGTGTTATTTAAGCAAGAATATCGTAGTTTGAGGTAAATCTAATTATAGGTTTTTTCAGAAAATTGAAAAAACCGAAAAATCGCTACAGTAAAGTGCCATTTTCTGACATTAGATTTCGTTCTAAATGCTCAATCCCTATATAAAAACGTTATTTAAGCAAGATTATGGTATTTTGAAGAAAATCTAATGATAGGTTTTTTCAGAAAATTGAGAAAACCGAAAAATCACGAGAGTAAAGTGCCATTTTCTGACATTACATTTCGTTCTAAATGCTTCATCCCTATATAAAAACGTTATTTAAGCAAGATTATGGTATTTTGAAGAAAATCTAATGATAGGTTTTGTCAGAAAATTGAGAAAACCGAAAAATCACAAGAGTAAAGTGCCATTTTCTGACATTAGATTTCGTTCTAAATGCTTCATCCCTTTGTAAAAACGTTATGTAAGCAAGAATATCGTATCTTGAAGTATATCTATAACGATAGGTTTTTTCAGAAAATTGAAAAAACCGTAAAATCACAAGAGAAAAGTGCCATTTTCTGACATTAGATTTCGTTCTAAATGCTTCATCCCTATGTAAAAACGTTATTTAAGCAAGAATATCGTATTTTGAAGTATATCTATAATGATAGGTTTTTTCAGAAAATTGAGAAAACCGAAAAATCACAAGAGTAAAGTGCCATTTTCTGACATTAGATTTCGTTCTAAATGCTTCATCCCTTTGTAAAAACGTTATGTAAGCAAGAATATCGTATCTTGAAGTATATCTATAACGATAGGTTTTTTCAGAAAATTGAAAAAACCGTAAAATCACAAGAGAAAAGTGCCATTTTCTGACATTAGATTTCGTTCTAAATGCTTCATCCCTATGTAAAAACGTTATTTAAGCAAGAATATCGTATTTTGAAGTATATCTATAATGATAGGTTTTTTCAGAAAATTGAAAAAACCGAAAAGTCACAGGAGTAAAGTGACATTTTCTGACATTACATTTCGTTCTAAATACTTAATTCTAATGTAAAATCGTTAGTTAAGCAAGATTCTCGTATTTAAAAAATCTGATGATAGGTTTTTTCAGAAAATTGAAAAAACCGAAAAATCACAGGAGTAAAGTGCCATTTTCTGACATTAGATTTCGTTCGAAATGCTTAATCCCTATGTAGAAACGTCATTGAAGCAAGAATATCGTATTTTGAAGTATATCTATAATGATAGGTTCTTTCAGAAAATTGAAAAAACCGTAAAATCACGAGAGTAAAGTTCCATTTTGTGACATTAGATTTCGTTCTAAATGCTTCATCCCTATGTAAAAACGTTATTTACGCAATAATATCGTATTTTGAAGAAAATCTAATGATAGGTTTGTACAGAAATTTGAAAAAACCGAAAAATCAATACAGTAAACCGCCATTTTCTGACTTTAGATTTCGTTCTAAATACTTAGTTCTAATGTAAAATCGTTAGCTAAGCTAGATTCTCGTATTTAAGAAAATCTAATGACAGGTTTTTTCAGAAAATTGAAAAAACCGTAAAATCATAAGAGGAAAGTGCCATTTTCTGACATTAGATTTCGTTCTAAATGCTTCATCCCTATGTAGAAACGTTATTTAAGCAAGAATATCGTATTTTGAAGTATATCTATAATGATAGGTTTTTTCAGAAAATTGAAAAAACCGTAAAATCACGAGAGTAAAGTGCCATTTTCTGACTTTAGATTTCGTTCTAAATACCGAATTCTAATGTAAAATCGGTTGTTAAGCAAGATTCTCGTATTTAAAAATCTAATGATAGATTCTTTCAGAAAATTGAAAAAACCGAAAAATCACAAGAGTAAAGTGCCATTTTCTGACATCACATTTCGTTCTAAATGCTTAATCCCTATGTAAAAACGTTATTTAAGCAAGAATATCGTATTTTGAAGAAAATCTAATGATAGGTTTTTACAGAAAGTTGAAAAAACCGAAAAATCACGAGAGTAAAGCGCCATTTTCTGACTTTAGATTTCGTTCTAAATACTTAATTCTAATGTAAAATCGTTAGTTAAGCAAGATTCTCGTATTTAAAAAAATCTAATGAAAGTTGTTTTCAGAAAATTGAAGAAGCCGAAAAATCACAAGAGTAAAGTGCCATTTTCTGACATTACATTTCGTTCTAAATGCTCAATCCCTATATAAAAACGTTATTTAAGCAAGATTATGGTATTTTGCAGAAAATCTAATGATAGGTTTTTCAGAAAATTGAGAAAACCGAAAAATCACAAGAATAAAGTGCCATTTTCTGACATTAGATTTCGTTCTAAATGCTTCATCCCTATGTAAAAACGTTATGTAAGCAAGAATATCGTATCTTGAAGTATATCTATAATGATAGGTTTTTTCAGAAAATTGAAAAAACCGTAAAATCACAAGAGTAAAGTGCCATTTTCTGACATTAGATTTCGTTCTAAATGCTTCATCCCTATGTAAAAACGTTATTTAAGCAATAATATCGTATTTTGAAGAAAATCTAATGATAGGTTTTTACAGAAATTTGAAAAAACCGAAAAATCACTACAGTAAACCGCCATTTTCTGACTTTAGATTTCGTTCTAAATACTTAGTTCTAATGTAAAGTCGTTAGCTAAGCTAGATTCTCGTATTTAAGAAAATCTAATAACAGGTTTTTTCAGAAAATTGAAAAGACCGTAAATTCATAAGAGGAAAGTGCCATTTTCTGACATTAGATTTCGTTCTAACTTCTTAATCCCTATGAAAAAGCGTTATTTAAGCAAGAATATCGTAGTTTGAGGTAAATCTAATTATAGGTTTTTTCAGAAAATTGAAAAAACCGAAAAATCGCCAGAGTAAAGTGCCATTTTCTGACATTAGATTTCGTTCGAAATGCTTAATCCCTATGTAGAAACGTCATTGAAGCAAGAATATCGTATTTTGAAGTATATCTATAATGATAGGTTCTTTCAGAAAATTGAAAAAACCGTAAAATCACGAGAGTAAAGTTCCATTTTGTGACATTAGATTTCGTTCTAAATGCTTAATCCCTATATAAAAACGTTATTTAAGCAAGATTATGGTATTTTGAAGAAAATCTAATGATAGGTTTTTTCAGAAAATTGAGAAAACCGAAAAACCGCTAGAGTAAAGTGCCATTTTCTGACATTAGATTTCGTTCTAAATGCTTCATCCCTATGTAGAAACGTTATTTAAGCAAGAATATCGTATTTTGAAGTATATCTATAATGATAGGTTTTTTCAGAAAATTGAAAAAACCGTAAAATCACAAGAGTAAAGTGCCATTTTCTGACATTAGATTCCGTTCTAAATGCTTAATTCCTATGTAAAAGTGTTATTTAAGCAAGAATATCATAGTTTGAGGTAAATCTAATTATAGGTTTTTTCAGAAAATTGAAAAAACCGAAAAACCGCTAGAGTAAAGTGCCATTTTCTGACATTAGATTTCGTTCTAAATGCTTCATCCCTATGTAAAAACGTTATTGAAGTAAGAATATCGTATTTTGAAGTATATCTAATAATAGGTTCTTTCAGAAAATTGAAAAAACCGTAAAATCACGAGAGTAAAGTTCCATTTTCTGACATTACATTTCGTTCTAAATACTTAGTTCTAATGTAAAATCGTTAGCTAAGCCAGATTCTCGTATTTAAGAAAATCTAATGACAGGTTTTTTCAGAAAATTCAAAAAACCGTAAAATCATAAGAGGAAAGTGCCATTTTCTGACATTAGATTTCGTTCTAAATGCTTCATCCCTATGTAAAAACGTTATTGAAGTAAGAATATCGTATTTTGAAGTATATCTAATAATAGGTTCTTTCAGAAAATTGAAAAAACCGTAAAATCACGAGAGTAAAGTTCCATTTTCTGACATTACATTTCGTTCTAAATGCTTAGTTCTAATGTAAAATCGTTAGCTAAGCCAGATTCTCGTATTTAAGAAAATCTAATGACAGGTTTTTTCAGAAAATTCAAAAAACCGTAAAATCATAAGAGGAAAGTGCCATTTTCTGACATTAGATTTCGTTCTAAATGCTTAATCCCTATGTAAATGTGTTATTTATGCAAGAATATCGTAGTTTGAGGTAAATCTAATTATAGGTTTCTTCAGAAAATTGAAAAGACCGAAAAATCGCTAGCGTAAAGTGCCATCTTCTGACATTAGATTTCGTTCTAAATGCTTCATCCCTATGTAAAAACGTTATTGAAGTAAGAATATCGTATTTTGAAGTATATCTAATAATAGGTTCTTTCAGAAAATTGAAAAAACCGTAAAATCACGAGAGTAAAGTTCCATTTTCTGACATTACATTTCGTTCTAAATACTTAGTTCTAATGTAAAATCGTTAGCTAAGCCAGATTCTCGTATTTAAGAAAATCTAATGACAGGTTTTTTCAGAAAATTCAAAAAACCGTAAAATCATAAGAGGAAAGTGCCATTTTCTGACATTAGATTTCGTTCTAAATGCTTAATCCCTATGTAAAAGTGTTATTTATGCAAGAATATCGTAGTTTGAGGTAAATCTAATTATAGGTTTTTTCAGAAAATTGAAAAGACCGAAAAATCGCTAGCGTAAAGTGCCATTTTCTGACATTAGATTTCGTTCTAAATGCTTCATCCCTATGTAAAAACGTTATTGAAGTAAGAATATCGTATTTTGAAGTATATCTAATAATAGGTTCTTTCAGAAAATTGAAAAAACCGTAAAATCACGAGAGTAAAGTTCCATTTTCTGACATTACATTTCGTTCTAAATACTTAGTTCTAATGTAAAATCGTTAGCTAAGCCAGATTCTCGTATTTAAGAAAATCTAATGACAGGTTTTTTCAGAAAATTCAAAAAACCGTGAAATCATAAGAGGAAAGTGCCATTTTCTGACATTAGATTTCGTTCTAAATGCTTAATCCCTATGTAAAAGTGTTATTTAAGCAAGAATATCGTAGTTTGAGGTAAATCTAATTATAGGTTTTTTCAGAAAATTGAAAAAACCGAAAAATCGCTACAGTAAAGTGCCATTTTCTGACATTAGATTTCGTTCTAAATGCTCAATCCCTATATAAAAACGTTATTTAAGCAAGATTATGGTATTTTGAAGAAAATCTAATGATAGGTTTTTTCAGAAAATTGAGAAAACCGAAAAATCACGAGAGTAAAGTGCCATTTTCTGACATTAGATTTCGTTCTAAATGCTTCATCCCTATATAAAAACGTTATTTAAGCAAGATTATGGTATTTTGAAGAAAATCTAATGATAGGTTTTTTCAGAAAATTGAGAAAACCGAAAAATCACAAGAGTAAAGTGCCATTTTCTGACATTAGATTTCGTTCTAAATGCTTCATCCCTTTGTAAAAACGTTATGTAAGCAAGAATATCGTATCTTGAAGTATATCTATAACGATAGGTTTTTTCAGAAAATTGAAAAAACCGAAAAGTCACAAGAGTAAAGTGACATTTTCTGACATTACATTTCGTTCTAAATACTTAATTCTAATGTAAAATCGTTAGTTAAGCAAGATTCTCGTATTTAAAAAATCTGATGATAGGTTTTTTCAGAAAATTGAAAAAACCGAAAAATCACAGGAGTAAAGTGCCATTTTCTGACATTAGATTTCGTTCTAAATGCTTCATCCCTATGTAAAAACGTTATTTATGCAATAATATCGTATTTTGAAGAAAATCTAATGATAGGTTTGTACAGAAATTTGAAAAAACCGAAAAATCAATACAGTAAACCGCCATTTTCTGACTTTAGATTTCGTTCTAAATACTTAGTTCTAATGTAAAATCGTTAGCTAAGCTAGATTCTCGTATTTAAGAAAATCTAATGACAGGTTTTTTCAGAAAATTGAAAAAACCGTAAAATCACAAGAGAAAAGTGCCATTTTCTGACATTAGATTTCGTTCTAAATGCTTCATCCCTATGTTGAAACGTTATTTAAGCAAGAATATCGTATTTTGAAGTATATCTATAATGATAGGTTTTTTCAGAAAATTGAAAAAACCGTAAAATCACGAGAGTAAAGTGCCATTTTCTGACTTTAGATTTCGTTCTAAATACCGAATTCTAATGTAAAATCGGTAGTTAAGCAAGATTCTCGTATTTAAAAATCTAATGATAGATTCTTTCAGAAAATTGAAAAAACCGAAAAATCACAAGAGTAAAGTGCCATTTTCTGACATCACATTTCGTTCTAAATGCTTAATCCCTATGTAAAAACGTTATTTAAGCAAGAATATCGTATTTTGAAGAAAATCTAATGATAGGTTTTTACAGAAAGTTGAAAAAACCGAAAAATCACGAGAGTAAAGCGCCATTTTCTGACTTTAGATTTCGTTCTAAATACTTAATTCTAATGTAAAATCGTTAGTTAAGCAAGATTCTCGTATTTAAAAAAATCTAATGAGAGGTGTTTTCAGAAAATTGAAGAAGCCGAAAAATCACAAGAGTAAAGTGCCATTTTCTGACATTACATTTCGTTCTAAATGCTCAATCCCTATATAAAAACGTTATTTAAGCAAGATTATGGTATTTTGCAGAAAATCTAATGATAGGTTTTTCAGAAAATTGAGAAAACCGAAAAATCACAAGAATAAAGTGCCACTTTCTGACATTAGATTTCGTTCTAAATGCTTCATCCCTATGTAAAAACGTTATTTAAGCAAGATTATGGTATTTTGAAGAAAATCTAATGATAGGTTTTTTCAGAAAATTGAAAAAACCGTAAAATCACAAGAGTAAAGTGCCATTTTCTGACATTAGATTTCGTTCTAAATGCTTCATCCCTATGTAAAAACGTTATTTAAGCAAGAATATCGTATTTTGAAGTATATCTATAATGATAGGTTTTTTCAGAAAATTGAAAAAACCGTAAAATCACAAGAGTAAAGTGCCATTTTCTGACATTAGATTCCGTTCTAAATGCTTAATTCCTATGTAAAAGTGTTATTTAAGCAAGAATATCGTAGTTTGAGGTAAATCTAATTATAGGTTTTTTCAGAAAATTGAAAAAACCGAAAAACCGCTAGAGTAAAGTGCCATTTTCTGACATTAGATTTCGTTCTAAATGCTTCATCCCTATGTAAAAACGTTATTGAAGTAAGAATATCGTATTTTGAAGTATATCTAATAATAGGTTCTTTCAGAAAATTGAAAAAACCGTAAAATCACGAGAGTAAAGTTCCATTTTCTGACATTACATTTCGTTCTAAATACTTAGTTCTAATGTAAAATCGTTAGCTAAGCCAGATTCTCGTATTTAAGAAAATCTAATGACAGGTTTTTTCAGAAAATTCAAAAAACCGTAAAATCATAAGAGGAAAGTGCCATTTTCTGACATTAGATTTCGTTCTAAATGCTTCATCCCTATGTAAAAACGTTATTGAAGTAAGAATATCGTATTTTGAAGTATATCTAATAATAGGTTCTTTCAGAAAATTGAAAAAACCGTAAAATCACGAGAGTAAAGTTCCATTTTCTGACATTACATTTCGTTCTAAATGCTTAGTTCTAATGTAAAATCGTTAACTAAGCCAGATTCTCGTATTTAAGAAAATCTAATGACAGGTTTTTTCAGAAAATTCAAAAAACCGTAAAATCATAAGAGGAAAGTGCCATTTTCTGACATTAGATTTCGTTCTAAATGCTTAATCCCTATGTAAATGTGTTATTTATGCAAGAATATCGTAGTTTGAGGTAAATCTAATTATAGGTTTTTTCAGAAAATTGAAAAGACCGAAAAATCGCTAGCGTAAAGTGCCATCTTCTGACATTAGATTTCGTTCTAAATGCTTCATCCCTATGTAAAAACGTTATTGAAGTAAGAATATCGTATTTTGAAGTATATCTAATAATAGGTTCTTTCAGAAAATTGAAAAAACCGTAAAATCACGAGAGTAAAGTTCCATTTTCTGACATTACATTTCGTTCTAAATACTTAGTTCTAATGTAAAATCGTTAGCTAAGCCAGATTCTCGTATTTAAGAAAATCTAATGACAGGTTTTTTCAGAAAATTCAAAAAACCGTAAAATCATAAGAGGAAAGTGCCATTTTCTGACATTAGATTTCGTTCTAAATGCTTAATCCCTATGTAAAAGTGTTATTTATGCAAGAATATCGTAGTTTGAGGTAAATCTAATTATAGGTTTTTTCAGAAAATTGAAAAGACCGAAAAATCGCTAGCGTAAAGTGCCATTTTCTGACATTAGATTTCGTTCTAAATTCTTCATCCCTATGTAAAAACGTTATTGAAGTAAGAATATCGTATTTTGAAGTATATCTAATAATAGGTTCTTTCAGAAAATTGAAAAAACCGTAAAATCACGAGAGTAAAGTTCCATTTTCTGACATTACATTTCGTTCTAAATACTTAGTTCTAATGTAAAATCGTTAGCTAAGCCAGATTCTCGTATTTAAGAAAATCTAATGACAGGTTTTTTCAGAAAATTCAAAAAACCGTGAAATCATAAGAGGAAAGTGCCATTTTCTGACATTAGATTTCGTTCTAAATGCTTAATCCCTATGTAAAAGTGTTATTTAAGCAAGAATATCGTAGTTTGAGGTAAATCTAATTATAGGTTTTTTCAGAAAATTGAAAAAACCGAAAAATCGCTACAGTAAAGTGCCATTTTCTGACATTAGATTTCGTTCTAAATGCTCAATCCCTATATAAAAACGTTATTTAAGCAAGATTATGGTATTTTGAAGAAAATCTAATGATAGGTTTTTTCAGAAAATTGAGAAAACCGAAAAATCACGAGAGTAAAGTGCCATTTTCTGACATTACATTTCGTTCTAAATGCTTCATCCCTATATAAAAACGTTATTTAAGCAAGATTATGGTATTTTGAAGAAAATCTAATGATAGGTTTTGTCAGAAAATTGAGAAAACCGAAAAATCACAAGAGTAAAGTGCCATTTTCTGACATTAGATTTCGTTCTAAATGCTTCATCCCTTTGTAAAAACGTTATGTAAGCAAGAATATCGTATCTTGAAGTATATCTATAACGATAGGTTTTTTCAGAAAATTGAAAAAACCGTAAAATCACAAGAGAAAAGTGCCATTTTCTGACATTAGATTTCGTTCTAAATGCTTCATCCCTATGTAAAAACGTTATTTAAGCAAGAATATCGTATTTTGAAGTATATCTATAATGATAGGTTTTTTCAGAAAATTGAGAAAACCGAAAAATCACAAGAGTAAAGTGCCATTTTCTGACATTAGATTTCGTTCTAAATGCTTCATCCCTTTGTAAAAACGTTATGTAAGCAAGAATATCGTATCTTGAAGTATATCTATAACGATAGGTTTTTTCAGAAAATTGAAAAAACCGTAAAATCACAAGAGAAAAGTGCCATTTTCTGACATTAGATTTCGTTCTAAATGCTTCATCCCTATGTAAAAACGTTATTTAAGCAAGAATATCGTATTTTGAAGTATATCTATAATGATAGGTTTTTTCAGAAAATTGAAAAAACCGAAAAGTCACAGGAGTAAAGTGACATTTTCTGACATTACATTTCGTTCTAAATACTTAATTCTAATGTAAAATCGTTAGTTAAGCAAGATTCTCGTATTTAAAAAATCTGATGATAGGTTTTTTCAGAAAATTGAAAAAACCGAAAAATCACAGGAGTAAAGTGCCATTTTCTGACATTAGATTTCGTTCGAAATGCTTAATCCCTATGTAGAAACGTCATTGAAGCAAGAATATCGTATTTTGAAGTATATCTATAATGATAGGTTCTTTCAGAAAATTGAAAAAACCGTAAAATCACGAGAGTAAAGTTCCATTTTGTGACATTAGATTTCGTTCTAAATGCTTCATCCCTATGTAAAAACGTTATTTACGCAATAATATCGTATTTTGAAGAAAATCTAATGATAGGTTTGTACAGAAATTTGAAAAAACCGAAAAATCAATACAGTAAACCGCCATTTTCTGACTTTAGATTTCGTTCTAAATACTTAGTTCTAATGTAAAATCGTTAGCTAAGCTAGATTCTCGTATTTAAGAAAATCTAATGACAGGTTTTTTCAGAAAATTGAAAAAACCGTAAAATCATAAGAGGAAAGTGCCATTTTCTGACATTAGATTTCGTTCTAAATGCTTCATCCCTATGTAGAAACGTTATTTAAGCAAGAATATCGTATTTTGAAGTATATCTATAATGATAGGTTTTTTCAGAAAATTGAAAAAACCGTAAAATCACGAGAGTAAAGTGCCATTTTCTGACTTTAGATTTCGTTCTAAATACCGAATTCTAATGTAAAATCGGTTGTTAAGCAAGATTCTCGTATTTAAAAATCTAATGATAGATTCTTTCAGAAAATTGAAAAAACCGAAAAATCACAAGAGTAAAGTGCCATTTTCTGACATCACATTTCGTTCTAAATGCTTAATCCCTATGTAAAAACGTTATTTAAGCAAGAATATCGTATTTTGAAGAAAATCTAATGATAGGTTTTTACAGAAAGTTGAAAAAACCGAAAAATCACGAGAGTAAAGCGCCATTTTCTGACTTTAGATTTCGTTCTAAATACTTAATTCTAATGTAAAATCGTTAGTTAAGCAAGATTCTCGTATTTAAAAAAATCTAATGAAAGTTGTTTTCAGAAAATTGAAGAAGCCGAAAAATCACAAGAGTAAAGTGCCATTTTCTGACATTACATTTCGTTCTAAATGCTCAATCCCTATATAAAAACGTTATTTAAGCAAGATTATGGTATTTTGCAGAAAATCTAATGATAGGTTTTTCAGAAAATTGAGAAAACCGAAAAATCACAAGAATAAAGTGCCATTTTCTGACATTAGATTTCGTTCTAAATGCTTCATCCCTATGTAAAAACGTTATGTAAGCAAGAATATCGTATCTTGAAGTATATCTATAATGATAGGTTTTTTCAGAAAATTGAAAAAACCGTAAAATCACAAGAGTAAAGTGCCATTTTCTGACATTAGATTTCGTTCTAAATGCTTCATCCCTATGTAAAAACGTTATTTAAGCAATAATATCGTATTTTGAAGAAAATCTAATGATAGGTTTTTACAGAAATTTGAAAAAACCGAAAAATCACTACAGTAAACCGCCATTTTCTGACTTTAGATTTCGTTCTAAATACTTAGTTCTAATGTAAAGTCGTTAGCTAAGCTAGATTCTCGTATTTAAGAAAATCTAATAACAGGTTTTTTCAGAAAATTGAAAAGACCGTAAATTCATAAGAGGAAAGTGCCATTTTCTGACATTAGATTTCGTTCTAACTTCTTAATCCCTATGAAAAAGCGTTATTTAAGCAAGAATATCGTAGTTTGAGGAAAATCTAATTATAGGTTTTTTCAGAAAATTGAAAAAACCGAAAAATCGCCAGAGTAAAGTGCCATTTTCTGACATTAGATTTCGTTCGAAATGCTTAATCCCTATGTAGAAACGTCATTGAAGCAAGAATATCGTATTTTGAAGTATATCTATAATGATAGGTTCTTTCAGAAAATTGAAAAAACCGTAAAATCACGAGAGTAAAGTTCCATTTTGTGACATTAGATTTCGTTCTAAATGCTTAATCCCTATATAAAAACGTTATTTAAGCAAGATTATGGTATTTTGAAGAAAATCTAATGATAGGTTTTTTCAGAAAATTGAGAAAACCGAAAAACCGCTAGAGTAAAGTGCCATTTTCTGACATTAGATTTCGTTCTAAATGCTTCATCCCTATGTAGAAACGTTATTTAAGCAAGAATATCGTATTTTGAAGTATATCTATAATGATAGGTTTTTTCAGAAAATTGAAAAAACCGTAAAATCACAAGAGTAAAGTGCCATTTTCTGACATTAGATTCCGTTCTAAATGCTTAATTCCTATGTAAAAGTGTTATTTAAGCAAGAATATCGTAGTTTGAGGTAAATCTAATTATAGGTTTTTTCAGAAAATTGAAAAAACCGAAAAACCGCTAGAGTAAAGTGCCATTTTCTGACATTAGATTTCGTTCTAAATGCTTCATCCCTATGTAAAAACGTTATTGAAGTAAGAATATCGTATTTTGAAGTATATCTAATAATAGGTTCTTTCAGAAAATTGAAAAAACCGTAAAATCACGAGAGTAAAGTTCCATTTTCTGACATTACATTTCGTTCTAAATACTTAGTTCTAATGTAAAATCGTTAGCTAAGCCAGATTCTCGTATTTAAGAAAATCTAATGACAGGTTTTTTCAGAAAATTCAAAAAACCGTAAAATCATAAGAGGAAAGTGCCATTTTCTGACATTAGATTTCGTTCTAAATGCTTCATCCCTATGTAAAAACGTTATTGAAGTAAGAATATCGTATTTTGAAGTATATCTAATAATAGGTTCTTTCAGAAAATTGAAAAAACCGTAAAATCACGAGAGTAAAGTTCCATTTTCTGACATTACATTTCGTTCTAAATGCTTAGTTCTAATGTAAAATCGTTAGCTAAGCCAGATTCTCGTATTTAAGAAAATCTAATGACAGGTTTTTTCAGAAAATTCAAAAAACCGTAAAATCATAAGAGGAAAGTGCCATTTTCTGACATTAGATTTCGTTCTAAATGCTTAATCCCTATGTAAATGTGTTATTTATGCAAGAATATCGTAGTTTGAGGTAAATCTAATTATAGGTTTTTTCAGAAAATTGAAAAGACCGAAAAATCGCTAGCGTAAAGTGCCATCTTCTGACATTAGATTTCGTTCTAAATGCTTCATCCCTATGTAAAAACGTTATTGAAGTAAGAATATCGTATTTTGAAGTATATCTAATAATAGGTTCTTTCAGAAAATTGAAAAAACCGTAAAATCACGAGAGTAAAGTTCCATTTTCTGACATTACATTTCGTTCTAAATACTTAGTTCTAATGTAAAATCGTTAGCTAAGCCAGATTCTCGTATTTAAGAAAATCTAATGACAGGTTTTTTCAGAAAATTCAAAAAACCGTAAAATCATAAGAGGAAAGTGCCATTTTCTGACATTAGATTTCGTTCTAAATGCTTAATCCCTATGTAAAAGTGTTATTTATGCAAGAATATCGTAGTTTGAGGTAAATCTAATTATAGGTTTTTTCAGAAAATTGAAAAGACCGAAAAATCGCTAGCGTAAAGTGCCATTTTCTGACATTAGATTTCGTTCTAAATGCTTCATCCCTATGTAAAAACGTTATTGAAGTAAGAATATCGTATTTTGAAGTATATCTAATAATAGGTTCTTTCAGAAAATTGAAAAAACCGTAAAATCACGAGAGTAAAGTTCCATTTTCTGACATTACATTTCGTTCTAAATACTTAGTTCTAATGTAAAATCGTTAGCTAAGCCAGATTCTCGTATTTAAGAAAATCTAATGACAGGTTTTTTCAGAAAATTCAAAAAACCGTGAAATCATAAGAGGAAAGTGCCATTTTCTGACATTAGATTTCGTTCTAAATGCTTAATCCCTATGTAAAAGTGTTATTTAAGCAAGAATATCGTAGTTTGAGGTAAATCTAATTATAGGTTTTTTCAGAAAATTGAAAAAACCGAAAAATCGCTACAGTAAAGTGCCATTTTCTGACATTAGATTTCGTTCTAAATGCTCAATCCCTATATAAAAACGTTATTTAAGCAAGATTATGGTATTTTGAAGAAAATCTAATGATAGGTTTTTTCAGAAAATTGAGAAAACCGAAAAATCACGAGAGTAAAGTGCCATTTTCTGACATTAGATTTCGTTCTAAATGCTTCATCCCTTTGTAAAAACGTTATGTAAGCAAGAATATCGTATCTTGAAGTATATCTATAACGATAGGTTTTTTCAGAAAATTGAAAAAACCGTAAAATCACAAGAGAAAAGTGCCATTTTCTGACATTAGATTTCGTTCTAAATGCTTCATCCCTATGTAAAAACGTTATTTAAGCAAGAATATCGTATTTTGAAGTATATCTATAATGATAGGTTTTTTCAGAAAATTGAAAAAACCGAAAAGTCACAAGAGTAAAGTGACATTTTCTGACATTACATTTCGTTCTAAATACTTAATTCTAATGTAAAATCGTTAGTTAAGCAAGATTCTCGTATTTAAAAAATCTGATGATAGGTTTTTTCAGAAAATTGAAAAAACCGAAAAATCACAGGAGTAAAGTGCCATTTTCTGACATTAGATTTCGTTCTAAATGCTTCATCCCTATGTAAAAACGTTATTTATGCAATAATATCGTATTTTGAAGAAAATCTAATGATAGGTTTGTACAGAAATTTGAAAAAACCGAAAAATCAATACAGTAAACCGCCATTTTCTGACTTTAGATTTCGTTCTAAATACTTAGTTCTAATGTAAAATCGTTAGCTAAGCTAGATTCTCGTATTTAAGAAAATCTAATGACAGGTTTTTTCAGAAAATTGAAAAAACCGTAAAATCATAAGAGGAAAGTGCCATTTTCTGACATTAGATTTCGTTCTAAATGCTTCATCCCTATGTAGAAACGTTATTTAAGCAAGAATATCGTATTTTGAAGTATATCTATAATGATAGGTTTTTTCAGAAAATTGAAAAAACCGTAAAATCACGAGAGTAAAGTTCCATTTTGTGACATTAGATTTCGTTCTAAATGCTTAATCCCTATATAAAAACGTTATTTAAGCAAGATTATGGTATTTTGAAGAAAATCTAATGATAGGTTTTTTCAGAAAATTGAGAAAACCGAAAAACCGCTAGAGTAAAGTGCCATTTTCTGACATTAGATTTCGTTCTAAATGCTTCATCCCTATGTAAAAACGTTATTGAAGCAAGAATATCGTATTTTGAAGTATATCTAATAATAGGTTCTTTCAGAAAATTGAAAAAACCGTAAAATCACCAGAGTAAAGTTCCATTTTCTGACATTACATTTCGTTCTAAATGCTTCAACCCTATGTAAAAACGTTATTTAAGCAGGAATATCGTACTTTGAAGAAAATCTAATGATAGGTTTTTTCAGAAAATTGAAAAAACCGAAAATTAACAAGAGTAAAGTGACATTTCCTGACTTTAGATTTCGTTCTAAATACTTAATTCTAATGTAAAATCGTTAGATAAGCAAGATTCTCGTATTTAAAAAATCTAATGATAGGTTTCTTCAGAAAATTGAAAAAACCGTAAAATCACAAGAGTAAAATGCCATTTTCTGACATTACATTTCGTTCTAGATACTTAATTCTAATGTAAAATCGTTAGTTAAGCAAGATTCTCGTATTTAAAAAATCTGGTGATAGGTTTTTTCAGAAAATTGAAAAAACCGAAAAATCACAGGAGTAAAGTGCCATTTTCTGACATTAGATTTCGTTCTAAATGCATAATCCCTATGTAAAAACGTTATTTAAGCAAGAATATCAGACTTTGAAGAAAATCAAATGATAGATTCTTTCAGAAAATTGAAAAAACCGAAAAATCACAAGAGTAAAGTGCCATTTTCTGACATTAGATTTCGATCTAAATGCATAATCCCTGCGTAAAAACGTTATCTAAGCAAGAATATCGTACTTTGAAGAAAATCTAATGACAGGTTTTTTCAGAAAATTGAAAAGGCCGTAAAATCATGAGAGTAAAGTGCCATTTTCTGACATTAGATTTCGTTCTAAATGCTTAATCTCTATGTAAAAACGTTATTTAAGCAACAATATTGTACCTGGAAGGAAATCTAAGAATAGGTTTTTTCAGAAAATTGAAAAAACCGTAAAATCATAAGAGGAAAGTGCCATTTTCTGACATCAGATTTCGTTCTAAATGCTTAATCCCTATGTAAAAGTGTTATTTAAGCAAGAATATCGTAGTTTGAGGTTAATCTAAATATAGGTTTTTTCAGAAAATTGAAAAAACCAAAAAATCGCTAGAGTAAAGTGCCATTTTCTGACATTAGATTTCGTTCTAAATGCTTCAACCCTATGTAAAAACGTTATTTAAGCAGGAATATCGTACTTTGAAGAAAATCTAATGATAGGTTTTTTCAGAAAATTGAAAAAACCGAAAATTAACAAGAGTAAAGTGACATTTCCTGACTTTAGATTTCGTTCTAAATACTTAATTCTAATGTAAAATCGTTAGATAAGCAAGATTCTCGTATTTAAAAAATCTAATGACAGGTTTTTTCAGAAAATTGAAAAGACCGTAAATTCATAAGAGTAAAGTGCCATTTTCTGACATTAGATTTCGTTCTAAATGCTTAATCCCTATGTAAAAACATTATTTAAGCAATAATATCGTATTTTGAAGAAAATCTAATGATAGGTTTTTACAGAAATTTGAAAAAACCGAAAAATCACTACAGTAAACCGCCATTTTCTGACTTTAGATTTCGTTCTAAATACTTAGTTTTAATGTAAAATCGTTAGCTAAGCTAGATTCTCGTATTTAAGAAAATCTAATAACAGGTTTTTTCAGAAAATTGAAAAAACCGTAAAATCACAAGAGTAAAGTGCCATTTTCTGACATTAGATTTCGTTCTAAATGCTTAATTCCTATGTAAAAGTGTTATTTAAGCAAGAATATCGTAGTTTGAGGTAAATCTAATTATAGGTTTTTTCAGAAAATTGAAAAAACCGAAAAATCGCTAGAGTAAAGTGCCATTTTCTGACATTAGATTTCGTTCGAAATGCTTAATCCCTATGTAGAAACGTTATTGAAGCAAGAATATCGTATTTTGAAGTATATCTATAATGATAGGTTCTTTCAGAAAATTGAAATAACCGTAAAATCACGAGAGTAAAGTTCCATTTTGTGACATTAGATTTCGATCTAAATCCTTAATCCCTATATAAAAACGTTATTTAAGCAAGATTATGGTATTTTGAAGAAAATCTAATGATAGGTTTTTTCAGAAAATTGAGAAAACCGAAAAATCACAAGAGTAAAGTGCCATTTTCTGACATTAAATTTCGTTCTAAATGCTTCATCCCTATGTAAAAACGTTATGTAAGCAAGAATATCGTATCTTGAAGTATATCTATAATGATAGGTTTTTTCAGAAAATTGAGAAAACCGAAAAATCACAAGAGTAAAGTGTCATTTTCTGACATTAGATTTCGTTCTAAATGCTTCATCCCTATGTAAAAACATTATTTAAGCAATAATATCGTATTTTGAAGAAAATCTAATGATAGGTTTTTACAGAAATTTGAAAAAACCGAAAAATCACTACAGTAAACCGCCATTTTCTGACTTTAGATTTCTTTCTAAATACTTAGTTCTAATGTCAAATCGTTAGCTAAGCTAGATTCTCGTATTTAAGAAAATCTAATAACAGATTTTTTCAGAAAATTGAAAAGACCGTAAAATCATAAGAGGAAAGTGCCATTTTCTGACATTAGATTTCGTTCTAACTTCTTAATCCCTATGAAAAAGCGTTATCTAAGCAAGAATATCGTAGTTTGAGGTAAATCTAATTATAGGTTTTTTCAGAAAATTGAAAAAACCGAAAAATCGCTAGAGTAAAGTGCCATTTTCTGACATTAGATTTCGTTCGAAATGCTTAATCCCTATGTAGAAACGTTATTGACGCAAGAATATCGTATTTTGAAGTATATCTATAATGATAGGTTCTTTCAGAAAATTGAAAAAACCGTAAAATCACGAGAGTAAAGTTCCATTTTGTGACATTAGATTTCGTTCTAAATGCTTAATCCCTATATAAAAACGTTATTTAAGCAAGATTATGGTATTTTGAAGAAAATCTAATGATAGGTTTTTTCAGAAAATTGAGAAAACTGAAAAATCACAAGAGTAAAGTGCCATTTTCTGACATTAAATTTCGTTCTAAATGCTTCACCCCTATGTAAAAACGTTATGTAAGCAAGAATATCGTATCTTGAAGTATATCTATAATGATAGGTTTTTTCAGAAAATTGAGAAAACCGAAAAATCACAAGAGTAAAGTGTCATTTTCTGACATTAGATTTCGTTCTAAATGCTTCATCCCTATGTAAAAACGTTATGTAAGCAAGAATATCGTATCTTGAAGTATATCTATAATGATAGGTTTTTTCAGAAAATTGAAAAAAACCGTAAAATCACAAGAGTAAAGTGCCATTTTCTGACATTAAATTTCGTTCTAAATGCTTCATCCCTATCTAAAAACGTTATGTAAGCAAGAATATCGTATCTTGAGGTATATCTATAATGATAGGTTTTTTCAGAAAATTGAAAAAACCGTAAAATCACAAGAGTAAAGTGCCATTTTCTGACATTAGATTTCGTTCTAAATGCTCAATCCCTATGTAAAAACGTTATTTAAGCAAGAATATCGTATTTTGAAGTATATCTATAATGATAGGTTTTTTCAGAAAATTGAAAAAACCGTAAAATCACAAGAGTAAAGTGCCATTTTCTGACATTAGATTTCGTTCTAAATGCTTAATCTCTATGTAAAAACGTTATTTAAGCAACAATATTGTACCTGGAAGGAAGTCTAAGAATAGGTTTTTACAGACATTTGAAAAAACCGAAAAATCACAAGAGTAAAGTGCCATTTTCTGACATTAGATTTCGTTCTAAATGTTTAATCCCTATGTAAAATCGTTATTGAAGCAAGAATATCGTATTTTGAAGTATATCAATAATGATAGGTCTTTTCAGAAAATTGAAAAAACCGAAAAATCACAAGAGTAAAGTGCCATTTTCTGACATTAGATTTCGTTCTAAATGCTTCATCCCTATGTAAAAACGTTATGTAAGCAAGAATATCGTATCTTGAAGTATATCTATAATGATAGGTTTTTTCAGAAAATTGAAAAAACCGAAAAATCACAGGAGTAAAGTGCCATTTTCTGACATTAGATTTCGTTCTAAATGCTTCATCCCTATGTAAAAACGTTATTTAAGCAATAATATCGTATTTCGAAGAAAATCTAATGATAGGTTTTTACAGAAATTTGAAAAAACCGAAAAATCACTACAGTAAACCGCCATTTTCTGACTTTAGATTTCGTTCTAAATACTTAGTTCTAATGTAAAATCGTTAGCTAAGCTAGATTCTCGTATTTAAGAAAATCTAATGACAGGTTTTTTCAGAAAATTGAAAAAACCGTAAAATCACAAGAGTAAAGTGCCATTTTCTGACATTAGATTTCGTTCTAAATGCTTAATTCCTATGTAAAAGTGTTATTTAAGCAAGAATATCGTAGTTTGAGGTAAATCTAATTATAGGTTTTTTCAGAAAATTGAAAAAACCGAAAAACCGCTAGAGTAAAGTGCCATTTTCTGACATTAGATTTCGTTCTAAATTCTTCATCCCTATCTAAAAACGTTATTGAAGCAAGAATATCGTATTTTGAAGTATATCTAATAATAGGTTCTTTCAGAAAATTGAAAAAACCGTAAAATCACGAGAGTAAAGTTCCATTTTCTGACATTACATTTCGTTCTAAATACTTAGTTCTAATGTAAAATCGTTAGCTAAGCCAGATTCTCGTATTTAAGAAAATCTAATGACAGGTTTTTTCAGAAAATTCAAAAAACCGTAAAATCATAAGAGGAAAGTGCCATTTTCTGACATTAGATTTCTTTCTAAATGCTTAATCCCTATGTAAAAGTGTTATTTATGCAAGAATATCGTAGTTTGAGGTAAATCTAATTATAGGTTTTTTCAGAAAATTGAAAAGACCGAAAAATCGCTAGCGTAAAGTGCCATTTTCTGACATTAGATTTCGTTCTAAATGCTTCATCCCTATGTAAAAACGTTATTTAAGCAAGAATATCGTATTTTGAAGTATATCTATAATGATAGGTTTTTTCAGAAAATTGAAAAAACCGAAAAATCACAAGAGTAAAGTGCCATTTTCTGACATTAGATTTCGTTCTAAATGCTTAATCCCTATGTAAAAACGTTATTTAAGCAAGAATATCGTATTTTGAAGAAAATCTAATGATAGGTTTTTACAGAAAGTTGAAAAAACCGAAAAATCACTAGAGTAAAGCGCCATTTTCTGACTTTAGATTTCGTTCTAAATACTTAATTCTAATGTAAAATCGTTAGTTAAGCAAGATTCTCGTATTTAAAAAAATCTAATGAGAGGTGTTTTCAGAAAATTGAAGAAGCCGAAAAATCACAAGAGTAAAGTGCCATTTTCTGACATTACATTTCGTTCTAAATACTTAGTTCTAATGTAAAATCGTTAGCTAAGCCAGATTCTCGTATTTAAGAAAATCTAATGACAGGTTTTTTCAGAAAATTGAAAAAACCGTAAAATCATAAGAGGAAAGTGCCATTTTCCGACATTAGATTTCGTTCTAAATGCTTAATCCCTATGTAAAAGTGTTATCTAAGCAAGAATATCGTAGTTTGAGGTAAATCTAATTATAGGTTTTTTCAGAAAATTGAAAAAACCGAAAAATCGCTAGAGTAAAGTGCCATTTTCTGACATTAGATTTCGTTCTAAATGCTTCATCCCTATGTAAAAACGTTATTTAAGCAAGAATATCGTATTTTGAAGTATATCTAATGATAGGTTTTTTCAGAAAATTGAAAAAACCGTAAAATCATAAGAGGAATGTGCCATTTTCTGACATTAGATTTCGTTCTAAATGCTTAATCCCTATATAAAAACGTTATTTAAGCAAGATTATGGTATTTTGAAGAAAATCTAATGATAGGTTTTTTCAGAAAATTGAGAAAACCGAAAAACCGCTAGAGTAAAGTGCCATTTTCTGACATTAGATTTCGTTCTAAATGCTTCATCCCTATGTAAAAACGTCATTGAAGCAAGAATATCGTATTTTGAAGTATATCTAATAATAGGTTCTTTCAGAAAATTGAAAAAACCGTAAAATCACCAGAGTAAAGTTCCATTTTCTGACATTACATTTCGTTCTAAATACTTAGTTCTAATGTAAAATCGTTAGCTAAGCCAGATTCTCGTATTTAAGAAAATCTAATGACAGGTTTTTTCAGAAAATTGAAAAAACCGTAAAATCATAAGAGGAAAGTGCCATTTTCCGACATTAGATTTCGTTCTAAATGCTTAATCCCTATGTAAAAGTGTTATCTAAGCAAGAATATCGTAGTTTGAGGTAAATCTAATTATAGGTTTTTCAGAAAATTGAAAAAACCGTAAAATCGCTAGAGTAAAGTGCCATTTTCTGACATTAGATTTCGTTCTAAATGCTTCATCCCTATGTAAAAACGTTATTTAAGCAAGAATATCGTATTTTGAAGTATATCTAATGATAGGTTTTTTCAGAAAATTGAAAAAACCGTAAAATCATAAGAGGAAAGTGCCATTTTCTGACATTAGATTTCGTTCTAAATGCTTCATCCCTATGTAAAAACGTTATTTAAGCAAGAATATCGTATTTTGAAGTATATCTATAATGATAGGTTTTTTCAGAAAATTGAAAAAACCTAAAAATCACAAGAGTAAAGTGCCATTTTCTGACATTAGATTTCGTTCTAAATGCTCAATCCCTATATAAAAACGTTATGTAAGCAAGAATATCGTAACTTGAAGTATATCTATAATGATAGGTTTTTTCAGAAAATTGAAAAAACCGTAAAATCACAAGAGTAAAGTGCCATTTTCTGACATTAGATTTCGTTCTAAATGGTTCGTCCCTATGTAAAAACGTTATTTAAGCAATAATATCGTATTTTGAAGAAAATCTAATGATAGGTTTTTACAGAAATTTGAAAAAACCGAAAAATCACTACAGTAAACCGCCATTTTCTGACTTTAGATTTCGTTCTAAATACATAGTACTAATGTAAAATCGTTAGCTAAGCTAGATTCTCGTATTTAAGAAAATCTAATGACAGGTTTTTTCAGAAAATTGAAAAAACCGTAAAATCACAAGAGTAAAGTGCCATTTTCTGACATTAGATTTCGTTCTAAATGCTTAATTCCTATGTAAAAGTGTTATTTAAGCAAGAATATCGTAGTTTGAGGTAAATCTAATTATAGGTTTTTTCAGAAAATTGAAAAAACCGAAAAACCGCTAGAGTAAAGTGCCATTTTCTGACATTAGATTTCGTTCTAAATGCTTCATCCCTATGTAAAAACGTTATTGAAGCAAGAATATCGTATTTTGAAGTATATCTAATAATAGGTTCTTTCAGAAAATTGAAAAAACCGTAAAATCACGAGAGTAAAGTTCCATTTTCTGACATTACATTTCGTTCTAAATACTTAGTTCTAATGTAAAATCGTTAGCTAAGCCAGATTCTCGTATTTAAGAAAATCTAATGACAGGTTTTTTCAGAAAATTCAAAAAACCGTAAAATCATAAGCGGAAAGTGCCATTTTCTGACATTAGATTTCGTTCTAAATGCTTAATCCCTATGTAAAAGTGTTATTTATGCAAGAATATCGTAGTTTGAGGTAAATCTAATTATAGGTTTTTTCAGAAAATTGAAAAGACCGAAAAATCGCTAGCGTAAAGTGCCATTTTCTGACATTAGATTTCGTTCTAAATGCTTCATCCCTATGTAAAAACGTTATTTAAGCAAGAATATCGTATTTTGAAGTATATCTATAATGATACGTTTTTTCAGAAAATTGAAAAAACCGAAAAATCACAAGAGTAAAGTGCCATTTTCTGACATTAGATTTCGTTCTAAATGCTTAATCCCTATGTAAAAACGTTATTTAAGCAAGAATATCGTATTTTGAAGAACATCTAATGATAGGTTTTTACAGAAAGTTGAAAAAACCGAAAAATCACTAGAGTAAAGCGCCATTTTCTGACTTTAGATTTCGTTCTAAATACTTAATTCTAATGTAAAATCGTTAGTTAAGCAAGATTCTCGTATATAAAAAATCTAATGAGAGGTGTTTTCAGAAAATTGAAGAAGCCGATAAATCACAAGAGTAAAGTGCCATTTTCTGACATTACATTTCGTTCTAAATACTTAGTTCTAATGTAAAATCGTTAGCTAAGCCAGATTCTCGTATTTAAGAAAATCTAATGACAGGTTTTTTCAGAAAATTGAAAAAACCGTAAAATCATAAGAGGAAAGTGCCATTTTCCGAAATTAGATTTCGTTCTAAATGCTTAATCCCTATGTAAAAGTGTTATCTAAGCAAGAATATCGTAGTTTGAGGTAAATCTAATTATAGGTTTTTTCAGAAAATTGAAAAAACCGTAAAATCGCTAGAGTAAAGTGCCATTTTCTGACATTAGATTTCGTTCTAAATGCTTCATCCCTATGTAAAAACGTTATTTAAGCAAGAATATCGTATTTTGAAGTATATCTAATGATAGGTTTTTTCAGAAAATTGAAAAAACCGTAAAATCATAAAAGGAAAGTGCCATTTTCTGACATTAGATTTCGTTCTAAATGCTTAATCCCTATGTAAAAGTGTTATTTAAGCAAGAATATCGTAGTTTGAGGTAAATCTAATTATAGACTTTTTCAGAAAATTGAAAAAACCGAAAAATCGCTACAGTAAAGTGCCATTTTCTGACATTAGATTTCGTTCTAAATGCGCAATCCCTATATAAAAACGTTATGTAAGCAAGAATATCGTAACTTGAAGTATATCTATAATGATAGGTTTTTTCAGAAAATTGAAAAAACCGTAAAATCACAAGAGTAAAGTGCCATTTTCTGACATTAGATTTCGTTCGAAATGCTTAATCCCTATGTAGAAACGTTATTGAAGCAAGAATATCGTATTTTGAAGTATATCTATAATGATAGGTTCTTTCAGAAAATTGAAAAAACCGTAAAATCACGAGAGTAAAGTTCCATTTTGTGACATTAGATTTCGTTCTAAATGCTTAATCCCTATATAAAAACGTTATTTAAGCAAGATTATGGTATTTTGAAGAAAATCTAATGATAGGTTTTTTCAGAAAATTGAGAAAACCGAAAAACCGCTAGAGTAAAGTGCCATTTTCTGACATTAGATTTCGTTCTAAATGCTTCAACCGTATGTAGAAACGTTATTTAAGCAAGAATATCGTATTTTGAAGTATATCTATAATGATAGGTTTTTTCAGAAAATTGAAAAAGCCGTAAAATCACAAGAGTAAAGTGCCATTTTCTGACATTAGATTTCGTTCTAAATGCTTAATTCCTATGTAAAAGTGTTATTTAAGCAAGAATATCGTAGTTTGAGGTAAATCTAATTATAGGTTTTTTCAGAAAATTGAAAAAACCGAAAAACCGCTAGAGTAAAGTGCCATTTTCTCACGTTAGATTTCGTTCTAAATGCTTCATCCCTATGTAAAAACGTTATTGAAGCAAGAATATCGTATTTTGAAGTATATCTAATAATAGGTTCTTTCAGAAAATTGAAAAAACCGTAAAATCACGAGAGTAAAGTTCCATTTTCTGACATTACATTTCGTTCTAAATACTTAGTTCTAATGTAAAATCGTTAGCTAAGCCAGATTCTCGTATTTAAGAAAATCTAATGACAGGTTTTTTCAGAAAATTCAAAAAACCGTAAAATCATAAGAGGAAAGTGCCATTTTCTGACATTAGATTTCGTTCCAAATGCTTAATCCCTATGTAAAAGTGTTATTTATGCAAGAATATCGTAGTTTGAGGTAAATCTAATTATAGGTTTTTTCAGAAAATTGAAAAGACCTAAAAATCGCTAGCGTAAAGTGCCATTTTCTGACATTAGATTTCGTTCTAAATGCTTAATCTCTATGTAAAAACGTTATTTAAGCAACAATATTGTACCTGGAAGGAAGTCTAAGAATAGGTTTTTACAGACATTTGAAAAAACCGAAAAATCACAAGAGTAAATTGCCATTTTCTGACATTAGATTTCGTTCTAAATGTTTAATCCCTATGTAAAATCGTTATTGAAGCAAGAATATCGTATTTTGAAGTATATCAATAATGATAGGTCTTTTCAGAAAATTGAAAAAACCGAAAAATCACAAGAGTAAAGTGCCATTTTCTGACATTAGATTTCGTTCTAAATGCTTCATCCCTATGTAAAAACGTTATTTAAGCAAGAATATCGTATTTTGAAGTATATCTATAATGATAGGTTTTTTCAGAAAATTGAAAAAACCGAAAAATCACAAGAGTAAAGTGCCATTTTCTGACATTAGATTTCGTTCTAAATGCTTAATCCCTATGTAAAAACGTTATTTAAGCAAGAATATCGTATTTTGAAGAAAATCTAGTGATAGGTTTTTACAGAAAGTTGAAAAAACGGAAAAATCACGAGAGTAAAGCGCCATTTTCTGACTTTAGATTTCGTTCTAAATACTTAATTCTAATGTAAAATCGTTAGTTAAGCAAGATTCTCGTATTTAAAAAAATCTAATGAGAGATGTTTTCAGAAAATTGAAGAAGCCGAAAAATCACAAGAGTAAAGTGCCATTTTCTGACGTTACATTTCGTTCTAAATGCTTCATCCCTATGTAAAAACGTTATGTAAGCAAGAATATCGTATCTTGAAGTATATCTATAATGATAGGTTTTTTCAGAAAATTGAAAAAACCGTAAAATCACAAGAGTAAAGTGCCATTTTCTGACATTAGATTTCGTTCTAAATGCTTCATCCCTATGTAAAAACGTTATTTAAGCAATAATATCGTATTTTGAAGAAAATCTAATGATAGGTTTTTACAGAAATTTGAAAAAACCGAAAAATCACTACAGTAAGCCGCCATTTTCTGACTTTAGATTTCGTTCTAAATACTTAGTTCTAATGTAAAATCGTTAGCTAAGCTAGATTCTCGTATTTAAGAAAATCTAATGACAGGTTTTTTCAGAAAATTGAAAAAACCGTAAAATCACAAGAGTAAAGTGCCATTTTCTGACATTAGATTTCGTTCTAAATGCTTCATCCCTATGTAAAAACGTTATTTAAGCAAGAATATCGTATTTTGAAGTATATCTATAATGATAGGGTTTTCAGGAAATTGAAAAAACCGAAAAGTCACAAGAGTAAAGTGACATTTTCTGACATTACATTTCGTTCTAAATAGTTAGTTCTAATGTAAAATCGTTAGCTAAGCCAGATTCTCGTATTTAAGAAAATCTAATGACAGGTTTTTTCAGAAAATTCAAAAAACCGTAAAATCATAAGAGGAAAGTGCCATTTTCTGACATTAGATCTCGTTCTAAATGCTTAATCCCTATGTAAAAGTGTTATTTATGCAAGAATATCGTAGTTTGAGGTAAATCTAATTATAGGTTTTTTCAGAAAATTGAAAAGACCGAAAAATCGCTAGCGTAAAGTGCCATTTTCTGACATTAGATTTCGTTCTAAATGCTTCATCCCTATGTAAAAACGTTATTTAAGCAAGAATATCGTATTTTGAAGTATATCTATAATGATACGTTTTTTCAGAAAATTGAAAAAACCGAAAAATCACAAGAGTAAAGTGCCATTTTCTGACATTACATTTCGTTCTAAATGCTTCATCCCTATGTAAAAACGTTATGTAAGCAAGAATATCGTATCTTGAAGTATATCTATAATGATAGGTTTTTTCAGAAAATTGAAAAAACCGTAAAATCACAAGAGTAAAGTGCCATTTTCTCACATTAGATTTCGTTCTAAATGCTTAATCTCTATGTAAAAACGTTATTTAAGCAACAATATTGTACCTGGAAGGAAGTCTAAGAATAGGTTTTTACAGACATTTGAAAAAACCGAAAAATCACAAGAGTAAAGTGCCATTTTCTGACATTAGATTTCGTTCTAAATGGTTAATCCCTATGTAAAAACGTTATGTAAGCAAGAATATCGTATCTTGAGGTATATCTATAATGATAGGTTTTTTCAGAAAATTGAAAAAACCGTAAAATCACAAGAGTAAAGTGCCATTTTCTGACATTAGATTTCGTTCTAAATGCTCAAACCCTATGTAAAAACGTTATTTAAGCAAGAATATCGTATTTTGAAGTATATCTATAATGATAGGTTTTTTCAGAAAATTGAAAAAACCGTAAAATCACAAGAGTAAAGTGCCATTTTCTGACATTAGATTTCGTTCTAAATGCTTAATCTCTATGTAAAAACGTTATTTAAGCAACAATATTGTACCTGGAAGGAATTCTAAGAATAGGTTTTTACAGACATTTGAAAAAACCGAAAAATCACAAGAGTAAAGTGCCATTTTCTGACATTAGATTTCGTTCTAAATGTTTAATCCCTATGTAAAATCGTTATTGAAGCAAGAATATCGTATTTTGAAGTATATCAATAATGATAGGTCTTTTCAGAAAATTGAAAAAACCGAAAAATCACAAGAGTAAAGTGCCATTTTCTGACATTAGATTTCGTTCTAAATGCTTAATCCCTATGTAAAAACGTTATTTAAGCAAGAATATCGCATTTTGAAGAAAATCTAATGATAGGTTTTTACAGAAAGTTGAAAAAACCGAAAAATCACGAGAGTAAAGCGCCATTTTCTGACTTTAGACTTCGTTCTAAATGCTTCATCCCTATGTAAAAACGTTATTTAAGCAATAATATCGTATTTTGAAGAAAATCTAATGATAGGTTTTTACAGAAATTTGAAAAAACCGAAAAATCACTACAGTAAACCGCCATTTTCTGACTTTAGATTTCGTTCTAAATACTTAGTTCTAATGTAAAATCGTTAGCTAAGCTAGATTCTCGTATTTAAGAAAATCTAATAACAGGTTTTTTCAGAAAATTGAAAAGACCGTAAATTCATAAGAGGAAAGTGCCATTTTCTGACATTAGATTTCGTTCTAACTTCTTAATCCCTATGAAAAAGCGTTATTTAAGCAAGAATATCGTAGTTTGAGGTAAATCTAATTATAGGTTTTTTCAGAAAATTGAAAAAACCGAAAAATCGCTAGAGTAAAGTGCCATTTTCTGACATTAGATTTCGTTCGAAATGCTTAATCCCTATGTAGAAACGTTATTGAAGCAAGAATATCGTATTTTGAAGTATATCTATAATGATAGGTTCTTTCAGAAAATTGAAAAAACCGTAAAATCACGAGAGTAAAGTTCCATTTTGTGACATTAGATTTCGTTCTAAATGCTTAATCCCTATATAAAAACGTTATTTAAGCAAGATTATGGTATTTTGAAGAAAATCTAATGATAGGTTTTTTCAGAAAATTGAGAAAACCGAAAAACCGCTAGAGTAAAGTGCCATTTTCTGACATTAGATTTCGTTCTAAATGCTTCATCCCTATGTAGAAACGTTATTTAAGCAAGAATATCGTATTTTGAAGTATATCTATAATGATAGGTTTTTTCAGAAAATTGAAAAAACCGTAAAATCACAAGAGTAAAGTGCCATTTTCTGACATTAGATTTCGTTCTAAATGCTTAATTCCTATGTAAAAGTGTTATTTAAGCAAGAATATCGTAGTTTGAGGTAAATCTAATTATAGGTTTTTTCAGAAAATTGAAAAAACCGAAAAACCGCTAGAGTAAAGTGCCATTTTCTCACATTAGATTTCGTTCTAAATGCTTCATCCCTATGTAAAAACGTTATTGAAGCAAGAATATCGTATTTTGAAGTATATCTAATAATAGATTCTTTCAGAAAATTGAAAAAACCGTAAAATCACGAGAGTAAAGTTCCATTTTCTGACATTACATTTCGTTCGAAATACTTAGTTCTAATGTAAAATCGTTAGCTAAGCCAGATTCTCGTATTTAAGAAAATCTAATGACAGGTTTTTTCAGAAAATTCAAAAAACCGTAAAATCATAAGAGGATAGTGCCATTTTCTGACATTAGATTTCGTTCTAAATGCTTAATCCCTATGTAAAAGTGTTATTTATGCAAGAATATCGTAGTTTGAGGTAAATCTAATTATAGGTTTTTTCAGAAAATTGAAAAGACCTAAAAGTCGCTAGCGTAAAGTGCCATTTTCTGACATTAGATTTCGTTCTAAATGCTTAATCTCTATGTAAAAACGTTATTTAAGCAACAATATTGTACCTGGAAGGAAGTCTAAGAATAGGTTTTTACAGACATTTGAAAAAACCGAAAAATCACAAGAGTAAAGTGCCATTTTCTGACATTAGATTTCGTTCTAAATGTTTAATCCCTATGTAAAATCGTTATTGAAGCAAGAATATCGTATTTTGAAGTATATCTATAATGATAGGTTTTTTCAGAAAATTGAAAAAACCGAAAAATCACAAGAGTAAAGTACCATTTTCTGACATTAGATTTCGTTCTAAATGCTTAATCTCTATGTAAAAACGTTATTTAAGCAACAATATTGTACCTGGAAGGAAGTCTAAGAATAGGTTTTTACAGACATTTGAAAAAACCGAAAAATCACAAGAGTAAAGTGCCATTTTCTGACATTAGATTTCGTTCTAAATGTTTAATCCCTATGTAAAATCGTTATTGAAGCAAGAATATCGTATTTTGAAGTATATCAATAATGATAGGTCTTTTCAGAAAATTGAAAAAACCGAAAAATCACAAGAGTAAAGTGCCATTTTCTGACATTAGATTTCGTTCTAAATGCTTCATCCCTATGTAAAAACGTTATTTAAGCAAGAATATCGTATTTTGAAGTATATCTATAATGATAGGTTTTTTCAGAAAATTGAAAAAACCGAAAAATCACAAGAGTAAAGTGCCATTTTCTGACATTAGATTTCGTTCTAAATGCTTAATCCCTATGTAAAAACGTTATTTAAGCAACAATATTGTACCTGGAAGGAAGTCTAAGAATAGGTTTTTACAGACATTTGAAAAAACCGAAAAATCACAAGAGTAAAGTGCCATTTTCTGACATTAGATTTCGTTCTAAATGTTTAATCCCTATGTAAAATCGTTATTGAAGCAAGAATATCGTATTTTGAAGTATATCTATAATGATAGGTTTTTTCAGAAAATTGAAAAAACCGAAAAATCACAAGAGTAAAGTGCCATTTTCTGACATTAGATTTCGTTCTAAATGCTTAATCCCTATGTAAAAACGTTATTTAAGCAAGAATATCGTATTTTGAAGAAAATCTAATGCTAGGTTTTTACAGAAAGTTGAAAAAACCGAAAAATCACGAGAGTAAAGCGCCATTTTCTGACGTTACATTTCGTTCTAAATGCTCAATCCCTATATAAAAACGTTATTTAAGCAAGATTATGGTATTTTGCAGAAAATCTAATGATAGGTTTTTTCAGAAAATTGAGAAAACCGAAAAATCACAAGAGTAAAGTGCCATTTTCTGACATTAGATTTCGTTCTAAATGCTTCATCCCTATGTAAAAACGTTATGTAAGCAAGAATATCGTATCTTGAAGTATATCTATAATGATAGGTTTTTTCAGAAAATTGAAAAAACCGTAAAATCACAAGAGTATAGTGCCATTTTCTGACATTAGATTTCGTTCTAAATGCTTCATCCCTATGTAAAAACGTTATTTAAGCAATAATATCGTATTTTGAAGAAAATCTAATGATAGGTTTTTACAGAAATTTGAAAAAACCGAAAAATCACTACAGTAAACCGCCATTTTCTGACTTTAGATTTCGTTCTAAATACTTAGTTCTAATGTAAAATCGTTAGCTAAGCTAGATTCTCGTATTTAAGAAAATCTAATAACAGGTTTTTTCAGAAAATTGAAAAGACCGTAAATTCATAAGAGGAAAGTGCCATTTTCTGACATTAGATTTCGTTCTAACTTCTTAATCCCTATGAAAAAGCGTTATTTAAGCAAGAATATCGTAGTTTGAGGTAAATCTAATTATAGGTTTTTTCAGAAAATTGAAAAAACCGAAAAATCGCTAGAGTAAAGTGCCATTTTCTGACATTAGATTTCGTTCGAAATGCTTAATCCCTATGTAGAAACGTTATTGAAGCAAGAATATCGTATTTTGAAGTATATCTATAATGATAGGTTCTTTCAGAAAATTGAAAAAACCGTAAAATCACGAGAGTAAAGTTCCATTTTGTGACATTAGATTTCGTTCTAAATGCTTAATCCCTATATAAAAACGTTATTTAAGCAAGATTATGGTATTTTGAAGAAAATCTAATGATAGGTTTTTTCAGAATATTGAGAAAACCGAAAAACCGCTAGAGTAAAGTGCCATTTTCTGACATTAGATTTCGTTCTAAATGCTTCATCCCTATGTAGAAACGTTATTTAAGCAAGAATATCGTATTTTGAAGTATATCTATAATGATAGGTTTTTTCAGAAAATTGAAAAAACCGTAAAATCACAAGAGTAAAGTGCCATTTTCTGACATTAGATTTCGTTCTAAATGCTTAATTCCTATGTAAAAGTGTTATTTAAGCAAGAATATCGTAGTTTGAGGTAAATCTAATTATAGGTTTTTTCAGAAAATTGAAAAAACCGAAAAACCGCTAGAGTAAAGTGCCATTTTCTCACATTAGATTTCGTTCTAAATGCTTCATCCCTATGTAAAAACGTTATTGAAGCAAGAATATCGTATTTTGAAGTATATCTAATAATAGATTCTTTCAGAAAATTGAAAAAACCGTAAAATCACGAGAGGAAAGTTCCATTTTCTGACATTACATTTCGTTCGAAATACTTAGTTCTAATGTAAAATCGTTAGCTAAGCCAGATTCTCGTATTTAAGAAAATCTAATGACAGGTTTTTTCAGAAAATTCAAAAAACCGTAAAATCATAAGAGGATAGTGCCATTTTCTGACATTAGATTTCGTTCTAAATGCTTAATCCCTATGTAAAAGTGTTATTTATGCAAGAATATCGTAGTTTGAGGTAAATCTAATTATAGGTTTTTTCAGAAAATTGAAAAGACCTAAAAATCGCTAGCGTAAAGTGCCATTTTCTGACATTAGATTTCGTTCTAAATGCTTAATCTCTATGTAAAAACGTTATTTAAGCAACAATATTGTACCTGGAAGGAAGTCTAAGAATAGGTTTTTACAGACATTTGAAAAAACCGAAAAATCACAAGAGTAAAGTGCCATTTTCTGACATTAGATTTCGTTCTAAATGCTTCATCCCTATGTAAAAACGTTATGTAAGCAAGAATATCGTATCTTGAAGTATATCTATAATGATAGGTTTTTTCAGAAAATTGAAAAAACCGAAAAATCACAAGAGTAAAGTGCCATTTTCTGACATTAGATTTCGTTCTAAATGCTTAATCTCTATGTAAAAACGTTATTTAAGCAACAATATTGTACCTGGAAGGAAGTCTAAGAATAGGTTTTTACAGACATTTGAAAAAACCGAAAAATCACAAGAGTAAAGTGCCATTTTCTGACATTAGATTTCGTTCTAAATGCTTAATCCCTATGTAAAAACGTTATTTAAGCAAGAATATCGTATTTTGAAGAAAATCTAATGATAGGTTTTTACAGAAAGTTGAAAAAACCGAAAAATCACGAGAGTAAAGCGCCATTTTCTGACGTTACATTTCGTTCTAAATGCTCAATCCCTATATAAAAACGTTATTTAAGCAAGATTATGGTATTTTGCAGAAAATCTAATGATAGGTTTTTTCAGAAAATTGAGAAAACCGAAAAATCACAAGAGTAAAGTGCCATTTTCTGACATTAGATTTCGTTCTAAATGCTTCATCCCTATGTAAAAACGTTATGTAAGCAAGAATATCGTATCTTGAAGTATATCTATAATGATAGGTTTTTTCAGAAAATTGAAAAAACCGAAAAATCACAAGAGTAAAGTGCCATTTTCTGACATTAGATTTCGTTCTAAATGCTTCATCCCTATGTAAAAACGTTATTTAAGCAAGAATATCGTATTTTGAAGTATATCTATAATGATAGGTTTTTTCAGAAAATTGAAAAAACCGAAAAATCACAAGAGTAAAGTGCCATTTTCTGACATTAGATTTCGTTCTAAATGCTTAATCTCTATGTAAAAACGTTATTTAAGCAACAATATTGTACCTGGAAGGAAGTCTAAGAATAGGTTTTTACAGACATTTGAAAAAACCGAAAAATCACAAGAGTAAAGTGCCATTTTCTGACATTAGATTTCGTTCTAAATGCTTAATCCCTATGTAAAAACGTTATTTAAGCAAGAATATCGTATTTTGAAGAAAATCTAATGATAGGTTTTTACAGAAAGTTGAAAAAACCGAAAAATCACGAGAGTAAAGCGCCATTTTCTGACGTTACATTTCGTTCTAAATGCTCAATCCCTATATAAAAACGTTATTTAAGCAAGATTATGGTATTTTGCAGAAAATCTAATGATAGGTTTTTTCAGAAAATTGAGAAAACCGAAAAATCACAAGAGTAAAGTGCCATTTTCTGACATTAGATTTCGTTCTAAATGCTTCATCCCTATGTAAAAACGTTATGTAAGCAAGAATATCGTATCTTGAAGTATATCTATAATGATAGGTTTTTTCAGAAAATTGAAAAAACCGTAAAATCACAAGAGTATAGTGCCATTTTCTGACATTAGATTTCGTTCTAAATGCTTCATCCCTATGTAAAAACGTTATTTAAGCAATAATATCGTATTTTGAAGAAAATCTAATGATAGGTTTTTACAGAAATTTGAAAAAACCGAAAAATCACTACAGTAAACCGCCATTTTCTGACTTTAGATTTCGTTCTAAATACTTAGTTCTAATGTAAAATCGTTAGCTAAGCTAGATTCTCGTATTTAAGAAAATCTAATAACAGGTTTTTTCAGAAAATTGAAAAGACCGTAAATTCATAAGAGGAAAGTGCCATTTTCTGACATTAGATTTCGTTCTAACTTCTTAATCCCTATGAAAAAGCGTTATTTAAGCAAGAATATCGTAGTTTGAGGTAAATCTAATTATAGGTTTTTTCAGAAAATTGAAAAAACCGAAAAATCGCTAGAGTAAAGTGCCATTTTCTGACATTAGATTTCGTTCGAAATGCTTAATCCCTATGTAGAAACGTTATTGAAGCAAGAATATCGTATTTTGAAGTATATCTAATAATAGGTTCTTTCAGAAAATTGAAAAAACCGTAAAATCACGAGAGTAAAGTTCCATTTTCTGACATTACATTTCGTTCTAAATACTTAGTTCTAATGTAAAATCGTTAGCTAAGCCAGATTCTCGTATTGAAGAAATTCTAATGACAGGTTTTTTCAGAAAATTGAAAAAACCGTAAAATCACAAGAGGAAAGTGCCATTTTCTGACATTAGATTTCGTTCTAAATGCTTAATTCCTATGTAAAAGTGTTATTTAAGCAAGAATATCGTAGTTTGAGGTAAATCTAATTATAGGTTTTTTCAGAAAATTGAAAAAACCGAAAAACCGCTAGAGTAAAGTGCCATTTTCTGACATTAGATTTCGTTCTAAATGCTCAATCCATATATAAAAACGTTATTTTAGCAAGAATATCGTATTTTGAAGTATATCAATAGTGATAGGTTTTTTCAGAAAATTGAAAAAACCGTAAAGTCACAAGAGTAAAGTGCCATTTTCTGACATTAGATTTCGTTCTAAATGCTTCATCCCTATGTAAAAACGTTATGTAAGCAAGAATATCGTATTTTGAAGTATATCTATAATGATAGGTTTTTTCAGAAAATTGAAAAGACCGTAAAATCACAAGAGTAAAGTGCCATTTTCTGACATTAGATTTCGTTCTAAATGCTCAATCCCTATGTAAAAACGTTATTTAAGCAAGAATATCGTATTTTGAAGTATATCTATAATGATACGTTTTTTCAGAAAATTGAAAAAACCGTAAGATCACAAGAGTAAAGTGCCATTTTCTGACATTAGATTTCGTTCTAAATGCTTCATCCCTATGTAAAAACGTTATTTAAGCAAGAATATCGTATTTTGAAGTATATCTAATAATAGGTTCTTTCAGAAAATTGAAAAAACCGTAAAATCACGAGAGTAAAGTTCCATTTTCTGACATTAGATTTCGTTCTAAATGCTTAATCCCTATATAAAAACGTTATTTAAGCAAGATTATGGTATTTTGAAGAAAATCTAATGATAGGTTTATACAGAAATTTGAAAAAACCGAAAGATCACTACAGTAAACCGCCATTTTCTGACTTTAGATTTCGTTCTAAATACTTAATTCTAATGTAGAATCGTTAGCTTAGCCAGATTCTCGTATTTAAAAAAATCTAATGACAGGTTTTTTCAGAAAATTGAAAAGACCGTAAAATCATAAGAGGAAAGTGCCATTTTCTGACATTAGATTTCGTTCTAAATGCTTAATCCCTATGTAAAAACGCTATTTAAGCAAGAATATCGGACTTTGAAGAAAATCTAATGATAGATTCTTTCAGACATTTGAAAAGACCGAAAAATCACTAGAGTAAAGCGCCATTTTCTGACATTAGATTTCGTTCTAATAGCTTAATCCCTATATAAAAACGTTATATAAGCAAGAATATCGTACCTTGAAGAAAATCTAATGTTAGGTTTTTTCAGAAATTTGAGAAAACCGAAAAAACACTAGAGTAAAGCGCCTTTTTCTGACATTACATTTCGTTCTAAAAACTTTATTCTAATGTAAAATCGTTATATAAACAAGATTCTCGTATTTAAAAAATCTAATGATCGAGTCTTTCAGAAAATTGAAAAAGCCGAAAAATCACAATAGTAAAGTGCCATTTTCAGACATTAGATTTCGTTCTAAATGCTTAATCCCTGTGTAAAAATGTTATTTAAGCAAGAATATCGTAGTTTGAGGTAAATCTAATTATAGGTTTTTTCAGAAAATTGAAAAACCGAAAAATCACAAGAGTAAAGTGCCATTTTCTGACATTAGATTTCGTTCTAAATGCTTCATCCCTATGTAGAAACGTTATTGAAGCAAGAATATCGTATTTTGAAGTATATCTATAATGATAGGTTTTTTCAGAAAATTGAAAAAACCGTAAAATCACGAGAGTAAAGTTCCATTTTGTGACATTAGATTTCGTTCTAAATGCTTAATCCCTATATAAAAACGTTATTTAAGCAAGATTATGGTATTTTGAAGAAAATCTAATGATAGGTTTTTTCAGAAAATTGAGAAAGATTTGGATCTGAAAGTCTACCAAATGCTCAAAGAGAAGAACGAAACGAACCTGATTGCTGTAACAATGAAGTTTTTGCATAATAAGCTTAAGAAATTAATCAAAAAGATTTCCAAATATGATGATTTGTGTTGGGACAAAAGGTTGGACAGAAGTGCAGGTTGCAAGACCGAGATTGCAGAATCTAAAGCCTACGTCAATGTTAGAAAAATAATATACACTTCGAAAGTTTGATTTCTAAGGAGTTCCTGTGCTTAGAGGCAAATTGAAAGGTCGAACCTAGAAGCTATACGAAAAGACTCAAAAACTTATATGCGGAACCTATACATAAACAAGTATATCGCTCAGCAACGTTTACTGCAACAATTGTAGATATTTTCGTAAACCAACAAATAGTCTCACTGTTTATTTCGGAATTGTATCGCGAGTTCCTGAATCCAGTCAAATTAGAAGAATTTTTATACTCTTACAAATTTTCATAGATTTTACAAGATTGCAAATTTTCATTGTACAACTATCATAGGAGAAACATTATATGAAAACATTGAGAAATGCTAATAAAAACGATATAATTAACAAGTTGACATATGGTGGATTAACACGTAAAGATAAAGAAAAGCCTTTTTAGCTGACGAAAAAGACAAAAGAAGGGAAAGATATTGCCGTTATTACGAAACTCTCGTTACGAGAGTTTCCATCCACAGCAGCAAACCTTACCTGGATACTGAAATTACTATAGCTGAAGAAGAAAAAAGTGACAAAATAGTAAATCTAAATATTACAGGTACAGAGCTTCGAGCAGGAGGTAGAGCTGGAGGCAGCTATTGCCGGCCATATAACTACATCATTTGTTTGGACAAAGATAGAAGAATACCTATCTCACTCTAACCCAGGATCGAACAAAGAAGCTCATAATCCTGTCCTTATATACAATTTTTCTATTAATTTTTAAATTCCTACTAAATTCCTCACCTATACATTTCTACCTTTTTGCCACAACCTGCATTTTTCTTATGTATCTGCGCGAAATTAAGAAACTCTTATTGTTATATTTTCTGAACGAATTAAAACATGGATACATTAATTAAGCTTGTACCCATGTATCTCGGACCAGTGCTCTCGTGACCCTGTGCATTAAGAAGTACATGGGTTAATACACGGATATATTAACTATACGTGCATACGTGCATTTAGGGTCCGGTTAAATAGGTAATGTTCATAGTTCCCATTTTTTCACATAAGAGCATTTTCTCTAGAGACATAGTTCTATTCATTATTTCACTAGGATTATAGGGGGTCTTAAGGGTATTAAAAATTCCCACATCTCTAATTTTTCTATCCTCGTCAAGATTTGGAAAAACAGAAGGTAATTTCTGAATTGTTTCAATTAATTTACCTATACCATTTTTATTACCAACTTTTAACATATTGCTTTGCTCTAAAAGGGGTACTTTGACGCGATCAAAAATTAATTATACTTTAAAACAACAACAGAAAACAAATAAATACTTGAATGATATATAAGATTTTATGGTTTATTTTACGATGCTATGAACTATAAAATAACAGTGTTAATTTTGTTTCAAATGCTGTTTATTTAGGTTTTAACCGCTATCTTTCTGTATTCCTCTTTTTTAAAGATTGCTCGACGGTGTGCAGGATTCTTACCAAACGGGATTGCCTGGAACCATAATTCAAAAGATGCTTAAAACTAAGATATATGTACATCGAACATTCCCATTTTTGTGAAAATTATCAAAATGACTGCTGTTTGTGTCTGACTTATCGAATTTGTACGAAAAATTTCTATGTTTTTTTTCTTCATAATTTCTAAAATTATTAGAAATTAGAAAGACACGGATCGTCAGTGTCTAATATATATATTATACTAAAGGCATCTGCAAAATTTCGAGGTAATCGGTTGATCTAATCTCGAGATATTTTGCACACCGTTTTTAAAAACATTGTTTTAAGAGAAACGTGTTTAAAGTTTCCGAACGTAATTTTTCATATGTTAACACTACGGCGCGCACGTGTACGTGAATCAGCTATAGGCTTCTTATTTATAAAAGCAATTTTTTTAAAAGGCTGGAATATTTTGTAGTTTATTTTTAACATTTCAAACGAACTGCTACGTTAGACAAGAAAAATTCGATTTTTTTTTCAATTTCAAAGTGTTCAGGTCCCTTAATATATCTAACATTTCGTTTTGAAGATGATGCGACGAGGCAAAAGTTCAAATATGATGCGGCAAGGACAGAGGTCGAGGATGAGTCAAGGGTGAAATCAGTAATTTCAATGACAATAATAAAAATCGTCTGCACGTTTATTCATTATTAGAGGTCGTTTGCAGACCATTTGTAGGAAATGTTGAAATAGGGATTACATGTAGGGTTATGTCAAAGTTATGTCAATTATTAAATTAGCAATAGTATATATGTATGGGTAATAAAAACAAAAAACTTGATTAATTCATCAAATGTTTGTTGTAATATGTGCCTTTTCTGCAGAATCTCTTGCTATCCCTGCTGCCCGACAACGCATTCTCGTCTAGGCCTTGTAAACACAACACGTCAGAAATGTACCGTGTACACCTACAAAAACATATTTCAAGTGTCTTAAAGATGTTTCGAAACAGACGCCTTTAAATAATCTTGTTTCGGGCGTCGTTTCAACGTCTGGAATAAGATGTCTTAAAGAAGTCTATTTGAGCTCGTAAGACGTTTAGACTTGAAATGGACGTGTTAGACGCTAGGGAACCAGACCAATCGAAAATACACGTATAGAGCGCAAGTTAGTCGGACAGAGAGGATATGCGCTTATAGAGAACTGGACTGGCAAAGCGAGCTGTTCGCTCCCTGCCGAATTTCATATCTACAATTTTACGAATTGCTTGCTAGTTGCGTCTTTCCTCTGCAGTTTAGAAAAATGTAACACTGGGGTTCGCGTCGGTGAAGGTGGAAAAAAAGCGTTATTTTTCCCAATATATAAACTTTATTCAAACTCTATCTTAACTTATCGGTGGACGAATTAACAATTAAAATCTATTATTATAAACAAATATTTCGGTGAGACTACTCAAATAATCTTTAAAAAATTAACAAAAATAAATTATCCTGTTCTATATAACAAAATTAACATATTATTGTGGGAGAAAGCCCTTCCTTGTAGGTATCGTTAATAGCCTGTTCCATTTGCATCATCAAATCGCTTAGTTAACATCACGTGATTGCAATTCCCGTTATTAACATGATGGATCCTTTCAAACAGTGGAGAAGTCGATGATAAAATGATCGGAATATTTTCAAATTTGGCTAAAATTATCGCCATATCTCGAGCATTGTATGTATATAATTTCCTGTTCTTATTTTTGAAAGACGAATCATGCTCTTCATCGACAATAATTAACTTTATGTTTTTATAAGGTCAAAAAGGCTCAAGGAAGAAATAACTGTTTCCACTATTAAATGATTTCGATGAATTTCAGGTGTTTTCACAAGCAGAAAAATCAAGAGCGAGCTCGTGGATTATAAAATTAATTGCTCCTTTAACCAATTGTTTTGGCAAAGATTGCTACGGCCTGCATGTTTGCTGTGCTTCTTCAATTTCACGTTTTCGAACTACAAAAGGAATTACATTGGTTACTTGTACCACTTCTTCTATGTTCTTGCTATTTCTCGGGCTATCAAGATATTCTCTAGCTAACTCCTCTTTTATCTAGAAGATCCCAGAGAGCTTGTTGCTATTTTTACTACCTCCTTTGCTCTTACTCTGATTACTAGTACACTTACGGGTTTTTCTCTTAGGATCATTTTTTTTTGTGAACTATCCCAATCTTGTCTTTGGCCCGTTTCTACTAAGAAAGCAAAGGAGCTTTTTTAATTTTTTTTTACTTTTTTATATAGTATATTAAGTATCGCATTCGGCGAGCTATTTTTTATAAGATTATTTAAATAATCTGTTTTATTTCCTGCCTTATCAAAGCAAAGATCATGCAACTTTTCAAAAGTATGGCAAGTACCAAGTCCTCCTCCATATAAAATCTTAGATAAATCCTTTGGCATAAAAAGCTCTTTCTCAGCTAAGAAATGATTTAAAAATGATTCTTTATTAAAACAAGATTTATGGAAATTTCTTAAAATGGAAGTAGCATTATCTCCTGTCATGGATAATATGTTAGATAAATTGCATGGCTTAAAGCCTGCTTTATGGAAATCATTTAAAAGTTGTGTTTTGTTTCCATTCCCATCAAAACAGATATCATGAAAATCTTTTAAAGCAGAACAAATCTTAGTTGCTGCTCCATGCAATATTTTAGATAAATTTTTTGGTGTAAAACCTTTCTTCTCAATTAAGAAACGATTCAAATACTTTTTTGTTTCGTTTATAAAACAAAAATCATGAAATTCTTTTAAACTATTCGCTGCCGCACTCAATATACCACATAAATCGCACGGCCTAAAACCCACATTGTAAAAATCCTTTAAAAGCTGTGTTTCCTTTCTTTTCTTATTAAAAGAAATATTATGCAGTTGTTTCAAAGTAAAAGAAGCACGAGCTCCTGTTCCACATAGTATAGAGGATAAGTTACTTGGTCTAAAACCTGCGTTGTAGAAGTCCTCTAAAAGCTCTGTTCTTTGTCCTTTGCTATTAAAACAAACGCTGTGCAACTCTTGAAAAGCACCTTTAGCCTTGCCTCCTGCTCTACTTAATATGCTAGACAAGTTATGCAACGTAAAGTTACTTCCCTCATCACCGACCCCTTCAATAAAATGTTTCAAACGCTGTGTTTGATTTCCTCTTGCATCAAACCAAGAGTCATATAAATCTTTAAAAGCTTCTGCAGCGTTAGCTCCTGCACCATTCAAAATACTGGACATATTAGACAGATTTATCTTCTCGTTTTCTAAAGTTTTTATATATAGTCTTTTGTTTCCTTCCTCATCAAACCAAAGATCATATAAATTTGTAAAAGTTTCAGGAGCTTTAGCTCTTGCTCCATGTAAAATACTGGAAATATTAGATAGACGTATCCCTTCCTTTTCTAACGTTTTGAAATATTGTGTTTTACCTCCTTCTTCATTAAACCAAAGATCATATAAGCCTTTAAAAGCTTTTGCAGCATTAGCTCCTGCTACATTCAAAATACTGGAAATATTAGTTAGATTTATTCCTTCTTTCTCCAGAGTTTTTAAACATTGTGTTTTACTTCCTTCTTCATCAAACCAAAGGATATGTAAGTCTTTAAAGGCTTTTGCAGCGTTAGCTCCTGCTCCACTTAAAATACTAGAAATATTACTTAGATTTATCTCCTCTCTCTCTAAAGTTTCTAGATATTGTGTTTTACTTCCTTCTTCATCGAACAAAAGGTCGTATAGGTCTTTAAAGGCTTTTGCAGCGTTAGCTCCTGCTCCACTCAAAATACTGGAAATATTACTTTGATTTATCTCTTCTTTGTCTAGAGTTTTTAGATATTGTGTTTTACTTCCTTCTTCATCAAACCATAGGTCATATAGGTCTTTAAAGGCTTTTGCAGCGTTAGCTCCTGTCACATGCAAAATACTCGACATAGTAGCTAAATTTATTCTTTCCTTCTTTAGTACCTCCAGACATATTTTCCCTTCTCCCTTAATTAAGAAACTTAAAAATTGATAAAATGCAGATATTCCTTCTCTGCCAACTACACTTCTGGCAAATTTGATTTCTTCATCAATATTTTCTACAATTTCCTGATAACTAGACCTATTATATTTTATATCTCCCAACAAATTTTCCATTATTCCCTTAGTAATAGGGCCAAATTCATGAGATTCTAACCAACGTAACGCTATTTCATGTAATTCTTCGCAATTATATGGAACATTACCCTCATCTATCCCATTTCTAATAACACTGTTCAATGCTTCCTTGTCACACTGATTAACTGCAAATATTAGTCTATCTAAAAATTTCTCTTTTATTTCTTTTTCACCCTCGCCAGAAAGTCTTCCTTCTTCTTTTTCTTTCTGCCAAAAAGGTGGCAGCTTTAACAAATTTAAAAGCCTTGTCATTTCTTTTTGCGAAAATTGATAAAGACCATTCTCATTTATACAAAAACAATCGTTAAAAATCTTATATCCTTTTTTTTTAATATTTATGTTATTGAATTGTAAAGGATAGAAATTTTTAGATCGTTCATATTTGAATTTCTTTTCTTCTGTAAGATTTAGGTCTGCATTAGTATAGATGACAAAATATTTTATATTTTCATCCTTTTCTAATTTTTCAATGAAAAGAGCGAAGCACTTATTCACAGAAAATGTATTCTTTTTCTCCTGCCGTTTAGAAGGAAATAACTGATAATAACCAATACTATTATTTGCATTGTGAGGCTTTATACAAGTAATGCTATCTTTATAATTGATAGTGACGTCAACAGATATGCCATAGTTTCTTTCCTCAAAATTGATGAGAAACATGTTTTTACGCAAGAACATATTGTGTAAGAAGGACATTAATAAATTGGATCCATATGTAATTTCAGATATATAACTTCCAAGTTTTCCATCTTTTTCTGAAGCTATTAAATCACGTAACACAATTTTTTGTAATGCTACATAACCGTCGTGAACTTTACTATTTTTTCCCATTTCACTTTTGATAATGCTGTTCAATTCTTCTCTATTAGGTTGATTAACTGCAAATACTAATTTATCCAAAAATGCTTCTTTTATTTCTTTCCGGGAATATTTCCTATCTTTTATTACTGTCTGCATAGCGGACGAAAATTCTAATCGCTTTAAAAGTTCATCTCTTATTATTTTATCTCGCGCAAATTGATAAAAACCACGCCCTTGTAGATTATCATTTGTAAAGAAAAAGTCTCTTAATATGATATCACGTTCTTCCATGCTATCAAATTTAAACGGATAAAAGTTTTTAAATCGTCCCCTTTTTAATCTGTTTCCTTTCGCAAGATTCAAGCTTGAATTAGTATAGATAACAAGGTATTCTATATCATTTGATAAATCATCTGTCTTAGAGATTAGATGTTTAACAAAACTATTAAGGTAATTATTCATGGAGAAACTTCGATTTTCTTTAGTAAATAATCTGGCATAACTAATATTATTATCTGTATAATATTTGTCTACATTTTCAATTTTTAGATGGATAGACTTCTTCTCGTAGCAAAGAACAATGTTACTAAACTTATCAATATCAGACTTTTCAAACGCTAACGATAATGAAGGATATTTATGTTTATATATGGACTTCCTTAGTAAGCAAAGAATCGACAAGTCTAATTGATACATAAGTCCAATCAATTGATGAGGAATACGTTGATAAGCATTACTCAATCCATCCCGTCTAGATCCATCTTGTAAATCATTAAGAAATTCCGAATCCTCATTGCTAGTATCATTTATATCAATGTGCCCACTTTTTGGTACCTTACTATCTTTGTCCACCATTTTTCCTTCAATTTCAGGACTTCCGCATAGAACATTTTTCAACTTTAGATTTCTTACTTCTGGACCGGAACCCATATTTCCAATGTCTTCTGCAGTAAATTCAATGTGTGGAATATATTCACAAAGTTTTCATATCCTTCTTTTACAGCATTACCCAAACATGAGCCTTTCTTCGACTGATTAACTTGTTGCGCATATTGCTTGCAACTTTCCCGTAAAGACTTTATACTGAATCCTCTACTACCTGTAATCAGATCCTCAAAACAAAAAGAAAAAAAGAAAAAAAGAAAAAAAGAAAAAAAGAAAAAGAAAACAATCTACTTTACCCGCAGCAGCTCCTATCTAAAGTCTTCAGGCAATTTCTTTCTTAATGTTTCCAAAGGTTGATTAAGCTTCTCTTGTTTCTGTTTATCCTTTACATTTTTTATCTAACTAAAAATGAAAATCGTTTCTTTAATAACAAATCATTTTAGAGCAGCAGCATCAGATGATAGATCTGGTAATCCATTTAATCCAAACATATCAAATCTACTATATTAACCAGCAGCAAAAATGATTAAAGATTATAATTAAAGGCATTATTTTATGTCGGATAATATCACTTTAATTAGTATATACTTTCATATATTTTATCATTATCGTTTTAAATCAAAACAACTACCGTGAGAACTGTTTCTAGATCAAGATTTAGAAAGGTTTTAACTATTTGTATTATTCTGCCTCCGTTGCTCTCTCTCTCTCTCTCCCTCTCTCTCTCTCTCTCTCTCTCTCTCTTTCGATGATTAGAGGAGCTTGCCAGAGACAAATATTATCTGAAGCAGAACTACATACTAAAGGAGACGATAAAGATTATTCCAACGGCGAGGGAGAAAGAGTACTGAGAAATTTCTTTGAAATTCTTTTTAATCTCTTTGAAGTAGATTTGGATCTGAAAGTCTACCAAATGCTCAAAGAGAAGAACGAAACGAACCTGATTGCTGTAACAATGAAGTTTTTGCATAATAAGCTTAAGAAATTAATCAAAAAGATTTCCAAATATGATGATTTGTGTTGGGACAAAAGGTTGGACAGAAGAGCAGGTTGCAAGACCGAGATTGCAGAATCTAAAGCCTACGTCAATGTTAGAAAAATAATATACACTTCGAAAGTTTGATTTCTAAGGAGTTCCTGTGCTTAGAGGCAAATTGAAAGGTCGAACCTAGAAGCTATACGAAAAGACTCAAAAACTTATATGCGGAACCTATACATAAACAAGTATATCGCTCAGCAACGTTTACTGCAACAATTGTAGATATTTTCGTAAACCAACAAATAGTCTCACTGTTTATTTCGGAATTGTATCGCGAGTTCCTGAATCCAGTCAAATTAGAAGAATTTTTATACTCTTACAAATTTTCATAGATTTTACAAGATTGCAAATTTTCATTGTACAACTATCATAGGAGAAACATTATATGAAAACATTGAGAAATGCTAATAAAAACGATATAATTAACAAGTTGACATATGGTGGATTAACACGTAAAGATAAAGAAAAGCCTTTTTAGCTGACGAAAAAGACAAAAGAAGGGAAAGATATTGCCGTTATTACGAAACTCTCGTTACGAGAGTTTCCATCCACAGCAGCAAACCTTACCTGGATACTGAAATTACTATAGCTGAAGAAGAAAAAAGTGACAAAATAGTAAATCTAAATATTACAGGTACAGAGCTTCGAGCAGGAGGTAGAGCTGGAGGCAGCTATTGCCGGCCATATAACTACATCATTTGTTTGGACAAAGATAGAAGAATACCTATCTCACTCTAACCCAGGATCGAACAAAGAAGCTCATAATCCTGTCCTTATATACAATTTTTCTATTAATTTTTAAATTCCTACTAAATTCCTCACCTATACATTTCTACCTTTTTGCCACAACCTGCATTTTTCTTATGTATCTGCGCGAAATTAAGAAACTCTTATTGTTATATTTTCTGAACGAATTAAAACATGGATACATTAATTAAGCTTGTACCCATGTATCTCGGACCAGTGCTCTCGTGACCCTGTGCATTAAGAAGTACATGGGTTAATACACGGATATATTAACTATACGTGCATACGTGCATTTAGGGTCCGGTTAAATAGGTAATGTTCATAGTTCCCATTTTTTCACATAAGAGCATTTTCTCTAGAGACATAGTTCTATTCATTATTTCACTAGGATTATAGGGGGTCTTAAGGGTATTAAAAATTCCCACATCTCTAATTTTTCTATCCTCGTCAAGATTTGGAAAAACAGAAGGTAATTTCTGAATTGTTTCAATTAATTTACCTATACCATTTTTATTACCAACTTTTAACATATTGCTTTGCTCTAAAAGGGGTACTTTGACGCGATCAAAAATTAATTATACTTTAAAACAACAACAGAAAACAAATAAATACTTGAATGATATATAAGATTTTATGGTTTATTTTACGATGCTATGAACTATAAAATAACAGTGTTAATTTTGTTTCAAATGCTGTTTATTTAGGTTTTAACCGCTATCTTTCTGTATTCCTCTTTTTTAAAGATTGCTCGACGGTGTGCAGGATTCTTACCAAACGGGATTGCCTGGAACAAAAATTCAAAAGATGCTTAAAACTAAGATATATGTACATCGAACATTCCCATTTTTGTGAAAATTATCAAAATGACTGCTGTTTGTGTCTGACTTATCGAATTTGTACGAAAAATTTCTATGTTTTTTTTCTTCATAATTTCTAAAATTATTAGAAATTAGAAAGACACGGATCGTCAGTGTCTAATATATATATATATATATATTATACTAAAGGCATCTGCAAAATTTCGAGGTAATCGGTTGATCTAATCTCGAGATATTTTGCACACCGTTTTTAAAAACATTGTTTTAAGAGAAACGTGTTTAAAGTTTCCGAACGTAATTTTTCATATGTTAACACTACGGCGCGCACGTGTACGTGAATCAGCTATAGGCTTCTTATTTATAAAAGCAATTTTTTTAAAAGGCTGGAATATTTTGTAGTTTATTTTTAACATTTCAAACGAACTGCTACGTTAGACAAGAAAAATTCGATTTTTTTTTTCAATTTCAAAGTGTTCAGGTCCCTTAATATATCTAACATTTCGTTTTGAAGATGATGCGACGAGGCAAAAGTTCAAATCTGATGCGGCAAGGACAGAGGTCGAGGATGAGTCAAGGGTGAAATCAGTAATTTCAATGACAATAATAAAAATCGTCTGCACGTTTATTCATTATTAGAGGTCGTTTGCAGACCATTTGTAGGAAATGTAGAAATAGGGATTACATGTAGGGTTATGTCAAAGTTATGTCAATTATTAAATTAGCAATAGTATATATGTATGGGTAATAAAAACAAAAAACTTGATTAATTCATCAAATGTTTGTTGTAATATGTGCCTTTTCTGCAGAATCTCTTGCTATCCCTGCTGCCCGACAACGCATTCTCGTCTAGGCCTTGTAAACACAACACGTCAGAAATGTACCGTGTACACCTACAAAAACATATTTCAAGTGTCTTAAAGATGTTTCGAAACAGACGCCTTTAAATAATCTTGTTTCGGGCGTCGTTTCAACGTCTGGAATAAGATGTCTTAAAGAAGTCTATTTGAGCTCGTAAGACGTTTAGACTTGAAATGGACGTGTTAGACGCTAGGGAACCAGACCAATCGAAAATACACGTATAGAGCGCAAGTTAGTCGGACAGAGAGGATATGCGCTTATAGAGAACTGGACTGGCAAAGCGAGCTGTTCGCTCCCTGCCGAATTTCATATCTACAATTTTACGAATTGCTTGCTAGTTGCGTCTTTCCTCTGCAGTTTAGAAAAATGTAACACTGGGGTTCGCGTCGGTGAAGGTGGAAAAAAAGCGTTATTTTTCCCAATATATAAACTTTATTCAAACTCTATCTTAACTTATCGGTGGACGAATTAACAATTAAAATCTATTATTATAAACAAATATTTCGGTGAGACTACTCAAATAATCTTTAAAAAATTAACAAAAATAAATTATCCTGTTCTATATAACAAAATTAACATATTATTGTGGGAGAAAGCCCTTCCTTGTAGGTATCGTTAATAGCCTGTTCCATTTGCATCATCAAATCGCTTAGTTAACATCACGTGATTGCAATTCCCGTTATTAACATGATGGATCCTTTCAAACAGTGGAGAAGTCGATGATAAAATGATCGGAATATTTTCAAATTTGGCTAAAATTATCGCCATATCTCGAGCATTGTATGTATATAATTTCCTGTTCTTATTTTTGAAAGACGAATCATGCTCTTCATCGACAATAATTAACTTTATGTTTTTATAAGGTCAAAAAGGCTCAAGGAAGAAATAACTGTTTCCACTATTAAATGATTTCGATGAATTTCAGGTGTTTTCACAAGCAGAAAAATCAAGAGCGAGCTCGTGGATTATAAAATTAATTGCTCCTTTAACCAATTGTTTTGGCAAAGATTGCTACGGCCTGCATGTTTGCTGTGCTTCTTCAATTTCACGTTTTCGAACTACAAAAGGAATTACATTGGTTACTTGTACCACTTCTTCTATGTTCTTGCTATTTCTCGGGCTATCAAGATATTCTCTAGCTAACTCCTCTTTTATCTAGAAGATCCCAGAGAGCTTGTTGCTATTTTTACTACCTCCTTTGCTCTTACTCTGATTACTAGTACACTTACGGGTTTTTCTCTTAGGATCATTTTTTTTTGTGAACTATCCCAATCTTGTCTTTGGCCCGTTTCTACTAAGAAAGCAAAGGAGCTTTTTTAATTTTTTTTTACTTTTTTATATAGTATATTAAGTATCGCATTCGGCGAGCTATTTTTTATAAGATTATTTAAATAATCTGTTTTATTTCCTGCCTTATCAAAGCAAAGATCATGCAACTTTTCAAAAGTATGGCAAGTACCAAGTCCTCCTCCATATAAAATCTTAGATAAATCCTTTGGCATAAAAAGCTCTTTCTCAGCTAAGAAATGATTTAAAAATGATTCTTTATTAAAACAAGATTTATGGAAATTTCTTAAAATGGAAGTAGCATTATCTCCTGTCATGGATAATATGTTAGATAAATTGCATGGCTTAAAGCCTGCTTTATGGAAATCATTTAAAAGTTGTGTTTTGTTTCCATTCCCATCAAAACAGATATCATGAAAATCTTTTAAAGCAGAACAAATCTTAGTTGCTGCTCCATGCAATATTTTAGATAAATTTTTTGGTGTAAAACCTTTCTTCTCAATTAAGAAACGATTCAAATACTTTTTTGTTTCGTTTATAAAACAAAAATCATGAAATTCTTTTAAACTATTCGCTGCCGCACTCAATATACCACATAAATCGCACGGCCTAAAACCCACATTGTAAAAATCCTTTAAAAGCTGTGTTTCCTTTCTTTTCTTATTAAAAGAAATATTATGCAGTTGTTTCAAAGTAAAAGAAGCACGAGCTCCTGTTCCACATAGTATAGAGGATAAGTTACTTGGTCTAAAACCTGCGTTGTAGAAGTCCTCTAAAAGCTCTGTTCTTTGTCCTTTGCTATTAAAACAAACGCTGTGCAACTCTTGAAAAGCACCTTTAGCCTTGCCTCCTGCTCTACTTAATATGCTAGACAAGTTATGCAACGTAAAGTTACTTCCCTCATCACCGACCCCTTCAATAAAATGTTTCAAACGCTGTGTTTGATTTCCTCTTGCATCAAACCAAGAGTCATATAAATCTTTAAAAGCTTCTGCAGCGTTAGCTCCTGCACCATTCAAAATACTGGACATATTAGACAGATTTATCTTCTCGTTTTCTAAAGTTTTTATATATAGTCTTTTGTTTCCTTCCTCATCAAACCAAAGATCATATAAATTTGTAAAAGTTTCAGGAGCTTTAGCTCTTGCTCCATGTAAAATACTGGAAATATTAGATAGACGTATCCCTTCCTTTTCTAACGTTTTGAAATATTGTGTTTTACCTCCTTCTTCATTAAACCAAAGATCATATAAGCCTTTAAAAGCTTTTGCAGCATTAGCTCCTGCTACATTCAAAATACTGGAAATATTAGTTAGATTTATTCCTTCTTTCTCCAGAGTTTTTAAACATTGTGTTTTACTTCCTTCTTCATCAAACCAAAGGATATGTAAGTCTTTAAAGGCTTTTGCAGCGTTAGCTCCTGCTCCACTTAAAATACTAGAAATATTACTTAGATTTATCTCCTCTCTCTCTAAAGTTTCTAGATATTGTGTTTTACTTCCTTCTTCATCGAACAAAAGGTCGTATAGGTCTTTAAAGGCTTTTGCAGCGTTAGCTCCTGCTCCACTCAAAATACTGGAAATATTACTTTGATTTATCTCTTCTTTGTCTAGAGTTTTTAGATATTGTGTTTTACTTCCTTCTTCATCAAACCATAGGTCATATAGGTCTTTAAAGGCTTTTGCAGCGTTAGCTCCTGTCACATGCAAAATACTCGACATAGTAGCTAAATTTATTCTTTCCTTCTTTAGTACCTCCAGACATATTTTCCCTTCTCCCTTAATTAAGAAACTTAAAAATTGATAAAATGCAGATATTCCTTCTCTGCCAACTACACTTCTGGCAAATTTGATTTCTTCATCAATATTTTCTACAATTTCCTGATAACTAGACCTATTATATTTTATATCTCCCAACAAATTTTCCATTATTCCCTTAGTAATAGGGCCAAATTCATGAGATTCTAACCAACGTAACGCTATTTCATGTAATTCTTCGCAATTATATGGAACATTACCCTCATCTATCCCATTTCTAATAACACTGTTCAATGCTTCCTTGTCACACTGATTAACTGCAAATATTAGTCTATCTAAAAATTTCTCTTTTATTTCTTTTTCACCCTCGCCAGAAAGTCTTCCTTCTTCTTTTTCTTTCTGCCAAAAAGGTGGCAGCTTTAACAAATTTAAAAGCCTTGTCATTTCTTTTTGCGAAAATTGATAAAGACCATTCTCATTTATACAAAAACAATCGTTAAAAATCTTATATCCTTTTTTTTTAATATTTATGTTATTGAATTGTAAAGGATAGAAATTTTTAGATCGTTCATATTTGAATTTCTTTTCTTCTGTAAGATTTAGGTCTGCATTAGTATAGATGACAAAATATTTTATATTTTCATCCTTTTCTAATTTTTCAATGAAAAGAGCGAAGCACTTATTCACAGAAAATGTATTCTTTTTCTCCTGCCGTTTAGAAGGAAATAACTGATAATAACCAATACTATTATTTGCATTGTGAGGCTTTATACAAGTAATGCTATCTTTATAATTGATAGTGACGTCAACAGATATGCCATAGTTTCTTTCCTCAAAATTGATGAGAAACATGTTTTTACGCAAGAACATATTGTGTAAGAAGGACATTAATAAATTGGATCCATATGTAATTTCAGATATATAACTTCCAAGTTTTCCATCTTTTTCTGAAGCTATTAAATCACGTAACACAATTTTTTGTAATGCTACATAACCGTCGTGAACTTTACTATTTTTTCCCATTTCACTTTTGATAATGCTGTTCAATTCTTCTCTATTAGGTTGATTAACTGCAAATACTAATTTATCCAAAAATGCTTCTTTTATTTCTTTCCGGGAATATTTCCTATCTTTTATTACTGTCTGCATAGCGGACGAAAATTCTAATCGCTTTAAAAGTTCATCTCTTATTATTTTATCTCGCGCAAATTGATAAAAACCACGCCCTTGTAGATTATCATTTGTAAAGAAAAAGTCTCTTAATATGATATCACGTTCTTCCATGCTATCAAATTTAAACGGATAAAAGTTTTTAAATCGTCCCCTTTTTAATCTGTTTCCTTTCGCAAGATTCAAGCTTGAATTAGTATAGATAACAAGGTATTCTATATCATTTGATAAATCATCTGTCTTAGAGATTAGATGTTTAACAAAACTATTAAGGTAATTATTCATGGAGAAACTTCGATTTTCTTTAGTAAATAATCTGGCATAACTAATATTATTATCTGTATAATATTTGTCTACATTTTCAATTTTTAGATGGATAGACTTCTTCTCGTAGCAAAGAACAATGTTACTAAACTTATCAATATCAGACTTTTCAAACGCTAACGATAATGAAGGATATTTATGTTTATATATGGACTTCCTTAGTAAGCAAAGAATCGACAAGTCTAATTGATACATAAGTCCAATCAATTGATGAGGAATACGTTGATAAGCATTACTCAATCCATCCCGTCTAGATCCATCTTGTAAATCGTGCCCACTTTTTGGTACCTTACTATCTTTGTCCACCATTTTTCCTTCAATTTCAGGACTTCCGCATAGAACATTTTTCAACTTTAGATTTCTTACTTCTGGACCGGAACCCATATTTCCAATGTCTTCTGCAGTAAATTCAATGTGTGGAATATATTCACAAAGTTTTCATATCCTTCTTTTACAGCATTACCCAAACATGAGCCTTTCTTCGACTGATTAACTTGTTGCGCATATTGCTTGCAACTTTCCCGTAAAGACTTTATACTGAATCCTCTACTACCTGTAATCAGATCCTCAAAACAAAAAGAAAAAAAGAAAAAAAGAAAAAAAGAAAAAGAAAACAATCTACTTTACCCGCAGCAGCTCCTATCTAAAGTCTTCAGGCAATTTCTTTCTTAATGTTTCCAAAGGTTGATTAAGCTTCTCTTGTTTCTGTTTATCCTTTACATTTTTTATCTAACTAAAAATGAAAATCGTTTCTTTAATAACAAATCATTTTAGAGCAGCAGCATCAGATGATAGATCTGGTAATCCATTTAATCCAAACATATCAAATCTACTATATTAACCAGCAGCAAAAATGATTAAAGATTATAATTAAAGGCATTATTTTATGTCGGATAATATCACTTTAATTAGTATATACTTTCATATATTTTATCATTATCGTTTTAAATCAAAACAACTACCGTGAGAACTGTTTCTAGATCAAGATTTAGAAAGGTTTTAACTATTTGTATTATTCTGCCTCCGTTGCTCTCTCTCTCTCTCTCCCTCTCTCTCTCTCTCTCTCTCTCTCTCTTTCGATGATTAGAGGAGCTTGCCAGAGACAAATATTATCTGAAGCAGAACTACATACTAAAGGAGACGATAAAGATTATTCCAACGGCGAGGGAGAAAGAGTACTGAGAAATTTCTTTGAAATTCTTTTTAATCTCTTTGAAGTAGATTTGGATCTGAAAGTCTACCAAATGCTCAAAGAGAAGAACGAAACGAACCTGATTGCTGTAACAATGAAGTTTTTGCATAATAAGCTTAAGAAATTAATCAAAAAGATTTCCAAATATGATGATTTGTGTTGGGACAAAAGGTTGGACAGAAGAGCAGGTTGCAAGACCGAGATTGCAGAATCTAAAGCCTACGTCAATGTTAGAAAAATAATATACACTTCGAAAGTTTGATTTCTAAGGAGTTCCTGTGCTTAGAGGCAAATTGAAAGGTCGAACCTAGAAGCTATACGAAAAGACTCAAAAACTTATATGCGGAACCTATACATAAACAAGTATATCGCTCAGCAACGTTTACTGCAACAATTGTAGATATTTTCGTAAACCAACAAATAGTCTCACTGTTTATTTCGGAATTGTATCGCGAGTTCCTGAATCCAGTCAAATTAGAAGAATTTTTATACTCTTACAAATTTTCATAGATTTTACAAGATTGCAAATTTTCATTGTACAACTATCATAGGAGAAACATTATATGAAAACATTGAGAAATGCTAATAAAAACGATATAATTAACAAGTTGACATATGGTGGATTAACACGTAAAGATAAAGAAAAGCCTTTTTAGCTGACGAAAAAGACAAAAGAAGGGAAAGATATTGCCGTTATTACGAAACTCTCGTTACGAGAGTTTCCATCCACAGCAGCAAACCTTACCTGGATACTGAAATTACTATAGCTGAAGAAGAAAAAAGTGACAAAATAGTAAATCTAAATATTGTTTGGGTGCGTCGTATTCACACCCGATATTGCCACTCCGCGATATTAATTACCCTTCGGGTTGTAATGCTGAGTCCGCTGCGCGACAGAGTGGACCAATATTTTTGTCCGTTTGATTAGAACGGGACAAATATTTGGTTTAGAATGTGTCACTAAACAAGGATGAACTGAAACTGACGACTGCTTGAAGACTAAGGTGATGCTGACTATCGAGTGAAGACTGGCCTTTGCCTCGGGTTTGAGCTTATATACTGGTTCGTGGATCGAATACTGGAAATTGAGTGGACATTGATGCGATGGAAGGGGATGCGGAGATGACGTAGCACGCAGTACCGCAGGTAGCAAAAACCCTGGACGGCGACCGAAGCGATGCGTACTAACCCGTCATAAAAAATGCTGCCTATGAAGGCGTACCTTGTTTAAAGGGTGTAAATGGTTTCATTGCCGGAAGGAAAGTTATGGCATCTACGACCCTAGAAACCTAACGGACGCTACCTTTTGTCAATGGCACCTCGCTTGTTGACGGACGGGCAACTCGCCTCGTTGAGTCGGAGTTTTCCCGTCAATAAATGTTTTTTCTTCTTTTGGGGAGGTGGAAGGAAAAGGGAATTCGTCCCAGAGAAAGCTGAGCCGATGCGGCCCGAAATTCCGTGGAAGGACGGAACAAATATTACAGGTACAGAGCTTCGAGCAGGAGGTAGAGCTGGAGGCAGCTATTGCCGGCCATATAACTACATCATTTGTTTGGACAAAGATAAAAGAATACCTATCTCACTCTAACCCAGGATCGAACAAAGAAGCTCATAATCCTGTCCTTGTATACAATTTTTCTATTAATTTTTAAATTCCTACTAAATTCCTCACCTATACATTTCTACCTTTTTGCCACAACCTGCATTTTTCTTATGTATCTACGCGAAATTAAGAAACTCTTATTGTTATATTTTCTGAACGAATTAAAACATGGATACATTAATTAAGCTTGTACCCATGTATCTCGGACCAGTGCTCTCGTGACCCTGTGCATTAAGAAGTACATGGGTTAATACACGGATATATTAACTATACGTGCATACGTGCATTTAGGGTCCGGTTAAATAGGTAATGTTCATAGTTCCCATTTTTTCACATAAGAGCATTTTCTCTAGAGACATAGTTCTATTCATTATTTCACTAGGATTATAGGGGGTCTTAAGGGTATTAAAAATTCCCACATCTCTAATTTTTCTATCCTCGTCAAGATTTGGAAAAACAGAAGGTAATTTCTGAATTGTTTCAATTAATTTACCTATACCATTTTTATTACCAACTTTTAACATATTGCTTTGCTCTAAAAGGGGTACTTTGACGCGATCAAAAATTAATTATACTTTAAAACAACAACAGAAAACAAATAAATACTTGAATGATATATAAGATTTTATGGTTTATTTTACGATGCTATGAACTATAAAATAACAGTGTTAATTTTGTTTCAAATGCTGTTTATTTAGGTTTTAACCGCTATCTTTCTGTATTCCTCTTTTTTAAAGATTGCTCGACGGTGTGCAGGATTCTTACCAAACGGGATTGCCTGGAACAAAAATTCAAAAGATGCTTAAAACTAAGATATATGTACATCGAACATTCCCATTTTTGTGAAAATTATCAAAATGACTGCTGTTTGTGTCTGACTTATCGAATTTGTACGAAAAATTTCTATGTTTTTTTTCTTCATAATTTCTAAAATTATTAGAAATTAGAAAGACACGGATCGTCAGTGTCTAATATATATATATATTATACTAAAGGCATCTGCAAAATTTCGAGGTAATCGGTTGATCTAATCTCGAGATATTTTGCACACCGTTTTTAAAAACATTGTTTTAAGAGAAACGTGTTTAAAGTTTCCGAACGTAATTTTTCATATGTTAACACTACGGCGCGCACGTGTACGTGAATCAGCTATAGGCTTCTTATTTATAAAAGCAATTTTTTTAAAAGGCTGGAATATTTTGTAGTTTATTTTTAACATTTCAAACGAACTGCTACGTTAGACAAGAAAAATTCGATTTTTTTTTTCAATTTCAAAGTGTTCAGGTCCCTTAATATATCTAACATTTCGTTTTGAAGATGATGCGACGAGGCAAAAGTTCAAATATGATGCGGCAAGGACAGAGGTCGAGGATGAGTCAAGGGTGAAATCAGTAATTTCAATGACAATAATAAAAATCGTCTGCACGTTTATTCATTATTAGAGGTCGTTTGCAGACCATTTGTAGGAAATGTAGAAATAGGGATTACATGTAGGGTTATGTCAAAGTTATGTCAATTATTAAATTAGCAATAGTATATATGTATGGGTAATAAAAACAAAAAACTTGATTAATTCATCAAATGTTTGTTGTAATATGTGCCTTTTCTGCAGAATCTCTTGCTATCCCTGCTGCCCGACAACGCATTCTCGTCTAGGCCTTGTAAACACAACACGTCAGAAATGTACCGTGTACACCTACAAAAACATATTTCAAGTGTCTTAAAGATGTTTCGAAACAGACGCCTTTAAATAATCTTGTTTCGGGCGTCGTTTCAACGTCTGGAATAAGATGTCTTAAAGAAGTCTATTTGAGCTCGTAAGACGTTTAGACTTGAAATGGACGTGTTAGACGCTAGGGAACCAGACCAATCGAAAATACACGTATAGAGCGCAAGTTAGTCGGACAGAGAGGATATGCGCTTATAGAGAACTGGACTGGCAAAGCGAGCTGTTCGCTCCCTGCCGAATTTCATATCTACAATTTTACGAATTGCTTGCTAGTTGCGTCTTTCCTCTGCAGTTTAGAAAAATGTAACACTGGGGTTCGCGTCGGTGAAGGTGGAAAAAAAGCGTTATTTTTCCCAATATATAAACTTTATTCAAACTCTATCTTAACTTATCGGTGGACGAATTAACAATTAAAATCTATTATTATAAACAAATATTTCGGTGAGACTACTCAAATAATCTTTAAAAAATTAACAAAAATAAATTATCCTGTTCTATATAACAAAATTAACATATTATTGTGGGAGAAAGCCCTTCCTTGTAGGTATCGTTAATAGCCTGTTCCATTTGCATCATCAAATCGCTTAGTTAACATCACGTGATTGCAATTCCCGTTATTAACATGATGGATCCTTTCAAACAGTGGAGAAGTCGATGATAAAATGATCGGAATATTTTCAAATTTGGCTAAAATTATCGCCATATCTCGAGCATTGTATGTATATAATTTCCTGTTCTTATTTTTGAAAGACGAATCATGCTCTTCATCGACAATAATTAACTTTATGTTTTTATAAGGTCAAAAAGGCTCAAGGAAGAAATAACTGTTTCCACTATTAAATGATTTCGATGAATTTCAGGTGTTTTCACAAGCAGAAAAATCAAGAGCGAGCTCGTGGATTATAAAATTAATTGCTCCTTTAACCAATTGTTTTGGCAAAGATTGCTACGGCCTGCATGTTTGCTGTGCTTCTTCAATTTCACGTTTTCGAACTACAAAAGGAATTACATTGGTTACTTGTACCACTTCTTCTATGTTCTTGCTATTTCTCGGGCTATCAAGATATTCTCTAGCTAACTCCTCTTTTATCTAGAAGATCCCAGAGAGCTTGTTGCTATTTTTACTACCTCCTTTGCTCTTACTCTGATTACTAGTACACTTACGGGTTTTTCTCTTAGGATCATTTTTTTTTGTGAACTATCCCAATCTTGTCTTTGGCCCGTTTCTACTAAGAAAGCAAAGGAGCTTTTTTAATTTTTTTTTACTTTTTTATATAGTATATTAAGTATCGCATTCGGCGAGCTATTTTTTATAAGATTATTTAAATAATCTGTTTTATTTCCTGCCTTATCAAAGCAAAGATCATGCAACTTTTCAAAAGTATGGCAAGTACCAAGTCCTCCTCCATATAAAATCTTAGATAAATCCTTTGGCATAAAAAGCTCTTTCTCAGCTAAGAAATGATTTAAAAATGATTCTTTATTAAAACAAGATTTATGGAAATTTCTTAAAATGGAAGTAGCATTATCTCCTGTCATGGATAATATGTTAGATAAATTGCATGGCTTAAAGCCTGCTTTATGGAAATCATTTAAAAGTTGTGTTTTGTTTCCATTCCCATCAAAACAGATATCATGAAAATCTTTTAAAGCAGAACAAATCTTAGTTGCTGCTCCATGCAATATTTTAGATAAATTTTTTGGTGTAAAACCTTTCTTCTCAATTAAGAAACGATTCAAATACTTTTTTGTTTCGTTTATAAAACAAAAATCATGAAATTCTTTTAAACTATTCGCTGCCGCACTCAATATACCACATAAATCGCACGGCCTAAAACCCACATTGTAAAAATCCTTTAAAAGCTGTGTTTCCTTTCTTTTCTTATTAAAAGAAATATTATGCAGTTGTTTCAAAGTAAAAGAAGCACGAGCTCCTGTTCCACATAGTATAGAGGATAAGTTACTTGGTCTAAAACCTGCGTTGTAGAAGTCCTCTAAAAGCTCTGTTCTTTGTCCTTTGCTATTAAAACAAACGCTGTGCAACTCTTGAAAAGCACCTTTAGCCTTGCCTCCTGCTCTACTTAATATGCTAGACAAGTTATGCAACGTAAAGTTACTTCCCTCATCACCGACCCCTTCAATAAAATGTTTCAAACGCTGTGTTTGATTTCCTCTTGCATCAAACCAAGAGTCATATAAATCTTTAAAAGCTTCTGCAGCGTTAGCTCCTGCACCATTCAAAATACTGGACATATTAGACAGATTTATCTTCTCGTTTTCTAAAGTTTTTATATATAGTCTTTTGTTTCCTTCCTCATCAAACCAAAGATCATATAAATTTGTAAAAGTTTCAGGAGCTTTAGCTCTTGCTCCATGTAAAATACTGGAAATATTAGATAGACGTATCCCTTCCTTTTCTAACGTTTTGAAATATTGTGTTTTACCTCCTTCTTCATTAAACCAAAGATCATATAAGCCTTTAAAAGCTTCTGCAGCATTAGCTCCTGCTACATTCAAAATACTGGAAATATTAGTTAGATTTATTCCTTCTTTCTCCAGAGTTTTTAAACATTGTGTTTTACTTCCTTCTTCATCAAACCAAAGGATATGTAAGTCTTTAAAGGCTTTTGCAGCGTTAGCTCCTGCTCCACTTAAAATACTAGAAATATTACTTAGATTTATCTCCTCTCTCTCTAAAGTTTCTAGATATTGTGTTTTACTTCCTTCTTCATCGAACAAAAGGTCGTATAGGTCTTTAAAGGCTTTTGCAGCGTTAGCTCCTGCTCCACTCAAAATACTGGAAATATTACTTTGATTTATCTCTTCTTTGTCTAGAGTTTTTAGATATTGTGTTTTACTTCCTTCTTCATCAAACCATAGGTCATATAGGTCTTTAAAGGCTTTTGCAGCGTTAGCTCCTGTCACATGCAAAATACTCGACATAGTAGCTAAATTTATTCTTTCCTTCTTTAGTACCTCCAGACATATTTTCCCTTCTCCCTTAATTAAGAAACTTAAAAATTGATAAAATGCAGATATTCCTTCTCTGCCAACTACACTTCTGGCAAATTTGATTTCTTCATCAATATTTTCTACAATTTCCTGATAACTAGACCTATTATATTTTATATCTCCCAACAAATTTTCCATTATTCCCTTAGTAATAGGGCCAAATTCATGAGATTCTAACCAACGTAACGCTATTTCATGTAATTCTTCGCAATTATATGGAACATTACCCTCATCTATCCCATTTCTAATAACACTGTTCAATGCTTCCTTGTCACACTGATTAACTGCAAATATTAGTCTATCTAAAAATTTCTCTTTTATTTCTTTTTCACCCTCGCCAGAAAGTCTTCCTTCTTCTTTTTCTTTCTGCCAAAAAGGTGGCAGCTTTAACAAATTTAAAAGCCTTGTCATTTCTTTTTGCGAAAATTGATAAAGACCATTCTCATTTATACAAAAACAATCGTTAAAAATCTTATATCCTTTTTTTTTAATATTTATGTTATTGAATTGTAAAGGATAGAAATTTTTAGATCGTTCATATTTGAATTTCTTTTCTTCTGTAAGATTTAGGTCTGCATTAGTATAGATGACAAAATATTTTATATTTTCATCCTTTTCTAATTTTTCAATGAAAAGAGCGAAGCACTTATTCACAGAAAATGTATTCTTTTTCTCCTGCCGTTTAGAAGGAAATAACTGATAATAACCAATACTATTATTTGCATTGTGAGGCTTTATACAAGTAATGCTATCTTTATAATTGATAGTGACGTCAACAGATATGCCATAGTTTCTTTCCTCAAAATTGATGAGAAACATGTTTTTACGCAAGAACATATTGTGTAAGAAGGACATTAATAAATTGGATCCATATGTAATTTCAGATATATAACTTCCAAGTTTTCCATCTTTTTCTGAAGCTATTAAATCACGTAACACAATTTTTTGTAATGCTACATAACCGTCGTGAACTTTACTATTTTTTCCCATTTCACTTTTGATAATGCTGTTCAATTCTTCTCTATTAGGTTGATTAACTGCAAATACTAATTTATCCAAAAATGCTTCTTTTATTTCTTTCCGGGAATATTTCCTATCTTTTATTACTGTCTGCATAGCGGACGAAAATTCTAATCGCTTTAAAAGTTCATCTCTTATTATTTTATCTCGCGCAAATTGATAAAAACCACGCCCTTGTAGATTATCATTTGTAAAGAAAAAGTCTCTTAATATGATATCACGTTCTTCCATGCTATCAAATTTAAACGGATAAAAGTTTTTAAATCGTCCCCTTTTTAATCTGTTTCCTTTCGCAAGATTCAAGCTTGAATTAGTATAGATAACAAGGTATTCTATATCATTTGATAAATCATCTGTCTTAGAGATTAGATGTTTAACAAAACTATTAAGGTAATTATTCATGGAGAAACTTCGATTTTCTTTAGTAAATAATCTGGCATAACTAATATTATTATCTGTATAATATTTGTCTACATTTTCAATTTTTAGATGGATAGACTTCTTCTCGTAGCAAAGAACAATGTTACTAAACTTATCAATATCAGACTTTTCAAACGCTAACGATAATGAAGGATATTTATGTTTATATATGGACTTCCTTAGTAAGCAAAGAATCGACAAGTCTAATTGATACATAAGTCCAATCAATTGATGAGGAATACGTTGATAAGCATTACTCAATCCATCCCGTCTAGATCCATCTTGTAAATCGTGCCCACTTTTTGGTACCTTACTATCTTTGTCCACCATTTTTCCTTCAATTTCAGGACTTCCGCATAGAACATTTTTCAACTTTAGATTTCTTACTTCTGGACCGGAACCCATATTTCCAATGTCTTCTGCAGTAAATTCAATGTGTGGAATATATTCACAAAGTTTTCATATCCTTCTTTTACAGCATTACCCAAACATGAGCCTTTCTTCGACTGATTAACTTGTTGCGCATATTGCTTGCAACTTTCCCGTAAAGACTTTATACTGAATCCTCTACTACCTGTAATCAGATCCTCAAAACAAAAAGAAAAAAAGAAAAAAAGAAAAAAAGAAAAAAAGAAAAAGAAAACAATCTACTTTACCCGCAGCAGCTCCTATCTAAAGTCTTCAGGCAATTTCTTTCTTAATGTTTCCAAAGGTTGATTAAGCTTCTCTTGTTTCTGTTTATCCTTTACATTTTTTATCTAACTAAAAATGAAAATCGTTTCTTTAATAACAAATCATTTTAGAGCAGCAGCATCAGATGATAGATCTGGTAATCCATTTAATCCAAACATATCAAATCTACTATATTAACCAGCAGCAAAAATGATTAAAGATTATAATTAAAGGCATTATTTTATGTCGGATAATATCACTTTAATTAGTATATACTTTCATATATTTTATCATTATCGTTTTAAATCAAAACAACTACCGTGAGAACTGTTTCTAGATCAAGATTTAGAAAGGTTTTAACTATTTGTATTATTCTGCCTCCGTTGCTCTCTCTCTCTCTCTCCCTCTCTCTCTCTCTCTCTCTCTCTCTCTCTTTCGATGATTAGAGGAGCTTGCCAGAGACAAATATTATCTGAAGCAGAACTACATACTAAAGGAGACGATAAAGATTATTCCAACGGCGAGGGAGAAAGAGTACTGAGAAATTTCTTTGAAATTCTTTTTAATCTCTTTGAAGTAGATTTGGATCTGAAAGTCTACCAAATGCTCAAAGAGAAGAACGAAACGAACCTGATTGCTGTAACAATGAAGTTTTTGCATAATAAGCTTAAGAAATTAATCAAAAAGATTTCCAAATATGATGATTTGTGTTGGGACAAAAGGTTGGACAGAAGAGCAGGTTGCAAGACCGAGATTGCAGAATCTAAAGCCTACGTCAATGTTAGAAAAATAATATACACTTCGAAAGTTTGATTTCTAAGGAGTTCCTGTGCTTAGAGGCAAATTGAAAGGTCGAACCTAGAAGCTATACGAAAAGACTCAAAAACTTATATGCGGAACCTATACATAAACAAGTATATCGCTCAGCAACGTTTACTGCAACAATTGTAGATATTTTCGTAAACCAACAAATAGTCTCACTGTTTATTTCGGAATTGTATCGCGAGTTCCTGAATCCAGTCAAATTAGAAGAATTTTTATACTCTTACAAATTTTCATAGATTTTACAAGATTGCAAATTTTCATTGTACAACTATCATAGGAGAAACATTATATGAAAACATTGAGAAATGCTAATAAAAACGATATAATTAACAAGTTGACATATGGTGGATTAACACGTAAAGATAAAGAAAAGCCTTTTTAGCTGACGAAAAAGACAAAAGAAGGGAAAGATATTGCCGTTATTACGAAACTCTCGTTACGAGAGTTTCCATCCACAGCAGCAAACCTTACCTGGATACTGAAATTACTATAGCTGAAGAAGAAAAAAGTGACAAAATAGTAAATCTAAATATTGTTTGGGTGCGTCGTATTCACACCCGATATTGCCACTCCGCGATATTAATTACCCTTCGGGTTGTAATGCTGAGTCCGCTGCGCGACAGAGTGGACCAATATTTTTGTCCGTTTGATTAGAACGGGACAAATATTTGGTTTAGAATGTGTCACTAAACAAGGATGAACTGAAACTGACGACTGCTTGAAGACTAAGGTGATGCTGACTATCGAGTGAAGACTGGCCTTTGCCTCGGGTTTGAGCTTATATACTGGTTCGTGGATCGAATACTGGAAATTGAGTGGACATTGATGCGATGGAAGGGGATGCGGAGATGACGTAGCACGCAGTACCGCAGGTAGCAAAAACCCTGGACGGCGACCGAAGCGATGCGTACTAACCCGTCATAAAAAATGCTGCCTATGAAGGCGTACCTTGTTTAAAGGGTGTAAATGGTTTCATTGCCGGAAGGAAAGTTATGGCATCTACGACCCTAGAAACCTAACGGACGCTACCTTTTGTCAATGGCACCTCGCTTGTTGACGGACGGGCAACTCGCCTCGTTGAGTCGGAGTTTTCCCGTCAATAAATGTTTTTTCTTCTTTTGGGGAGGTGGAAGGAAAAGGGAATTCGTCCCAGAGAAAGCTGAGCCGATGCGGCCCGAAATTCCGTGGAAGGACGGAACAAATATTACAGGTACAGAGCTTCGAGCAGGAGGTAGAGCTGGAGGCAGCTATTGCCGGCCATATAACTACATCATTTGTTTGGACAAAGATAAAAGAATACCTATCTCACTCTAACCCAGGATCGAACAAAGAAGCTCATAATCCTGTCCTTGTATACAATTTTTCTATTAATTTTTAAATTCCTACTAAATTCCTCACCTATACATTTCTACCTTTTTGCCACAACCTGCATTTTTCTTATGTATCTACGCGAAATTAAGAAACTCTTATTGTTATATTTTCTGAACGAATTAAAACATGGATACATTAATTAAGCTTGTACCCATGTATCTCGGACCAGTGCTCTCGTGACCCTGTGCATTAAGAAGTACATGGGTTAATACACGGATATATTAACTATACGTGCATACGTGCATTTAGGGTCCGGTTAAATAGGTAATGTTCATAGTTCCCATTTTTTCACATAAGAGCATTTTCTCTAGAGACATAGTTCTATTCATTATTTCACTAGGATTATAGGGGGTCTTAAGGGTATTAAAAATTCCCACATCTCTAATTTTTCTATCCTCGTCAAGATTTGGAAAAACAGAAGGTAATTTCTGAATTGTTTCAATTAATTTACCTATACCATTTTTATTACCAACTTTTAACATATTGCTTTGCTCTAAAAGGGGTACTTTGACGCGATCAAAAATTAATTATACTTTAAAACAACAACAGAAAACAAATAAATACTTGAATGATATATAAGATTTTATGGTTTATTTTACGATGCTATGAACTATAAAATAACAGTGTTAATTTTGTTTCAAATGCTGTTTATTTAGGTTTTAACCGCTATCTTTCTGTATTCCTCTTTTTTAAAGATTGCTCGACGGTGTGCAGGATTCTTACCAAACGGGATTGCCTGGAACAAAAATTCAAAAGATGCTTAAAACTAAGATATATGTACATCGAACATTCCCATTTTTGTGAAAATTATCAAAATGACTGCTGTTTGTGTCTGACTTATCGAATTTGTACGAAAAATTTCTATGTTTTTTTTCTTCATAATTTCTAAAATTATTAGAAATTAGAAAGACACGGATCGTCAGTGTCTAATATATATATATATTATACTAAAGGCATCTGCAAAATTTCGAGGTAATCGGTTGATCTAATCTCGAGATATTTTGCACACCGTTTTTAAAAACATTGTTTTAAGAGAAACGTGTTTAAAGTTTCCGAACGTAATTTTTCATATGTTAACACTACGGCGCGCACGTGTACGTGAATCAGCTATAGGCTTCTTATTTATAAAAGCAATTTTTTTAAAAGGCTGGAATATTTTGTAGTTTATTTTTAACATTTCAAACGAACTGCTACGTTAGACAAGAAAAATTCGATTTTTTTTTTCAATTTCAAAGTGTTCAGGTCCCTTAATATATCTAACATTTCGTTTTGAAGATGATGCGACGAGGCAAAAGTTCAAATATGATGCGGCAAGGACAGAGGTCGAGGATGAGTCAAGGGTGAAATCAGTAATTTCAATGACAATAATAAAAATCGTCTGCACGTTTATTCATTATTAGAGGTCGTTTGCAGACCATTTGTAGGAAATGTAGAAATAGGGATTACATGTAGGGTTATGTCAAAGTTATGTCAATTATTAAATTAGCAATAGTATATATGTATGGGTAATAAAAACAAAAAACTTGATTAATTCATCAAATGTTTGTTGTAATATGTGCCTTTTCTGCAGAATCTCTTGCTATCCCTGCTGCCCGACAACGCATTCTCGTCTAGGCCTTGTAAACACAACACGTCAGAAATGTACCGTGTACACCTACAAAAACATATTTCAAGTGTCTTAAAGATGTTTCGAAACAGACGCCTTTAAATAATCTTGTTTCGGGCGTCGTTTCAACGTCTGGAATAAGATGTCTTAAAGAAGTCTATTTGAGCTCGTAAGACGTTTAGACTTGAAATGGACGTGTTAGACGCTAGGGAACCAGACCAATCGAAAATACACGTATAGAGCGCAAGTTAGTCGGACAGAGAGGATATGCGCTTATAGAGAACTGGACTGGCAAAGCGAGCTGTTCGCTCCCTGCCGAATTTCATATCTACAATTTTACGAATTGCTTGCTAGTTGCGTCTTTCCTCTGCAGTTTAGAAAAATGTAACACTGGGGTTCGCGTCGGTGAAGGTGGAAAAAAAGCGTTATTTTTCCCAATATATAAACTTTATTCAAACTCTATCTTAACTTATCGGTGGACGAATTAACAATTAAAATCTATTATTATAAACAAATATTTCGGTGAGACTACTCAAATAATCTTTAAAAAATTAACAAAAATAAATTATCCTGTTCTATATAACAAAATTAACATATTATTGTGGGAGAAAGCCCTTCCTTGTAGGTATCGTTAATAGCCTGTTCCATTTGCATCATCAAATCGCTTAGTTAACATCACGTGATTGCAATTCCCGTTATTAACATGATGGATCCTTTCAAACAGTGGAGAAGTCGATGATAAAATGATCGGAATATTTTCAAATTTGGCTAAAATTATCGCCATATCTCGAGCATTGTATGTATATAATTTCCTGTTCTTATTTTTGAAAGACGAATCATGCTCTTCATCGACAATAATTAACTTTATGTTTTTATAAGGTCAAAAAGGCTCAAGGAAGAAATAACTGTTTCCACTATTAAATGATTTAGATGAATTTCAGGTGTTTTCACAAGCAGAAAAATCAAGAGCGAGCTCGTGGATTATAAAATTAATTGCTCCTTTAACCAATTGTTTTGGCAAAGATTGCTACGGCCTGCATGTTTGCTGTGCTTCTTCAATTTCACGTTTTCGAACTACAAAAGGAATTACATTGGTTACTTGTACCACTTCTTCTATGTTCTTGCTATTTCTCGGGCTATCAAGATATTCTCTAGCTAACTCCTCTTTTATCTAGAAGATCCCAGAGAGCTTGTTGCTATTTTTACTACCTCCTTTGCTCTTACTCTGATTACTAGTACACTTACGGGTTTTTCTCTTAGGATCATTTTTTTTTGTGAACTATCCCAATCTTGTCTTTGGCCCGTTTCTACTAAGAAAGCAAAGGAGCTTTTTTAATTTTTTTTTACTTTTTTATATAGTATATTAAGTATCGCATTCGGCGAGCTATTTTTTATAAGATTATTTAAATAATCTGTTTTATTTCCTGCCTTATCAAAGCAAAGATCATGCAACTTTTCAAAAGTATGGCAAGTACCAAGTCCTCCTCCATATAAAATCTTAGATAAATCTTTTGGCATAAAAAGCTCTTTCTCAGCTAAGAAATGATTTAAAAATGATTCTTTATTAAAACAAGATTTATGGAAATTTCTTAAAATGGAAGTAGCATTATCTCCTGTCATGGATAATATGTTAGATAAATTGCATGGCTTAAAGCCTGCTTTATGGAAATCATTTAAAAGTTGTGTTTTGTTTCCATTCCCATCAAAACAGATATCATGAAAATCTTTTAAAGCAGAACAAATCTTAGTTGCTGCTCCATGCAATATTTTAGATAAATTTTTTGGTGTAAAACCTTTCTTCTCAATTAAGAAACGATTCAAATACTTTTTTGTTTCGTTTATAAAACAAAAATCATGAAATTCTTTTAAACTATTCGCTGCCGCACTCAATATACCACATAAATCGCACGGCCTAAAACCCACATTGTAAAAATCCTTTAAAAGCTGTGTTTCCTTTCTTTTCTTATTAAAAGAAATATTATGCAGTTGTTTCAAAGTAAAAGAAGCACGAGCTCCTGTTCCACATAGTATAGAGGATAAGTTACTTGGTCTAAAACCTGCGTTGTAGAAGTCCTCTAAAAGCTCTGTTCTTTGTCCTTTGCTATTAAAACAAACGCTGTGCAACTCTTGAAAAGCACCTTTAGCCTTGCCTCCTGCTCTACTTAATATGCTAGACAAGTTATGCAACGTAAAGTTACTTCCCTCATCACCGACCCCTTCAATAAAATGTTTCAAACGCTGTGTTTGATTTCCTCTTGCATCAAACCAAGAGTCATATAAATCTTTAAAAGCTTCTGCAGCGTTAGCTCCTGCACCATTCAAAATACTGGACATATTAGACAGATTTATCTTCTCGTTTTCTAAAGTTTTTATATATAGTCTTTTGTTTCCTTCCTCATCAAACCAAAGATCATATAAATTTGTAAAAGTTTCAGGAGCTTTAGCTCTTGCTCCATGTAAAATACTGGAAATATTAGATAGACGTATCCCTTCCTTTTCTAACGTTTTGAAATATTGTGTTTTACCTCCTTCTTCATTAAACCAAAGATCATATAAGCCTTTAAAAGCTTCTGCAGCATTAGCTCCTGCTACATTCAAAATACTGGAAATATTAGTTAGATTTATTCCTTCTTTCTCCAGAGTTTTTAAACATTGTGTTTTACTTCCTTCTTCATCAAACCAAAGGATATGTAAGTCTTTAAAGGCTTTTGCAGCGTTAGCTCCTGCTCCACTTAAAATACTAGAAATATTACTTAGATTTATCTCCTCTCTCTCTAAAGTTTCTAGATATTGTGTTTTACTTCCTTCTTCATCGAACAAAAGGTCGTATAGGTCTTTAAAGGCTTTTGCAGCGTTAGCTCCTGCTCCACTCAAAATACTGGAAATATTACTTTGATTTATCTCTTCTTTGTCTAGAGTTTTTAGATATTGTGTTTTACTTCCTTCTTCATCAAACCATAGGTCATATAGGTCTTTAAAGGCTTTTGCAGCGTTAGCTCCTGTCACATGCAAAATACTCGACATAGTAGCTAAATTTATTCTTTCCTTCTTTAGTACCTCCAGACATATTTTCCCTTCTCCCTTAATTAAGAAACTTAAAAATTGATAAAATGCAGATATTCCTTCTCTGCCAACTACACTTCTGGCAAATTTGATTTCTTCATCAATATTTTCTACAATTTCCTGATAACTAGACCTATTATATTTTATATCTCCCAACAAATTTTCCATTATTCCCTTAGTAATAGGGCCAAATTCATGAGATTCTAACCAACGTAACGCTATTTCATGTAATTCTTCGCAATTATATGGAACATTACCCTCATCTATCCCATTTCTAATAACACTGTTCAATGCTTCCTTGTCACACTGATTAACTGCAAATATTAGTCTATCTAAAAATTTCTCTTTTATTTCTTTTTCACCCTCGCCAGAAAGTCTTCCTTCTTCTTTTTCTTTCTGCCAAAAAGGTGGCAGCTTTAACAAATTTAAAAGCCTTGTCATTTCTTTTTGCGAAAATTGATAAAGACCATTCTCATTTATACAAAAACAATCGTTAAAAATCTTATATCCTTTTTTTTTAATATTTATGTTATTGAATTGTAAAGGATAGAAATTTTTAGATCGTTCATATTTGAATTTCTTTTCTTCTGTAAGATTTAGGTCTGCATTAGTATAGATGACAAAATATTTTATATTTTCATCCTTTTCTAATTTTTCAATGAAAAGAGCGAAGCACTTATTCACAGAAAATGTATTCTTTTTCTCCTGCCGTTTAGAAGGAAATAACTGATAATAACCAATACTATTATTTGCATTGTGAGGCTTTATACAAGTAATGCTATCTTTATAATTGATAGTGACGTCAACAGATATGCCATAGTTTCTTTCCTCAAAATTGATGAGAAACATGTTTTTACGCAAGAACATATTGTGTAAGAAGGACATTAATAAATTGGATCCATATGTAATTTCAGATATATAACTTCCAAGTTTTCCATCTTTTTCTGAAGCTATTAAATCACGTAACACAATTTTTTGTAATGCTACATAACCGTCGTGAACTTTACTATTTTTTCCCATTTCACTTTTGATAATGCTGTTCAATTCTTCTCTATTAGGTTGATTAACTGCAAATACTAATTTATCCAAAAATGCTTCTTTTATTTCTTTCCGGGAATATTTCCTATCTTTTATTACTGTCTGCATAGCGGACGAAAATTCTAATCGCTTTAAAAGTTCATCTCTTATTATTTTATCTCGCGCAAATTGATAAAAACCACGCCCTTGTAGATTATCATTTGTAAAGAAAAAGTCTCTTAATATGATATCACGTTCTTCCATGCTATCAAATTTAAACGGATAAAAGTTTTTAAATCGTCCCCTTTTTAATCTGTTTCCTTTCGCAAGATTCAAGCTTGAATTAGTATAGATAACAAGGTATTCTATATCATTTGATAAATCATCTGTCTTAGAGATTAGATGTTTAACAAAACTATTAAGGTAATTATTCATGGAGAAACTTCGATTTTCTTTAGTAAATAATCTGGCATAACTAATATTATTATCTGTATAATATTTGTCTACATTTTCAATTTTTAGATGGATAGACTTCTTCTCGTAGCAAAGAACAATGTTACTAAACTTATCAATATCAGACTTTTCAAACGCTAACGATAATGAAGGATATTTATGTTTATATATGGACTTCCTTAGTAAGCAAAGAATCGACAAGTCTAATTGATACATAAGTCCAATCAATTGATGAGGAATACGTTGATAAGCATTACTCAATCCATCCCGTCTAGATCCATCTTGTAAATCGTGCCCACTTTTTGGTACCTTACTATCTTTGTCCACCATTTTTCCTTCAATTTCAGGACTTCCGCATAGAACATTTTTCAACTTTAGATTTCTTACTTCTGGACCGGAACCCATATTTCCAATGTCTTCTGCAGTAAATTCAATGTGTGGAATATATTCACAAAGTTTTCATATCCTTCTTTTACAGCATTACCCAAACATGAGCCTTTCTTCGACTGATTAACTTGTTGCGCATATTGCTTGCAACTTTCCCGTAAAGACTTTATACTGAATCCTCTACTACCTGTAATCAGATCCTCAAAACAAAAAGAAAAAAAGAAAAAAAGAAAAAAAGAAAAAAAGAAAAAGAAAACAATCTACTTTACCCGCAGCAGCTCCTATCTAAAGTCTTCAGGCAATTTCTTTCTTAATGTTTCCAAAGGTTGATTAAGCTTCTCTTGTTTCTGTTTATCCTTTACATTTTTTATCTAACTAAAAATGAAAATCGTTTCTTTAATAACAAATCATTTTAGAGCAGCAGCATCAGATGATAGATCTGGTAATCCATTTAATCCAAACATATCAAATCTACTATATTAACCAGCAGCAAAAATGATTAAAGATTATAATTAAAGGCATTATTTTATGTCGGATAATATCACTTTAATTAGTATATACTTTCATATATTTTATCATTATCGTTTTAAATCAAAACAACTACCGTGAGAACTGTTTCTAGATCAAGATTTAGAAAGGTTTTAACTATTTGTATTATTCTGCCTCCGTTGCTCTCTCTCTCTCTCTCCCTCTCTCTCTCTCTCTCTCTCTCTCTCTCTTTCGATGATTAGAGGAGCTTGCCAGAGACAAATATTATCTGAAGCAGAACTACATACTAAAGGAGACGATAAAGATTATTCCAACGGCGAGGGAGAAAGAGTACTGAGAAATTTCTTTGAAATTCTTTTTAATCTCTTTGAAGTAGATTTGGATCTGAAAGTCTACCAAATGCTCAAAGAGAAGAACGAAACGAACCTGATTGCTGTAACAATGAAGTTTTTGCATAATAAGCTTAAGAAATTAATCAAAAAGATTTCCAAATATGATGATTTGTGTTGGGACAAAAGGTTGGACAGAAGAGCAGGTTGCAAGACCGAGATTGCAGAATCTAAAGCCTACGTCAATGTTAGAAAAATAATATACACTTCGAAAGTTTGATTTCTAAGGAGTTCCTGTGCTTAGAGGCAAATTGAAAGGTCGAACCTAGAAGCTATACGAAAAGACTCAAAAACTTATATGCGGAACCTATACATAAACAAGTATATCGCTCAGCAACGTTTACTGCAACAATTGTAGATATTTTCGTAAACCAACAAATAGTCTCACTGTTTATTTCGGAATTGTATCGCGAGTTCCTGAATCCAGTCAAATTAGAAGAATTTTTATACTCTTACAAATTTTCATAGATTTTACAAGATTGCAAATTTTCATTGTACAACTATCATAGGAGAAACATTATATGAAAACATTGAGAAATGCTAATAAAAACGATATAATTAACAAGTTGACATATGGTGGATTAACACGTAAAGATAAAGAAAAGCCTTTTTAGCTGACGAAAAAGACAAAATAAGGGAAAGATATTGCCGTTATTACGAAACTCTCGTTACGAGAGTTTCCATCCACAGCAGCAAACCTTACCTGGATACTGAAATTACTATAGCTGAAGAAGAAAAAAGTGACAAAATAGTAAATCTAAATATTGTTTGGGTGCGTCGTATTCACACCCGATATTGCCACTCCGCGATATTAATTACCCTTCGGGTTGTAATGCTGAGTCCGCTGCGCGACAGAGTGGACCAATATTTTTGTCCGTTTGATTAGAACGGGACAAATATTTGGTTTAGAATGTGTCACTAAACAAGGATGAACTGAAACTGACGACTGCTTGAAGACTAAGGTGATGCTGACTATCGAGTGAAGACTGGCCTTTGCCTCGGGTTTGAGCTTATATACTGGTTCGTGGATCGAATACTGGAAATTGAGTGGACATTGATGCGATGGAAGGGGATGCGGAGATGACGTAGCACGCAGTACCGCAGGTAGCAAAAACCCTGGACGGCGACCGAAGCGATGCGTACTAGCCCGTCATAAAAAATGCTGCCTATGAAGGCGTACCTTGTTTAAAGGGTGTAAATGGTTTCATTGCCGGAAGGAAAGTTATGGCATCTACGACCCTAGAAACCTAACGGACGCTACCTTTTGTCAATGGCACCTCGCTTGTTGACGGACGGGCAACTCGCCTCGTTGAGTCGGAGTTTTCCCGTCAATAAATGTTTTTTCTTCTTTTGGGGAGGTGGAAGGAAAAGGGAATTCGTCCCAGAGAAAGCTGAGCCGATGCGGCCCGAAATTCCGTGGAAGGACGGAACAAATATTACAGGTACAGAGCTTCGAGCAGGAGGTAGAGCTGGAGGCAGCTATTGCCGGCCATATAACTACATCATTTGTTTGGACAAAGATAAAAGAATACCTATCTCACTCTAACCCAGGATCGAACAAAGAAGCTCATAATCCTGTCCTTGTATACAATTTTTCTATTAATTTTTAAATTCCTACTAAATTCCTCACCTATACATTTCTACCTTTTTGCCACAACCTGCATTTTTCTTATGTATCTACGCGAAATTAAGAAACTCTTATTGTTATATTTTCTGAACGAATTAAAACATGGATACATTAATTAAGCTTGTACCCATGTATCTCGGACCAGTGCTCTCGTGACCCTGTGCATTAAGAAGTACATGGGTTAATACACGGATATATTAACTATACGTGCATACGTGCATTTAGGGTCCGGTTAAATAGGTAATGTTCATAGTTCCCATTTTTTCACATAAGAGCATTTTCTCTAGAGACATAGTTCTATTCATTATTTCACTAGGATTATAGGGGGTCTTAAGGGTATTAAAAATTCCCACATCTCTAATTTTTCTATCCTCGTCAAGATTTGGAAAAACAGAAGGTAATTTCTGAATTGTTTCAATTAATTTACCTATACCATTTTTATTACCAACTTTTAACATATTGCTTTGCTCTAAAAGGGGTACTTTGACGCGATCAAAAATTAATTATACTTTAAAACAACAACAGAAAACAAATAAATACTTGAATGATATATAAGATTTTATGGTTTATTTTACGATGCTATGAACTATAAAATAACAGTGTTAATTTTGTTTCAAATGCTGTTTATTTAGGTTTTAACCGCTATCTTTCTGTATTCCTCTTTTTTAAAGATTGCTCGACGGTGTGCAGGATTCTTACCAAACGGGATTGCCTGGAACAAAAATTCAAAAGATGCTTAAAACTAAGATATATGTACATCGAACATTCCCATTTTTGTGAAAATTATCAAAATGACTGCTGTTTGTGTCTGACTTATCGAATTTGTACGAAAAATTTCTATGTTTTTTTTCTTCATAATTTCTAAAATTATTAGAAATTAGAAAGACACGGATCGTCAGTGTCTAATATATATATATATTATACTAAAGGCATCTGCAAAATTTCGAGGTAATCGGTTGATCTAATCTCGAGATATTTTGCACACCGTTTTTAAAAACATTGTTTTAAGAGAAACGTGTTTAAAGTTTCCGAACGTAATTTTTCATATGTTAACACTACGGCGCGCACGTGTACGTGAATCAGCTATAGGCTTCTTATTTATAAAAGCAATTTTTTTAAAAGGCTGGAATATTTTGTAGTTTATTTTTAACATTTCAAACGAACTGCTACGTTAGACAAGAAAAATTCGATTTTTTTTTTCAATTTCAAAGTGTTCAGGTCCCTTAATATATCTAACATTTCGTTTTGAAGATGATGCGACGAGGCAAAAGTTCAAATATGATGCGGCAAGGACAGAGGTCGAGGATGAGTCAAGGGTGAAATCAGTAATTTCAATGACAATAATAAAAATCGTCTGCACGTTTATTCATTATTAGAGGTCGTTTGCAGACCATTTGTAGGAAATGTAGAAATAGGGATTACATGTAGGGTTATGTCAAAGTTATGTCAATTATTAAATTAGCAATAGTATATATGTATGGGTAATAAAAACAAAAAACTTGATTAATTCATCAAATGTTTGTTGTAATATGTGCCTTTTCTGCAGAATCTCTTGCTATCCCTGCTGCCCGACAACGCATTCTCGTCTAGGCCTTGTAAACACAACACGTCAGAAATGTACCGTGTACACCTACAAAAACATATTTCAAGTGTCTTAAAGATGTTTCGAAACAGACGCCTTTAAATAATCTTGTTTCGGGCGTCGTTTCAACGTCTGGAATAAGATGTCTTAAAGAAGTCTATTTGAGCTCGTAAGACGTTTAGACTTGAAATGGACGTGTTAGACGCTAGGGAACCAGACCAATCGAAAATACACGTATAGAGCGCAAGTTAGTCGGACAGAGAGGATATGCGCTTATAGAGAACTGGACTGGCAAAGCGAGCTGTTCGCTCCCTGCCGAATTTCATATCTACAATTTTACGAATTGCTTGCTAGTTGCGTCTTTCCTCTGCAGTTTAGAAAAATGTAACACTGGGGTTCGCGTCGGTGAAGGTGGAAAAAAAGCGTTATTTTTCCCAATATATAAACTTTATTCAAACTCTATCTTAACTTATCGGTGGACGAATTAACAATTAAAATCTATTATTATAAACAAATATTTCGGTGAGACTACTCAAATAATCTTTAAAAAATTAACAAAAATAAATTATCCTGTTCTATATAACAAAATTAACATATTATTGTGGGAGAAAGCCCTTCCTTGTAGGTATCGTTAATAGCCTGTTCCATTTGCATCATCAAATCGCTTAGTTAACATCACGTGATTGCAATTCCCGTTATTAACATGATGGATCCTTTCAAACAGTGGAGAAGTCGATGATAAAATGATCGGAATATTTTCAAATTTGGCTAAAATTATCGCCATATCTCGAGCATTGTATGTATATAATTTCCTGTTCTTATTTTTGAAAGACGAATCATGCTCTTCATCGACAATAATTAACTTTATGTTTTTATAAGGTCAAAAAGGCTCAAGGAAGAAATAACTGTTTCCACTATTAAATGATTTCGATGAATTTCAGGTGTTTTCACAAGCAGAAAAATCAAGAGCGAGCTCGTGGATTATAAAATTAATTGCTCCTTTAACCAATTGTTTTGGCAAAGATTGCTACGGCCTGCATGTTTGCTGTGCTTCTTCAATTTCACGTTTTCGAACTACAAAAGGAATTACATTGGTTACTTGTACCACTTCTTCTATGTTCTTGCTATTTCTCGGGCTATCAAGATATTCTCTAGCTAACTCCTCTTTTATCTAGAAGATCCCAGAGAGCTTGTTGCTATTTTTACTACCTCCTTTGCTCTTACTCTGATTACTAGTACACTTACGGGTTTTTCTCTTAGGATCATTTTTTTTTGTGAACTATCCCAATCTTGTCTTTGGCCCGTTTCTACTAAGAAAGCAAAGGAGCTTTTTTAATTTTTTTTTACTTTTTTATATAGTATATTAAGTATCGCATTCGGCGAGCTATTTTTTATAAGATTATTTAAATAATCTGTTTTATTTCCTGCCTTATCAAAGCAAAGATCATGCAACTTTTCAAAAGTATGGCAAGTACCAAGTCCTCCTCCATATAAAATCTTAGATAAATCCTTTGGCATAAAAAGCTCTTTCTCAGCTAAGAAATGATTTAAAAATGATTCTTTATTAAAACAAGATTTATGGAAATTTCTTAAAATGGAAGTAGCATTATCTCCTGTCATGGATAATATGTTAGATAAATTGCATGGCTTAAAGCCTGCTTTATGGAAATCATTTAAAAGTTGTGTTTTGTTTCCATTCCCATCAAAACAGATATCATGAAAATCTTTTAAAGCAGAACAAATCTTAGTTGCTGCTCCATGCAATATTTTAGATAAATTTTTTGGTGTAAAACCTTTCTTCTCAATTAAGAAACGATTCAAATACTTTTTTGTTTCGTTTATAAAACAAAAATCATGAAATTCTTTTAAACTATTCGCTGCCGCACTCAATATACCACATAAATCGCACGGCCTAAAACCCACATTGTAAAAATCCTTTAAAAGCTGTGTTTCCTTTCTTTTCTTATTAAAAGAAATATTATGCAGTTGTTTCAAAGTAAAAGAAGCACGAGCTCCTGTTCCACATAGTATAGAGGATAAGTTACTTGGTCTAAAACCTGCGTTGTAGAAGTCCTCTAAAAGCTCTGTTCTTTGTCCTTTGCTATTAAAACAAACGCTGTGCAACTCTTGAAAAGCACCTTTAGCCTTGCCTCCTGCTCTACTTAATATGCTAGACAAGTTATGCAACGTAAAGTTACTTCCCTCATCACCGACCCCTTCAATAAAATGTTTCAAACGCTGTGTTTGATTTCCTCTTGCATCAAACCAAGAGTCATATAAATCTTTAAAAGCTTCTGCAGCGTTAGCTCCTGCACCATTCAAAATACTGGACATATTAGACAGATTTATCTTCTCGTTTTCTAAAGTTTTTATATATAGTCTTTTGTTTCCTTCCTCATCAAACCAAAGATCATATAAATTTGTAAAAGTTTCAGGAGCTTTAGCTCTTGCTCCATGTAAAATACTGGAAATATTAGATAGACGTATCCCTTCCTTTTCTAACGTTTTGAAATATTGTGTTTTACCTCCTTCTTCATTAAACCAAAGATCATATAAGCCTTTAAAAGCTTTTGCAGCATTAGCTCCTGCTACATTCAAAATACTGGAAATATTAGTTAGATTTATTCCTTCTTTCTCCAGAGTTTTTAAACATTGTGTTTTACTTCCTTCTTCATCAAACCAAAGGATATGTAAGTCTTTAAAGGCTTTTGCAGCGTTAGCTCCTGCTCCACTTAAAATACTAGAAATATTACTTAGATTTATCTCCTCTCTCTCTAAAGTTTCTAGATATTGTGTTTTACTTCCTTCTTCATCGAACAAAAGGTCGTATAGGTCTTTAAAGGCTTTTGCAGCGTTAGCTCCTGCTCCACTCAAAATACTGGAAATATTACTTTGATTTATCTCTTCTTTGTCTAGAGTTTTTAGATATTGTGTTTTACTTCCTTCTTCATCAAACCATAGGTCATATAGGTCTTTAAAGGCTTTTGCAGCGTTAGCTCCTGTCACATGCAAAATACTCGACATAGTAGCTAAATTTATTCTTTCCTTCTTTAGTACCTCCAGACATATTTTCCCTTCTCCCTTAATTAAGAAACTTAAAAATTGATAAAATGCAGATATTCCTTCTCTGCCAACTACACTTCTGGCAAATTTGATTTCTTCATCAATATTTTCTACAATTTCCTGATAACTAGACCTATTATATTTTATATCTCCCAACAAATTTTCCATTATTCCCTTAGTAATAGGGCCAAATTCATGAGATTCTAACCAACGTAACGCTATTTCATGTAATTCTTCGCAATTATATGGAACATTACCCTCATCTATCCCATTTCTAATAACACTGTTCAATGCTTCCTTGTCACACTGATTAACTGCAAATATTAGTCTATCTAAAAATTTCTCTTTTATTTCTTTTTCACCCTCGCCAGAAAGTCTTCCTTCTTCTTTTTCTTTCTGCCAAAAAGGTGGCAGCTTTAACAAATTTAAAAGCCTTGTCATTTCTTTTTGCGAAAATTGATAAAGACCATTCTCATTTATACAAAAACAATCGTTAAAAATCTTATATCCTTTTTTTTTAATATTTATGTTATTGAATTGTAAAGGATAGAAATTTTTAGATCGTTCATATTTGAATTTCTTTTCTTCTGTAAGATTTAGGTCTGCATTAGTATAGATGACAAAATATTTTATATTTTCATCCTTTTCTAATTTTTCAATGAAAAGAGCGAAGCACTTATTCACAGAAAATGTATTCTTTTTCTCCTGCCGTTTAGAAGGAAATAACTGATAATAACCAATACTATTATTTGCATTGTGAGGCTTTATACAAGTAATGCTATCTTTATAATTGATAGTGACGTCAACAGATATGCCATAGTTTCTTTCCTCAAAATTGATGAGAAACATGTTTTTACGCAAGAACATATTGTGTAAGAAGGACATTAATAAATTGGATCCATATGTAATTTCAGATATATAACTTCCAAGTTTTCCATCTTTTTCTGAAGCTATTAAATCACGTAACACAATTTTTTGTAATGCTACATAACCGTCGTGAACTTTACTATTTTTTCCCATTTCACTTTTGATAATGCTGTTCAATTCTTCTCTATTAGGTTGATTAACTGCAAATACTAATTTATCCAAAAATGCTTCTTTTATTTCTTTCCGGGAATATTTCCTATCTTTTATTACTGTCTGCATAGCGGACGAAAATTCTAATCGCTTTAAAAGTTCATCTCTTATTATTTTATCTCGCGCAAATTGATAAAAACCACGCCCTTGTAGATTATCATTTGTAAAGAAAAAGTCTCTTAATATGATATCACGTTCTTCCATGCTATCAAATTTAAACGGATAAAAGTTTTTAAATCGTCCCCTTTTTAATCTGTTTCCTTTCGCAAGATTCAAGCTTGAATTAGTATAGATAACAAGGTATTCTATATCATTTGATAAATCATCTGTCTTAGAGATTAGATGTTTAACAAAACTATTAAGGTAATTATTCATGGAGAAACTTCGATTTTCTTTAGTAAATAATCTGGCATAACTAATATTATTATCTGTATAATATTTGTCTACATTTTCAATTTTTAGATGGATAGACTTCTTCTCGTAGCAAAGAACAATGTTACTAAACTTATCAATATCAGACTTTTCAAACGCTAACGATAATGAAGGATATTTATGTTTATATATGGACTTCCTTAGTAAGCAAAGAATCGACAAGTCTAATTGATACATAAGTCCAATCAATTGATGAGGAATACGTTGATAAGCATTACTCAATCCATCCCGTCTAGATCCATCTTGTAAATCGTGCCCACTTTTTGGTACCTTACTATCTTTGTCCACCATTTTTCCTTCAATTTCAGGACTTCCGCATAGAACATTTTTCAACTTTAGATTTCTTACTTCTGGACCGGAACCCATATTTCCAATGTCTTCTGCAGTAAATTCAATGTGTGGAATATATTCACAAAGTTTTCATATCCTTCTTTTACAGCATTACCCAAACATGAGCCTTTCTTCGACTGATTAACTTGTTGCGCATATTGCTTGCAACTTTCCCGTAAAGACTTTATACTGAATCCTCTACTACCTGTAATCAGATCCTCAAAACAAAAAGAAAAAAAGAAAAAAAGAAAAAAAGAAAAAAAGAAAAAAAGAAAAAGAAAACAATCTACTTTACCCGCAGCAGCTCCTATCTAAAGTCTTCAGGCAATTTCTTTCTTAATGTTTCCAAAGGTTGATTAAGCTTCTCTTGTTTCTGTTTATCCTTTACATTTTTTATCTAACTAAAAATGAAAATCGTTTCTTTAATAACAAATCATTTTAGAGCAGCAGCATCAGATGATAGATCTGGTAATCCATTTAATCCAAACATATCAAATCTACTATATTAACCAGCAGCAAAAATGATTAAAGATTATAATTAAAGGCATTATTTTATGTCGGATAATATCACTTTAATTAGTATATACTTTCATATATTTTATCATTATCGTTTTAAATCAAAACAACTACCGTGAGAACTGTTTCTAGATCAAGATTTAGAAAGGTTTTAACTATTTGTATTATTCTGCCTCCGTTGCTCTCTCTCTCTCTCTCCCTCTCTCTCTCTCTCTCTCTCTCTCTCTCTTTCGATGATTAGAGGAGCTTGCCAGAGACAAATATTATCTGAAGCAGAACTACATACTAAAGGAGACGATAAAGATTATTCCAACGGCGAGGGAGAAAGAGTACTGAGAAATTTCTTTGAAATTCTTTTTAATCTCTTTGAAGTAGATTTGGATCTGAAAGTCTACCAAATGCTCAAAGAGAAGAACGAAACGAACCTGATTGCTGTAACAATGAAGTTTTTGCATAATAAGCTTAAGAAATTAATCAAAAAGATTTCCAAATATGATGATTTGTGTTGGGACAAAAGGTTGGACAGAAGAGCAGGTTGCAAGACCGAGATTGCAGAATCTAAAGCCTACGTCAATGTTAGAAAAATAATATACACTTCGAAAGTTTGATTTCTAAGGAGTTCCTGTGCTTAGAGGCAAATTGAAAGGTCGAACCTAGAAGCTATACGAAAAGACTCAAAAACTTATATGCGGAACCTATACATAAACAAGTATATCGCTCAGCAACGTTTACTGCAACAATTGTAGATATTTTCGTAAACCAACAAATAGTCTCACTGTTTATTTCGGAATTGTATCGCGAGTTCCTGAATCCAGTCAAATTAGAAGAATTTTTATACTCTTACAAATTTTCATAGATTTTACAAGATTGCAAATTTTCATTGTACAACTATCATAGGAGAAACATTATATGAAAACATTGAGAAATGCTAATAAAAACGATATAATTAACAAGTTGACATATGGTGGATTAACACGTAAAGATAAAGAAAAGCCTTTTTAGCTGACGAAAAAGACAAAATAAGGGAAAGATATTGCCGTTATTACGAAACTCTCGTTACGAGAGTTTCCATCCACAGCAGCAAACCTTACCTGGATACTGAAATTACTATAGCTGAAGAAGAAAAAAGTGACAAAATAGTAAATCTAAATATTGTTTGGGTGCGTCGTATTCACACCCGATATTGCCACTCCGCGATATTAATTACCCTTCGGGTTGTAATGCTGAGTCCGCTGCGCGACAGAGTGGACCAATATTTTTGTCCGTTTGATTAGAACGGGACAAATATTTGGTTTAGAATGTGTCACTAAACAAGGATGAACTGAAACTGACGACTGCTTGAAGACTAAGGTGATGCTGACTATCGAGTGAAGACTGGCCTTTGCCTCGGGTTTGAGCTTATATACTGGTTCGTGGATCGAATACTGGAAATTGAGTGGACATTGATGCGATGGAAGGGGATGCGGAGATGACGTAGCACGCAGTACCGCAGGTAGCAAAAACCCTGGACGGCGACCGAAGCGATGCGTACTAGCCCGTCATAAAAAATGCTGCCTATGAAGGCGTACCTTGTTTAAAGGGTGTAAATGGTTTCATTGCCGGAAGGAAAGTTATGGCATCTACGACCCTAGAAACCTAACGGACGCTACCTTTTGTCAATGGCACCTCGCTTGTTGACGGACGGGCAACTCGCCTCGTTGAGTCGGAGTTTTCCCGTCAATAAATGTTTTTTCTTCTTTTGGGGAGGTGGAAGGAAAAGGGAATTCGTCCCAGAGAAAGCTGAGCCGATGCGGCCCGAAATTCCGTGGAAGGACGGAACAAATATTACAGGTACAGAGCTTCGAGCAGGAGGCAGAGCTGGAGGCAGCTATTGCCGGCCATATAACTACATCATTTGTTTGGACAAAGATAAAAGAATACCTATCTCACTCTAACCCAGGATCGAACAAAGAAGCTCATAATCCTGTCCTTGTATACAATTTTTCTATTAATTTTTAAATTCCTACTAAATTCCTCACCTATACATTTCTACCTTTTTGCCACAACCTGCATTTTTCTTATGTATCTACGCGAAATTAAGAAACTCTTATTGTTATATTTTCTGAACGAATTAAAACATGGATACATTAATTAAGCTTGTACCCATGTATCTCGGACCAGTGCTCTCGTGACCCTGTGCATTAAGAAGTACATGGGTTAATACACGGATATATTAACTATACGTGCATACGTGCATTTAGGGTCCGGTTAAATAGGTAATGTTCATAGTTCCCATTTTTTCACATAAGAGCATTTTCTCTAGAGACATAGTTCTATTCATTATTTCACTAGGATTATAGGGGGTCTTAAGGGTATTAAAAATTCCCACATCTCTAATTTTTCTATCCTCGTCAAGATTTGGAAAAACAGAAGGTAATTTCTGAATTGTTTCAATTAATTTACCTATACCATTTTTATTACCAACTTTTAACATATTGCTTTGCTCTAAAAGGGGTACTTTGACGCGATCAAAAATTAATTATACTTTAAAACAACAACAGAAAACAAATAAATACTTGAATGATATATAAGATTTTATGGTTTATTTTACGATGCTATGAACTATAAAATAACAGTGTTAATTTTGTTTCAAATGCTGTTTATTTAGGTTTTAACCGCTATCTTTCTGTATTCCTCTTTTTTAAAGATTGCTCGACGGTGTGCAGGATTCTTACCAAACGGGATTGCCTGGAACAAAAATTCAAAAGATGCTTAAAACTAAGATATATGTACATCGAACATTCCCATTTTTGTGAAAATTATCAAAATGACTGCTGTTTGTGTCTGACTTATCGAATTTGTACGAAAAATTTCTATGTTTTTTTTCTTCATAATTTCTAAAATTATTAGAAATTAGAAAGACACGGATCGTCAGTGTCTAATATATATATATATTATACTAAAGGCATCTGCAAAATTTCGAGGTAATCGGTTGATCTAATCTCGAGATATTTTGCACACCGTTTTTAAAAACATTGTTTTAAGAGAAACGTGTTTAAAGTTTCCGAACGTAATTTTTCATATGTTAACACTACGGCGCGCACGTGTACGTGAATCAGCTATAGGCTTCTTATTTATAAAAGCAATTTTTTTAAAAGGCTGGAATATTTTGTAGTTTATTTTTAACATTTCAAACGAACTGCTACGTTAGACAAGAAAAATTCGATTTTTTTTTTCAATTTCAAAGTGTTCAGGTCCCTTAATATATCTAACATTTCGTTTTGAAGATGATGCGACGAGGCAAAAGTTCAAATATGATGCGGCAAGGACAGAGGTCGAGGATGAGTCAAGGGTGAAATCAGTAATTTCAATGACAATAATAAAAATCGTCTGCACGTTTATTCATTATTAGAGGTCGTTTGCAGACCATTTGTAGGAAATGTAGAAATAGGGATTACATGTAGGGTTATGTCAAAGTTATGTCAATTATTAAATTAGCAATAGTATATATGTATGGGTAATAAAAACAAAAAACTTGATTAATTCATCAAATGTTTGTTGTAATATGTGCCTTTTCTGCAGAATCTCTTGCTATCCCTGCTGCCCGACAACGCATTCTCGTCTAGGCCTTGTAAACACAACACGTCAGAAATGTACCGTGTACACCTACAAAAACATATTTCAAGTGTCTTAAAGATGTTTCGAAACAGACGCCTTTAAATAATCTTGTTTCGGGCGTCGTTTCAACGTCTGGAATAAGATGTCTTAAAGAAGTCTATTTGAGCTCGTAAGACGTTTAGACTTGAAATGGACGTGTTAGACGCTAGGGAACCAGACCAATCGAAAATACACGTATAGAGCGCAAGTTAGTCGGACAGAGAGGATATGCGCTTATAGAGAACTGGACTGGCAAAGCGAGCTGTTCGCTCCCTGCCGAATTTCATATCTACAATTTTACGAATTGCTTGCTAGTTGCGTCTTTCCTCTGCAGTTTAGAAAAATGTAACACTGGGGTTCGCGTCGGTGAAGGTGGAAAAAAAGCGTTATTTTTCCCAATATATAAACTTTATTCAAACTCTATCTTAACTTATCGGTGGACGAATTAACAATTAAAATCTATTATTATAAACAAATATTTCGGTGAGACTACTCAAATAATCTTTAAAAAATTAACAAAAATAAATTATCCTGTTCTATATAACAAAATTAACATATTATTGTGGGAGAAAGCCCTTCCTTGTAGGTATCGTTAATAGCCTGTTCCATTTGCATCATCAAATCGCTTAGTTAACATCACGTGATTGCAATTCCCGTTATTAACATGATGGATCCTTTCAAACAGTGGAGAAGTCGATGATAAAATGATCGGAATATTTTCAAATTTGGCTAAAATTATCGCCATATCTCGAGCATTGTATGTATATAATTTCCTGTTCTTATTTTTGAAAGACGAATCATGCTCTTCATCGACAATAATTAACTTTATGTTTTTATAAGGTCAAAAAGGCTCAAGGAAGAAATAACTGTTTCCACTATTAAATGATTTCGATGAATTTCAGGTGTTTTCACAAGCAGAAAAATCAAGAGCGAGCTCGTGGATTATAAAATTAATTGCTCCTTTAACCAATTGTTTTGGCAAAGATTGCTACGGCCTGCATGTTTGCTGTGCTTCTTCAATTTCACGTTTTCGAACTACAAAAGGAATTACATTGGTTACTTGTACCACTTCTTCTATGTTCTTGCTATTTCTCGGGCTATCAAGATATTCTCTAGCTAACTCCTCTTTTATCTAGAAGATCCCAGAGAGCTTGTTGCTATTTTTACTACCTCCTTTGCTCTTACTCTGATTACTAGTACACTTACGGGTTTTTCTCTTAGGATCATTTTTTTTTGTGAACTATCCCAATCTTGTCTTTGGCCCGTTTCTACTAAGAAAGCAAAGGAGCTTTTTTAATTTTTTTTTACTTTTTTATATAGTATATTAAGTATCGCATTCGGCGAGCTATTTTTTATAAGATTATTTAAATAATCTGTTTTATTTCCTGCCTTATCAAAGCAAAGATCATGCAACTTTTCAAAAGTATGGCAAGTACCAAGTCCTCCTCCATATAAAATCTTAGATAAATCCTTTGGCATAAAAAGCTCTTTCTCAGCTAAGAAATGATTTAAAAATGATTCTTTATTAAAACAAGATTTATGGAAATTTCTTAAAATGGAAGTAGCATTATCTCCTGTCATGGATAATATGTTAGATAAATTGCATGGCTTAAAGCCTGCTTTATGGAAATCATTTAAAAGTTGTGTTTTGTTTCCATTCCCATCAAAACAGATATCATGAAAATCTTTTAAAGCAGAACAAATCTTAGTTGCTGCTCCATGCAATATTTTAGATAAATTTTTTGGTGTAAAACCTTTCTTCTCAATTAAGAAACGATTCAAATACTTTTTTGTTTCGTTTATAAAACAAAAATCATGAAATTCTTTTAAACTATTCGCTGCCGCACTCAATATACCACATAAATCGCACGGCCTAAAACCCACATTGTAAAAATCCTTTAAAAGCTGTGTTTCCTTTCTTTTCTTATTAAAAGAAATATTATGCAGTTGTTTCAAAGTAAAAGAAGCACGAGCTCCTGTTCCACATAGTATAGAGGATAAGTTACTTGGTCTAAAACCTGCGTTGTAGAAGTCCTCTAAAAGCTCTGTTCTTTGTCCTTTGCTATTAAAACAAACGCTGTGCAACTCTTGAAAAGCACCTTTAGCCTTGCCTCCTGCTCTACTTAATATGCTAGACAAGTTATGCAACGTAAAGTTACTTCCCTCATCACCGACCCCTTCAATAAAATGTTTCAAACGCTGTGTTTGATTTCCTCTTGCATCAAACCAAGAGTCATATAAATCTTTAAAAGCTTCTGCAGCGTTAGCTCCTGCACCATTCAAAATACTGGACATATTAGACAGATTTATCTTCTCGTTTTCTAAAGTTTTTATATATAGTCTTTTGTTTCCTTCCTCATCAAACCAAAGATCATATAAATTTGTAAAAGTTTCAGGAGCTTTAGCTCTTGCTCCATGTAAAATACTGGAAATATTAGATAGACGTATCCCTTCCTTTTCTAACGTTTTGAAATATTGTGTTTTACCTCCTTCTTCATTAAACCAAAGATCATATAAGCCTTTAAAAGCTTCTGCAGCATTAGCTCCTGCTACATTCAAAATACTGGAAATATTAGTTAGATTTATTCCTTCTTTCTCCAGAGTTTTTAAACATTGTGTTTTACTTCCTTCTTCATCAAACCAAAGGATATGTAAGTCTTTAAAGGCTTTTGCAGCGTTAGCTCCTGCTCCACTTAAAATACTAGAAATATTACTTAGATTTATCTCCTCTCTCTCTAAAGTTTCTAGATATTGTGTTTTACTTCCTTCTTCATCGAACAAAAGGTCGTATAGGTCTTTAAAGGCTTTTGCAGCGTTAGCTCCTGCTCCACTCAAAATACTGGAAATATTACTTTGATTTATCTCTTCTTTGTCTAGAGTTTTTAGATATTGTGTTTTACTTCCTTCTTCATCAAACCATAGGTCATATAGGTCTTTAAAGGCTTTTGCAGCGTTAGCTCCTGTCACATGCAAAATACTCGACATAGTAGCTAAATTTATTCTTTCCTTCTTTAGTACCTCCAGACATATTTTCCCTTCTCCCTTAATTAAGAAACTTAAAAATTGATAAAATGCAGATATTCCTTCTCTGCCAACTACACTTCTGGCAAATTTGATTTCTTCATCAATATTTTCTACAATTTCCTGATAACTAGACCTATTATATTTTATATCTCCCAACAAATTTTCCATTATTCCCTTAGTAATAGGGCCAAATTCATGAGATTCTAACCAACGTAACGCTATTTCATGTAATTCTTCGCAATTATATGGAACATTACCCTCATCTATCCCATTTCTAATAACACTGTTCAATGCTTCCTTGTCACACTGATTAACTGCAAATATTAGTCTATCTAAAAATTTCTCTTTTATTTCTTTTTCACCCTCGCCAGAAAGTCTTCCTTCTTCTTTTTCTTTCTGCCAAAAAGGTGGCAGCTTTAACAAATTTAAAAGCCTTGTCATTTCTTTTTGCGAAAATTGATAAAGACCATTCTCATTTATACAAAAACAATCGTTAAAAATCTTATATCCTTTTTTTTTAATATTTATGTTATTGAATTGTAAAGGATAGAAATTTTTAGATCGTTCATATTTGAATTTCTTTTCTTCTGTAAGATTTAGGTCTGCATTAGTATAGATGACAAAATATTTTATATTTTCATCCTTTTCTAATTTTTCAATGAAAAGAGCGAAGCACTTATTCACAGAAAATGTATTCTTTTTCTCCTGCCGTTTAGAAGGAAATAACTGATAATAACCAATACTATTATTTGCATTGTGAGGCTTTATACAAGTAATGCTATCTTTATAATTGATAGTGACGTCAACAGATATGCCATAGTTTCTTTCCTCAAAATTGATGAGAAACATGTTTTTACGCAAGAACATATTGTGTAAGAAGGACATTAATAAATTGGATCCATATGTAATTTCAGATATATAACTTCCAAGTTTTCCATCTTTTTCTGAAGCTATTAAATCACGTAACACAATTTTTTGTAATGCTACATAACCGTCGTGAACTTTACTATTTTTTCCCATTTCACTTTTGATAATGCTGTTCAATTCTTCTCTATTAGGTTGATTAACTGCAAATACTAATTTATCCAAAAATGCTTCTTTTATTTCTTTCCGGGAATATTTCCTATCTTTTATTACTGTCTGCATAGCGGACGAAAATTCTAATCGCTTTAAAAGTTCATCTCTTATTATTTTATCTCGCGCAAATTGATAAAAACCACGCCCTTGTAGATTATCATTTGTAAAGAAAAAGTCTCTTAATATGATATCACGTTCTTCCATGCTATCAAATTTAAACGGATAAAAGTTTTTAAATCGTCCCCTTTTTAATCTGTTTCCTTTCGCAAGATTCAAGCTTGAATTAGTATAGATAACAAGGTATTCTATATCATTTGATAAATCATCTGTCTTAGAGATTAGATGTTTAACAAAACTATTAAGGTAATTATTCATGGAGAAACTTCGATTTTCTTTAGTAAATAATCTGGCATAACTAATATTATTATCTGTATAATATTTGTCTACATTTTCAATTTTTAGATGGATAGACTTCTTCTCGTAGCAAAGAACAATGTTACTAAACTTATCAATATCAGACTTTTCAAACGCTAACGATAATGAAGGATATTTATGTTTATATATGGACTTCCTTAGTAAGCAAAGAATCGACAAGTCTAATTGATACATAAGTCCAATCAATTGATGAGGAATACGTTGATAAGCATTACTCAATCCATCCCGTCTAGATCCATCTTGTAAATCGTGCCCACTTTTTGGTACCTTACTATCTTTGTCCACCATTTTTCCTTCAATTTCAGGACTTCCGCATAGAACATTTTTCAACTTTAGATTTCTTACTTCTGGACCGGAACCCATATTTCCAATGTCTTCTGCAGTAAATTCAATGTGTGGAATATATTCACAAAGTTTTCATATCCTTCTTTTACAGCATTACCCAAACATGAGCCTTTCTTCGACTGATTAACTTGTTGCGCATATTGCTTGCAACTTTCCCGTAAAGACTTTATACTGAATCCTCTACTACCTGTAATCAGATCCTCAAAACAAAAAGAAAAAAAGAAAAAAAGAAAAAAAGAAAAAAAGAAAAAAAGAAAAAAAGAAAAAGAAAACAATCTACTTTACCCGCAGCAGCTCCTATCTAAAGTCTTCAGGCAATTTCTTTCTTAATGTTTCCAAAGGTTGATTAAGCTTCTCTTGTTTCTGTTTATCCTTTACATTTTTTATCTAACTAAAAATGAAAATCGTTTCTTTAATAACAAATCATTTTAGAGCAGCAGCATCAGATGATAGATCTGGTAATCCATTTAATCCAAACATATCAAATCTACTATATTAACCAGCAGCAAAAATGATTAAAGATTATAATTAAAGGCATTATTTTATGTCGGATAATATCACTTTAATTAGTATATACTTTCATATATTTTATCATTATCGTTTTAAATCAAAACAACTACCGTGAGAACTGTTTCTAGATCAAGATTTAGAAAGGTTTTAACTATTTGTATTATTCTGCCTCCGTTGCTCTCTCTCTCTCTCTCCCTCTCTCTCTCTCTCTCTCTCTCTCTCTCTCTTTCGATGATTAGAGGAGCTTGCCAGAGACAAATATTATCTGAAGCAGAACTACATACTAAAGGAGACGATAAAGATTATTCCAACGGCGAGGGAGAAAGAGTACTGAGAAATTTCTTTGAAATTCTTTTTAATCTCTTTGAAGTAGATTTGGATCTGAAAGTCTACCAAATGCTCAAAGAGAAGAACGAAACGAACCTGATTGCTGTAACAATGAAGTTTTTGCATAATAAGCTTAAGAAATTAATCAAAAAGATTTCCAAATATGATGATTTGTGTTGGGACAAAAGGTTGGACAGAAGAGCAGGTTGCAAGACCGAGATTGCAGAATCTAAAGCCTACGTCAATGTTAGAAAAATAATATACACTTCGAAAGTTTGATTTCTAAGGAGTTCCTGTGCTTAGAGGCAAATTGAAAGGTCGAACCTAGAAGCTATACGAAAAGACTCAAAAACTTATATGCGGAACCTATACATAAACAAGTATATCGCTCAGCAACGTTTACTGCAACAATTGTAGATATTTTCGTAAACCAACAAATAGTCTCACTGTTTATTTCGGAATTGTATCGCGAGTTCCTGAATCCAGTCAAATTAGAAGAATTTTTATACTCTTACAAATTTTCATAGATTTTACAAGATTGCAAATTTTCATTGTACAACTATCATAGGAGAAACATTATATGAAAACATTGAGAAATGCTAATAAAAACGATATAATTAACAAGTTGACATATGGTGGATTAACACGTAAAGATAAAGAAAAGCCTTTTTAGCTGACGAAAAAGACAAAATAAGGGAAAGATATTGCCGTTATTACGAAACTCTCGTTACGAGAGTTTCCATCCACAGCAGCAAACCTTACCTGGATACTGAAATTACTATAGCTGAAGAAGAAAAAAGTGACAAAATAGTAAATCTAAATATTGTTTGGGTGCGTCGTATTCACACCCGATATTGCCACTCCGCGATATTAATTACCCTTCGGGTTGTAATGCTGAGTCCGCTGCGCGACAGAGTGGACCAATATTTTTGTCCGTTTGATTAGAACGGGACAAATATTTGGTTTAGAATGTGTCACTAAACAAGGATGAACTGAAACTGACGACTGCTTGAAGACTAAGGTGATGCTGACTATCGAGTGAAGACTGGCCTTTGCCTCGGGTTTGAGCTTATATACTGGTTCGTGGATCGAATACTGGAAATTGAGTGGACATTGATGCGATGGAAGGGGATGCGGAGATGACGTAGCACGCAGTACCGCAGGTAGCAAAAACCCTGGACGGCGACCGAAGCGATGCGTACTAACCCGTCATAAAAAATGCTGCCTATGAAGGCGTACCTTGTTTAAAGGGTGTAAATGGTTTCATTGCCGGAAGGAAAGTTATGGCATCTACGACCCTAGAAACCTAACGGACGCTACCTTTTGTCAATGGCACCTCGCTTGTTGACGGACGGGCAACTCGCCTCGTTGAGTCGGAGTTTTCCCGTCAATAAATGTTTTTTCTTCTTTTGGGGAGGTGGAAGGAAAAGGGAATTCGTCCCAGAGAAAGCTGAGCCGATGCGGCCCGAAATTCCGTGGAAGGACGGAACAAATATTACAGGTACAGAGCTTCGAGCAGGAGGTAGAGCTGGAGGCAGCTATTGCCGGCCATATAACTACATCATTTGTTTGGACAAAGATAAAAGAATACCTATCTCACTCTAACCCAGGATCGAACAAAGAAGCTCATAATCCTGTCCTTGTATACAATTTTTCTATTAATTTTTAAATTCCTACTAAATTCCTCACCTATACATTTCTACCTTTTTGCCACAACCTGCATTTTTCTTATGTATCTACGCGAAATTAAGAAACTCTTATTGTTATATTTTCTGAACGAATTAAAACATGGATACATTAATTAAGCTTGTACCCATGTATCTCGGACCAGTGCTCTCGTGACCCTGTGCATTAAGAAGTACATGGGTTAATACACGGATATATTAACTATACGTGCATACGTGCATTTAGGGTCCGGTTAAATAGGTAATGTTCATAGTTCCCATTTTTTCACATAAGAGCATTTTCTCTAGAGACATAGTTCTATTCATTATTTCACTAGGATTATAGGGGGTCTTAAGGGTATTAAAAATTCCCACATCTCTAATTTTTCTATCCTCGTCAAGATTTGGAAAAACAGAAGGTAATTTCTGAATTGTTTCAATTAATTTACCTATACCATTTTTATTACCAACTTTTAACATATTGCTTTGCTCTAAAAGGGGTACTTTGACGCGATCAAAAATTAATTATACTTTAAAACAACAACAGAAAACAAATAAATACTTGAATGATATATAAGATTTTATGGTTTATTTTACGATGCTATGAACTATAAAATAACAGTGTTAATTTTGTTTCAAATGCTGTTTATTTAGGTTTTAACCGCTATCTTTCTGTATTCCTCTTTTTTAAAGATTGCTCGACGGTGTGCAGGATTCTTACCAAACGGGATTGCCTGGAACAAAAATTCAAAAGATGCTTAAAACTAAGATATATGTACATCGAACATTCCCATTTTTGTGAAAATTATCAAAATGACTGCTGTTTGTGTCTGACTTATCGAATTTGTACGAAAAATTTCTATGTTTTTTTTCTTCATAATTTCTAAAATTATTAGAAATTAGAAAGACACGGATCGTCAGTGTCTAATATATATATATATTATACTAAAGGCATCTGCAAAATTTCGAGGTAATCGGTTGATCTAATCTCGAGATATTTTGCACACCGTTTTTAAAAACATTGTTTTAAGAGAAACGTGTTTAAAGTTTCCGAACGTAATTTTTCATATGTTAACACTACGGCGCGCACGTGTACGTGAATCAGCTATAGGCTTCTTATTTATAAAAGCAATTTTTTTAAAAGGCTGGAATATTTTGTAGTTTATTTTTAACATTTCAAACGAACTGCTACGTTAGACAAGAAAAATTCGATTTTTTTTTTCAATTTCAAAGTGTTCAGGTCCCTTAATATATCTAACATTTCGTTTTGAAGATGATGCGACGAGGCAAAAGTTCAAATATGATGCGGCAAGGACAGAGGTCGAGGATGAGTCAAGGGTGAAATCAGTAATTTCAATGACAATAATAAAAATCGTCTGCACGTTTATTCATTATTAGAGGTCGTTTGCAGACCATTTGTAGGAAATGTAGAAATAGGGATTACATGTAGGGTTATGTCAAAGTTATGTCAATTATTAAATTAGCAATAGTATATATGTATGGGTAATAAAAACAAAAAACTTGATTAATTCATCAAATGTTTGTTGTAATATGTGCCTTTTCTGCAGAATCTCTTGCTATCCCTGCTGCCCGACAACGCATTCTCGTCTAGGCCTTGTAAACACAACACGTCAGAAATGTACCGTGTACACCTACAAAAACATATTTCAAGTGTCTTAAAGATGTTTCGAAACAGACGCCTTTAAATAATCTTGTTTCGGGCGTCGTTTCAACGTCTGGAATAAGATGTCTTAAAGAAGTCTATTTGAGCTCGTAAGACGTTTAGACTTGAAATGGACGTGTTAGACGCTAGGGAACCAGACCAATCGAAAATACACGTATAGAGCGCAAGTTAGTCGGACAGAGAGGATATGCGCTTATAGAGAACTGGACTGGCAAAGCGAGCTGTTCGCTCCCTGCCGAATTTCATATCTACAATTTTACGAATTGCTTGCTAGTTGCGTCTTTCCTCTGCAGTTTAGAAAAATGTAACACTGGGGTTCGCGTCGGTGAAGGTGGAAAAAAAGCGTTATTTTTCCCAATATATAAACTTTATTCAAACTCTATCTTAACTTATCGGTGGACGAATTAACAATTAAAATCTATTATTATAAACAAATATTTCGGTGAGACTACTCAAATAATCTTTAAAAAATTAACAAAAATAAATTATCCTGTTCTATATAACAAAATTAACATATTATTGTGGGAGAAAGCCCTTCCTTGTAGGTATCGTTAATAGCCTGTTCCATTTGCATCATCAAATCGCTTAGTTAACATCACGTGATTGCAATTCCCGTTATTAACATGATGGATCCTTTCAAACAGTGGAGAAGTCGATGATAAAATGATCGGAATATTTTCAAATTTGGCTAAAATTATCGCCATATCTCGAGCATTGTATGTATATAATTTCCTGTTCTTATTTTTGAAAGACGAATCATGCTCTTCATCGACAATAATTAACTTTATGTTTTTATAAGGTCAAAAAGGCTCAAGGAAGAAATAACTGTTTCCACTATTAAATGATTTCGATGAATTTCAGGTGTTTTCACAAGCAGAAAAATCAAGAGCGAGCTCGTGGATTATAAAATTAATTGCTCCTTTAACCAATTGTTTTGGCAAAGATTGCTACGGCCTGCATGTTTGCTGTGCTTCTTCAATTTCACGTTTTCGAACTACAAAAGGAATTACATTGGTTACTTGTACCACTTCTTCTATGTTCTTGCTATTTCTCGGGCTATCAAGATATTCTCTAGCTAACTCCTCTTTTATCTAGAAGATCCCAGAGAGCTTGTTGCTATTTTTACTACCTCCTTTGCTCTTACTCTGATTACTAGTACACTTACGGGTTTTTCTCTTAGGATCATTTTTTTTTGTGAACTATCCCAATCTTGTCTTTGGCCCGTTTCTACTAAGAAAGCAAAGGAGCTTTTTTAATTTTTTTTTACTTTTTTATATAGTATATTAAGTATCGCATTCGGCGAGCTATTTTTTATAAGATTATTTAAATAATCTGTTTTATTTCCTGCCTTATCAAAGCAAAGATCATGCAACTTTTCAAAAGTATGGCAAGTACCAAGTCCTCCTCCATATAAAATCTTAGATAAATCTTTTGGCATAAAAAGCTCTTTCTCAGCTAAGAAATGATTTAAAAATGATTCTTTATTAAAACAAGATTTATGGAAATTTCTTAAAATGGAAGTAGCATTATCTCCTGTCATGGATAATATGTTAGATAAATTGCATGGCTTAAAGCCTGCTTTATGGAAATCATTTAAAAGTTGTGTTTTGTTTCCATTCCCATCAAAACAGATATCATGAAAATCTTTTAAAGCAGAACAAATCTTAGTTGCTGCTCCATGCAATATTTTAGATAAATTTTTTGGTGTAAAACCTTTCTTCTCAATTAAGAAACGATTCAAATACTTTTTTGTTTCGTTTATAAAACAAAAATCATGAAATTCTTTTAAACTATTCGCTGCCGCACTCAATATACCACATAAATCGCACGGCCTAAAACCCACATTGTAAAAATCCTTTAAAAGCTGTGTTTCCTTTCTTTTCTTATTAAAAGAAATATTATGCAGTTGTTTCAAAGTAAAAGAAGCACGAGCTCCTGTTCCACATAGTATAGAGGATAAGTTACTTGGTCTAAAACCTGCGTTGTAGAAGTCCTCTAAAAGCTCTGTTCTTTGTCCTTTGCTATTAAAACAAACGCTGTGCAACTCTTGAAAAGCACCTTTAGCCTTGCCTCCTGCTCTACTTAATATGCTAGACAAGTTATGCAACGTAAAGTTACTTCCCTCATCACCGACCCCTTCAATAAAATGTTTCAAACGCTGTGTTTGATTTCCTCTTGCATCAAACCAAGAGTCATATAAATCTTTAAAAGCTTCTGCAGCGTTAGCTCCTGCACCATTCAAAATACTGGACATATTAGACAGATTTATCTTCTCGTTTTCTAAAGTTTTTATATATAGTCTTTTGTTTCCTTCCTCATCAAACCAAAGATCATATAAATTTGTAAAAGTTTCAGGAGCTTTAGCTCTTGCTCCATGTAAAATACTGGAAATATTAGATAGACGTATCCCTTCCTTTTCTAACGTTTTGAAATATTGTGTTTTACCTCCTTCTTCATTAAACCAAAGATCATATAAGCCTTTAAAAGCTTCTGCAGCATTAGCTCCTGCTACATTCAAAATACTGGAAATATTAGTTAGATTTATTCCTTCTTTCTCCAGAGTTTTTAAACATTGTGTTTTACTTCCTTCTTCATCAAACCAAAGGATATGTAAGTCTTTAAAGGCTTTTGCAGCGTTAGCTCCTGCTCCACTTAAAATACTAGAAATATTACTTAGATTTATCTCCTCTCTCTCTAAAGTTTCTAGATATTGTGTTTTACTTCCTTCTTCATCGAACAAAAGGTCGTATAGGTCTTTAAAGGCTTTTGCAGCGTTAGCTCCTGCTCCACTCAAAATACTGGAAATATTACTTTGATTTATCTCTTCTTTGTCTAGAGTTTTTAGATATTGTGTTTTACTTCCTTCTTCATCAAACCATAGGTCATATAGGTCTTTAAAGGCTTTTGCAGCGTTAGCTCCTGTCACATGCAAAATACTCGACATAGTAGCTAAATTTATTCTTTCCTTCTTTAGTACCTCCAGACATATTTTCCCTTCTCCCTTAATTAAGAAACTTAAAAATTGATAAAATGCAGATATTCCTTCTCTGCCAACTACACTTCTGGCAAATTTGATTTCTTCATCAATATTTTCTACAATTTCCTGATAACTAGACCTATTATATTTTATATCTCCCAACAAATTTTCCATTATTCCCTTAGTAATAGGGCCAAATTCATGAGATTCTAACCAACGTAACGCTATTTCATGTAATTCTTCGCAATTATATGGAACATTACCCTCATCTATCCCATTTCTAATAACACTGTTCAATGCTTCCTTGTCACACTGATTAACTGCAAATATTAGTCTATCTAAAAATTTCTCTTTTATTTCTTTTTCACCCTCGCCAGAAAGTCTTCCTTCTTCTTTTTCTTTCTGCCAAAAAGGTGGCAGCTTTAACAAATTTAAAAGCCTTGTCATTTCTTTTTGCGAAAATTGATAAAGACCATTCTCATTTATACAAAAACAATCGTTAAAAATCTTATATCCTTTTTTTTTAATATTTATGTTATTGAATTGTAAAGGATAGAAATTTTTAGATCGTTCATATTTGAATTTCTTTTCTTCTGTAAGATTTAGGTCTGCATTAGTATAGATGACAAAATATTTTATATTTTCATCCTTTTCTAATTTTTCAATGAAAAGAGCGAAGCACTTATTCACAGAAAATGTATTCTTTTTCTCCTGCCGTTTAGAAGGAAATAACTGATAATAACCAATACTATTATTTGCATTGTGAGGCTTTATACAAGTAATGCTATCTTTATAATTGATAGTGACGTCAACAGATATGCCATAGTTTCTTTCCTCAAAATTGATGAGAAACATGTTTTTACGCAAGAACATATTGTGTAAGAAGGACATTAATAAATTGGATCCATATGTAATTTCAGATATATAACTTCCAAGTTTTCCATCTTTTTCTGAAGCTATTAAATCACGTAACACAATTTTTTGTAATGCTACATAACCGTCGTGAACTTTACTATTTTTTCCCATTTCACTTTTGATAATGCTGTTCAATTCTTCTCTATTAGGTTGATTAACTGCAAATACTAATTTATCCAAAAATGCTTCTTTTATTTCTTTCCGGGAATATTTCCTATCTTTTATTACTGTCTGCATAGCGGACGAAAATTCTAATCGCTTTAAAAGTTCATCTCTTATTATTTTATCTCGCGCAAATTGATAAAAACCACGCCCTTGTAGATTATCATTTGTAAAGAAAAAGTCTCTTAATATGATATCACGTTCTTCCATGCTATCAAATTTAAACGGATAAAAGTTTTTAAATCGTCCCCTTTTTAATCTGTTTCCTTTCGCAAGATTCAAGCTTGAATTAGTATAGATAACAAGGTATTCTATATCATTTGATAAATCATCTGTCTTAGAGATTAGATGTTTAACAAAACTATTAAGGTAATTATTCATGGAGAAACTTCGATTTTCTTTAGTAAATAATCTGGCATAACTAATATTATTATCTGTATAATATTTGTCTACATTTTCAATTTTTAGATGGATAGACTTCTTCTCGTAGCAAAGAACAATGTTACTAAACTTATCAATATCAGACTTTTCAAACGCTAACGATAATGAAGGATATTTATGTTTATATATGGACTTCCTTAGTAAGCAAAGAATCGACAAGTCTAATTGATACATAAGTCCAATCAATTGATGAGGAATACGTTGATAAGCATTACTCAATCCATCCCGTCTAGATCCATCTTGTAAATCGTGCCCACTTTTTGGTACCTTACTATCTTTGTCCACCATTTTTCCTTCAATTTCAGGACTTCCGCATAGAACATTTTTCAACTTTAGATTTCTTACTTCTGGACCGGAACCCATATTTCCAATGTCTTCTGCAGTAAATTCAATGTGTGGAATATATTCACAAAGTTTTCATATCCTTCTTTTACAGCATTACCCAAACATGAGCCTTTCTTCGACTGATTAACTTGTTGCGCATATTGCTTGCAACTTTCCCGTAAAGACTTTATACTGAATCCTCTACTACCTGTAATCAGATCCTCAAAACAAAAAGAAAAAAAGAAAAAAAGAAAAAAAGAAAAAAAGAAAAAAAGAAAAAGAAAACAATCTACTTTACCCGCAGCAGCTCCTATCTAAAGTCTTCAGGCAATTTCTTTCTTAATGTTTCCAAAGGTTGATTAAGCTTCTCTTGTTTCTGTTTATCCTTTACATTTTTTATCTAACTAAAAATGAAAATCGTTTCTTTAATAACAAATCATTTTAGAGCAGCAGCATCAGATGATAGATCTGGTAATCCATTTAATCCAAACATATCAAATCTACTATATTAACCAGCAGCAAAAATGATTAAAGATTATAATTAAAGGCATTATTTTATGTCGGATAATATCACTTTAATTAGTATATACTTTCATATATTTTATCATTATCGTTTTAAATCAAAACAACTACCGTGAGAACTGTTTCTAGATCAAGATTTAGAAAGGTTTTAACTATTTGTATTATTCTGCCTCCGTTGCTCTCTCTCTCTCTCTCCCTCTCTCTCTCTCTCTCTCTCTCTCTCTCTTTCGATGATTAGAGGAGCTTGCCAGAGACAAATATTATCTGAAGCAGAACTACATACTAAAGGAGACGATAAAGATTATTCCAACGGCGAGGGAGAAAGAGTACTGAGAAATTTCTTTGAAATTCTTTTTAATCTCTTTGAAGTAGATTTGGATCTGAAAGTCTACCAAATGCTCAAAGAGAAGAACGAAACGAACCTGATTGCTGTAACAATGAAGTTTTTGCATAATAAGCTTAAGAAATTAATCAAAAAGATTTCCAAATATGATGATTTGTGTTGGGACAAAAGGTTGGACAGAAGAGCAGGTTGCAAGACCGAGATTGCAGAATCTAAAGCCTACGTCAATGTTAGAAAAATAATATACACTTCGAAAGTTTGATTTCTAAGGAGTTCCTGTGCTTAGAGGCAAATTGAAAGGTCGAACCTAGAAGCTATACGAAAAGACTCAAAAACTTATATGCGGAACCTATACATAAACAAGTATATCGCTCAGCAACGTTTACTGCAACAATTGTAGATATTTTCGTAAACCAACAAATAGTCTCACTGTTTATTTCGGAATTGTATCGCGAGTTCCTGAATCCAGTCAAATTAGAAGAATTTTTATACTCTTACAAATTTTCATAGATTTTACAAGATTGCAAATTTTCATTGTACAACTATCATAGGAGAAACATTATATGAAAACATTGAGAAATGCTAATAAAAACGATATAATTAACAAGTTGACATATGGTGGATTAACACGTAAAGATAAAGAAAAGCCTTTTTAGCTGACGAAAAAGACAAAAGAAGGGAAAGATATTGCCGTTATTACGAAACTCTCGTTACGAGAGTTTCCATCCACAGCAGCAAACCTTACCTGGATACTGAAATTACTATAGCTGAAGAAGAAAAAAGTGACAAAATAGTAAATCTAAATATTGTTTGGGTGCGTCGTATTCACACCCGATATTGCCACTCCGCGATATTAATTACCCTTCGGGTTGTAATGCTGAGTCCGCTGCGCGACAGAGTGGACCAATATTTTTGTCCGTTTGATTAGAACGGGACAAATATTTGGTTTAGAATGTGTCACTAAACAAGGATGAACTGAAACTGACGACTGCTTGAAGACTAAGGTGATGCTGACTATCGAGTGAAGACTGGCCTTTGCCTCGGGTTTGAGCTTATATACTGGTTCGTGGATCGAATACTGGAAATTGAGTGGACATTGATGCGATGGAAGGGGATGCGGAGATGACGTAGCACGCAGTACCGCAGGTAGCAAAAACCCTGGACGGCGACCGAAGCGATGCGTACTAACCCGTCATAAAAAATGCTGCCTATGAAGGCGTACCTTGTTTAAAGGGTGTAAATGGTTTCATTGCCGGAAGGAAAGTTATGGCATCTACGACCCTAGAAACCTAACGGACGCTACCTTTTGTCAATGGCACCTCGCTTGTTGACGGACGGGCAACTCGCCTCGTTGAGTCGGAGTTTTCCCGTCAATAAATGTTTTTTCTTCTTTTGGGGAGGTGGAAGGAAAAGGGAATTCGTCCCAGAGAAAGCTGAGCCGATGCGGCCCGAAATTCCGTGGAAGGACGGAACAAATATTACAGGTACAGAGCTTCGAGCAGGAGGTAGAGCTGGAGGCAGCTATTGCCGGCCATATAACTACATCATTTGTTTGGACAAAGATAAAAGAATACCTATCTCACTCTAACCCAGGATCGAACAAAGAAGCTCATAATCCTGTCCTTGTATACAATTTTTCTATTAATTTTTAAATTCCTACTAAATTCCTCACCTATACATTTCTACCTTTTTGCCACAACCTGCATTTTTCTTATGTATCTACGCGAAATTAAGAAACTCTTATTGTTATATTTTCTGAACGAATTAAAACATGGATACATTAATTAAGCTTGTACCCATGTATCTCGGACCAGTGCTCTCGTGACCCTGTGCATTAAGAAGTACATGGGTTAATACACGGATATATTAACTATACGTGCATACGTGCATTTAGGGTCCGGTTAAATAGGTAATGTTCATAGTTCCCATTTTTTCACATAAGAGCATTTTCTCTAGAGACATAGTTCTATTCATTATTTCACTAGGATTATAGGGGGTCTTAAGGGTATTAAAAATTCCCACATCTCTAATTTTTCTATCCTCGTCAAGATTTGGAAAAACAGAAGGTAATTTCTGAATTGTTTCAATTAATTTACCTATACCATTTTTATTACCAACTTTTAACATATTGCTTTGCTCTAAAAGGGGTACTTTGACGCGATCAAAAATTAATTATACTTTAAAACAACAACAGAAAACAAATAAATACTTGAATGATATATAAGATTTTATGGTTTATTTTACGATGCTATGAACTATAAAATAACAGTGTTAATTTTGTTTCAAATGCTGTTTATTTAGGTTTTAACCGCTATCTTTCTGTATTCCTCTTTTTTAAAGATTGCTCGACGGTGTGCAGGATTCTTACCAAACGGGATTGCCTGGAACAAAAATTCAAAAGATGCTTAAAACTAAGATATATGTACATCGAACATTCCCATTTTTGTGAAAATTATCAAAATGACTGCTGTTTGTGTCTGACTTATCGAATTTGTACGAAAAATTTCTATGTTTTTTTTCTTCATAATTTCTAAAATTATTAGAAATTAGAAAGACACGGATCGTCAGTGTCTAATATATATATATATTATACTAAAGGCATCTGCAAAATTTCGAGGTAATCGGTTGATCTAATCTCGAGATATTTTGCACACCGTTTTTAAAAACATTGTTTTAAGAGAAACGTGTTTAAAGTTTCCGAACGTAATTTTTCATATGTTAACACTACGGCGCGCACGTGTACGTGAATCAGCTATAGGCTTCTTATTTATAAAAGCAATTTTTTTAAAAGGCTGGAATATTTTGTAGTTTATTTTTAACATTTCAAACGAACTGCTACGTTAGACAAGAAAAATTCGATTTTTTTTTTCAATTTCAAAGTGTTCAGGTCCCTTAATATATCTAACATTTCGTTTTGAAGATGATGCGACGAGGCAAAAGTTCAAATATGATGCGGCAAGGACAGAGGTCGAGGATGAGTCAAGGGTGAAATCAGTAATTTCAATGACAATAATAAAAATCGTCTGCACGTTTATTCATTATTAGAGGTCGTTTGCAGACCATTTGTAGGAAATGTAGAAATAGGGATTACATGTAGGGTTATGTCAAAGTTATGTCAATTATTAAATTAGCAATAGTATATATGTATGGGTAATAAAAACAAAAAACTTGATTAATTCATCAAATGTTTGTTGTAATATGTGCCTTTTCTGCAGAATCTCTTGCTATCCCTGCTGCCCGACAACGCATTCTCGTCTAGGCCTTGTAAACACAACACGTCAGAAATGTACCGTGTACACCTACAAAAACATATTTCAAGTGTCTTAAAGATGTTTCGAAACAGACGCCTTTAAATAATCTTGTTTCGGGCGTCGTTTCAACGTCTGGAATAAGATGTCTTAAAGAAGTCTATTTGAGCTCGTAAGACGTTTAGACTTGAAATGGACGTGTTAGACGCTAGGGAACCAGACCAATCGAAAATACACGTATAGAGCGCAAGTTAGTCGGACAGAGAGGATATGCGCTTATAGAGAACTGGACTGGCAAAGCGAGCTGTTCGCTCCCTGCCGAATTTCATATCTACAATTTTACGAATTGCTTGCTAGTTGCGTCTTTCCTCTGCAGTTTAGAAAAATGTAACACTGGGGTTCGCGTCGGTGAAGGTGGAAAAAAAGCGTTATTTTTCCCAATATATAAACTTTATTCAAACTCTATCTTAACTTATCGGTGGACGAATTAACAATTAAAATCTATTATTATAAACAAATATTTCGGTGAGACTACTCAAATAATCTTTAAAAAATTAACAAAAATAAATTATCCTGTTCTATATAACAAAATTAACATATTATTGTGGGAGAAAGCCCTTCCTTGTAGGTATCGTTAATAGCCTGTTCCATTTGCATCATCAAATCGCTTAGTTAACATCACGTGATTGCAATTCCCGTTATTAACATGATGGATCCTTTCAAACAGTGGAGAAGTCGATGATAAAATGATCGGAATATTTTCAAATTTGGCTAAAATTATCGCCATATCTCGAGCATTGTATGTATATAATTTCCTGTTCTTATTTTTGAAAGACGAATCATGCTCTTCATCGACAATAATTAACTTTATGTTTTTATAAGGTCAAAAAGGCTCAAGGAAGAAATAACTGTTTCCACTATTAAATGATTTAGATGAATTTCAGGTGTTTTCACAAGCAGAAAAATCAAGAGCGAGCTCGTGGATTATAAAATTAATTGCTCCTTTAACCAATTGTTTTGGCAAAGATTGCTACGGCCTGCATGTTTGCTGTGCTTCTTCAATTTCACGTTTTCGAACTACAAAAGGAATTACATTGGTTACTTGTACCACTTCTTCTATGTTCTTGCTATTTCTCGGGCTATCAAGATATTCTCTAGCTAACTCCTCTTTTATCTAGAAGATCCCAGAGAGCTTGTTGCTATTTTTACTACCTCCTTTGCTCTTACTCTGATTACTAGTACACTTACGGGTTTTTCTCTTAGGATCATTTTTTTTTGTGAACTATCCCAATCTTGTCTTTGGCCCGTTTCTACTAAGAAAGCAAAGGAGCTTTTTTAATTTTTTTTTACTTTTTTATATAGTATATTAAGTATCGCATTCGGCGAGCTATTTTTTATAAGATTATTTAAATAATCTGTTTTATTTCCTGCCTTATCAAAGCAAAGATCATGCAACTTTTCAAAAGTATGGCAAGTACCAAGTCCTCCTCCATATAAAATCTTAGATAAATCTTTTGGCATAAAAAGCTCTTTCTCAGCTAAGAAATGATTTAAAAATGATTCTTTATTAAAACAAGATTTATGGAAATTTCTTAAAATGGAAGTAGCATTATCTCCTGTCATGGATAATATGTTAGATAAATTGCATGGCTTAAAGCCTGCTTTATGGAAATCATTTAAAAGTTGTGTTTTGTTTCCATTCCCATCAAAACAGATATCATGAAAATCTTTTAAAGCAGAACAAATCTTAGTTGCTGCTCCATGCAATATTTTAGATAAATTTTTTGGTGTAAAACCTTTCTTCTCAATTAAGAAACGATTCAAATACTTTTTTGTTTCGTTTATAAAACAAAAATCATGAAATTCTTTTAAACTATTCGCTGCCGCACTCAATATACCACATAAATCGCACGGCCTAAAACCCACATTGTAAAAATCCTTTAAAAGCTGTGTTTCCTTTCTTTTCTTATTAAAAGAAATATTATGCAGTTGTTTCAAAGTAAAAGAAGCACGAGCTCCTGTTCCACATAGTATAGAGGATAAGTTACTTGGTCTAAAACCTGCGTTGTAGAAGTCCTCTAAAAGCTCTGTTCTTTGTCCTTTGCTATTAAAACAAACGCTGTGCAACTCTTGAAAAGCACCTTTAGCCTTGCCTCCTGCTCTACTTAATATGCTAGACAAGTTATGCAATGTAAAGTTACTTCCCTCATCACCGACCCCTTCAATAAAATGTTTCAAACGCTGTGTTTGATTTCCTCTTGCATCAAACCAAGAGTCATATAAATCTTTAAAAGCTTCTGCAGCGTTAGCTCCTGCACCATTCAAAATACTGGACATATTAGACAGATTTATCTTCTCGTTTTCTAAAGTTTTTATATATAGTCTTTTGTTTCCTTCCTCATCAAACCAAAGATCATATAAATTTGTAAAAGTTTCAGGAGCTTTAGCTCTTGCTCCATGTAAAATACTGGAAATATTAGATAGACGTATCCCTTCCTTTTCTAACGTTTTGAAATATTGTGTTTTACCTCCTTCTTCATTAAACCAAAGATCATATAAGCCTTTAAAAGCTTCTGCAGCATTAGCTCCTGCTACATTCAAAATACTGGAAATATTAGTTAGATTTATTCCTTCTTTCTCCAGAGTTTTTAAACATTGTGTTTTACTTCCTTCTTCATCAAACCAAAGGATATGTAAGTCTTTAAAGGCTTTTGCAGCGTTAGCTCCTGCTCCACTTAAAATACTAGAAATATTACTTAGATTTATCTCCTCTCTCTCTAAAGTTTCTAGATATTGTGTTTTACTTCCTTCTTCATCGAACAAAAGGTCGTATAGGTCTTTAAAGGCTTTTGCAGCGTTAGCTCCTGCTCCACTCAAAATACTGGAAATATTACTTTGATTTATCTCTTCTTTGTCTAGAGTTTTTAGATATTGTGTTTTACTTCCTTCTTCATCAAACCATAGGTCATATAGGTCTTTAAAGGCTTTTGCAGCGTTAGCTCCTGTCACATGCAAAATACTCGACATAGTAGCTAAATTTATTCTTTCCTTCTTTAGTACCTCCAGACATATTTTCCCTTCTCCCTTAATTAAGAAACTTAAAAATTGATAAAATGCAGATATTCCTTCTCTGCCAACTACACTTCTGGCAAATTTGATTTCTTCATCAATATTTTCTACAATTTCCTGATAACTAGACCTATTATATTTTATATCTCCCAACAAATTTTCCATTATTCCCTTAGTAATAGGGCCAAATTCATGAGATTCTAACCAACGTAACGCTATTTCATGTAATTCTTCGCAATTATATGGAACATTACCCTCATCTATCCCATTTCTAATAACACTGTTCAATGCTTCCTTGTCACACTGATTAACTGCAAATATTAGTCTATCTAAAAATTTCTCTTTTATTTCTTTTTCACCCTCGCCAGAAAGTCTTCCTTCTTCTTTTTCTTTCTGCCAAAAAGGTGGCAGCTTTAACAAATTTAAAAGCCTTGTCATTTCTTTTTGCGAAAATTGATAAAGACCATTCTCATTTATACAAAAACAATCGTTAAAAATCTTATATCCTTTTTTTTTAATATTTATGTTATTGAATTGTAAAGGATAGAAATTTTTAGATCGTTCATATTTGAATTTCTTTTCTTCTGTAAGATTTAGGTCTGCATTAGTATAGATGACAAAATATTTTATATTTTCATCCTTTTCTAATTTTTCAATGAAAAGAGCGAAGCACTTATTCACAGAAAATGTATTCTTTTTCTCCTGCCGTTTAGAAGGAAATAACTGATAATAACCAATACTATTATTTGCATTGTGAGGCTTTATACAAGTAATGCTATCTTTATAATTGATAGTGACGTCAACAGATATGCCATAGTTTCTTTCCTCAAAATTGATGAGAAACATGTTTTTACGCAAGAACATATTGTGTAAGAAGGACATTAATAAATTGGATCCATATGTAATTTCAGATATATAACTTCCAAGTTTTCCATCTTTTTCTGAAGCTATTAAATCACGTAACACAATTTTTTGTAATGCTACATAACCGTCGTGAACTTTACTATTTTTTCCCATTTCACTTTTGATAATGCTGTTCAATTCTTCTCTATTAGGTTGATTAACTGCAAATACTAATTTATCCAAAAATGCTTCTTTTATTTCTTTCCGGGAATATTTCCTATCTTTTATTACTGTCTGCATAGCGGACGAAAATTCTAATCGCTTTAAAAGTTCATCTCTTATTATTTTATCTCGCGCAAATTGATAAAAACCACGCCCTTGTAGATTATCATTTGTAAAGAAAAAGTCTCTTAATATGATATCACGTTCTTCCATGCTATCAAATTTAAACGGATAAAAGTTTTTAAATCGTCCCCTTTTTAATCTGTTTCCTTTCGCAAGATTCAAGCTTGAATTAGTATAGATAACAAGGTATTCTATATCATTTGATAAATCATCTGTCTTAGAGATTAGATGTTTAACAAAACTATTAAGGTAATTATTCATGGAGAAACTTCGATTTTCTTTAGTAAATAATCTGGCATAACTAATATTATTATCTGTATAATATTTGTCTACATTTTCAATTTTTAGATGGATAGACTTCTTCTCGTAGCAAAGAACAATGTTACTAAACTTATCAATATCAGACTTTTCAAACGCTAACGATAATGAAGGATATTTATGTTTATATATGGACTTCCTTAGTAAGCAAAGAATCGACAAGTCTAATTGATACATAAGTCCAATCAATTGATGAGGAATACGTTGATAAGCATTACTCAATCCATCCCGTCTAGATCCATCTTGTAAATCGTGCCCACTTTTTGGTACCTTACTATCTTTGTCCACCATTTTTCCTTCAATTTCAGGACTTCCGCATAGAACATTTTTCAACTTTAGATTTCTTACTTCTGGACCGGAACCCATATTTCCAATGTCTTCTGCAGTAAATTCAATGTGTGGAATATATTCACAAAGTTTTCATATCCTTCTTTTACAGCATTACCCAAACATGAGCCTTTCTTCGACTGATTAACTTGTTGCGCATATTGCTTGCAACTTTCCCGTAAAGACTTTATACTGAATCCTCTACTACCTGTAATCAGATCCTCAAAACAAAAAGAAAAAAAGAAAAAAAGAAAAAAAGAAAAAAAGAAAAAGAAAACAATCTACTTTACCCGCAGCAGCTCCTATCTAAAGTCTTCAGGCAATTTCTTTCTTAATGTTTCCAAAGGTTGATTAAGCTTCTCTTGTTTCTGTTTATCCTTTACATTTTTTATCTAACTAAAAATGAAAATCGTTTCTTTAATAACAAATCATTTTAGAGCAGCAGCATCAGATGATAGATCTGGTAATCCATTTAATCCAAACATATCAAATCTACTATATTAACCAGCAGCAAAAATGATTAAAGATTATAATTAAAGGCATTATTTTATGTCGGATAATATCACTTTAATTAGTATATACTTTCATATATTTTATCATTATCGTTTTAAATCAAAACAACTACCGTGAGAACTGTTTCTAGATCAAGATTTAGAAAGGTTTTAACTATTTGTATTATTCTGCCTCCGTTGCTCTCTCTCTCTCTCTCCCTCTCTCTCTCTCTCTCTCTCTCTTTCGATGATTAGAGGAGCTTGCCAGAGACAAATATTATCTGAAGCAGAACTACATACTAAAGGAGACGATAAAGATTATTCCAACGGCGAGGGAGAAAGAGTACTGAGAAATTTCTTTGAAATTCTTTTTAATCTCTTTGAAGTAGATTTGGATCTGAAAGTCTACCAAATGCTCAAAGAGAAGAACGAAACGAACCTGATTGCTGTAACAATGAAGTTTTTGCATAATAAGCTTAAGAAATTAATCAAAAAGATTTCCAAATATGATGATTTGTGTTGGGACAAAAGGTTGGACAGAAGAGCAGGTTGCAAGACCGAGATTGCAGAATCTAAAGCCTACGTCAATGTTAGAAAAATAATATACACTTCGAAAGTTTGATTTCTAAGGAGTTCCTGTGCTTAGAGGCAAATTGAAAGGTCGAACCTAGAAGCTATACGAAAAGACTCAAAAACTTATATGCGGAACCTATACATAAACAAGTATATCGCTCAGCAACGTTTACTGCAACAATTGTAGATATTTTCGTAAACCAACAAATAGTCTCACTGTTTATTTCGGAATTGTATCGCGAGTTCCTGAATCCAGTCAAATTAGAAGAATTTTTATACTCTTACAAATTTTCATAGATTTTACAAGATTGCAAATTTTCATTGTACAACTATCATAGGAGAAACATTATATGAAAACATTGAGAAATGCTAATAAAAACGATATAATTAACAAGTTGACATATGGTGGATTAACACGTAAAGATAAAGAAAAGCCTTTTTAGCTGACGAAAAAGACAAAAGAAGGGAAAGATATTGCCGTTATTACGAAACTCTCGTTACGAGAGTTTCCATCCACAGCAGCAAACCTTACCTGGATACTGAAATTACTATAGCTGAAGAAGAAAAAAGTGACAAAATAGTAAATCTAAATATTGTTTGGGTGCGTCGTATTCACACCCGATATTGCCACTCCGCGATATTAATTACCCTTCGGGTTGTAATGCTGAGTCCGCTGCGCGACAGAGTGGACCAATATTTTTGTCCGTTTGATTAGAACGGGACAAATATTTGGTTTAGAATGTGTCACTAAACAAGGATGAACTGAAACTGACGACTGCTTGAAGACTAAGGTGATGCTGACTATCGAGTGAAGACTGGCCTTTGCCTCGGGTTTGAGCTTATATACTGGTTCGTGGATCGAATACTGGAAATTGAGTGGACATTGATGCGATGGAAGGGGATGCGGAGATGACGTAGCACGCAGTACCGCAGGTAGCAAAAACCCTGGACGGCGACCGAAGCGATGCGTACTAGCCCGTCATAAAAAATGCTGCCTATGAAGGCGTACCTTGTTTAAAGGGTGTAAATGGTTTCATTGCCGGAAGGAAAGTTATGGCATCTACGACCCTAGAAACCTAACGGACGCTACCTTTTGTCAATGGCACCTCGCTTGTTGACGGACGGGCAACTCGCCTCGTTGAGTCGGAGTTTTCCCGTCAATAAATGTTTTTTCTTCTTTTGGGGAGGTGGAAGGAAAAGGGAATTCGTCCCAGAGAAAGCTGAGCCGATGCGGCCCGAAATTCCGTGGAAGGACGGAACAAATATTACAGGTACAGAGCTTCGAGCAGGAGGCAGAGCTGGAGGCAGCTATTGCCGGCCATATAACTACATCATTTGTTTGGACAAAGATAAAAGAATACCTATCTCACTCTAACCCAGGATCGAACAAAGAAGCTCATAATCCTGTCCTTGTATACAATTTTTCTATTAATTTTTAAATTCCTACTAAATTCCTCACCTATACATTTCTACCTTTTTGCCACAACCTGCATTTTTCTTATGTATCTGCGCGAAATTAAGAAACTCTTATTGTTATATTTTCTGAACGAATTAAAACATGGATACATTAATTAAGCTTGTACCCATGTATCTCGAACCAGTGCTCTCGTGACCCTGTGCATTAAGAAGTACATGGGTTAATACACGGATATATTAACTATACGTGCATACGTGCATTTAGGGTCCGGTTAAATAGGTAATGTTCATAGTTCCCATTTTTTCACATAAGAGCATTTTCTCTAGAGACATAGTTCTATTCATTATTTCACTAGGATTATAGGGGGTCTTGAGGGTATTAAAAATTCCCACATCTCTAATTTTTCTATCCTCGTCAAGATTTGGAAAAACAGAAGGTAATTTCTGAATTGTTTCAATTAATTTACCTATACCATTTTTATTACCAACTTTTAACATATTGCTTTGCTCTAAAAGGGGTACTTTGACGCGATCAAAAATTAATTATACTTTAAAACAACAACAGAAAACAAATAAATACTTGAATGATATATAAGATTTTATGGTTTATTTTACGATGCTATGAACTATAAAATAACAGTGTTAATTTTGTTTCAAATGCTGTTTATTTAGGTTTTAACCGCTATCTTTCTGTATTCCTCTTTTTTAAAGATTGCTCGACGGTGTGCAGGATTCTTACCAAACGGGATTGCCTGGAACAAAAATTCAAAAGATGCTTAAAACTAAGATATATGTACATCGAACATTCCCATTTTTGTGAAAATTATCAAAATGACTGCTGTTTGTGTCTGACTTATCGAATTTGTACGAAAAATTTCTATGTTTTTTTTCTTCATAATTTCTAAAATTATTAGAAATTAGAAAGACACGGATCGTCAGTGTCTAATATATATATTATACTAAAGGCATCTGCAAAATTTCGAGGTAATCGGTTGATCTAATCTCGAGATATTTTGCACACCGTTTTTAAAAACATTGTTTTAAGAGAAACGTGTTTAAAGTTTCCGAACGTAATTTTTCATATGTTAACACTACGGCGCGCACGTGTACGTGAATCAGCTATTGGCTTCTTATTTATAAAAGCAATTTTTTTAAAAGGCTGGAATATTTTGTAGTTTATTTTTAACATTTCAAACGAACTGCTACGTTAGACAAGAAAAATTCGATTTTTTTTTTCAATTTCAAAGTGTTCAGGTCCCTTAATATATCTAACATTTCGTTTTGAAGATGATGCGACGAGGCAAAAGTTCAAATATGATGCGGCAAGGACAGAGGTCGAGGATGAGTCAAGGGTGAAATCAGTAATTTCAATGACAATAATAAAAATCGTCTGCACGTTTATTCATTATTAGAGGTCGTTTGCAGACCATTTGTAGGAAATGTAGAAATAGGGATTACATGTAGGGTTATGTCAAAGTTATGTCAATTATTAAATTAGCAATAGTATATATGTATGGGTAATAAAAACAAAAAACTTGATTAATTCATCAAATGTTTGTTGTAATATGTGCCTTTTCTGCAGAATCTCTTGCTATCCCTGCTGCCCGACAACGCATTCTCGTCTAGGCCTTGTAAACACAACACGTCAGAAATGTACCGTGTACACCTACAAAAACATATTTCAAGTGTCTTAAAGATGTTTCGAAACAGACGCCTTTAAATAATCTTGTTTCGGGCGTCGTTTCAACGTCTGGAATAAGATGTCTTAAAGAAGTCTATTTGAGCTCGTAAGACGTTTAGACTTGAAATGGACGTGTTAGACGCTAGGGAACCAGACCAATCGAAAATACACGTATAGAGCGCAAGTTAGTCGGACAGAGAGGATATGCGCTTATAGAGAACTGGACTGGCAAAGCGAGCTGTTCGCTCCCTGCCGAATTTCATATCTACAATTTTACGAATTGCTTGCTAGTTGCGTCTTTCCTCTGCAGTTTAGAAAAATGTAACACTGGGGTTCGCGTCGGTGAAGGTGGAAAAAAAGCGTTATTTTTCCCAATATATAAACTTTATTCAAACTCTATCTTAACTTATCGGTGGACGAATTAACAATTAAAATCTATTATTATAAACAAATATTTCGGTGAGACTACTCAAATAATCTTTAAAAAATTAACAAAAATAAATTATCCTGTTCTATATAACAAAATTAACATATTATTGTGGGAGAAAGCCCTTCCTTGTAGGTATCGTTAATAGCCTGTTCCATTTGCATCATCAAATCGCTTAGTTAACATCACGTGATTGCAATTCCCGTTATTAACATGATGGATCCTTTCAAACAGTGGAGAAGTCGATGATAAAATGATCGGAATATTTTCAAATTTGGCTAAAATTATCGCCATATCTCGAGCATTGTATGTATATAATTTCCTGTTCTTATTTTTGAAAGACGAATCATGCTCTTCATCGACAATAATTAACTTTATGTTTTTATAAGGTCAAAAAGGCTCAAGGAAGAAATAACTGTTTCCACTATTAAATGATTTAGATGAATTTCAGGTGTTTTCACAAGCAGAAAAATCAAGAGCGAGCTCGTGGATTATAAAATTAATTGCTCCTTTAACCAATTGTTTTGGCAAAGATTGCTACGGCCTGCATGTTTGCTGTGCTTCTTCAATTTCACGTTTTCGAACTACAAAAGGAATTACATTGGTTACTTGTACCACTTCTTCTATGTTCTTGCTATTTCTCGGGCTATCAAGATATTCTCTAGCTAACTCCTCTTTTATCTAGAAGATCCCAGAGAGCTTGTTGCTATTTTTACTACCTCCTTTGCTCTTACTCTGATTACTAGTACACTTACGGGTTTTTCTCTTAGGATCATTTTTTTTTTGTGAACTATCCCAATCTTGTCTTTGGCCCGTTTCTACTAAGAAAGCAAAGGAGCTTTTTTAATTTTTTTTTACTTTTTTATATAGTATATTAAGTATCGCATTCGGCGAGCTATTTTTTATAAGATTATTTAAATAATCTGTTTTATTTCCTGCCTTATCAAAGCAAAGATCATGCAACTTTTCAAAAGTATGGCAAGTACCAAGTCCTCCTCCATATAAAATCTTAGATAAATCCTTTGGCATAAAAAGCTCTTTCTCAGCTAAGAAATGATTTAAAAATGATTCTTTATTAAAACAAGATTTATGGAAATTTCTTAAAATGGAAGTAGCATTATCTCCTGTCATGGATAATATGTTAGATAAATTGCATGGCTTAAAGCCTGCTTTATGGAAATCATTTAAAAGTTGTGTTTTGTTTCCATTCCCATCAAAACAGATATCATGAAAATCTTTTAAAGCAGAACAAATCTTAGTTGCTGCTCCATGCAATATTTTAGATAAATTTTTTGGTGTAAAACCTTTCTTCTCAATTAAGAAACGATTCAAATACTTTTTTGTTTCGTTTATAAAACAAAAATCATGAAATTCTTTTAAACTATTCGCTGCTGCACTCAATATACCACATAAATCGCACGGCCTAAAACCCACATTGTAAAAATCCTTTAAAAGCTGTGTTTCCTTTCTTTTCTTATTAAAAGAAATATTATGCAGTTGTTTCAAAGTAAAAGAAGCACGAGCTCCTGTTCCACATAGTATAGAGGATAAGTTACTTGGTCTAAAACCTGCGTTGTAGAAGTCCTCTAAAAGCTCTGTTCTTTGTCCTTTGCTATTAAAACAAACGCTGTGCAACTCTTGAAAAGCACCTTTAGCCTTGCCTCCTGCTCTACTTAATATGCTAGACAAGTTATGCAACGTAAAGTTACTTCCCTCATCACCGACCCCTTCAATAAAATGTTTCAAACGCTGTGTTTGATTTCCTCTTGCATCAAACCAAGAGTCATATAAATCTTTAAAAGCTTCTGCAGCGTTAGCTCCTGCACCATTCAAAATACTGGACATATTAGACAGATTTATCTTCTCGTTTTCTAAAGTTTTTATATATAGTCTTTTGTTTCCTTCCTCATCAAACCAAAGATCATATAAATTTGTAAAAGTTTCAGGAGCTTTAGCTCTTGCTCCATGTAAAATACTGGAAATATTAGATAGACGTATCCCTTCCTTTTCTAACGTTTTGAAATATTGTGTTTTACCTCCTTCTTCATTAAACCAAAGATCATATAAGCCTTTAAAAGCTTTTGCAGCATTAGCTCCTGCTACATTCAAAATACTGGAAATATTAGTTAGATTTATTCCTTCTTTCTCCAGAGTTTTTAAACATTGTGTTTTACTTCCTTCTTCATCAAACCAAAGGATATGTAAGTCTTTAAAGGCTTTTGCAGCGTTAGCTCCTGCTCCACTTAAAATACTAGAAATATTACTTAGATTTATCTCCTCTCTCTCTAAAGTTTCTAGATATTGTGTTTTACTTCCTTCTTCATCGAACAAAAGGTCGTATAGGTCTTTAAAGGCTTTTGCAGCGTTAGCTCCTGCTCCACTCAAAATACTGGAAATATTACTTTGATTTATCTCTTCTTTGTCTAGAGTTTTTAGATATTGTGTTTTACTTCCTTCTTCATCAAACCATAGGTCATATAGGTCTTTAAAGTCTTTTGCAGCGTTAGCTCCTGTCACATGCAAAATACTCGACATAGTAGCTAAATTTATTCTTTCCTTCTTTAGTACCTCCAGACATATTTTCCCTTCTCCCTTAATTAAGAAACTTAAAAATTGATAAAATGCAGATATTCCTTCTCTGCCAACTACACTTCTGGCAAATTTGATTTCTTCATCAATATTTTCTACAATTTCCTGATAACTAGACCTATTATATTTTATATCTCCCAACAAATTTTCCATTATTCCCTTAGTAATAGGGCCAAATTCATGAGATTCTAACCAACGTAACGCTATTTCATGTAATTCTTCGCAATTATATGGAACATTACCCTCATCTATCCCATTTCTAATAACACTGTTCAATGCTTCCTTGTCACACTGATTAACTGCAAATATTAGTCTATCTAAAAATTTCTCTTTTATTTCTTTTTCACCCTCGCCAGAAAGTCTTCCTTCTTCTTTTTCTTTCTGCCAAAAAGGTGGCAGCTTTAACAAATTTAAAAGCCTTGTCATTTCTTTTTGCGAAAATTGATAAAGACCATTCTCATTTATACAAAAACAATCGTTAAAAATCTTATATCCTTTTTTTTTAATATTTATGTTATTGAATTGTAAAGGATAGAAATTTTTAGATCGTTCATATTTGAATTTCTTTTCTTCTGTAAGATTTAGGTCTGCATTAGTATAGATGACAAAATATTTTATATTTTCATCCTTTTCTAATTTTTCAATGAAAAGAGCGAAGCACTTATTCACAGAAAATGTATTCTTTTTCTCCTGCCGTTTAGAAGGAAATAACTGATAATAACCAATACTATTATTTGCATTGTGAGGCTTTATACAAGTAATGCTATCTTTATAATTGATAGTGACGTCAACAGATATGCCATAGTTTCTTTCCTCAAAATTGATGAGAAACATGTTTTTACGCAAGAACATATTGTGTAAGAAGGACATTAATAAATTGGATCCATATGTAATTTCAGATATATAACTTCCAAGTTTTCCATCTTTTTCTGAAGCTATTAAATCACGTAACACAATTTTTTGTAATGCTACATAACCGTCGTGAACTTTACTATTTTTTCCCATTTCACTTTTGATAATGCTGTTCAATTCTTCTCTATTAGGTTGATTAACTGCAAATACTAATTTATCCAAAAATGCTTCTTTTATTTCTTTCCGGGAATATTTCCTATCTTTTATTACTGTCTGCATAGCGGACGAAAATTCTAATCGCTTTAAAAGTTCATCTCTTATTATTTTATCTCGCGCAAATTGATAAAAACCACGCCCTTGTAGATTATCATTTGTAAAGAAAAAGTCTCTTAATATGATATCACGTTCTTCCATGCTATCAAATTTAAACGGATAAAAGTTTTTAAATCGTCCCCTTTTTAATCTGTTTCCTTTCGCAAGATTCAAGCTTGAATTAGTATAGATAACAAGGTATTCTATATCATTTGATAAATCATCTGTCTTAGAGATTAGATGTTTAACAAAACTATTAAGGTAATTATTCATGGAGAAACTTCGATTTTCTTTAGTAAATAATCTGGCATAACTAATATTATTATCTGTATAATATTTGTCTACATTTTCAATTTTTAGATGGATAGACTTCTTCTCGTAGCAAAGAACAATGTTACTAAACTTATCAATATCAGACTTTTCAAACGCTAACGATAATGAAGGATATTTATGTTTATATATGGACTTCCTTAGTAAGCAAAGAATCGACAAGTCTAATTGATACATAAGTCCAATCAATTGATGAGGAATACGTTGATAAGCATTACTCAATCCATCCCGTCTAGATCCATCTTGTAAATCATTAAGAAATTCCGAATCCTCATTGCTAGTATCATTTATATCAATGTGCCCACTTTTTGGTACCTTACTATCTTTGTCCACCATTTTTCCTTCAATTTCAGGACTTCCGCATAGAACATTTTTCAACTTTAGATTTCTTACTTCTGGACCGGAACCCATATTTCCAATGTCTTCTGCAGTAAATTCAATGTGTGGAATATATTCACAAAGTTTTCATATCCTTCTTTTACAGCATTACCCAAACATGAGCCTTTCTTCGACTGATTAACTTGTTGCGCATATTGCTTGCAACTTTTCCGTAAAGACTTTATACTGAATCCTCTACTACCTGTAATCAGATCCTCAAAACAAAAAGAAAAAAAGAAAAAAAGAAAAAGAAAACAATCTACTTTACCCGCAGCAGCTCCTATCTAAAGTCTTCAGGCAATTTCTTTCTTAATGTTTCCAAAGGTTGATTAAGCTTCTCTTGTTTCTGTTTATCCTTTACATTTTTTATCTAACTAAAAATGAAAATCGTTTCTTTAATAACAAATCATTTTAGAGCAGCAGCATCAGATGATAGATCTGGTAATCCATTTAATCCAAACATATCAAATCTACTATATTAACCAGCAGCAAAAATGATTAAAGATTATAATTAAAGGCATTATTTTATGTCGGATAATATCACTTTAATTAGTATATACTTTCATATATTTTATCATTAAATTAAGAATATGGTTACTTTTGTTTAAATCAAAACAACTACCGTGAGAACTGTTTCTAGATCAAGATTTAGAAAGGTTTTAACTATTTGTATTATTCTGCCTCCGTTGCTCTCTCTCTCTCCCTCTCTCTCTCTCTCTCTCTCTCTCTCTCTCTCTCTCTCTTTCGATGATTAGAGGAGCTTGCCAGAGACAAATATTATCTGAAGCAGAACTACATACTAAAGGAGACGATAAAGATTATTCCAACGGCGAGGGAGAAAGAGTACTGAGAAATTTCTTTGAAATTCTTTTTAATCTCTTTGAAGTAGATTTGGATCTGAAAGTCTACCAAATGCTCAAAGAGAAGAACGAAACGAACCTGATTGCTGTAACAATGAAGTTTTTGCATAATAAGCTTAAGAAATTAATCAAAAAGATTTCCAAATATGATGATTTGTGTTGGGACAAAAGGTTGGACAGAAGAGCAGGTTGCAAGACCGAGATTGCAGAATCTAAAGCCTACGTCAATGTTAGAAAAATAATATACGTTGCGCGGTTAGTGGAGTGAGAAAGGGGGATAGACGCATCGTTACGGTTTCTCTCTCTCTCTCTCTCTCTCTCTCTCTCTCTCTCTCTTCCGCTTGGTCCGCTATGAACGAAGCGCGGTTTTTAGGAGTGAGAGAGAGATGGAGGATAGATGCGTCGCAACGGTTACCGTCGCGCACGACGAATGCGTCGCATTTGTAACGAGTCTGGAGACGATTTCTAAGCGGTCTTCTTGTCTTATTGAATTTAATCATGTGGCGTTTTTTTATCGCGCTTGCATTTTTACATTATAGGAAATGTTTTGGAGTGTGAGAGCGAAAGAGAGAGGGTTAGATTAGAGAGGCTGCGCTTGCATTTTGACGACGTTGTGGAGAGTGAAGTGCGCGTGCGTGCCTGTTAATAAATAGATGAAGCATAACGCGGAGCAAATTAAATTGTTGTCGTACAGTGTAAAGGTGCGTGTTGCTATAGACATATATTTTGCAAAAAGTAAGTTTACGTTTAAGATGCCCGCAATAGATTTTATTGTCGATATGGACGGTTTCTTCGTAGCCAACAAATTTAATTGTAAAGAATTAGCCATCGTAAATGCTCATACCGCTGAATATGAATTATTTGAATTCGAATTGTACGTTCGCTACATGGATTTATCCAGAAGCGATCAAAAGTCTGCATGGCATGTCTCGAATTTCGTGCACGGGATTTCATTTAAAAATTTCCAGGGGAAAAAGAATTATCAACAAGAGGACATTGGCATTATTATAAAAAATTTCGTTCGAGACTACAAAGATCCCGTCGTCGCGTACAAAGGGGGGCATATTGAAAAGGATATTTTAAATAAAATAGGAGTTGGCAGTTTCAATTTGGAATATCTCGGCTGTCCGAAATTCAATTCATTGATCGCGGAGCCGATGTATCAAGAATACCACGTACCATGCAGGCTTCATTGCTGGACGCGAACTTCGAAAGAAAAGATTCAATATCATTGTTGTTTGAGCGAAGTTCGTGTATTTTAGACGTGGCTAATGAAATCGAAAGGTAACACATTTTTTTTCTTTTTTTTTAGTTAGAATTATTTTTTATTTCTATGGCGCCTTTTTGTAGAGAGAGAGAGAGAGAGAGAGAGAGAGAGAGAGAGAGAGAACGTAGGAACGTATGGATTATCGGTGCGAAGAGGACAGGCTTAGCAGCTTTGAAAATTGGCCGATCCCGTTTATTAAGCCGGAGGAGCTCGCGATCGCTGGATTTTATTATCTGAGGGAGGATGATTTCGTGGAATGCTTCGCGTGCGGCATAGGACTCTATTGGTGGGAAGCCGGGGACAAACCCATGTTGGAGCATCGCTTTTGGTCCAGGAATTGTCCGTACGATCCTCGAACAACGTTATGTATATGTTTAGCGCGCAATATCCGTTTTGTCCATCAACGATGACGACGACAACGAGGGTGGTGGCGTCAACGATGAATAAAAAAAATGTAATACAAAGTTTAAAATATTTTTTAATTTGTAAATTTGCTGTGTAAAAGCATATGCATCAATCGAAAATAGGGATACATTTCCGAGTTCAGAAAAAGTCGAATATTGGATAATAAGCACGAATCGAATTGGGTAGGGTTTATCTTTAAATCGTTTTTCCTTTCGGTTTGTAACGCGATTGTCACGTACCGCGGTTTTTTCATTTGCGGAGCTGTTTTTATCGCCCACGTGTGCTTCGTGGTTGTTTGCAGCATCGGATACTTGTACAGTTACCACGAACGGAAACTCATGCTGATCGTTCTTTCGCTCTCAAGAATACGCAGCATCGACAACTTGTGTATTTCATCCAAAGCGACGTGCGACATTCTCCATTGAATTTGATACAAATCCAGGACAGGTTTCGCATTGTCGGACCAGCTTCGTAAAGCGTTAGCGTCGTTGCGCGCGCGAATCAAAATCAATCCGTGCCGAGCATTTATTACAACGCGTTTGTAATCTTCGCAGAAGTCTAGCAATGTGTTCATATGCACGCAAAAGTTGAAATGTAGCAAATTCGTAAGCGTTACGGTGAGAGTTTCCCTCCGTTGATCATCGTTTCTGTATATCCAGCCCGCGTTGGACAGCGTGTGACAGCCTACACGCCCCGTTACACCATCATAACAACATCCGGTTAAGGTCCAGCCGACTACGATCCACGTGGAGCGAGATAAGAGCCTGCTCCACGTGGAGCGAGATAAGAGCCTGTATAAAATCACCGCACATCAAAGACAGACCATTGAGTTGGAATCAGGGTTTTGACCCATACACATCAAATTGCTGTCCGTCGTTACTATTAAAATTTGTATTGTGTTCATTTATTGTATTGTACATTCAGGCGTAACCCGCTTGAATGAAATAAAGTTTTTTATATATCTAAGTGTGAAAATTTACATCACAAGCGCGTTGCTCTTCGTAATGTTCAGACTGATGTAATTCTTCAAGATCGTCGTTGTACCGGGATTTCTGGACCGATCGATTTCCACTCCGTTCAGTTCATAACGTATCTCGTCGAACATAAACGCTACCGCATTGTTCTCTAGAGCCACCGTGTCGTTGGTCGATCCTCCTGGTAGGCTGAGTCTTCCCTCCACGTATAGGAAGCTTTTACACGGAAGAGTGTACAAGTCTTGATGTTGAATGGGTATTCTTATCTCATCACTGTTTCCAAACGTTGTGTTGGCGTACGTATTGTCGATCGTAGTTATTCGATTGTCGAAGATTGGTGCCTCAGAGATGTTCAGAATGTCGTCGGACATGGCGGTGAAGCGAGTTCGATTACTTGGTAACGATGAATCCCAAAGATCGCAAATATTCCACGTTTCGGTTAGTTTCCTCGTCTTCTTCTTCTCCTTATTGTCGAAATGGCGCGCCGTTTTTTATGTTCGACGTATTCGATATCCTATTATTATTATTATGAATTAACATAACGGCTATGTCAAGGTTATGAGACGATTCGACGAACGTGCAGCCGAACCGTGATTTCTTCGTTTCGAAAATCAATCAAACGTGCAGACTGGTCCACGATGCGAATCGTTAAATCTTCCATTGATCGTGTAACGATCAGGAGGTAAATGACTCGTGCCGGTGTTTCCGATATTTTATACTCCGGCGACATGTTAGGCGTGAATTCGTGTATCGTGTGAATCAGTTTCCCGTTATCGTACGAACCGGTGGTTACGTTGCATTCTATTCGAATAATATTCGTGTTAATGATATTCACGGAAGTGTGCGATACATGCCACGTGTTCGGTGATAGAATGCGATTCCTAGAAAATCCTAGGATTGGACCCACGGTGTCGGGTTTCGTAAAATCTATCTTATATGCGCTTTTAATTTCGCTTTTCATAGTATTGTTGATCGCTCGTAGAATCAGCGGATATTCTACATCGTTGTTATCTTTGGCTGGAGAAGGATACCGCGCGTTTATCTCACGCCTCAAGTAAGCGTTGATCGCCCCCAGTTCGTACGAGCCGTCCGGGATGTTTATCTCCTCACCCTCGTCGCCGAAATAGAATTTATTGTCTCCGATTGTCGAAAAAGAAACTTTAGCCTCGGACAAAAATTAATTTATAGTTTACTTAGGACTGAGATTCGAAAATATCAGATTACGTTTCCGCCGGTTCCGTCAACACGCACCGACGGTGATGTAAACTGTATATCAAAGATACCGCTATACAGGGTGTTCGACGATTATTTTAACTGCCAAAAATGAAGGGTAGCTGAGGTCATTTGAAGTAACTTTTTCCTTTGCGAAAACGCAATCTGGGGCTTTGTTTACGAGTTATTAACGAAAAACACTGGCCAATGAGAGGTGACGGTGCGAGGGAGAGGGTCCGCGAGAGAGTCCGCAGCACGAGGCTTTAACAGAAGGTCGGGACGGACTCGAGCCGCGTTCGAAGTATTGAACAAGTCACAAGGCGAGAACTTACCGGATTTTTTTACTACATAACAGTGATATTTTTAAGAAAAACGCTGTTCACCTTTACTTTAGAACGTCTGAAGAATATTTACTAATTTTTCGGACCCGAAATAATATGAAGTTTAACCGTGGCAGCCGTTTTAATTTTCTGATGTGCATGACACCTCGTGTGTACCACGCAACTGGCTCTGCAAAAGAAATTACTGAGTATAAAATTGCAAAGTGATACCCCATTGATGAGACACTTCACGACATTTGATGGCCTAATCACTGAATTGAAAGCAGCTGGAGGAAAATTAGAAGAGATAGATGTAATTTCTCATTTGTTATTAATACTTCCATCATCTTATGATGGAATGATAACAGCTATTGAAACTTTAGCTGAAGACAACTTAAGTATTGCATTCGTAAAAACCAGGCTATTGGATCATGAGGTGAAATTGTTAAATGAGAATGCCGATTCAAGTATAAAGATTCTCCAGGCAATTAAACAAAATAATAATAAAAGGAGATTCACTAATCAAGACTTTCCTATAAAAACAAAAAAACATGGAAATTTTTAAATACAAAATAAAACGTCTACGAACATGAAGACAAAAGCAACACATGTGACAAAATGTTACCAGTGTGGAAGAAAAGGACATATAAAGAAGGATTGTTACTACCACAAGAGAACCATGGACTATAAAAATGGCGAAAACAGGAGAACATTACAAACAGTGCAGTGTGTGCAGCAAAATACAAATGCTGCAAATACAGATGGATTTGCATTCATGGCAGGATATGTGGAATGCACTGAAGATAGAAGAGAACGGGTTATGTCATTTTTATTGGATTCAGGAGCGTCCGACCATATTATCAATAGGGAGGACTTAGCAAAACGAGGAGCTGAAGACACCGATCAGGATATCAGTGACAAAATCTGGAGAATACATCATGGCAACAAAAAGGGACACACTAGACGTACTCAGTGACACAGGAGTCGCAGGAGAATTGAAGGACGTCCTATATTCGCCGGAAGTACCATATAACTTGCTCTCTGTATCAAAGATGCAAAGTTTGGGTAATACGATTGTATTTGATAAACAAGGTGTACAGATTTTTAAATCCGGTAAGGTGATCATCAGGGGTAAGTCCTCGAACAATCTTGTTACAATAGATTTTAAAATAAAGCATGAACAAGTAAACTCAGTCCAAATGTACAGTATTATCAAAGGTAATTTTGAACTATGGCATGAACGCTTGGGACATATTGAAAAAAGTAAATTCTTAGAGTTAAGAAATAAAGGAATGATTAGCGATGTCGAATTGGTAAATAAAATAATACCTAATAATAACTTATGCGAAGCTTGCGTTAATGGAAAACAAGCACGATTGCCGTTTAAAAAGGAAAAAGATAAAGATCATGTAAAAAGACCTTTGTTTATAGTACATTCGGACGTGTGCGGTCCAATCACTCCTTCCACAAATAAAATATTTAAGAATATTTGATTCTACAGTATATGTGCATGATAAAACTAGTAAAACCAATTGTAACGAAAAGTCATGGAAAGGAATACTAGCAGGCTATGAAACAAACGGGTATAGAGTGTGGGACGTGAAAAGGAAAAGTATTTCGTTGTCAGAGATACAATATTTGACGAAGTTAATTTCCTAAAGTCAAGGCCGGTAGCAAATGTTAAAGAGATTAGTTGTGAAAAATCTCAAAATAAAATTGAAATTTCTGACGTAATGTCAAACTCAATAAAGGAATTAAAGAAATCTGATAATGGCAAACCAGATAGTTTAAGTTCGGAAAATATCGGAAATAAAACTGATGTTTCTGACGTAAAGTCAAAATCAGTGGGTGATCCTAGTAAGTCTGTTGATGGAAAAACAGATAAACTAGAGAGTATAAATCCAAACAGAATCAATGAAAAATTCCATAATGATAATATTGAAATAACAGTAGATAGGTCTTCTTCTCAGAATAGTACAAATACAGATAGTACAAATAGCAGTAAAAGAATGTTATCAGAACCAAGAAGGAGTGATAGGATTAAAAGGAAACCGCACATTTCATATGATGAAGAGGACATGCCGATTGATTATGTGATGTGTGCACAATCGGAAGTTTGTGAAACTCCTGCATCATATCAGGAAACAAATAACAGAAATGATAGGGAACAATGGGAACAAGCTATTAGAGAAGAAATTAATTCTCTTATGGTGAATAAAACTTGGACATTAGTACCAAGTCCTAGCAATAAAAATATAATAAATTATAAATGGGTATTTACGATAAAAGATGATGAATTTGTAAACCCATTAAGATATAAAGCTCGGCTGGTTGCAAAAGCGTTTAGCCAAAAGTATTTAGTAGATTATAATGAAACCTTTGCTCCGATTGCAAGGATTTCAAGTTTCAGATTTATAATTGCTTATGCTAATCAATTTAATTTATTAATCCATCATATGGATGTAGAAACCGCATTTTTAAACGGTATATTAAAGGAGGAAATTTATATGAGAGTACCTGAGGGAATTGAAAACAAACAGAATCAAGTTTGTAAATTAAATAAAGCTTTGTATGGATTAAAACAAGCAGCAAGATGCTGGTTTGAAGAATTCGAAAAGGCTCTTAAAAAGATTTTCAGAATTCCCCAGTTGACCGTTGTACTTATATTTTAGATAAAGGAGATATTTCTAAAAATATCTATGTAGTTTTGTATGTCGATCATTTGGTAGTTGCGACAGCTAATATCGTAACGATGAATAATTTCAAAGACTACTTAATGAACAGGTAATGAACAGTTTCATTAGAATTGAAAGGACTGGAGAAAATATAACTCTAGACCAAAGTACTTATATTAGAAAAGTATTGAAGAAATTTAATATGGATAATTGTAAACCCATAAATACTCCACTTGAAAGTAAGCTTAATTATGAAGCCCTGAATTCAGACGAACAATATGAGGCACCTTGTCGAAATGTTATTGATTGTTTGATGTATATTGTAACATACGAGGAATCTTCCCACGTATTTTTTATATTCCTTCCTGAAGGCATACGCCAGGCTGGCGGCAGCCAGTCGGGGGTGGATTTGTATATCGTGAGTCGAGTGCCTCCGAGGGGGTACGACGACGAACGTTCTGGAACCGGACCACGTAGCAACACCGCCACTACCATTTTTCCCATAAAATTTTAGTATATAAAGGGCTCTAACGCGACCGGGAAGCGGGCTAGTTTCGTGACATTCGTTGAGACGGAAACATTAGCAAGATCGAGTTAAATTCTCTTTCAACCAAATCTCAGAGGTAACAGCCTAGAATCGAAAGCCCCCGCCGGCTCAGTGCGAAAAACTGAGAGCGCGTTTAGAGTCCACAAACACACACTCACACTTGTTAAACCCAGCGCGCAATAAATTAGTTTCTACCAGTTTTTTGGTTTCCACTTCAATTATTACCATCTCCTGCTTCGAACCAGTAATAGGTAAGAACCCACCAAGGTATACCTCAGCTGCTCGAGGTATATCCTTATTTCTTTTTAACAAAGTTACGAGGCACCCTAACACCAATTCCTCCAACCACCTTATCCAAACCCCTTTGAAGATAGCCACCCGTGTCGAAATAAACATTGGCTGGTCTACGCACCTCATCCTAACCTAAAAGGTAGCCACCCGTGTCGAAATAAACATCGGCTGGTCTACGCACCTCATCCAAAAAGATTCCAATTGCATGCAACCTCCGGCCACCCAAACTGCCTGGCCCTCGGCACGTAACAATATTATGATCTGTACGTGACCTGATCTATGTGTAGCTGTGAGCATTTTGAGCAGATACACAAATAAAAGAAATAAGGAATTATGGATTTGTCTTAAAAGAGTTTTAAGATATTTGAAAGGCACGACAGATATCAAACTAACGTACACAAGAGGTACACATGATAACATCTTGATAGACAGCAGGGTATGCTGATTCAGATTGGGATGGAAACGATATGTACGATAGAAAAAGCACAACAGGTTATATATTTAAATTGCTCGAAAAATATACAATTAGTTGGAATACGAAAAAGCAATCATCAGTCGCGGCCTCTTCGACTGAGGCTGAATACATGGCTTTATTTGAAGCAGTTAAAGAAGCATTATGGTTAAAATCTTTAGCAACAGTATCAAAGTAAATATATCAGAATCCATTGTAATCTATGAAGACAATAATGGTGGTATTAGTATTGCAAACAACCCAACTCTAGTTACAAAAGATCAAAACATATCGATATTAAATATCACTTTACCAGAGAGCAGGTAGAGAATAAAGTGGTAATATTAAAATATATTCCAACAGGTCATCAATTGGCAGATATGCTAACCAAGCCTTCCAGGACAGAAGTTCATCCAAATGAAAATTGGAATAGGCGTACAATAATAGAATTTTTTTCTCATTTTTCAATTATTATAAGAAGTAAATGGTCTGGTCAGGTTTTTCTGGGTTTCCCCTGACCCTTAGCAACAAATGTTGGACCTGTGGCGGCTACCTCCAGACCCGCCAGCAGAGGGCTCCTCTTCCCGCTAGTAGCCGATCCGTTCCGATCCCTATATATACACCGAGACTTCGTCCTACCCTTACGTCTAAGGCAAGGGCCCGCTAGGATAGCCTTACCGATGAGTCCTCTAGCGGGCCCCGGACGGAACGTCTCCCCACTCCTTACCATTTCCACGACACACGAACCGCCGCCAAAGACCATATTGTATTTCCCAAAAGAGAGAACATATTTAGTTGATAAATATACATATTTTTATTGGTTGCATGTTAAACTTGTATTTTTCTTTTGTTTAATTTTTGAGGGGGCGTATTGAAAAAAAACTTTAGCCTCGGACAAAAATTAATCTATAGTTTACTTAGGACTGAGATTCGAAAATATCAGATTACGTTTCCGCCGGTTCCGTCAGCGCGCACCGACGGTGATGTAAACTGTACATCAAAGATATCGCCATATACCATCGCCGGTGTTGTAAGAACACATCGTGCTCTGACCGTTAGTGATCTCAATACCGCGTATACAAAGTTTTGGTCGCTCAGTCAATTCGTACATATACCTTCTCTCAAATAAAAGTAAAAATAAAGCTTTTTAAGAAAAAGAATTAATATCATATTTATTTGAGAAATAATCCAAGCCTTAATCCCAATACCGATATTTGAACTGATGTTTGGTATCGTGTAATAAGTTTGCAAATCGAGCAGGCCCAGTTCGTAATCGGCATTGTTGAGATCTATAGGCGGGAAGTACTTGGACGATAACACGCTACTTCTTCCCGATAACGTGAACGTGTCTGACATTCTTGCGACGGACTATATTAGAGTTCCTCGCAGAAATTTCACACACAATTGTCCGCACACGCTTTCGTTGTATCTTTGATAAATCTTGTGATTGTACGTGATGGACGGAAATAATGAATCAATTCGATCGGTGGTCGAAGATCTCCAAAACTATCGAAGTAACTGACACGCGAATCATGCTTTATATACGCCACCCAGTGCGTTCCTGAACCATGACCGCTATCCAGATTCACTATTTCTCGTTCGTTTACCCATATTTGTTTCGGCAATTCATCGCGCATGAAAACTCCGCGAAAATGCGATAATCTTTTACAGGCGATTTTCAATTCAACGTCCGTCGTCGAGTTATCTTTTTCCTTTCTTTTGACGTTTTTTTTCTTCTTCATTCCTTTTCCACGTTTGTACGGCGCGAGATACACTCCGCGAGCCTCCATAGCGCGATTGTGTCGTCGCGCTTCCTCCAATTGTTTCTTCGCAGCATTCGCATCGTTTATTGTTTTGATCACCCCAGCGCAGCGCCATCTGTCAACGCTTCCGAAGCTCCCAAAGCGGGTAATAACAGCGGTAGAAAACCGCCTCGTTTGATGATAGGTAGAATTCATTCGATACTGTTTCTACCTTCTTTCTTTTTCCTTTGACCGTTCGTCGGTCTTCCACCTTCTTCTTCTTCTTCTTCAAACCCATACCTAATCTTATCAGAGCTGTTTTTACCAGTCTGTAACGGTATACAGAGCTGTTGTTACCAGTGTGTAACGGTATACAGAGCTGTTTTTACCAGTCTGTAAATGGTATATGGAGCTGTTATGTCAAGGTTTGTTTTATTTTTCTGTTGATTATGAAAAAAGAAAAAATGTACGTACGTCAGTTTACATGGAGATGCGCTCTATCATTGGAATGCGGGGAGACTGATATCTACAGTTTCGTACGACAGTCCTTGAATGTCCGGGTTCCGACCTGCCGCACGTTCGACGATCACGATGTGATAATTCGGAAACACGGATCATTGCTACCGAGTAGTATACGGTGCGTGATAAGCGGCCCGTGAGGATGTGGTAAAACGAACGTTATGATTAGTCTGTTGGAGAGTCCGAATTGGCTGCGATTCGCAAACGTGTCCGTGTATTCGAAATCGCTGCGTCAACCAAAGTATCAATACTTGAGCAACTTGCTCTCGTCCGTGGGGGAAGTAGGTTATTGGCGTGCGGGGCAGTCGTGAGCGGCGCGGCAGTTGCAGCAAGAACGCTCGTCGAATACTGTAAATATCTGAACAATAATAAAAAAATGGTCCTTTCTACATCCGAAGCCTCCCAGCTTAGACTTTCTGGATCGATATATCCAACTCTCGAACTGCTTACTCGAATATAGGCACGTCCATCTTGCTTGAAACGAACAGTTGTCACGAAGATATTCTGCCGTGCGCTAGGTTACTTGACCAGGGGAAGGTGGCGTGCGGGGCAGTCGTGAGCGGCGCGGCAGTTGCAGCCAGAACGCTCGTCGAGTAATCGGGTAGGTGATGTAGGAATTTTAATATATAATAATATATATTAAAATAATAATAGATTTTTTTATAATAATAATAATTTAATAAGACATGTATTTATAATTTTTATAGAATGATTCATTATACTATAATAAACTAAGAATAATAAAAACGTAAGGATGAATAATTATAGGAAATCAGAAAAAAAGTTTGATTTTGTCGGACAGTGCTAGTGGGATAGGATGTGATATGTAGATAATGCGAAGTAAACAAATAATTTAAATGTAGTTCGTTTATTTAAAAAACTGATGGTGATGGAGCAATTCGTAAATAAAATGAACAACAGAAATAATAAAAACGATCCTTTTATTAATTAATAAAAATTCAAAACGTATTTACAACTCCCCCCTCCTCCCCCTCCTCGTCCTCCTCTTCCTCCTCTTCCTCCTTTTCCTTTCCGTTCTTTGCCCCTTTTTTGAGGGCCATAAATAGTTGTTTTGAACAGTTTTTTGAGCTCTCTCTGCAACGTATAAGTATATATTATTATTATAATTTGTTACTATACATATTACTATATTATATTATATATAAAAGTATTTTTCATTTACTTACATTGGCCGCCACCAGGTTTGCCAGGTTAGGCCTGGCTACCCCTCTGGTCAATTGGCCCAATATGTTCCTCCACTGGGACTGTAACATAACAGCAGAATTAGAAATATATATATTATAAATATACATTCTGTTGTGCACACTTATATTGCATATACTTACAGCCCTCCCGGACTCGTACGCGGCAGCGATTTCTCGCTGCCGCGCTAGTATTGAGTCCAGCGACTCGTTCGCGGCGGAGGTGTCCGTCGCTGCTGAGGTCGCCGTTGATGCTGCGGCGGTGTTCGCCGCTGCTGAGGTCGCCGTTGATGCTGCGGCGGTGTTCGCCGCTGCTGATCCGGCGGATGCGTTTTCTTCTTCTAGCTGCATTTCCTGCAATGATTATATACGGAGTACCCAGAGACATTGTAGAAGAAGATATAATAGCGGCGATAACTCAGCAAAATTTAAGCAATTTAAAAAACCCTAAGGCCAAAGATGATTTGAAACTTCTTTTCAAAACAGGAAATAAAAATAGAGATACAATTAATTGGGTGGTTGAAGTCTCCCCAGAAATCCGAGATATTTTCAAAAAAGAAGGGCGTGTCTTTATGGAATGGCACTCTTGCTTTGTACAGGACTTTACTATGGTCAGCAGATGTTATAAATGTCAGAGCTTTGGGCATGTTTCAAAGTACTGCAGAGCCCAAACGGACACATGTGGTCACTGTGCAAAGGAGGGCCATACATACAAGGAGTGTAATTTTAAATCTCAGGACCCAGCCTGTGCAAACTGCAAGAGATTTGGTAAGCAACATAACCATTCTTCACGTTCCAAAGAATGCCCGGCCTTTCTGTACGCAAGTAAAGTACATATTTCAAAAATAGATTATGGTGAACAAGTCTAAAAAGAATAGAATCCAGCACTGCAAATCCCCTATCTATATAGCACAGTTAAATGCTCAGAACTCAAGGACGGTCCTAGACGATTTGAGGAAACGCGCGCACGAAAACAGTATAGACATTATTGCAATCCAAGAACCTTACAATATGAATAATAAAGTTATAGGACTTGGTTTAGCGACCAGAATAGTTTCTGATAACAAAATTTTTACACAGAAAATTTTATCAAAAAACATCAAATCTGCAATAGCCATTCTTAATCCAAATTTTACCATTCTAAAACTCGAAAACTTTTGCAACACGCATTGCACATGCATTGAAGTCACAACTACCTCCTATCGATTCTATCTGATAAACATGTACTTACAATATTGTGATAGAATTGAACCTTACCTGAACCATTTAGACAAGATAATCAGTTGCCTCAGAGGAGAACATATTATCATTCTTATGGATGCAAATGCAAAATCACCTCTTTGGCATAGTGACGCGTTGGATGAGAGAGGAGAAGCTCTAGAACTCCTCATTGCTCAGAACAGCCTTTTCATTATAAATACCCCCTCAAATGAATACACCTTTAACAACACGCATGGGCGTTCAAATATTGATGTAACGCTAGCTTCCGGTTCGTGTTACAACGCAATCTCCAAATGGAAAATAATTCCTGACTTCACAACGAGTGATCACAACACCATCACCTTCCTAGTAAATCCTCCGGAGGACACCTTTACCACGCAATATGGCCCCAGTCGATATAACCTCAAGAGAGCGGACTGGTCCTACTTTGAGGAAGAATTGACTACCTCTGTGACTACCCTCTGCGAGCAGCAAGACTCAGTACAGACTGCAGAGCATCTCTGCTGGGAAATAGAACAGGTCATTACTAAGGCATCTGACGCTTCCATTCCCAGGAAAACACGTTTTCAAAAGTCTGTTCCATGGTGGAACAGAAATCTCACTGCACTTCGCAAAGAAATCCGAACCGCTCACCGCAAATACCTACACACTGGAGACCCAATCCTTCGTAACCTCCGTAAATCAGATTATAGGCAACTTAGAAATAAGTACAAGTCTCTAATCAGGAAATCTAAATTAGACAGCTGGACAAAATTTTTAAACGACAAAGGAAATGCCGACCCCTGGGGCCTTCCATACAAGATCCAGGCGGGAAAATTAAAAATAGAACAAGTCTGTAGCAACGTTAAAATAGACGGCACACATACAACTACCTGGGAAGAAACGTATAGCGCACTATTAAATGCACTGATACCTGACGACTGCACTGATAAAGAAACACCCTGGCAAAAAACTCTGCGCACATCCGTGGTTGATCCTCCATCCACAGATGACGCTCCACCTTTTAGCACAGATGAAGTCAAAGCGGCCATAGTTTCCCTTAAAAATAGAAAAGCCCCTGGTTATGATCTTTTGGAAGCTGAGATTATTAAAAATGCTTGGCATCTACTTGGCCCAAGTATCACTAACCTATTAAACTTGTGTTTGAGGACTGGCTCCTTCCCTCGTAGATGGAAGAGAGGGATTATCCGCGTTCTTATCAAGGGACAGGACAAAGACAGGACTGAACTTCGATCATACAGACCAATTTGTCTCCTTCCTGTAATGAGTAAAGTAGCCGAAAAACTCATACTTAAGAGGATTTGTGATCTTATTACCAACCACCCACTCTCAGCTGTATCTCAATTTGGATTTAGGAAGGGACGCTCTACAGAGGATGCAATAGTTATGTTCAGAGACAAGATAAAGCAAACTACTGAAAAATACTCTATAGCACTGTTCTTTGACATAACAGGTGCGTTTGATAATGTTTGGTGGCCATCAATTTTATCAAACCTTAAGATACGAAATTGTCCACAGAACCTCTATAAACTCATACAAAGTTATTTAAGCGAAAGGACCATTGAAATCTCAGGAGCCAAAATAACAATTAAAAAGCAGGTAAACAGAGGCTGCCCGCAGGGGTCAGTTCTTGGCCCCTATTTCTGGAACCTGGTTTTTGATGACGCCATAAACTCTTTAAATAGTAACAATTTCTGTACAATTGCTTATGCAGATGATCTCGCAGTAATTATTCAGGGAAATACTAGAAGGCAAATTGAAATCCAAGCAAATTGTGTAACTGATATTTTATCCAAGTGGTGTGACCGTTACAAATTGAAACTCTCCACAGCAAAATCGGAGATGCTGCTGGTTAAAGGCTTCTTTGACATAAAAAGACCTCCCGTAGTTAAGATAAACGGTCATTCAATAAGGATGACAAAAGTTGCAAAGTATTTGGGAATCAGTTTCGGCACTAGACTTAATATCACGCCACATGTCAACTACATTGCAGATAAAGCTAAAATACTCTTTAACAAGTTAACAGTAATAGCCAAGGCAAACTGGGGACTAAATCAAAAAAGTATGAACACTATATACAAAGGAACCTTCATCCCCATCATTACATATGCTGCCACAGGATGGGTTGATAAGTTAAATACGCATCACATCAGACGCCTCTTCCAATCTCAGAGACATGCTCTTCTGAGAGTCTCTAAGGCCTATCGTACTATTTCCTCAGATGCTCTAAATATTATTAATGCTGCCATCCCAGTTGACCTTCTCTTGGAAAGACATAAATGTTACTATCTGCTCCGAACAAATAAGGAATTCTCAATAGGAGAGCTGCACATTATCCCCCCAACAGAACTGCCAGATAAAAAATATATTTCTAAAATTAAACAATTAATCGGGACACAGGTATTACATCTCTGGCAAGCACGATGGGAAGCATCCGCCAATGGAAGAACCACTTTCCGTTTCATAGACAACATTTCTGACAGAATCTCATCTTCATGGATATCTCTAAACTATTATTCTACTCAACTAATCTCTGGACATGGCATCATTGGAAACACAATGAAAAAACATAAAATTACTAAAGATGATATATGTGAATGTGGACAAAGGGACTCTGTAGACCACATAATTTTCGAATGCAGTAAACTACATCATCACCGGACTACTCTCATTAGCACCTTGACGGAAAAGCAGATAGCCTGGCCATGCCAATTGAAATGTCTCCTGTCTCAGGATGCGTTTGAAGGTTTCAGAATTTTTGCAATAGCTGTTATGAAACACCGAGAAACAATAGATAGGAGAAGGCAGGATGCATTGTTAAGACCCAGACTTGGGAGACCACCTGGAAGAGCGCTCCCAATACAACTCAGGGGACTCAGTACACGCTCCCGCACAAGGGTGTGACTTCTTCTTTCCATGTGCATCCACCCCACCCCCCTCAAACCTCCAAACCTCCTTTCCTTCCCCCTCCCCTCCTCATCCCTTCCTTTTCTTTCCCTCCCTCCTACCCTTCCTCAAAACCCATCTGTGACGACGCGGGTTGCAGTAACCCCTTGGGTAACTGTAATTGTCCAGGTGAGTGGTGACTTATGTCACCAAACTCTCGTTTCTACGAGCCCGCAAGGGACCGAGCTTTTGCTGGCGACCTCGCCTCCACGTGGCCCCCGCTGTCAACGCGGCGTGCGGGATTCTACCTCACCTGAGGGGGATCGCGGACGCCGCGGCTAAGTGGGTTGCTTCCCTCACGGGACGGTCCTCCCTCTGAATGATCCTTCACGGGTGACAGGGGGGTTTTTCCAAGTCCTCTCTCCCCTCGCAGCTGTTTCTGCACCGACCATCGGTACCTGACATGGGCGTAAGCCTCGTTCAGGAGAGCCTGCCTTTAATTAGGCCTTTGGGCTGTAGAACACTCGTTGCATTTCCTGCATTTTTTGTTCGACTTCTCGTTCCATATTTCTGCAAAAAAAATAATATTATTAAAATAAATTGCTACACGATTACTAGAACAAATTTCCACAATACTAAATTTTATCGCGTTATAAATTCGAAATAAAATCAATTGAATCGTTTGCATACCAGATGGTTCTAAAAAAACAGGATCGAAAAACGCCAAAGAGCGCGATCGCGCTCCTTCGATTACATAACTAATATTTTAACTTATATTTAACGAAAAATATACTACATGTATATGCCCTGGCTTTTCTCAACCCAAAATCTGAAGAGCGCGAAAGTGGCTCGTGGTACGCAAACGTTTCAAAACTTTGAAATTCTAGTGCCACATACATAGTTTATATATTAGTATGTACTTACTTGCAATTTCTTCGTGGTTTCTTACTCCTCCAAGAGTTCAGCGTTGAATGAAACTGCGACCCTTCGCAGCTCGAAGTTAGGCCCAGTGTCGGTCTCGGAGCCGTGTTTGTGGTGGGGGGATTTTCAAAATGGGACTACATGATGCGCCAATGGTTCAAATAGTATGATTGGTTGTCTGCCAATGGTTCAAATAGTATCATTGGTTGTCTGCCAATGGTTCAAATAATATCATTGGTTGTCTGCCAATGGTTGAAATAGTATCATTGATTGTCTGCCAATGGTTCAAAAAATATCATTGGTTGTCTGCCAATGGCAATGTCCAATGGTAGCATCGCAAGCATACCCTGGTCCAAATCATGATCCCACACAACGGTTGCTTTCCCTATTTCGAATTTCCCGCTACCGCTGTTTGCAGTTCGAAAATGATTTGTTTACACTTTCGTAGGCGATAAAGCTACATGTATTAGTAGTATCGTAACGTGACTCGCATTCAGCTGTTCTCTGCGTTTTTACGTCGCGTTCAGTCGTGATTTGTTCTCCAAGTGATACGGTCTAGGAGTGCAAAGCGCGCGATGTTTATTTCTTATAATTTTAGATTTTTTCTATTTCATTCTATTTCATTCTACTTCATTCTATTTTATTTTATTCAATTCTATTCTTTTTGATTCTACTTTTATATTCTACTCTATTTGGCATTATTCTACTACATTTCATTGTAAACAATAGAAACAGATAAATTTAACAATTTCAAAAGTGTAGCGAAACGATGCCAAAGGTTGTGAATTCAATGAATTGGGAGGATGTGGTTTCTTCCCAATTGTTTAGACGTATGAAGGGGGATGCATCGAAAAAACTGACCTTGACCACACCAAGATACAGCAAAAGAAAAATTATGAAGGAGAGGTAAGTGAGCATTTTGTTTCGTTACTATGATTTCGGTAATATGTTTCGATATAATTTAAATGGTAAGAGCAAAAGTTCTCATTACTGCTGGAAATACATTTTTTCGCTTTCTCGCTTTTGTACTTCCATTTCTCGGATTTTTATGATATTGACATATGCTGTAGTCCATATTCAATCATTAGAATGAAGTTGCAAAACAAAATCGACGGGTCGAAGTAGCTGATTAGTGTCATTTATACGTCATTTATATTTCACGTAAATTTCTGTATCATCGAAAACACTGACATCGAGATATCCCTTCCTTTTTTTGGGATCTTCGTCACGTACAAATGCTTTCCCGGTTGTATGGACGGATGTTCGTATTGTTTGACGAACAGATGGGGTCGAAAGGAAATTTTAGGATTATTGTCGTAAAGAAAGCCGATTGCCTTCGTGTGTCCCTAAAGAAAGAAATTAGAAGGCCGAGGATCTGGAACTCGGCCGCGTACGGCACGCAGATGGGAAGGTTACAATTTCCGCGTCCGACAATTCATTCCCTCCCACGGTGAGGGCCCACTGCAGATATTATTTCAATACGTATTCTGCATTTGTTTGCAACAAACGTTTTCTCTTCAATCTTCTGCAAAGAGCGTAGCCGATTCAAGATGGTCAAAATTGTCCTTACAGGTTTTTCAAATGAGTACTATACCGTTCGATCTAAATAAATTGATATTATTAATTAAATAATGTGAGCCAGAGAGAGTCACTGTGCCGTTGCAACCATTTCGAATCATAACCTGCAGTAAGCCGTTCAATCTTTCCATTTTAATTGAACACTTGCAAATGATAACGATGACAATACAAGTAGCAACGATTTGTTGCATAGCAATACGGCCCACCGGTCATCAAAAACCAAGCTGCGCAAAATTTCAACCCGGTTGCAAGCTGTGGTTATCTCTGACTATCACGAAGTAAAATAATACAAATTTTATTGTATACGTATCTATTATTTAAAAAATATAATATTATATATTAGAGTTTAGACTTATTTAAGATGAATTTTATGTTGATTACTAATGTGGGATTAATTTATAATAGAGTTGAATTTAATTTTTATTTTGATTTCGGTTCGAGAGATATGAAATTATCTAATTGAATAATTGAATTTGATTTCTAATATACAGTTACGGGGTAATTTTCGTAGAAATAAATAATTGAGTTATAGCTAATTAGTACTATGATTGTAATAATATCATTTATTTTATTTGGGTTCATTTGATTGAATTATATTGAACTGTTAATTATGTATTAATTTGCTTTGTTGGAGTGAGAATATATATATTATTTTAATTGCGGCTAAAAAATTGGCTATAGAATATTTTTCATACATACAATTTATGAAGTCATCTAAAAATTTAAATAGTTTTCATACGAGTGAAAAGTAGAGATTAATTTTTAATATTACATGAAAGTTTGAATAAGAAATTTAAATTAAATAATGGTAAATTTAGTGCGCCAGCACCAACGGTTAAACTGCTGTTATTCGTTAATTTTAAGAATTTTTAGGGGCTTCAGTTATCTCGATAATAAATTTTAATAATTATCTAGGTTGAATAAATTTATGTGAACCGTACAAATTGCCCGCCACTTTCATTATAAATGGAATAAATCGTAACGTTGTAAAAGTATGGGAAAATGTTTTCATTAAAATTTTAGTTTAACAATAAGTGTTTCATTTACATTGAAAGGATTCTGAATGAGGAAAATTTTATTATTTGCACAAATTATAAATATTATTGATTTCTTAATTTAATATATTTGAAAAAAGGAATTACATGATTATAAGTTATAGTATTTATTTACGAATAAATTTAATGATTTTAAAATGTGTGTGCGTGTGTTGTAGAAGAAGAAAGTAATATTAGTATAAGTAAAAGTGATTTTTTCGTACTTTTTGTATCAGGGTTAATTAAAATAAAGTTAGTGTTTTTAATTATCTCGAAAGTAAAAGAGTTAATTTAATATTTCTGTTATGTATCATAATAATTATTAATACTGAATTGATGAGTTTATGTTGGAAGAAAATCCTAACTTTGGCATTGTTAGTTGTTACATTTTTTATTGGAATTTTTTTTTTCTTTTCTTTTTTACGGACATTATTATTTCATACTTTTAAATATATTTATTCATTTATCCTACATCAAATTGAATTGGTTAGTTTAGGGTATTCAATAATAAATGAAATAAATAATAGTTCATTGTCATATAAAGTATTAAAGTCGTGTAAAGAATTAAGTTTAGATTTATGATAATTGAAGATTTAAATTTTTATTAAAATTAATCAGTAAAATTAAATGATTTGTATTTCATAACAATTTTATTACTTTGTTGTAATATAATTTAACTTAACTGGATAAATTTATTTTAAAACTAATTTAAAATTGGACTTTTAAAATTAGAATATTTAAATTTTCAGTAGTTTCAATCAATAAAATTAAATACTTTGTATTATGATAATTAGACCGCATTTCCAATATTTTCACGTGGCCCGCGGGTGGTCTGGTCTGCCGATAGGACCCACGGCGGACAGTCGCATGAATTGGGGAAAAACCGTAATTCGTTTTCTATGGCCATAAATCCGGTCGACGGGCTAACGATGCATACTGTCAATGTCGTACTAAGAGAAAGAAATAATTGTGCGTTTGTCGTAAATTATGTTGAGTGCGAGCGGCGATTGTGTCGCGCCTTCGACTGACGAAATACACACGACCAGGCACTCGAGGCCCCAATAGTGTTTGGTTTCCTGGATAGCAGATAAAATATATATATTGCCGGGTAAGTGGCCGAGGACTGTCGCGTGGTTTCCCACAGATCAGTTTATTTTTCCTTTAGAGAATCGCGAGCCCCGGGGCACACCAGATAACTGTTATTCGTTGAATTCTTAGGGGCTGCAGTTATCTGGTCTGCCCCGAGCGGAGAAGAGCAGAGCAGAGCAGAGCAGATCAGAGCAGAGCAGAGCAGAGCAGAGAAGAACAGAGCAGAGCAGAGAAGAGCAGAGCAAAGCAGAGCACAGCAGAGCAAAGATGAGCAGACAAGAGCAGAGAAGAGCAGACAGATCAGAGCAGAGCAGAGTAGAGCAGAACAGAGTAGAGCAGAGCAGAGAAGAGCAGAGAAGAGCAGAGAAGAGCAGAGCAGAGCAGAGAAGAGCAGAGATGAGAAGAGAAGTGCAGAGAAGAGCAGAGAAGAGCATAGCAGAGAAGATCAGAGCCGAGCAGAGAAGAACCGAGCAGAGCAGAGAACAGCATACCAGATCAGACCAGAGGTCAGCAGACCAGAGAAGAGCAGAGGAGACCAGAGCAGAGAAGAGCAGAGCGGAGGAGTGCAGAGAAGAGCAGAGAAGAGCAGAGCAGAGCAGAGAAGAGCAGAGCAGAGCAGAGAAGAGCAGAGAAGAGCAGAGAAGTGCAGAGCAGAGAAGAGGGGAGAAGAGCATAGCAGGGCGGAGAACAGCAGATCAGAGCAGACCAGAGCAGACCAGAGAAGAGCAGAGCAGAGCAGAGAAGTGCTGAGAAGAGCAGAGAAGAGCAGAGCATAGCAGAGCAGAGCAGAGAAGAGCAGAGAAGAGCAGAGCAGAGCAGAGCAGTGCAGAGAAGAGCAGAGCAGAGAAGGCCAGACCAGAACAGAGAAGAGCAGTGCAGAGAAGTGCACAGCAGAGCAGAGCAGAGCATAGCAGAGGAGAGAAGAGCTGAGCAGAGCAGAGCAGAGGAGAGCAGAGCAGATCAGAGCAGAGCAGAGCAGAGAAGAACAGAACAGAGCAGAGAAGAGCAGAGCAGAGATGAGCAGAGAAGAGCGGAGAAGAGTAGAGCAGAGCAGAGAAGAGCATATCAGATCAGACCAGAGCAGACCAGAGAAGTGCAGGGCAGAGAAGAGCAGAGAAGAGCAGAGAAGAACTGAGAAGAGCGGAGAAGAGCAGAGGAGAGCAGAGAAGAACAGAGAAGAGCAAAGCAGAGCAGAGCGAGGAAGAGCAGAGCAGAGCGAATGAACAAATGAACAAATGAACAAATGAACAAATGAACAAATGAACAAATGAACAAATGAACAAATGGACAAATGAACAAATGGACAAATGAAGAAAAATGAACAAATGAACAAATGAACAAATGTACAAATGTACAAATGTACAAATGTACAAATGTACAAATGAACAAATGAACAAATGAACAATTGAACAAATGAACAAATGAACAAATGAACGAATGAACGAATGAACGAATGAACGAATGAACGAATGAACGAATGAACGAATGAACGAATGAACGAATGAACGAATGAACAAATCAACAAATCAACAAATGAACAAATGAACAAATGAACAAATGAACAAATGAACAAATGAACAAATGAGCAAATGAACAAATGAACAAATGAACAAACGAACGAACGAACAAACGAACGAACGAACAAACGAACAAACGAACAAACGAACAAACGAACAAACGAACAAACGAACAAAAGAACAAACGAACAAACGAACAAACGAACAAACGAACAAACGAACAAACGAACAAACGAACAAACGAACAAACGAACAAACGAACAAACGAACAAACGAACAAACGAACAAACGAACGAATGAACGAATGAACGAATGAACGAATGAACGAATGAACAAATCAACAAATCAACAAATCAACAAATGGACAAATGAACAAATGAACAAATGAACAAATCAACACATCAACACATCAACAAATGAACAAATGGACAAACGAACAAACGAACAAACGAACAAACGAACAAATGGACAAACGAACAAACGAACAAACGAACAAACGAACAAACGAACAAACGAACAAAAGAACAAGTAAACAAATGAACAAACGAACAAACGAACAAACGAACAAACGAACAAACGATCGAATGAACGAATGAACGAATGAACAATGAACAAATCAACAAATCAACAAATCAACAAATGAACAAACGAACAAACGAACAAACGAACAAACGAACAAACGAACGAATGAACGAATGAACAAATAAAACGAATGAACAAATAAAACGAATGAACAAATAAAACGAATGAACAAATGAACAAAATCGGTAGTTAAGCAAGATTCTCGTATTTAAAAAATCTGATGATAGGTTGTTCCAGAAAATTGAAAAAACCGAAAAATCACTGGAGTAAAGTGCCATTTTCTGACATTAGATTTCGTTCTAAATGCTTCAACCCTATGTAAAAAAGTTATTTAAGCAGGAATATCGTACTTTGAAGAAAATCTAATGATAGGTTTTTTCAGAAAATTGAAAAAACCGAAATTTGACAAGAGTAAAGTGACATTTTCTGACATTACATTTCGTTCTAAATATTTAATTCTAATGTAAAATTGTTAGATAAGCAAGATTCTCGTATTTAAAAAATCTAATGATAGGTTTTTTCAGAAAACTGAAAAAGCCGTAAAATCACAAGAGTAAAGTGCCATTTTCTGACTTTAGATTTCGTTCTAAATACCGAATTCTAATGTAAAATCGGTAGTTAAGCAAGATTCTCGTATTTAAAAATCTAATGATAGATTCTTTCAGAAAATTGAAAAAACCGAAAAATCACAAGAGTAAAGTGCCATTTTCTGACATCACATTTCGATCTAAATATTTAATGCTAAGGTAAAATCGGTAGTAAAGCAAGATTCTCGTATTTAAACATTCTAATGATAGGTTTTTTCAAAAATTGAAGAAACCGTAAAATCACAAGAGTAAAGTGCCATTTTCTGACATTAGATTTCGTTCTAAATGCTTAATCCCTATTTAGAAACGATATTTAAGCAAGAATATCGTACTTCGAAGAAAATCTAATGATAGGTTTTTTCAGAAAATTGAAAAAACCGAAAATTAACAAGAGTAAAGTGACATTTCCTGACTTTAGATTTCGTTCTAAATACTTAATTCTAATGTAAAATCGTTAGATAAGCAAGATTCTCGTATTTAAAAAATCTAATGATAGGTTTCTTCAGAAAATTGAAAAAACCGTAAAATCACAAGAGTAAAATGCCATTTTCTGACATTACATTTCGTTCTAGATACTTAATTCTAATGTAAAATCGTTAGTTAAGCAAGATTCTCGTATTTAAAAAATCTGATGATAGGTTTTTTCAGAAAATTGAAAAAACCGAAAAATCACAGGAGTAAAGTGCCATTTTCTGACATTAGATTTCGTTCTAAATGCATAATCCCTATGTAAAAACGTTATTTAAGCAAGAATATCGGACTTTGAAGAAAATCAAATGATAGATTCTTTCAGAAAATTGAAAAAACCGAAAAATCACAAGAGTAAAGTGCCATTTTCTGACATTAGATTTCGATCTAAATGCATAATCCCTACGTAAAAACGTTATCTAAGCAAGAATATCGTACTTTGAAGAAAATCTAATGACAGGTTTTTTCAGAAAATTGAAAAGGCCGTAAAATCATGAGAGTAAAGTGCCATTTTCTGACATTAGATTTCGTTCTAAATGCTTAATCTCTATGTAAAAACGTTATTTAAGCAACAATATTGTACCTGGAAGGAAATCTAAGAATAGGTTTTTACAGAAAATTGAAAAAACCGTAAAATCATAAGAGGAAAGTGCCATTTTCTGACATCAGATTTCGTTCTAAATGCTTAATCCCTATGTAAAAGTGTTATTTAAGCAAGAATATCGTAGTTTGAGGTTAATCTAATTATAGGTTTTTTCAGAAAATTGAAAAAACCAAAAAATCGCTAGAGTAAAGTGCCATTTTCTGACATTAGATTTCGTTCTAAATGCTTCAACCCTATGTAAAAACGTTATTTAAGCAGGAATATCGTACTTTGAAGAAAATCTAATGATAGGTTTTTTCAGAAAATTGAAAAAACCGAAAATTAACAAGAGTAAAGTGACATTTCCTGACTTTAGATTTCGTTCTAAATACTTAATTCTAATGTAAAATCGTTAGATAAGCAAGATTCTCGTATTTAAAAAATCTAATGACAGGTTTTTTCAGAAAATTGAAAAGACCGTAAATTCATAAGAGTAAAGTGCCATTTTCTGACATTAGATTTCGTTCTAAATGCTTAATCCCTATGTAAAAACATTATTTAAGCAATAATATCGTATTTTGAAGAAAATCTAATGATAGGTTTTTACAGAAATTTGAAAAAACCGAAAAATCACTACAGTTAACCGCCATTTTCTGACTTTAGATTTCATTCTAAATACTTAGTTCTAATGTAAAATCGTTAGCTAAGCTAGATTCTCGTATTTAAGAAAATCTAATAACAGGTTTTTTCAGAAAATTGAAAAGACCGTAAAATCATAAGAGCAAAGTGCCATTTTCTGACATTAGATTTCGTTCTAACTTCTTAATCCCTATGAAAAAGCGTTATTTAAGCAAGAATATCGTAGTTTGAGGTAAATCTAATTATAGGTTTTTTCAGAAAATTGAAAAAACCGAAAAATCGCTAGAGTAAAGTGCCATTTTCTGACATTAGATTTCGTTCTAAATGCTTCATCCCTATGTAAAAACGTTATTTAAGCAATAATATCGTATTTTGAAGAAAATCTAATGATAGGTTTTTACAGAAATTTGAAAAAACCGAAAAATCACTACAGTAAACCGCCATTTTCTGACTTTAGATTTCGTTCTAAATACTTAGTTCTAATGTAAAATCGTTAGCTAAGCTAGATTCTCGTATTTAAGAAAATCTAATAACAGGTTTTTTCAGAAAATTGAAAAAACCGTAAAATCACAAGAGGAAAGTGCAATTTTCTGACATTAGATTTCGTTCTAAATGTTTAATCCCTATGTAAAATCGTTATTGAAGCAAGAATATCGTATTTTGAAGTATATCAATAATGATAGGTCTTTTCAGAAAATTGAAAAAACCGAAAAATCACAAGAGTAAAGTGCCATTTTCTGACATTAGATTTCGTTCTAAATGCTTAATCCCTATGTAAAAACGTTATTTAAGCAAGAATATCGTATTTTGAAGAAAATCTAATGATAGGTTTTTACAGAAAGTTGAAAAAACCGAAAAATCACGAGAGTAAAGCGCCATTTTCTGACTTTAGATTTCGTTCTAAATGCTTCATCCCTATGTAAAAACGTTATTTAAGCAATAATATCGTATTTTGAAGAAAATCTAATGATAGGTTTTTACAGAAATTTGAAAAAACCGAAAAATCACTACAGTAAACCGCCATTTTCTGACTTTAGATTTCGTTCTAAATACTTAGTTCTAATGTAAAATCGTTAGCTAAGCTAGATTCTCGTATTTAAGAAAATCTAATAACAGGTTTTTTCAGAAAATTGAAAAGACCGTAAATTCATAAGAGGAAAGTGCCATTTTCTGACATTAGATTTCGTTCTAACTTCTTAATCCCTATGAAAAAGCGTTATTTAAGCAAGAATATCGTAGTTTGAGGTAAATCTAATTATAGGTTTTTTCAGAAAATTGAAAAAACCGAAAAATCGCTAGAGTAAAGTGCCATTTTCTGACATTAGATTTCGTTCGAAATGCTTAATCCCTATGTAGAAACGTTATTGAAGCAAGAATATCGTATTTTGAAGTATATCTATAATGATAGGTTCTTTCAGAAAATTGAAAAAACCGTAAAATCACGAGAGTAAAGTTCCATTTTGTGACATTAGATTTCGTTCTAAATGCTTAATCCCTATATAAAAACGTTATTTAAGCAAGATTATGGTATTTTGAAGAAAATCTAATGATAGGTTTTTTCAGAAAATTGAGAAAACCGAAAAACCGCTAGAGTAAAGTGCCATTTTTTGACATTAGATTTCGTTCTAAATGCTTCATCCCTATGTAGAAACGTTATTTAAGCAAGAATATCGTATTTTGAAGTATATCTATAATGATAGGTTTTTTCAGAAAATTGAAAAAACCGTAAAATCACAAGAGTAAAGTGCCATTTTCTGACATTAGATTTCGTTCTAAATGCTTAATTCCTATGTAAAAGTGTTATTTAAGCAAGAATATCGTAGTTTGAGGTAAATCTAATTATAGGTTTTTTCAGAAAATTGAAAAAACCGAAAAACCGCTAGAGTAAAGTGCCATTTTCTCACATTAGATTTCGTTCTAAATGCTTCATCCCTATGTAAAAACGTTATTGAAGCAAGAATATCGTATTTTGAAGTATATCTAATAATAGATTCTTTCAGAAAATTGAAAAAACCGTAAAATCACGAGAGTAAAGTTCCATTTTCTGACATTACATTTCGTTCGAAATACTTAGTTCTAATGTAAAATCGTTAGCTAAGCCAGATTCTCGTATTTAAGAAAATCTAATGACAGGTTTTTTCAGAAAATTCAAAAAACCGTAAAATCATAAGAGGATAGTGCCATTTTCTGACATTAGATTTCGTTCTAAATGCTTAATCCCTATGTAAAAGTGTTATTTATGCAAGAATATCGTAGTTTGAGGTAAATCTAATTATAGGTTTTTTCAGAAAATTGAAAAGATCTAAAAATCGCTAGCGTAAAGTGCCATTTTCTGACATTAGATTTCGTTCTAAATGCTTAATCTCTATGTAAAAACGTTATTTAAGCAACAATATTGTACCTGGAAGGAAGTCTAAGAATAGGTTTTTACAGACATTTGAAAAAACCGAAAAATCACAAGAGTAAAGTGCCATTTTCTGACATTAGATTTCGTTCTAAATGTTTAATCCCTATGTAAAATCGTTATTGAAGCAAGAATATCGTATTTTGAAGTATATCAATAATGATAGGTCTTTTCAGAAAATTGAAAAAACCGAAAAATCACAAGAGTAAAGTGCCATTTTCTGACATTAGATTTCGTTCTAAATGCTTCATCCCTATGTAAAAACGTTATTTAAGCAAGAATATCGTATTTTGAAGTATATCTATAATGATAGGTTTTTTCAGAAAATTGAAAAAACCGAAAAATCACAAGAGTAAAGTGCCATTTTCTGACATTAGATTTCGTTCTAAATGCTTAATCCCTATGTAAAAACGTTATTTAAGCAAGAATATCGTATTTTGAAGAAAATCTAATGATAGGTTTTTCCAGAAAGTTGAAAAAACCGAAAAATCACGAGAGTAAAGCGCCATTTTCTGACGTTACATTTCGTTCTAAATGCTCAATCCCTATATAAAAACGTTATTTAAGCAAGATTATGGTATTTTGCAGAAAATCTAATGATAGGTTTTTTCAGAAAATTGAGAAAACCGAAAAATCACAAGAGTAAAGTGCCATTTTCTGACATTAGATTTCGTTCTAAATGCTTCATCCCTATGTAAAAACGTTATGTAAGCAAGAATATCGTATCTTGAAGTATATCTATAATGATAGGTTTTTTCAGAAAATTGAAAAAACCGTAAAATCACAAGAGTATAGTGCCATTTTCTGACATTAGATTTCGTTCTAAATGCTTCATCCCTATGTAAAAACGTTATTTAAGCAATAATATCGTATTTTGAAGAAAATCTAATGATAGGTTTTTACAGAAATTTGAAAAAACCGAAAAATCACTACAGTAAACCGCCATTTTCTGACTTTAGATTTCGTTCTAAATACTTAGTTCTAATGTAAAATCGTTAGCTAAGCTAGATTCTCGTATTTAAGAAAATCTAATAACAGGTTTTTTCAGAAAATTGAAAAAACCGTAAAATCACAAGAGGAAAGTGCCATTTTCTGACATTAGATTTCGTTCTAAATGCTTAATTCCTATGTAAAAGTGTTATTTAAGCAAGAATATCGTAGTTTGAGGTAAATCTAATTATAGGTTTTTTCAGAAAATTGAAAAAACCGAAAAACCGCTAGAGTAAAGTGCCATTTTCTGACATTAGATTTCGTTCTAAATGCTTCATCCCTATGTAAAAACGTTATTGAAGCAAGAATATCGTATTTTGAAGTATATCTAATAATAGGTTCTTTCAGAAAATTGAAAAAACCGTAAAATCACGAGAGTAAAGTTCCATTTTCTGACATTAGATTTCGTTCTAAATGCTTAATCCCTATATAAAAACGTTATTTAAGCAAGATTATGGTATTTTGAAGAAAATCTAATGATAGGTTTTTACAGAAATTTGAAAAAACCGAAAAATCACTACAGTAAACCGCCATTTTCTGACTTTAGATTTCGTTCTAAATACTTAATTCTAATGTAGAATCGTTAGCTTAGCCAGATTCTCGTATTTAAAAAAATCTAATGACAGGTTTTTTCAGAAAATTGAAAAGACCGTAAAATCATAAGAGGAAAGTGCCATTTTCTGACATTAGATTTCGTTCTAAATGCTTAATCCCTATGTAAAAACGCTATTTAAGCAAGAATATCGGACTTTGAAGAAAATCTAATGATAGATTCTTTCAGACATTTGAAAAAACCGAAAAATCACTAGAGTAAAGCGCCATTTTCTGACATTAGATTTCGTTCTAATAGCTTAATCCCTATATAAAAACGTTATATAAGCAAGAATATCGTACCTTGAAGAAAATCTAATGTTAGGTTTTTTCAGAAATTTGAGAAAACCGAAAAAACACTAGAGTAAAGCGCCTTTTTCTGACATTACATTTCGTTCTAAAAACTTTATTCTAATGTAAAATCGTTATATAAACAAGATTCTCGTATTTAAAAAATCTAATGATAGAGTCTTTCAGAAAATTGAAAAAGCCGAAAAATCACAATAGTAAAGTGCCATTTTCAGACATTAGATTTCGTTCTAAATGCTTAATCCCTGTGTAAAAATGTTATTTAAGCAAGAATATCGTAGTTTGAGGTAAATCTAATTATAGGTTTTTTCAGAAAATTGAAAAACCGAAAAATCACAAGAGTAAAGTGCCATTTTCTGACATTAGATTTCGTTCTAAATGCTTCATCCCTATGTAGAAACGTTATTGAAGCAAGAATATCGTATTTTGAAGTATATCTATAATGATAGGTTTTTTCAGAAAATTGAAAAAACCGTAAAATCACGAGAGTAAAGTTCCATTTTCTGACATTAGATTCCGTTCTAAATGCTCCATCCCTATGTAAAAACGTTATGTAAGCAAGAATATCGTATTTTGAAGTATATCTATAATGATACGTTTTTTCAGAAAATTGAAAAAACCGTAAGATCACAAGAGTAAAGTGCCATTTTCTGACATTAGATTTCGTTCTAAATGCTTCATCCCTATGTAAAAACGTTATTTAAGCAAGAATATCGTATTTTGAAGTATATCTATAATGATAGGTTTTTTCAGAAAATTGAAAAAACCGAAAAATCACAAGAGTAAAGTGCCATTTTCTGACAGTAGATTTCGTTCTAAATGCTTCATCCCTATGTAGAAACGTTATTTAAGCAAGAATATCGTATTTTGAAGTATATCTATAATGATAGGTTTTTTCAGAAAATTGAAAAAACCTTAAAATCACAAGAGTAAAGTGCCATTTTCTGACATTAGATTTCGTTCTAAATGCTCAATCCCTTTATAAAAACATTATTTTAGCAAGAATATCGTATTTTGAAGTATATCAATAATGATAGGTTTTTTCAGAAAATTGAAAAAACCGAAAAATCACTAGAGTAAAGTGCCATTTTCTGACATTATATTTCGTTCTAAATGCTTAATCCCTATGTAAAAACGTTATTGAAGCAAGAATATCGTATTTTGAAGTATATCTAATAATAGGTTCTTTCAGAAAATTGAAAAAACCGTAAAATCACGAGAGTAAAGTTCCATTTTCTGACATTAGATTTCGTTCTAAATGCTTAATCCCTATATAAAAACGTTATTTAAGCAAGATTATGGTATTTTGAAGAAAATCTAATGATAGGTTTTTACAGAAATTTGAAAAAACCGAAAAATCACTACAGTAAACCGCCATTTTCTGACTTTAGATTTCGTTCTAAATACTTAATTCTAATGTAGAATCGTTAGCTTAGCCAGATTCTCGTATTTAAAAAAATCTAATGACAGGTTTTTTCAGAAAATTGAAAAGACCGTAAAATCATAAGAGGAAAGTGCCATTTTCTGACATTAGATTTCGTTCTAAATGCTTAATCCCTATGTAAAAACGCTATTTAAGCAAGAATATCGGACTTTGAAGAAAATCTAATGATAGATTCTTTCAGACATTTGAAAAAACCGAAAAATCACTAGAGTAAAGCGCCATTTTCTGACATTAGATTTCGTTCTAATAGCTTAATCCCTATATAAAAACGTTATATAAGCAAGAATATCGTACCTTGAAGAAAATCTAATGTTAGGTTTTTTCAGAAATTTGAGAAAACCGAAAAAACACTAGAGTAAAGCGCCTTTTTCTGACATTACATTTCGTTCTAAAAACTTTATTCTAATGTAAAATCGTTATATAAACAAGATTCTCGTATTTAAAAAATCTAATGATAGAGTCTTTCAGAAAATTGAAAAAGCCGAAAAATCACAATAGTAAAGTGCCATTTTCAGACATTAGATTTCGTTCTAAATGCTTAATCCCTGTGTAAAAATGTTATTTAAGCAAGAATATCGTAGTTTGAGGTAAATCTAATTATAGGTTTTTTCAGAAAATTGAAAAACCGAAAAATCACAAGAGTAAAGTGCCATTTTCTGACATTAGATTTCGTTCTAAATGCTTCATCCCTATGTAGAAACGTTATTGAAGCAAGAATATCGTATTTTGAAGTATATCTATAATGATAGGTTTTTTCAGAAAATTGAAAAAACCGTAAAATCACGAGAGTAAAGTTCCATTTTCTGACATTAGATTCCGTTCTAAATGCTCCATCCCTATGTAAAAACGTTATGTAAGCAAGAATATCGTATTTTGAAGTATATCTATAATGATACGTTTTTTCAGAAAATTGAAAAAACCGTAAGATCACAAGAGTAAAGTGCCATTTTCTGACATTAGATTTCGTTCTAAATGCTTCATCCCTATGTAAAAACGTTATTTAAGCAAGAATATCGTATTTTGAAGTATATCTATAATGATAGGTTTTTTCAGAAAATTGAAAAAACCGAAAAATCACAAGAGTAAAGTGCCATTTTCTGACAGTAGATTTCGTTCTAAATGCTTCATCCCTATGTAGAAACGTTATTTAAGCAAGAATATCGTATTTTGAAGTATATCTATAATGATAGGTTTTTTCAGAAAATTGAAAAAACCTTAAAATCACAAGAGTAAAGTGCCATTTTCTGACATTAGATTTCGTTCTAAATGCTCAATCCCTATATAAAAACATTATTTTAGCAAGAATATCGTATTTTGAAGTATATCAATAATGATAGGTTTTTTCAGAAAATTGAAAAAACCGAAAAATCACTAGAGTAAAGTGCCATTTTCTGACATTATATTTCGTTCTAAATGCTTAATCCCTATATAAAAACGTTATTTAAGCAAGATTATGGTATTTTGAAGAAAATCTAATGATAGGTTTTTACAGAAATTTGAAAAAACCGAAAAATCACTACAGTAAACCGCCATTTTCTGACTTTAGATTTCGTTCTAAATACTTAATTCTAATGTAGAATCGTTAGCTTAGCCAGATTCTCGTATTTAAAAAAATCTAATGACAGGTTTTTTCAGAAAATTGAAAAGACCGTAAAATCATAAGAGGAAAGTGCCATTTTCTGACATTAGATTTCGTTCTAAATGCTTAATCCCTATGTAAAAACGCTATTTAAGCAAGAATATCGGACTTTGAAGAAAATCTAATGATAGATTCTTTCAGACATTTGAAAAAACCGAAAAATCACTAGAGTAAAGCGCCATTTTCTGACATTAGATTTCGTTCTAATAGCTTAATCCCTATATAAAAACGTTATATAAGCAAGAATATCGTACCTTGAAGAAAATCTAATGTTAGGTTTTTTCAGAAATTTGAGAAAACCGAAAAAACACTAGAGTAAAGCGCCTTTTTCTGACATTACATTTCGTTCTAAAAACTTTATTCTAATGTAAAATCGTTATATAAACAAGATTCTCGTATTTAAAAAATCTAATGATAGAGTCTTTCAGAAAATTGAAAAAGCCGAAAAATCACAATAGTAAAGTGCCATTTTCAGACATTAGATTTCATTCTAAATGCTTAATCCCTGTGTAAAAATGTTATTTAAGCAAGAATATCGTAGTTTGAGGTAAATCTAATTATAGGTTTTTTCAGAAAATTGAAAAACCGAAAAATCACAAGAGTAAAGTGCCATTTTCTGACATTACATTTCGTTCTAAATGCTTCATCCCTATGTAAAAACGTTATTTAAGCAAGAATATCGTATTTTGAAGTATATCTATAATGATACGTTTTTTCAGAAAATTGAAAAAACCGAAAAATCACAAGAGTAAAGTTCCATTTTCTGACATTACATTTCGTTCTAAATACTTAGTTCTAATGTAAAATCGTTAGCTAAGCCAGATTCTCGTATTTAAGAAAATCTAATGACAAGTTTTTTCAGAAAATTCAAAAAACCGTAAAATCATAAGAGGAAAGTGCCATTTTCTGACATTAGATTTCGTTCTAAATGCTTAATCCCTATGTAAAAGTGTTATTTATGCAAGAATATCGTAGTTTGAGGTAAATCTAATTATAGGTTTTTTCAGAAAATTGAAAAGACCGAAAAATCGCTAGCGTAAAGTGCCATTTTCTGACATTAGATTTCGTTCTAAATGCTTCATCCCTATGTAAAAACGTTATTTAAGCAAGAATATCGTATTTTGAAGTATATCTATAATGACACGTTTTTTCAGAAAATTGAAAAAACCGAAAAATCACAAGAGTAAAGTGCCATTTTCTGACATTACATTTCGTTCTAAATGCTTCATCCCTATGTAAAAACGTTATGTAAGCAAGAATATCGTATCTTGAAGTATATCTATAATGATAGGTTTATTCAGAAAATTGAAGAAACCGTAAAATCACAAGAGTAAAGTGCCATTTTCTGACATTAGATTTCGTTCTAAATGCTTAATCTCTATGTAAAAACGTTATTTAAGCAACAATATTGTACCTGGAAGGAAGTCTAAGAATAGGTTTTTACAGACATTTGAAAAAACCGAAAAATCACAAGAGTAAAGTGCCATTTTCTGACATTAGATTTCGTTCTAAATGTTTAATCCCTATGTAAAAACGTTATTGAAGCAAGAATATCGTATTTTAAAGTATATCAATAATGATAGGTCCTTTCAGAAATTTGAAAAATCCGAAAAATCACAAGAGTAAAGTGCCATTTTCTGACATTAGATTTCGTTCTAAATGCTTCATCCCTATGTAAAAACGTTATTGAAGCAAGAATATCGTATTTTGAAGTATATCTAATAATAGGTTCTTTGAGAAAATTGAAAAAACCGTAAAATCACGAGAGTAAAGTTCCATTTTCTGACATTACATTTCGTTCTAAATACTTAGTTCTAATGTAAAATCGTTAGCTAAGCCAGATTCTCGTATTGAAGAAAATCTAATGACAGGTTTTTTCAGAAAATTGAAAAAACCGTAAAATCATAAGAGGAAAGTGCCATTTTCTGACATTAGATTTCGTTCTAAATGCTTAATCCCTATGTAAAAGTGTTATTTAAGCAAGAATATCGTAGTTTGAGGTAAATCTAATTATACGTTTTTTGAGAAAATTGAAAAAACCGAAAAATCGCTAGAGTAAAATGCCATTTTCTGACATTAGATTTCGTTCTAAATGCTTAATCCCTATGTAAAAACGTTATTGAAGCAAGAATATCGTATTTTGAAGTATATCTAATGATAGGTTCTTTCAGAAAATTCAAAAAACCGTAAAATCACGAGAGTAAAGTTCCATTTTCTGACATTAGATTTCGTTCTAAATGCTTAATCCCTATATAAAAACGTTATTTAAGCAAGATTATGGTATTTTGAAGAAAATCTAATGATAGGTTTCTTCAGAAAATTGAGAAAACCGAAAAATCACAAGAGTAAAGTGCCATTTTCTGACATTAGATTTCGTTCTAAATGCTCCATCCCTATGTAAAAACGTTATTGAAGCAAGAATATCGTATTTTGAAGTATATCTAATGATAGGTTCTTTCAGAAAATTCAAAAAACCGTAAAATCACGAGAGTAAAGTTCCATTTTCTGACATTAGATTTCGTTCTAAATGCTCAATCCATATATAAAAACGTGATTTTAACAAGAATATCGTATTTTGAAGTATATCAATAGTGATAGGTTTTTTCAGAAAATTGAAAAAACCGTAAAGTCACAAGAGTAAAGTGCCATTTTCTGACATTAGATTTCGTTCTAAATGCTCAATCCCTATGTAAAAACGTTATTTAAGCAAGAATATCGTATTTTGAAGTATATCTATAATGATACGTTTTTTCAGAAAATTGAAAAAACCGTAAGATCACAAGAGTAAAGTGCCATTTTCTGACATTAGATTTCGTTCTAAATGCTTAATCTCTACGTAAAAACGTTATTTAAGCAACAATATTGTACCTGGAAGGAAGTCTAAGAATAGGTTTTTACAGACATTTGAAAAAACCGAAAAATCACAAGAGTAAAGTGCCATTTTCTGACATTAGATTTCGTTCTAAATGCTTAATCCCTATGTAAAAGTGTTATTTAAGCAAGAACATCGTAGTTTGAGGTAAATCTAATTATACGTTTTTTGAGAAAATTGAAAAAACCGAAAAATCGCTAGAGCGAAATGCCATTTTCTGACTTTAGATTTCGTTCTAAATACTTAATTCTAATGTAAAATCGTTAGTTAAGCATGATTCTCGTATTTAAAAAAATCTAATGAGAGGTGTTTTTAGAAAATTGAAGAAGCCGAAAAATCACAATAGTAAAGTGCCATTTTCTGACATTACATTTCGTTCTAAATACTTATTTCTAATGTAAAATCGTTAGCTAAGCCAGATTCTCGTATTTAAGAAAATCTAATGACAGGTTTTTTCAGAAAATTGAAAAAACCGTAAAATCATAAGAGGAAAGTGCCATTTTCTGACATTAGATTTCGTTCTAAATGCTTAATCCCTATGTAAAAGTGTTATCTAAGCAAGAATATCGTATTTTGAAGTATATCTAATGATAGGTTTTTTCAGAAAATTGAAAAAACCGTAAAATCATAAGAGGAAAGTGCCATTTTCTGACATTAGATTTCGTTCTAAATGCTTAATCCCTATGTAAAAACGTTATTTAAGCAAGAATATCGTATTTTGAAGAAAATCTAATGATAGGTTTTTACAGAAATTTGAAAAAACCGAAAAATCACTACAGTAAACCGCCATTTTCTGACATCAGATTTCGTTCGAAATGCTTAATCCCTATGTTAAAGCGTTATTGAAGCAAGAATATCGTATTTTGAAGTATATATAATAATAGGTTCTTTCAGAAAATTGAAAAAACCGTAAAATCACGAGAGTAAAGTTCCATTTTCTGACATTAGATTTCGTTCTAAATGTTTAATCCCTATATAAAAACGTTATATAAGCAAGATTATGGTATTTTGAAGAAAATCTAATGATGGGTTTTTTCAGAAAATTGAGAAAACCGAAAAATCACAAGAGTAAAGTGCCTTTTTCTGACATTAGATTTCGTTCTAAATGCATAATCCCTATGTAAAAACGTTATTTAAGCAAGAATATCGGACATTGAAGAAAATCAAATGATAGATTCTTTCAGAAAATTGAAAAATCCGAAAAATCACAAGAGTAAAGTGCCATTTTCTGACATTAGATTTCGTTCTAAATGCTTAATCTCTATGTAAAAACGTTATTTAAGCAACAATATTGTACCTGGAAGGAAGTCTAAGAATAGGTTTTTACAGACATTTGAAAAAACCGAAAAATCACAAGAGTAAAGTGCCATTTTCTGACATTAGATTTCGTTCTAAATGTTTAGTCCCTATGTAAAAACGTTATTGAAGCAAGAATATCGTATTTCGAAGTATATCTATAATGATAGGTTTTTTCAGAAAATTGAAGAAGCCGAAAAATCACAAGAGTAAAGTGCCATTTTCTGACATTACATTTCGTTCTAAATACTTAGTTCTAATGTAAAATCGTTAGCTAAGCCAGATTCTCGTATTTAAGAAAATCTAATGACAGGTTTTTTCAGAAAATTGAAAAAACCGTAAAATCATAAGAGGAAAGTGCCATTTTCTGACATTAGATTTCGTTCTAAATGCTTAATCCCTATGTAAAAACGCTATTTAAGCAAGAATATCGGACTTTGAAGAAAATCTAATGATAGGTTTTTTCAGAAAATTGAGAAAACCGAAAAATCACAAGAGTAAAGTGCCATTTTCTGACATTAGATTTCGTTCTAAATGCTTCATCCCTATGTAAAAACGTTATTTAAGCAAGAATATCGTATTTTGAAGAAAATCTAATGATAGGTTTTTACAGAAATTTGAAAAAACCGAAAAATCACTACAGTAAACCGCCATTTTCTGACTTTAGATTTCGTTCGAAATGCTTAATCCCTATGTAAAAACGTTATTGGAGCAAGAATATCGTATTTTGAAGTATATCTATAATCATAGGTTCTTTCAGAAAATTGAAAAAACCGTAAAATCACGAGAGTAATGTTCCATTTTCTGACATTAGATTTCGTTCTAAATGCTTCATCCCTATGTAAAAACGTTATCTAAGCAAGAATATCGTATTTTGAAGTATATCTATAATGATAGGTTTTTTCAGAAAATTGAAAAAACCGAAAAATCACAAGAGTAAAGTGCCATTTTCTGACATTAGATTTCGTTCTAAATGCTTCAACCCTATGTAAAAACCTTATTTAAGCAAGAATATCGTATTTTGAAGTATATCTAATGATAGGTTTTTTCAGAAAATTGAAAAAACCGAAAAATCGCTTCAGTAAACCGCCATTTTCTGACATCAGATTTCGTTCGAAATGCTTAATCCCTATGTAAAAACGTTATTTAAGCAAGAATATCGGACATTGAAGAAAATCAAATGATAGATTCTTTCAGAAAATTGAAAAATCCGAAAAATCACAAGAGTAAAGTGCCATTTTCTGACATTAGATTTCGTTCTAAATGCTCAATCTCTATGTAAAAACGTTATTTAAGCAACAATATTGTACCTGGAAGGAAGTCTAAGAATAGGTTTTTACAGACATTTGAAAAAACCGAAAAATCACAAGAGTAAAGTGCCATTTTCTGAAATTAGATTTCGTTCTAAATGTTTAATCCCTATGTAAAAACGTTATTGAAGCAAGAATATCTTATTTTGAAGTATATCAATAATGATAGGTCTTTTCAGAAAATTGAAAAAACCGAAAAATCACAAGAGTAAAGTGCCATTTTCTGACATTAGATTTCGTTCTAAATGCTTAATCTCTACGTAAAAACGTTATTTAAGCAACAACATTGTACCTGGAAGGAAGTCTAAGAATAGGTTTTTACAGACATTTGAAAAAACCGAAAAATCACAAGAGTAAAGTGCCATTTTCTGACATTAGATTTCGTTCTAAATGCTTAATCCCTATGTAAAAGTGTTATTTAAGCAAGAATATCGTAGTTTGAGGTAAATCTAATTATACGTTTTTTGAGAAAATTGAAAAAACCGAAAAATCGCTAGAGCGAAATGCCATTTTCTGACATTAGATTTCGTTCTAAATGCTTAATCCCTATGTAAAAACGTTATTTAAGCAAGAATATCGTATTTTGAAGAAAATCTAATGATAGGTTTTTACAGAAAGTTGAAAAAACCGAAAAATCACTAGAGTAAAGCTCCATTTTCTGACTTTAGATTTCGTTCTAAATACTTAATTCTAATGTAAAATCGTTAGTTAAGCATGATTCTCGTATTTAAAAAAATCTAATGAGAGGTGTTTTTAGAAAATTGAAGAAGCCGAAAAATCACAAGAGTAAAGTGCCATTTTCTGACATTACATTTCGTTCTAAATACTTATTTCTAATGTAAAATCGTTAGCTAAGCCAGATTCTCGTATTTAAGAAAATCTAATGACAGGTTTTTTCAGAAAATTGAAAAAACCGTAAAATCATAAGAGGAAAGTGCCATTTTCTGACATTAGATTTCGTTCTAAATGCTTAATCCCTATGTAAAAGTGTTATCTAAGCAAGAATATCGTATTTTGAAGTATATCTAATGATAGGTTTTTTCAGAAAATTGAAAAAACCGTAAAATCATAAGAGGAAAGTGCCATTTTCTGACATTAGATTTCGTTCTAAATGCTTAATCCCTATGTAAAAACGTTATTGAAGCAAGAATATCGTATTTTGAAGTATATCTAATAATAGGTTCTATCAGAAAATTGAAAAAACCGTAAATTCACGAGAGTAAAGTGCCATTTTCTGACATTAGATTTCGTTCTAAATGCTTAATCCCTATATAAAAACGTTATTTAAGCAAGATTATGGTATTTTGAAGAAAATCTAATGATAGGTTTTTTCAGAAAATTGAGAAAGATTTGGATTTGAAAGTCTACCAAATGCTCAAAGAGAAGAACGAAACGTACCTGATTGCTGTAACAATGAAGTTTTTGCATAATAAGCTTAAGAAATTAATCAAAAAGATTTCCAAATATGATGATTTGTGTTGGGACAAAAGGTTGGACAGAAGAGCAGGTTGCAAGACCGAGATTGCAGAATCTAAAGCCTACGTCAATGTTAGAAAAATAATATACACTTCGAAAGTTTGATTTCTAAGGAGTTCCTGTGCTTAGAGGCAAATTGAAAGGTCGAACCTAGAAGCTATACGAAAAGACTCAAAAACTTATATGCGGAACCTATACATAAACAAGTATATCGCTCAGCAACGTTTACTGCAACAATTGTAGATATTTTCGTAAACCAACAAATAGTCTCACTGTTTATTTCGGAATTGTATCGCGAGTTCCTGAATCCAGTCAAATTAGAAGAATTTTTATACTTTTACAAATTTTCATAGATTTTACAAGATTGCAAATTTTCATTGTACAACTATCATAGGAGAAACATTATATGAAAACATTGAGATATGCTAATAAAAACGACATAATTAACAAGTTGACATATGGTGGATTAACACGTAAAGATAAAGAAAAGCCTTTTTAGCTGACGAAAAAGACAAAAGAAGGGAAAGATATTGCCGTTATTACGAAACTCTCGTTACGAGAGTTTCCATCCACAGCAGCAAACCTTACCTGGATACTGAAATTACTATAGCTGAAGAAGAAAAATTCGATTTTTTTTTTCAATTTCAAAGTGTTCAGGTCCCTTAATATATCTAACATTTCGTTTTGAAGATGATGCGACGAGGCAAAAGTTCAAATATGATGCGGCAAGGACAGAGGTCGAGGATGAGTCAAGGGTGAAATCAGTAATTTCAATGACAATAATAAAAATCGTCTGCACGTTTATTCATTATTAGAGGTCGTTTGCAGACCATTTGTAGGAAAAGTAGAAATAGGGACTACATGTAGGGTTATGTCAAAGTTATGTCAATTATTAAATTAGCAATAGTATATATGTATGGGTAATAAAAACAAAAAACTTGATTAATTCATCAAATGTTTGTTGTAATATGTGCCTTTTCTGCAGAATCTCTTGCTATCCCTGCTGCCCGACAACGCATTCTCGTCTAGGCCTTGTAAACACAACACGTCAGAAATGTACCGTGTACACCTACAAAAACATATTTCAAGTGTCTTAAAGATGTTTCGAAACAGACGCCTTTAAATAATCTTGTTTCGGGCGTCGTTTCAACGTCTGGAATAAGATGTCTTAAAGAAGTCTATTTGAGCTCGTAAGACGTTTAGACTTGAAATGGACGTGTTAGACGCTAGGGAACCAGACCAATCGAAAATACACGTATAGAGCGCAAGTTAGTCGGACAGAGAGGATATGCGCTTATAGAGAACTGGACTGGCAAAGCGAGCTGTTCGCTCCCTGCCGAATTTCATATCTACAATTTTACGAATTGCTTGCTAGTTGCGTCTTTCCTCTGCAGTTTAGAAAAATGTAACACTGGGGTTCGCGTCGGTGAAGGTGGAAAAAAAGCGTTATTTTTCCCAATATATAAACTTTATTCAAACTCTATCTTAACTTATCGGTGGACGAATTAACAATTAAAATCTATTATTATAAACAAATATTTCGGTGAGACTACTCAAATAATCTTTAAAAAATTAACAAAAATAAATTATCCTGTTCTATATAACAAAATTAACATATTATTGTGGGAGAAAGCCCTTCCTTGTAGGTATCGTTAATAGCCTGTTCCATTTGCATCATCAAATCGCTTAGTTAACATCACGTGATTGCAATTCCCGTTATTAACATGATGGATCCTTTCAAACAGTGGAGAAGTCGATGATAAAATGATCGGAATATTTTCAAATTTGGCTAAAATTATCGCCATATCTCGAGCATTGTATGTATATAATTTCCTGTTCTTATTTTTGAAAGACGAATCATGCTCTTCATCGACAATAATTAACTTTATGTTTTTATAAGGTCAAAAAGGCTCAAGGAAGAAATAACTGTTTCCACTATTAAATGATTTCGATGAATTTCAGGTGTTTTCACAAGCAGAAAAATCAAGAGCGAGCTCGTGGATTATAAAATTAATTGCTCCTTTAACCAATTGTTTTGGCAAAGATTGCTACGGCCTGCATGTTTGCTGTGCTTCTTCAATTTCACGTTTTCGAACTACAAAAGGAATTACATTGGTTACTTGTACCACTTCTTCTATGTTCTTGCTATTTCTCGGGCTATCAAGATATTCTCTAGCTAACTCCTCTTTTATCTAGAAGATCCCAGAGAGCTTGTTGCTATTTTTACTACCTCCTTTGCTCTTACTCTGATTACTAGTACACTTACGGGTTTTTCTCTTAGGATCATTTTTTTTTGTGAACTATCCCAATCTTGTCTTTGGCCCGTTTCTACTAAGAAAGCAAAGGAGCTTTTTTAATTTTTTTTTACTTTTTTATATAGTATATTAAGTATCGCATTCGGCGAGCTATTTTTTATAAGATTATTTAAATAATCTGTTTTATTTCCTGCCTTATCAAAGCAAAGATCATGCAACTTTTCAAAAGTATGGCAAGTACCAAGTCCTCCTCCATATAAAATCTTAGATAAATCCTTTGGCATAAAAAGCTCTTTCTCAGCTAAGAAATGATTTAAAAATGATTCTTTATTAAAACAAGATTTATGGAAATTTCTTAAAATGGAAGTAGCATTATCTCCTGTCATGGATAATATGTTAGATAAATTGCATGGCTTAAAGCCTGCTTTATGGAAATCATTTAAAAGTTGTGTTTTGTTTCCATTCCCATCAAAACAGATATCATGAAAATCTTTTAAAGCAGAACAAATCTTAGTTGCTGCTCCATGCAATATTTTAGATAAATTTTTTGGTGTAAAACCTTTCTTCTCAATTAAGAAACGATTCAAATACTTTTTTGTTTCGTTTATAAAACAAAAATCATGAAATTCTTTTAAACTATTCGCTGCCGCACTCAATATACCACATAAATCGCACGGCCTAAAACCCACATTGTAAAAATCCTTTAAAAGCTGTGTTTCCTTTCTTTTCTTATTAAAAGAAATATTATGCAGTTGTTTCAAAGTAAAAGAAGCACGAGCTCCTGTTCCACATAGTATAGAGGATAAGTTACTTGGTCTAAAACCTGCGTTGTAGAAGTCCTCTAAAAGCTCTGTTCTTTGTCCTTTGCTATTAAAACAAACGCTGTGCAACTCTTGAAAAGCACCTTTAGCCTTGCCTCCTGCTCTACTTAATATGCTAGACAAGTTATGCAACGTAAAGTTACTTCCCTCATCACCGACCCCTTCAATAAAATGTTTCAAACGCTGTGTTTGATTTCCTCTTGCATCAAACCAAGAGTCATATAAATCTTTAAAAGCTTCTGCAGCGTTAGCTCCTGCACCATTCAAAATACTGGACATATTAGACAGATTTATCTTCTCGTTTTCTAAAGTTTTTATATATAGTCTTTTGTTTCCTTCCTCATCAAACCAAAGATCATATAAATTTGTAAAAGTTTCAGGAGCTTTAGCTCTTGCTCCATGTAAAATACTGGAAATATTAGATAGACGTATCCCTTCCTTTTCTAACGTTTTGAAATATTGTGTTTTACCTCCTTCTTCATTAAACCAAAGATCATATAAGCCTTTAAAAGCTTCTGCAGCATTAGCTCCTGCTACATTCAAAATACTGGAAATATTAGTTAGATTTATTCCTTCTTTCTCCAGAGTTTTTAAACATTGTGTTTTACTTCCTTCTTCATCAAACCAAAGGATATGTAAGTCTTTAAAGGCTTTTGCAGCGTTAGCTCCTGCTCCACTTAAAATACTAGAAATATTACTTAGATTTATCTCCTCTCTCTCTAAAGTTTCTAGATATTGTGTTTTACTTCCTTCTTCATCGAACAAAAGGTCGTATAGGTCTTTAAAGGCTTTTGCAGCGTTAGCTCCTGCTCCACTCAAAATACTGGAAATATTACTTTGATTTATCTCTTCTTTGTCTAGAGTTTTTAGATATTGTGTTTTACTTCCTTCTTCATCAAACCATAGGTCATATAGGTCTTTAAAGGCTTTTGCAGCGTTAGCTCCTGTCACATGCAAAATACTCGACATAGTAGCTAAATTTATTCTTTCCTTCTTTAGTACCTCCAGACATATTTTCCCTTCTCCCTTAATTAAGAAACTTAAAAATTGATAAAATGCAGATATTCCTTCTCTGCCAACTACACTTCTGGCAAATTTGATTTCTTCATCAATATTTTCTACAATTTCCTGATAACTAGACCTATTATATTTTATATCTCCCAACAAATTTTCCATTATTCCCTTAGTAATAGGGCCAAATTCATGAGATTCTAACCAACGTAACGCTATTTCATGTAATTCTTCGCAATTATATGGAACATTACCCTCATCTATCCCATTTCTAATAACACTGTTCAATGCTTCCTTGTCACACTGATTAACTGCAAATATTAGTCTATCTAAAAATTTCTCTTTTATTTCTTTTTCACCCTCGCCAGAAAGTCTTCCTTCTTCTTTTTCTTTCTGCCAAAAAGGTGGCAGCTTTAACAAATTTAAAAGCCTTGTCATTTCTTTTTGCGAAAATTGATAAAGACCATTCTCATTTATACAAAAACAATCGTTAAAAATCTTATATCCTTTTTTTTTAATATTTATGTTATTGAATTGTAAAGGATAGAAATTTTTAGATCGTTCATATTTGAATTTCTTTTCTTCTGTAAGATTTAGGTCTGCATTAGTATAGATGACAAAATATTTTATATTTTCATCCTTTTCTAATTTTTCAATGAAAAGAGCGAAGCACTTATTCACAGAAAATGTATTCTTTTTCTCCTGCCGTTTAGAAGGAAATAACTGATAATAACCAATACTATTATTTGCATTGTGAGGCTTTATACAAGTAATGCTATCTTTATAATTGATAGTGACGTCAACAGATATGCCATAGTTTCTTTCCTCAAAATTGATGAGAAACATGTTTTTACGCAAGAACATATTGTGTAAGAAGGACATTAATAAATTGGATCCATATGTAATTTCAGATATATAATTCCAAGTTTTCCATCTTTTTCTGAAGCTATTAAATCACGTAACACAATTTTTTGTAATGCTACATAACCGTCGTGAACTTTACTATTTTTTCCCATTTCACTTTTGATAATGCTGTTCAATTCTTCTCTATTAGGTTGATTAACTGCAAATACTAATTTATCCAAAAATGCTTCTTTTATTTCTTTCCGGGAATATTTCCTATCTTTTATTACTGTCTGCATAGCGGACGAAAATCCTAATCGCTTTAAAAGTTCATCTCTTATTATTTTATCTCGCGCAAATTGATAAAAACCACGCCCTTGTAGATTATCATTTGTAAAGAAAAAGTCTCTTAATATGATATCACGTTCTTCCATGCTATCAAATTTAAACGGATAAAAGTTTTTAAATCGTCCCCTTTTTAATCTGTTTCCTTTCGCAAGATTCAAGCTTGAATTAGTATAGATAACAAGGTATTCTATATCATTTGATAAATCATCTGTCTTAGAGATTAGATGTTTAACAAAACTATTAAGGTAATTATTCATGGAGAAACTTCGATTTTCTTTAGTAAATAATCTGGCATAACTAATATTATTATCTGTATAATATTTGTCTACATTTTCAATTTTTAGATGGATAGACTTCTTCTCGTAGCAAAGAACAATGTTACTAAACTTATCAATATCAGACTTTTCAAACGCTAACGATAATGAAGGATATTTATGTTTATATATGGACTTCCTTAGTAAGCAAAGAATCGACAAGTCTAATTGATACATAAGTCCAATCAATTGATGAGGAATACGTTGATAAGCATTACTCAATCCATCCCGTCTAGATCCATCTTGTAAATCATTAAGAAATTCCGAATCCTCATTGCTAGTATCATTTATATCAATGTGCCCACTTTTTGGTACCTTACTATCTTTGTCCACCATTTTTCCTTCAATTTCAGGACTTCCGCATAGAACATTTTTCAACTTTAGATTTCTTACTTCTGGACCGGAACCCATATTTCCAATGTCTTCTGCAGTAAATTCAATGTGTGGAATATATTCACAAAGTTTTCATATCCTTCTTTTACAGCATTACCCAAACATGAGCCTTTCTTCGACTGATTAACTTGTTGCGCATATTGCTTGCAACTTTTCCGTAAAGACTTTATACTGAATCCTCTACTACCTGTAATCAGATCCTCAAAACAAAAAGAAAAAAAGAAAAAAAGAAAAAGAAAACAATCTACTTTACCCGCAGCAGCTCCTATCTAAAGTCTTCAGGCAATTTCTTTCTTAATGTTTCCAAAGGTTGATTAAGCTTCTCTTGTTTCTGTTTATCCTTTACATTTTTTATCTAACTAAAAATGAAAATCGTTTCTTTAATAACAAATCATTTTAGAGCAGCAGCATCAGATGATAGATCTGGTAATCCATTTAATCCAAACATATCAAATCTACTATATTAACCAGCAGCAAAAATGATTGAAGATTATAATTAAAGGCATTATTATATGTCGGATAATATCACTTTAATTAGTATATACTTTCATATATTTTATCATTATCGTTTTAAATCAAAACAACTACCGTGAGAACTGTTTCTAGATCAAGATTTAGAAAGGTTTTAACTATTTGTATTATTCTGCCTCCGTTGCTCTCTCTCTCTCCCTCTCTCTCTCTCTCTCTCTCTCTCTCTCTCTCTCTCTTTCGATGATTAGAGGAGCTTGCCAGAGACAAATATTATCTGAAGCAGAACTACATACTAAAGGAGACGATAAAGATTATTCCAACGGCGAGGGAGAAAGAGTACTGAGAAATTTCTTTGAAATTCTTTTTAATCTCTTTGAAGTAGATTTGGATCTGAAAGTCTACCAAATGCTCAAAGAGAAGAACGAAACGAACCTGATTGCTGTAACAATGAAGTTTTTGCATAATAAGCTTAAGAAATTAATCAAAAAGATTTCCAAATATGATGATTTGTGTTGGGACAAAAGGTTGGACAGAAGAGCAGGTTGCAAGACCGAGATTGCAGAATCTAAAGCCTACGTCAATGTTAGAAAAATAATATACACTTCGAAAGTTTGATTTCTAAGGAGTTCCTGTGCTTAGAGGCAAATTGAAAGGTCGAACCTAGAAGCTATACGAAAAGACTCAAAAACTTATATGCGGAACCTATACATAAACAAGTATATCGCTCAGCAACGTTTACTGCAACAATTGTAGATATTTTCGTAAACCAACAAATAGTCTCACTGTTTATTTCGGAATTGTATCGCGAGTTCCTGAATCCAGTCAAATTAGAAGAATTTTTATACTCTTACAAATTTTCATAGATTTTACAAGATTGCAAATTTTCATTGTACAACTATCATAGGAGAAACATTATATGAAAACATTGAGAAATGCTAATAAAAACGATATAATTAACAAGTTGACATATGGTGGATTAACACGTAAAGATAAAGAAAAGCCTTTTTAGCTGACGAAAAAGACAAAATAAGGGAAAGATATTGCCGTTATTACGAAACTCTCGTTACGAGAGTTTCCATCCACAGCAGCAAACCTTACCTGGATACTGAAATTACTATAGCTGAAGAAGAAAAAAGTGACAAAATAGTAAATCTAAATATTGTTTGGGTGCGTCGTATTCACACCCGATATTGCCACTCCGCGATATTAATTACCCTTCGGGTTGTAATGCTGAGTCCGCTGCGCGACAGAGTGGACCAATATTTTTGTCCGTTTGATTAGAACGGGACAAATATTTGGTTTAGAATGTGTCACTAAACAAGGATGAACTGAAACTGACGACTGCTTGAAGACTAAGGTGATGCTGACTATCGAGTGAAGACTGGCCTTTGCCTCGGGTTTGAGCTTATATACTGGTTCGTGGATCGAATACTGGAAATTGAGTGGACATTGATGCGATGGAAGGGGATGCGGAGATGACGTAGCACGCAGTACCGCAGGTAGCAAAAACCCTGGACGGCGACCGAAGCGATGCGTACTAGCCCGTCATAAAAAATGCTGCCTATGAAGGCGTACCTTGTTTAAAGGGTGTAAATGGTTTCATTGCCGGAAGGAAAGTTATGGCATCTACGACCCTAGAAACCTAACGGACGCTACCTTTTGTCAATGGCACCTCGCTTGTTGACGGACGGGCAACTCGCCTCGTTGAGTCGGAGTTTTCCCGTCAATAAATGTTTTTTCTTCTTTTGGGGAGGTGGAAGGAAAAGGGAATTCGTCCCAGAGAAAGCTGAGCCGATGCGGCCCGAAATTCCGTGGAAGGACGGAACAAATATTACAGGTACAGAGCTTCGAGCAGGAGGCAGAGCTGGAGGCAGCTATTGCCGGCCATATAACTACATCATTTGTTTGGACAAAGATAAAAGAATACCTATCTCACTCTAACCCAGGATCGAACAAAGAAGCTCATAATCCTGTCCTTGTATACAATTTTTCTATTAATTTTTAAATTCCTACTAAATTCCTCACCTATACATTTCTACCTTTTTGCCACAACCTGCATTTTTCTTATGTATCTACGCGAAATTAAGAAACTCTTATTGTTATATTTTCTGAACGAATTAAAACATGGATACATTAATTAAGCTTGTACCCATGTATCTCGGACCAGTGCTCTCGTGACCCTGTGCATTAAGAAGTACATGGGTTAATACACGGATATATTAACTATACGTGCATACGTGCATTTAGGGTCCGGTTAAATAGGTAATGTTCATAGTTCCCATTTTTTCACATAAGAGCATTTTCTCTAGAGACATAGTTCTATTCATTATTTCACTAGGATTATAGGGGGTCTTAAGGGTATTAAAAATTCCCACATCTCTAATTTTTCTATCCTCGTCAAGATTTGGAAAAACAGAAGGTAATTTCTGAATTGTTTCAATTAATTTACCTATACCATTTTTATTACCAACTTTTAACATATTGCTTTGCTCTAAAAGGGGTACTTTGACGCGATCAAAAATTAATTATACTTTAAAACAACAACAGAAAACAAATAAATACTTGAATGATATATAAGATTTTATGGTTTATTTTACGATGCTATGAACTATAAAATAACAGTGTTAATTTTGTTTCAAATGCTGTTTATTTAGGTTTTAACCGCTATCTTTCTGTATTCCTCTTTTTTAAAGATTGCTCGACGGTGTGCAGGATTCTTACCAAACGGGATTGCCTGGAACAAAAATTCAAAAGATGCTTAAAACTAAGATATATGTACATCGAACATTCCCATTTTTGTGAAAATTATCAAAATGACTGCTGTTTGTGTCTGACTTATCGAATTTGTACGAAAAATTTCTATGTTTTTTTTCTTCATAATTTCTAAAATTATTAGAAATTAGAAAGACACGGATCGTCAGTGTCTAATATATATATATATATATATTATACTAAAGGCATCTGCAAAATTTCGAGGTAATCGGTTGATCTAATCTCGAGATATTTTGCACACCGTTTTTAAAAACATTGTTTTAAGAGAAACGTGTTTAAAGTTTCCGAACGTAATTTTTCATATGTTAACACTACGGCGCGCACGTGTACGTGAATCAGCTATAGGCTTCTTATTTATAAAAGCAATTTTTTTAAAAGGCTGGAATATTTTGTAGTTTATTTTTAACATTTCAAACGAACTGCTACGTTAGACAAGAAAAATTCGATTTTTTTTTTCAATTTCAAAGTGTTCAGGTCCCTTAATATATCTAACATTTCGTTTTGAAGATGATGCGACGAGGCAAAAGTTCAAATATGATGCGGCAAGGACAGAGGTCGAGGATGAGTCAAGGGTGAAATCAGTAATTTCAATGACAATAATAAAAATCGTCTGCACGTTTATTCATTATTAGAGGTCGTTTGCAGACCATTTGTAGGAAATGTAGAAATAGGGATTACATGTAGGGTTATGTCAAAGTTATGTCAATTATTAAATTAGCAATAGTATATATGTATGGGTAATAAAAACAAAAAACTTGATTAATTCATCAAATGTTTGTTGTAATATGTGCCTTTTCTGCAGAATCTCTTGCTATCCCTGCTGCCCGACAACGCATTCTCGTCTAGGCCTTGTAAACACAACACGTCAGAAATGTACCGTGTACACCTACAAAAACATATTTCAAGTGTCTTAAAGATGTTTCGAAACAGACGCCTTTAAATAATCTTGTTTCGGGCGTCGTTTCAACGTCTGGAATAAGATGTCTTAAAGAAGTCTATTTGAGCTCGTAAGACGTTTAGACTTGAAATGGACGTGTTAGACGCTAGGGAACCAGACCAATCGAAAATACACGTATAGAGCGCAAGTTAGTCGGACAGAGAGGATATGCGCTTATAGAGAACTGGACTGGCAAAGCGAGCTGTTCGCTCCCTGCCGAATTTCATATCTACAATTTTACGAATTGCTTGCTAGTTGCGTCTTTCCTCTGCAGTTTAGAAAAATGTAACACTGGGGTTCGCGTCGGTGAAGGTGGAAAAAAAGCGTTATTTTTCCCAATATATAAACTTTATTCAAACTCTATCTTAACTTATCGGTGGACGAATTAACAATTAAAATCTATTATTATAAACAAATATTTCGGTGAGACTACTCAAATAATCTTTAAAAAATTAACAAAAATAAATTATCCTGTTCTATATAACAAAATTAACATATTATTGTGGGAGAAAGCCCTTCCTTGTAGGTATCGTTAATAGCCTGTTCCATTTGCATCATCAAATCGCTTAGTTAACATCACGTGATTGCAATTCCCGTTATTAACATGATGGATCCTTTCAAACAGTGGAGAAGTCGATGATAAAATGATCGGAATATTTTCAAATTTGGCTAAAATTATCGCCATATCTCGAGCATTGTATGTATATAATTTCCTGTTCTTATTTTTGAAAGACGAATCATGCTCTTCATCGACAATAATTAACTTTATGTTTTTATAAGGTCAAAAAGGCTCAAGGAAGAAATAACTGTTTCCACTATTAAATGATTTCGATGAATTTCAGGTGTTTTCACAAGCAGAAAAATCAAGAGCGAGCTCGTGGATTATAAAATTAATTGCTCCTTTAACCAATTGTTTTGGCAAAGATTGCTACGGCCTGCATGTTTGCTGTGCTTCTTCAATTTCACGTTTTCGAACTACAAAAGGAATTACATTGGTTACTTGTACCACTTCTTCTATGTTCTTGCTATTTCTCGGGCTATCAAGATATTCTCTAGCTAACTCCTCTTTTATCTAGAAGATCCCAGAGAGCTTGTTGCTATTTTTACTACCTCCTTTGCTCTTACTCTGATTACTAGTACACTTACGGGTTTTTCTCTTAGGATCATTTTTTTTTGTGAACTATCCCAATCTTGTCTTTGGCCCGTTTCTACTAAGAAAGCAAAGGAGCTTTTTTAATTTTTTTTTACTTTTTTATATAGTATATTAAGTATCGCATTCGGCGAGCTATTTTTTATAAGATTATTTAAATAATCTGTTTTATTTCCTGCCTTATCAAAGCAAAGATCATGCAACTTTTCAAAAGTATGGCAAGTACCAAGTCCTCCTCCATATAAAATCTTAGATAAATCCTTTGGCATAAAAAGCTCTTTCTCAGCTAAGAAATGATTTAAAAATGATTCTTTATTAAAACAAGATTTATGGAAATTTCTTAAAATGGAAGTAGCATTATCTCCTGTCATGGATAATATGTTAGATAAATTGCATGGCTTAAAGCCTGCTTTATGGAAATCATTTAAAAGTTGTGTTTTGTTTCCATTCCCATCAAAACAGATATCATGAAAATCTTTTAAAGCAGAACAAATCTTAGTTGCTGCTCCATGCAATATTTTAGATAAATTTTTTGGTGTAAAACCTTTCTTCTCAATTAAGAAACGATTCAAATACTTTTTTGTTTCGTTTATAAAACAAAAATCATGAAATTCTTTTAAACTATTCGCTGCTGCACTCAATATACCACATAAATCGCACGGCCTAAAACCCACATTGTAAAAATCCTTTAAAAGCTGTGTTTCCTTTCTTTTCTTATTAAAAGAAATATTATGCAGTTGTTTCAAAGTAAAAGAAGCACGAGCTCCTGTTCCACATAGTATAGAGGATAAGTTACTTGGTCTAAAACCTGCGTTGTAGAAGTCCTCTAAAAGCTCTGTTCTTTGTCCTTTGCTATTAAAACAAACGCTGTGCAACTCTTGAAAAGCACCTTTAGCCTTGCCTCCTGCTCTACTTAATATGCTAGACAAGTTATGCAACGTAAAGTTACTTCCCTCATCACCGACCCCTTCAATAAAATGTTTCAAACGCTGTGTTTGATTTCCTCTTGCATCAAACCAAGAGTCATATAAATCTTTAAAAGCTTCTGCAGCGTTAGCTCCTGCACCATTCAAAATACTGGACATATTAGACAGATTTATCTTCTCGTTTTCTAAAGTTTTTATATATAGTCTTTTGTTTCCTTCCTCATCAAACCAAAGATCATATAAATTTGTAAAAGTTTCAGGAGCTTTAGCTCTTGCTCCATGTAAAATACTGGAAATATTAGATAGACGTATCCCTTCCTTTTCTAACGTTTTGAAATATTGTGTTTTACCTCCTTCTTCATTAAACCAAAGATCATATAAGCCTTTAAAAGCTTCTGCAGCATTAGCTCCTGCTACATTCAAAATACTGGAAATATTAGTTAGATTTATTCCTTCTTTCTCCAGAGTTTTTAAACATTGTGTTTTACTTCCTTCTTCATCAAACCAAAGGATATGTAAGTCTTTAAAGGCTTTTGCAGCGTTAGCTCCTGCTCCACTTAAAATACTAGAAATATTACTTAGATTTATCTCCTCTCTCTCTAAAGTTTCTAGATATTGTGTTTTACTTCCTTCTTCATCGAACAAAAGGTCGTATAGGTCTTTAAAGGCTTTTGCAGCGTTAGCTCCTGCTCCACTCAAAATACTGGAAATATTACTTTGATTTATCTCTTCTTTGTCTAGAGTTTTTAGATATTGTGTTTTACTTCCTTCTTCATCAAACCATAGGTCATATAGGTCTTTAAAGGCTTTTGCAGCGTTAGCTCCTGTCACATGCAAAATACTCGACATAGTAGCTAAATTTATTCTTTCCTTCTTTAGTACCTCCAGACATATTTTCCCTTCTCCCTTAATTAAGAAACTTAAAAATTGATAAAATGCAGATATTCCTTCTCTGCCAACTACACTTCTGGCAAATTTGATTTCTTCATCAATATTTTCTACAATTTCCTGATAACTAGACCTATTATATTTTATATCTCCCAACAAATTTTCCATTATTCCCTTAGTAATAGGGCCAAATTCATGAGATTCTAACCAACGTAACGCTATTTCATGTAATTCTTCGCAATTATATGGAACATTACCCTCATCTATCCCATTTCTAATAACACTGTTCAATGCTTCCTTGTCACACTGATTAACTGCAAATATTAGTCTATCTAAAAATTTCTCTTTTATTTCTTTTTCACCCTCGCCAGAAAGTCTTCCTTCTTCTTTTTCTTTCTGCCAAAAAGGTGGCAGCTTTAACAAATTTAAAAGCCTTGTCATTTCTTTTTGCGAAAATTGATAAAGACCATTCTCATTTATACAAAAACAATCGTTAAAAATCTTATATCCTTTTTTTTTAATATTTATGTTATTGAATTGTAAAGGATAGAAATTTTTAGATCGTTCATATTTGAATTTCTTTTCTTCTGTAAGATTTAGGTCTGCATTAGTATAGATGACAAAATATTTTATATTTTCATCCTTTTCTAATTTTTCAATGAAAAGAGCGAAGCACTTATTCACAGAAAATGTATTCTTTTTCTCCTGCCGTTTAGAAGGAAATAACTGATAATAACCAATACTATTATTTGCATTGTGAGGCTTTATACAAGTAATGCTATCTTTATAATTGATAGTGACGTCAACAGATATGCCATAGTTTCTTTCCTCAAAATTGATGAGAAACATGTTTTTACGCAAGAACATATTGTGTAAGAAGGACATTAATAAATTGGATCCATATGTAATTTCAGATATATAATTCCAAGTTTTCCATCTTTTTCTGAAGCTATTAAATCACGTAACACAATTTTTTGTAATGCTACATAACCGTCGTGAACTTTACTATTTTTTCCCATTTCACTTTTGATAATGCTGTTCAATTCTTCTCTATTAGGTTGATTAACTGCAAATACTAATTTATCCAAAAATGCTTCTTTTATTTCTTTCCGGGAATATTTCCTATCTTTTATTACTGTCTGCATAGCGGACGAAAATCCTAATCGCTTTAAAAGTTCATCTCTTATTATTTTATCTCGCGCAAATTGATAAAAACCACGCCCTTGTAGATTATCATTTGTAAAGAAAAAGTCTCTTAATATGATATCACGTTCTTCCATGCTATCAAATTTAAACGGATAAAAGTTTTTAAATCGTCCCCTTTTTAATCTGTTTCCTTTCGCAAGATTCAAGCTTGAATTAGTATAGATAACAAGGTATTCTATATCATTTGATAAATCATCTGTCTTAGAGATTAGATGTTTAACAAAACTATTAAGGTAATTATTCATGGAGAAACTTCGATTTTCTTTAGTAAATAATCTGGCATAACTAATATTATTATCTGTATAATATTTGTCTACATTTTCAATTTTTAGATGGATAGACTTCTTCTCGTAGCAAAGAACAATGTTACTAAACTTATCAATATCAGACTTTTCAAACGCTAACGATAATGAAGGATATTTATGTTTATATATGGACTTCCTTAGTAAGCAAAGAATCGACAAGTCTAATTGATACATAAGTCCAATCAATTGATGAGGAATACGTTGATAAGCATTACTCAATCCATCCCGTCTAGATCCATCTTGTAAATCATTAAGAAATTCCGAATCCTCATTGCTAGTATCATTTATATCAATGTGCCCACTTTTTGGTACCTTACTATCTTTGTCCACCATTTTTCCTTCAATTTCAGGACTTCCGCATAGAACATTTTTCAACTTTAGATTTCTTACTTCTGGACCGGAACCCATATTTCCAATGTCTTCTGCAGTAAATTCAATGTGTGGAATATATTCACAAAGTTTTCATATCCTTCTTTTACAGCATTACCCAAACATGAGCCTTTCTTCGACTGATTAACTTGTTGCGCATATTGCTTGCAACTTTTCCGTAAAGACTTTATACTGAATCCTCTACTACCTGTAATCAGATCCTCAAAACAAAAAGAAAAAAAGAAAAAAAGAAAAAGAAAACAATCTACTTTACCCGCAGCAGCTCCTATCTAAAGTCTTCAGGCAATTTCTTTCTTAATGTTTCCAAAGGTTGATTAAGCTTCTCTTGTTTCTGTTTATCCTTTACATTTTTTATCTAACTAAAAATGAAAATCGTTTCTTTAATAACAAATCATTTTAGAGCAGCAGCATCAGATGATAGATCTGGTAATCCATTTAATCCAAACATATCAAATCTACTATATTAACCAGCAGCAAAAATGATTGAAGATTATAATTAAAGGCATTATTATATGTCGGATAATATCACTTTAATTAGTATATACTTTCATATATTTTATCATTATCGTTTTAAATCAAAACAACTACCGTGAGAACTGTTTCTAGATCAAGATTTAGAAAGGTTTTAACTATTTGTATTATTCTGCCTCCGTTGCTCTCTCTCTCTCCCTCTCTCTCTCTCTCTCTCTCTCTCTCTCTCTCTCTTTCGATGATTAGAGGAGCTTGCCAGAGACAAATATTATCTGAAGCAGAACTACATACTAAAGGAGACGATAAAGATTATTCCAACGGCGAGGGAGAAAGAGTACTGAGAAATTTCTTTGAAATTCTTTTTAATCTCTTTGAAGTAGATTTGGATCTGAAAGTCTACCAAATGCTCAAAGAGAAGAACGAAACGAACCTGATTGCTGTAACAATGAAGTTTTTGCATAATAAGCTTAAGAAATTAATCAAAAAGATTTCCAAATATGATGATTTGTGTTGGGACAAAAGGTTGGACAGAAGAGCAGGTTGCAAGACCGAGATTGCAGAATCTAAAGCCTACGTCAATGTTAGAAAAATAATATACGTTGCGCGGTTAGTGGAGTGAGAAAGGGGGATAGACGCATCGTTACGGTTTCTCTCTCTCTCTCTCTCTCTCTCTCTCTCTCTCTCTCTTCCGCTTGGTCCGCTATGAACGAAGCGCGGTTTTTAGGAGTGAGAGAGAGATGGAGGATAGATGCGTCGCAACGGTTACCGTCGCGCACGACGAATGCGTCGCATTTGTAACGAGTCTGGAGACGATTTCTAAGCGGTCTTCTTGTCTTATTGAATTTAATCATGTGGCGTTTTTTTATCGCGCTTGCATTTTTACATTATAGGAAATGTTTTGGAGTGTGAGAGCGAAAGAGAGAGGGTTAGATTAGAGAGGCTGCGCTTGCATTTTGACGACGTTGTGGAGAGTGAAGTGCGCGTGCGTGCCTGTTAATAAATAGATGAAGCATAACGCGGAGCAAATTAAATTGTTGTCGTACAGTGTAAAGGTGCGTGTTGCTATAGACATATATTTTGCAAAAAGTAAGTTTACGTTTAAGATGCCCGCAATAGATTTTATTGTCGATATGGACGGTTTCTTCGTAGCCAACAAATTTAATTGTAAAGAATTAGCCATCGTAAATGCTCATACCGCTGAATATGAATTATTTGAATTCGAATTGTACGTTCGCTACATGGATTTATCCAGAAGCGATCAAAAGTCTGCATGGCATGTCTCGAATTTCGTGCACGGGATTTCATTTAAAAATTTCCAGGGGAAAAAGAATTATCAACAAGAGGACATTGGCATTATTATAAAAAATTTCGTTCGAGACTACAAAGATCCCGTCGTCGCGTACAAAGGGGGGCATATTGAAAAGGATATTTTAAATAAAATAGGAGTTGGCAGTTTCAATTTGGAATATCTCGGCTGTCCGAAATTCAATTCATTGATCGCGGAGCCGATGTATCAAGAATACCACGTACCATGCAGGCTTCATTGCTGGACGCGAACTTCGAAAGAAAAGATTCAATATCATTGTTGTTTGAGCGAAGTTCGTGTATTTTAGATGTGGCTAATGAAATCGAAAGGTAACACATTTTTTTTCTTTTTTTTTAGTTAGAATTATTTTTTATTTCTATGGCGCCTTTTTGTAGAGAGAGAGAGAGAGAGAGAGAGAGAGAGAGAGAGAACGTAGGAACGTATGGATTATCGGTGCGAAGAGGACAGGCTTAGCAGCTTTGAAAATTGGCCGATCCCGTTTATTAAGCCGGAGGAGCTCGCGATCGCTGGATTTTATTATCTGAGGGAGGATGATTTCGTGGAATGCTTCGCGTGCGGCATAGGACTCTATTGGTGGGAAGCCGGGGACAAACCCATGTTGGAGCATCGCTTTTGGTCCAGGAATTGTCCGTACGATCCTCGAACAACGTTATGTATATGTTTAGCGCGCAATATCCGTTTTGTCCATCAACGATGACGACGACAACGAGGGTGGTGGCGTCAACGATGAATAAAAAAAATGTAATACAAAGTTTAAAATATTTTTTAATTTGTAAATTTGCTGTGTAAAAGCATATGCATCAATCGAAAATAGGGATACATTTCCGAGTTCAGAAAAAGTCGAATATTGGATAATAAGCACGAATCGAATTGGGTAGGGTTTATCTTTAAATCGTTTTTCCTTTCGGTTTGTAACGCGATTGTCACGTACCGCGGTTTTTTCATTTGCGGAGCTGTTTTTATCGCCCACGTGTGCTTCGTGGTTGTTTGCAGCATCGGATACTTGTACAGTTACCACGAACGGAAACTCATGCTGATCGTTCTTTCGCTCTCAAGAATACGCAGCATCGACAACTTGTGTATTTCATCCAAAGCGACGTGCGACATTCTCCATTGAATTTGATACAAATCCAGGACAGGTTTCGCATTGTCGGACCAGCTTCGTAAAGCGTTAGCGTCGTTGCGCGCGCGAATCAAAATCAATCCGTGCCGAGCATTTATTACAACGCGTTTGTAATCTTCGCAGAAGTCTAGCAATGTGTTCATATGCACGCAAAAGTTGAAATGTAGCAAATTCGTAAGCGTTACGGTGAGAGTTTCCCTCCGTTGATCATCGTTTCTGTATATCCAGCCCGCGTTGGACAGCGTGTGACAGCCTACACGCCCCGTTACACCATCATAACAACATCCGGTTAAGGTCCAGCCGACTACGATCCACGTGGAGCGAGATAAGAGCCTGCTCCACGTGGAGCGAGATAAGAGCCTGTATAAAATCACCGCACATCAAAGACAGACCATTGAGTTGGAATCAGGGTTTTGACCCATACACATCAAATTGCTGTCCGTCGTTACTATTAAAATTTGTATTGTGTTCATTTATTGTATTGTACATTCAGGCGTAACCCGCTTGAATGAAATAAAGTTTTTTATATATCTAAGTGTGAAAATTTACATCACAAGCGCGTTGCTCTTCGTAATGTTCAGACTGATGTAATTCTTCAAGATCGTCGTTGTACCGGGATTTCTGGACCGATCGATTTCCACTCCGTTCAGTTCATAACGTATCTCGTCGAACATAAACGCTACCGCATTGTTCTCTAGAGCCACCGTGTCGTTGGTCGATCCTCCTGGTAGGCTGAGTCTTCCCTCCACGTATAGGAAGCTTTTACACGGAAGAGTGTACAAGTCTTGATGTTGAATGGGTATTCTTATCTCATCACTGTTTCCAAACGTTGTGTTGGCGTACGTATTGTCGATCGTAGTTATTCGATTGTCGAAGATTGGTGCCTCAGAGATGTTCAGAATGTCGTCGGACATGGCGGTGAAGCGAGTTCGATTACTTGGTAACGATGAATCCCAAAGATCGCAAATATTCCACGTTTCGGTTAGTTTCCTCGTCTTCTTCTTCTCCTTATTGTCGAAATGGCGCGCCGTTTTTTATGTTCGACGTATTCGATATCCTATTATTATTATTATGAATTAACATAACGGCTATGTCAAGGTTATGAGACGATTCGACGAACGTGCAGCCGAACCGTGATTTCTTCGTTTCGAAAATCAATCAAACGTGCAGACTGGTCCACGATGCGAATCGTTAAATCTTCCATTGATCGTGTAACGATCAGGAGGTAAATGACTCGTGCCGGTGTTTCCGATATTTTATACTCCGGCGACATGTTAGGCGTGAATTCGTGTATCGTGTGAATCAGTTTCCCGTTATCGTACGAACCGGTGGTTACGTTGCATTCTATTCGAATAATATTCGTGTTAATGATATTCACGGAAGTGTGCGATACATGCCACGTGTTCGGTGATAGAATGCGATTCCTAGAAAATCCTAGGATTGGACCCACGGTGTCGGGTTTCGTAAAATCTATCTTATATGCGCTTTTAATTTCGCTTTTCATAGTATTGTTGATCGCTCGTAGAATCAGCGGATATTCTACATCGTTGTTATCTTTGGCTGGAGAAGGATACCGCGCGTTTATCTCACGCCTCAAGTAAGCGTTGATCGCCCCCAGTTCGTACGAGCCGTCCGGGATGTTTATCTCCTCACCCTCGTCGCCGAAATAGAATTTATTGTCTCCGATTGTCGAAAAAGAAACTTTAGCCTCGGACAAAAATTAATTTATAGTTTACTTAGGACTGAGATTCGAAAATATCAGATTACGTTTCCGCCGGTTCCGTCAACACGCACCGACGGTGATGTAAACTGTATATCAAAGATACCGCTATACAGGGTGTTCGACGATTATTTTAACTGCCAAAAATGAAGGGTAGCTGAGGTCATTTGAAGTAACTTTTTCCTTTGCGAAAATGCAATCTGGGGCTTTGTTTACGAGTTATTAACGAAAAACACTGGCCAATGAGAGGTGACGGTGCGAGGGAGAGGGTCCGCGAGAGAGTCCGCAGCACGAGGCTTTAACAGAAGGTCGGGACGGACTCGAGCCGCGTTCGAAGTATTGAACAAGTCACAAGGCGAGAACTTACCGGATTTTTTTACTACATAACAGTGATATTTTTAAGAAAAACGCTGTTCACCTTTACTTTAGAACGTCTGAAGAATATTTACTAATTTTTCGGACCCGAAATAATATGAAGTTTAACCGTGGCAGCCGTTTTAATTTTCTGATGTGCATGACACCTCGTGTGTACCACGCAACTGGCTCTGCAAAAGAAATTACTGAGTATAAAATTGCAAAGTGATACCCCATTGATGAGACACTTCACGACATTTGATGGCCTAATCACTGAATTGAAAGCAGCTGGAGGAAAATTAGAAGAGATAGATGTAATTTCTCATTTGTTATTAACACTTCCATCATCTTATGATGGAATGATAACAGCTATTGAAACTTTAGCTGAAGACAACTTAAGTATTGCATTCGTAAAAACCAGGCTATTGGATCATGAGGTGAAATTGTTAAATGAGAATGCCGATTCAAGTATAAAGATTCTCCAGGCAATTAAACAAAATAATAATAAAAGGAGATTCACTAATCAAGACTTTCCTATAAAAACAAAAAAACATGGAAATTTTTAAATACAAAATAAAACGTCTACGAACATGAAGACAAAAGCAACACATGTGACAAAATGTTACCAGTGTGGAAGAAAAGGACATATAAAGAAGGATTGTTACTACCACAAGAGAACCATGGACTATAAAAATGGCGAAAACAGGAGAACATTACAAACAGTGCAGTGTGTGCAGCAAAATACAAATGCTGCAAATACAGATGGATTTGCATTCATGGCAGGATATGTGGAATGCACTGAAGATAGAAGAGAACGGGTTATGTCATTTTTATTGGATTCAGGAGCGTCCGACCATATTATCAATAGGGAGGACTTAGCAAAACGAGGAGCTGAAGACACCGATCAGGATATCAGTGACAAAATCTGGAGAATACATCATGGCAACAAAAAGGGACACACTAGACGTACTCAGTGACACAGGAGTCGCAGGAGAATTGAAGGACGTCCTATATTCGCCGGAAGTACCATATAACTTGCTCTCTGTATCAAAGATGCAAAGTTTGGGTAATACGATTGTATTTGATAAACAAGGTGTACAGATTTTTAAATCCGGTAAGGTGATCATCAGGGGTAAGTCCTCGAACAATCTTGTTACAATAGATTTTAAAATAAAGCATGAACAAGTAAACTCAGTCCAAATGTACAGTATTATCAAAGGTAATTTTGAACTATGGCATGAACGCTTGGGACATATTGAAAAAAGTAAATTCTTAGAGTTAAGAAATAAAGGAATGATTAGCGATGTCGAATTGGTAAATAAAATAATACCTAATAATAACTTATGCGAAGCTTGCGTTAATGGAAAACAAGCACGATTGCCGTTTAAAAAGGAAAAAGATAAAGATCATGTAAAAAGACCTTTGTTTATAGTACATTCGGACGTGTGCGGTCCAATCACTCCTTCCACAAATAAAATATTTAAGAATATTTGATTCTACAGTATATGTGCATGATAAAACTAGTAAAACCAATTGTAACGAAAAGTCATGGAAAGGAATACTAGCAGGCTATGAAACAAACGGGTATAGAGTGTGGGACGTGAAAAGGAAAAGTATTTCGTTGTCAGAGATACAATATTTGACGAAGTTAATTTCCTAAAGTCAAGGCCGGTAGCAAATGTTAAAGAGATTAGTTGTGAAAAATCTCAAAATAAAATTGAAATTTCTGACGTAATGTCAAACTCAATAAAGGAATTAAAGAAATCTGATAATGGCAAACCAGATAGTTTAAGTTCGGAAAATATCGGAAATAAAACTGATGTTTCTGACGTAAAGTCAAAATCAGTGGGTGATCCTAGTAAGTCTGTTGATGGAAAAACAGATAAACTAGAGAGTATAAATCCAAACAGAATCAATGAAAAATTCCATAATGATAATATTGAAATAACAGTAGATAGGTCTTCTTCTCAGAATAGTACAAATACAGATAGTACAAATAGCAGTAAAAGAATGTTATCAGAACCAAGAAGGAGTGATAGGATTAAAAGGAAACCGCACATTTCATATGATGAAGAGGACATGCCGATTGATTATGTGATGTGTGCACAATCGGAAGTTTGTGAAACTCCTGCATCATATCAGGAAACAAATAACAGAAATGATAGGGAACAATGGGAACAAGCTATTAGAGAAGAAATTAATTCTCTTATGGTGAATAAAACTTGGACATTAGTACCAAGTCCTAGCAATAAAAATATAATAAATTATAAATGGGTATTTACGATAAAAGATGATGAATTTGTAAACCCATTAAGATATAAAGCTCGGCTGGTTGCAAAAGCGTTTAGCCAAAAGTATTTAGTAGATTATAATGAAACCTTTGCTCCGATTGCAAGGATTTCAAGTTTCAGATTTATAATTGCTTATGCTAATCAATTTAATTTATTAATCCATCATATGGATGTAGAAACCGCATTTTTAAACGGTATATTAAAGGAGGAAATTTATATGAGAGTACCTGAGGGAATTGAAAACAAACAGAATCAAGTTTGTAAATTAAATAAAGCTTTGTATGGATTAAAACAAGCAGCAAGATGCTGGTTTGAAGAATTCGAAAAGGCTCTTAAAAAGATTTTCAGAATTCCCCAGTTGACCGTTGTACTTATATTTTAGATAAAGGAGATATTTCTAAAAATATCTATGTAGTTTTGTATGTCGATCATTTGGTAGTTGCGACAGCTAATATCGTAACGATGAATAATTTCAAAGACTACTTAATGAACAGGTAATGAACAGTTTCATTAGAATTGAAAGGACTGGAGAAAATATAACTCTAGACCAAAGTACTTATATTAGAAAAGTATTGAAGAAATTTAATATGGATAATTGTAAACCCATAAATACTCCACTTGAAAGTAAGCTTAATTATGAAGCCCTGAATTCAGACGAACAATATGAGGCACCTTGTCGAAATGTTATTGATTGTTTGATGTATATTGTAACATACGAGGAATCTTCCCACGTATTTTTTATATTCCTTCCTGAAGGCATACGCCAGGCTGGCGGCAGCCAGTCGGGGGTGGATTTGTATATCGTGAGTCGAGTGCCTCCGAGGGGGTACGACGACGAACGTTCTGGAACCGGACCACGTAGCAACACCGCCACTACCATTTTTCCCATAAAATTTTAGTATATAAAGGGCTCTAACGCGACCGGGAAGCGGGCTAGTTTCGTGACATTCGTTGAGACGGAAACATTAGCAAGATCGAGTTAAATTCTCTTTCAACCAAATCTCAGAGGTAACAGCCTAGAATCGAAAGCCCCCGCCGGCTCAGTGCGAAAAACTGAGAGCGCGTTTAGAGTCCACAAACACACACTCACACTTGTTAAACCCAGCGCGCAATAAATTAGTTTCTACCAGTTTTTTGGTTTCCACTTCAATTATTACCATCTCCTGCTTCGAACCAGTAATAGGTAAGAACCCACCAAGGTATACCTCAGCTGCTCGAGGTATATCCTTATTTCTTTTTAACAAAGTTACGAGGCACCCTAACACCAATTCCTCCAACCACCTTATCCAAACCCCTTTGAAGATAGCCACCCGTGTCGAAATAAACATTGGCTGGTCTACGCACCTCATCCTAACCTAAAAGGTAGCCACCCGTGTCGAAATAAACATCGGCTGGTCTACGCACCTCATCCAAAAAGATTCCAATTGCATGCAACCTCCGGCCACCCAAACTGCCTGGCCCTCGGCACGTAACAATATTATGATCTGTACGTGACCTGATCTATGTGTAGCTGTGAGCATTTTGAGCAGATACACAAATAAAAGAAATAAGGAATTATGGATTTGTCTTAAAAGAGTTTTAAGATATTTGAAAGGCACGACAGATATCAAACTAACGTACACAAGAGGTACACATGATAACATCTTGATAGACAGCAGGGTATGCTGATTCAGATTGGGATGGAAACGATATGTACGATAGAAAAAGCACAACAGGTTATATATTTAAATTGCTCGAAAAATATACAATTAGTTGGAATACGAAAAAGCAATCATCAGTCGCGGCCTCTTCGACTGAGGCTGAATACATGGCTTTATTTGAAGCAGTTAAAGAAGCATTATGGTTAAAATCTTTAGCAACAGTATCAAAGTAAATATATCAGAATCCATTGTAATCTATGAAGACAATAATGGTGGTATTAGTATTGCAAACAACCCAACTCTAGTTACAAAAGATCAAAACATATCGATATTAAATATCACTTTACCAGAGAGCAGGTAGAGAATAAAGTGGTAATATTAAAATATATTCCAACAGGTCATCAATTGGCAGATATGCTAACCAAGCCTTCCAGGACAGAAGTTCATCCAAATGAAAATTGGAATAGGCGTACAATAATAGAATTTTTTTCTCATTTTTCAATTATTATAAGAAGTAAATGGTCTGGTCAGGTTTTTCTGGGTTTCCCCTGACCCTTAGCAACAAATGTTGGACCTGTGGCGGCTACCTCCAGACCCGCCAGCAGAGGGCTCCTCTTCCCGCTAGTAGCCGATCCGTTCCGATCCCTATATATACACCGAGACTTCGTCCTACCCTTACGTCTAAGGCAAGGGCCCGCTAGGATAGCCTTACCGATGAGTCCTCTAGCGGGCCCCGGACGGAACGTCTCCCCACTCCTTACCATTTCCACGACACACGAACCGCCGCCAAAGACCATATTGTATTTCCCAAAAGAGAGAACATATTTAGTTGATAAATATACATATTTTTATTGGTTGCATGTTAAACTTGTATTTTTCTTTTGTTTAATTTTTGAGGGGGCGTATTGAAAAAAAACTTTAGCCTCGGACAAAAATTAATCTATAGTTTACTTAGGACTGAGATTCGAAAATATCAGATTACGTTTCCGCCGGTTCCGTCAGCGCGCACCGACGGTGATGTAAACTGTACATCAAAGATATCGCCATATACCATCGCCGGTGTTGTAAGAACACATCGTGCTCTGACCGTTAGTGATCTCAATACCGCGTATACAAAGTTTTGGTCGCTCAGTCAATTCGTACATATACCTTCTCTCAAATAAAAGTAAAAATAAAGCTTTTTAAGAAAAAGAATTAATATCATATTTATTTGAGAAATAATCCAAGCCTTAATCCCAATACCGATATTTGAACTGATGTTTGGTATCGTGTAATAAGTTTGCAAATCGAGCAGGCCCAGTTCGTAATCGGCATTGTTGAGATCTATAGGCGGGAAGTACTTGGACGATAACACGCTACTTCTTCCCGATAACGTGAACGTGTCTGACATTCTTGCGACGGACTATATTAGAGTTCCTCGCAGAAATTTCACACACAATTGTCCGCACACGCTTTCGTTGTATCTTTGATAAATCTTGTGATTGTACGTGATGGACGGAAATAATGAATCAATTCGATCGGTGGTCGAAGATCTCCAAAACTATCGAAGTAACTGACACGCGAATCATGCTTTATATACGCCACCCAGTGCGTTCCTGAACCATGACCGCTATCCAGATTCACTATTCCTCGTTCGTTTACCCATATTTGTTTCGGCAATTCATCGCGCATGAAAACTCCGCGAAAATGCGATAATCTTTTACAGGCGATTTTCAATTCAACGTCCGTCGTCGAGTTATCTTTTTCCTTTCTTTTGACGTTTTTTTTCTTCTTCATTCCTTTTCCACGTTTGTACGGCGCGAGATACACTCCGCGAGCCTCCATAGCGCGATTGTGACGTCGCGCTTCCTCCAATTGTTTCTTCGCAGCATTCGCATCGTTTATTGTTTTGATCACCCCAGCGCAGCGCCATCTGTCAACGCTTCCGAAGCTCCCAAAGCGGGTAATAACAGCGGTAGAAAACCGCCTCGTTTGATGATAGGTAGAATTCATTCGATACTGTTTCTACCTTCTTTCTTTTTCCTTTGACCGTTCGTCGGTCTTCCACCTTCTTCTTCTTCTTCTTCAAACCCATACCTAATCTTATCAGAGCTGTTTTTACCAGTCTGTAACGGTATACAGAGCTGTTGTTACCAGTGTGTAACGGTATACAGAGCTGTTTTTACCAGTCTGTAAATGGTATATGGAGCTGTTATGTCAAGGTTTGTTTTATTTTTCTGTTGATTATGAAAAAAGAAAAAATGTACGTACGTCAGTTTACATGGAGATGCGCTCTATCATTGGAATGCGGGGAGACTGATATCTACAGTTTCGTACGACAGTCCTTGAATGTCCGGGTTCCGACCTGCCGCACGTTCGACGATCACGATGTGATAATTCGGAAACACGGATCATTGCTACCGAGTAGTATACGGTGCGTGATAAGCGGCCCGTGAGGATGTGGTAAAACGAACGTTATGATTAGTCTGTTGGAGAGTCCGAATTGGCTGCGATTCGCAAACGTGTCCGTGTATTCGAAATCGCTGCGTCAACCAAAGTATCAATACTTGAGCAACTTGCTCTCGTCCGTGGGGGAAGTAGGTTATTGGCGTGCGGGGCAGTCGTGAGCGGCGCGGCAGTTGCAGCAAGAACGCTCGTCGAATACTGTAAATATCTGAACAATAATAAAAAAATGGTCCTTTCTACATCCGAAGCCTCCCAGCTTAGACTTTCTGGATCGATATATCCAACTCTCGAACTGCTTACTCGAATATAGGCACGTCCATCTTGCTTGAAACGAACAGTTGTCACGAAGATATTCTGCCGCGCGCTAGGTTACTTGACCAGGGGAAGGTGGCGTGCGGGGCAGTCGTGAGCGGCGCGGCAGTTGCAGCCAGAACGCTCGTCGAGTAATCGGGTAGGTGATGTAGGAATTTTAATATATAATAATATATATTAAAATAATAATAGATTTTTTTATAATAATAATAATTTAATAAGACATGTATTTATAATTTTTATAGAATGATTCATTATACTATAATAAACTAAGAATAATAAAAACGTAAGGATGAATAATTATAGGAAATCAGAAAAAAAGTTTGATTTTGTCGGACAGTGCTAGTGGGATAGGATGTGATATGTAGATAATGCGAAGTAAACAAATAATTTAAATGTAGTTCGTTTATTTAAAAAACTGATGGTGATGGAGCAATTCGTAAATAAAATGAACAACAGAAATAATAAAAACGATCCTTTTATTAATTAATAAAAATTCAAAACGTATTTACAACTCCCCCCTCCTCCCCCTCCTCGTCCTCCTCTTCCTCCTCTTCCTCCTTTTCCTTTCCGTTCTTTGCCCCTTTTTTGAGGGCCATAAATAGTTGTTTTGAACAGTTTTTTGAGCTCTCTCTGCAACGTATAAGTATATATTATTATTATAATTTGTTACTATACATATTACTATATTATATTATATATAAAAGTATTTTTCATTTACTTACATTGGCCGCCACCAGGTTTGCCAGGTTAGGCCTGGCTACCCCTCTGGTCAATTGGCCCAATATGTTCCTCCACTGGGACTGTAACATAACAGCAGAATTAGAAATATATATATTATAAATATACATTCTGTTGTGCACACTTATATTGCATATACTTACAGCCCTCCCGGACTCGTACGCGGCAGCGATTTCTCGCTGCCGCGCTAGTATTGAGTCCAGCGACTCGTTCGCGGCGGAGGTGTCCGTCGCTGCTGAGGTCGCCGTTGATGCTGCGGCGGTGTTCGCCGCTGCTGAGGTCGCCGTTGATGCTGCGGCGGTGTTCGCCGCTGCTGATCCGGCGGATGCGTTTTCTTCTTCTAGCTGCATTTCCTGCAATGATTATATACGGAGTACCCAGAGACATTGTAGAAGAAGATATAATAGCGGCGATAACTCAGCAAAATTTAAGCAATTTAAAAAACCCTAAGGCCAAAGATGATTTGAAACTTCTTTTCAAAACAGGAAATAAAAATAGAGATACAATTAATTGGGTGGTTGAAGTCTCCCCAGAAATCCGAGATATTTTCAAAAAAGAAGGGCGTGTCTTTATGGAATGGCACTCTTGCTTTGTACAGGACTTTACTATGGTCAGCAGATGTTATAAATGTCAGAGCTTTGGGCATGTTTCAAAGTACTGCAGAGCCCAAACGGACACATGTGGTCACTGTGCAAAGGAGGGCCATACATACAAGGAGTGTAATTTTAAATCTCAGGACCCAGCCTGTGCAAACTGCAAGAGATTTGGTAAGCAACATAACCATTCTTCACGTTCCAAAGAATGCCCGGCCTTTCTGTACGCAAGTAAAGTACATATTTCAAAAATAGATTATGGTGAACAAGTCTAAAAAGAATAGAATCCAGCACTGCAAATCCCCTATCTATATAGCACAGTTAAATGCTCAGAACTCAAGGACGGTCCTAGACGATTTGAGGAAACGCGCGCACGAAAACAGTATAGACATTATTGCAATCCAAGAACCTTACAATATGAATAATAAAGTTATAGGACTTGGTTTAGCGACCAGAATAGTTTCTGATAACAAAATTTTTACACAGAAAATTTTATCAAAAAACATCAAATCTGCAATAGCCATTCTTAATCCAAATTTTACCATTCTAAAACTCGAAAACTTTTGCAACACGCATTGCACATGCATTGAAGTCACAACTACCTCCTATCGATTCTATCTGATAAACATGTACTTACAATATTGTGATAGAATTGAACCTTACCTGAACCATTTAGACAAGATAATCAGTTGCCTCAGAGGAGAACATATTATCATTCTTATGGATGCAAATGCAAAATCACCTCTTTGGCATAGTGACGCGTTGGATGAGAGAGGAGAAGCTCTAGAACTCCTCATTGCTCAGAACAGCCTTTTCATTATAAATACCCCCTCAAATGAATACACCTTTAACAACACGCATGGGCGTTCAAATATTGATGTAACGCTAGCTTCCGGTTCGTGTTACAACGCAATCTCCAAATGGAAAATAATTCCTGACTTCACAACGAGTGATCACAACACCATCACCTTCCTAGTAAATCCTCCGGAGGACACCTTTACCACGCAATATGGCCCCAGTCGATATAACCTCAAGAGAGCGGACTGGTCCTACTTTGAGGAAGAATTGACTACCTCTGTGACTACCCTCTGCGAGCAGCAAGACTCAGTACAGACTGCAGAGCATCTCTGCTGGGAAATAGAACAGGTCATTACTAAGGCATCTGACGCTTCCATTCCCAGGAAAACACGTTTTCAAAAGTCTGTTCCATGGTGGAACAGAAATCTCACTGCACTTCGCAAAGAAATCCGAACCGCTCACCGCAAATACCTACACACTGGAGACCCAATCCTTCGTAACCTCCGTAAATCAGATTATAGGCAACTTAGAAATAAGTACAAGTCTCTAATCAGGAAATCTAAATTAGACAGCTGGACAAAATTTTTAAACGACAAAGGAAATGCCGACCCCTGGGTCCTTCCATACAAGATCCAGGCGGGAAAATTAAAAATAGAACAAGTCTGTAGCAACGTTAAAATAGACGGCACACATACAACTACCTGGGAAGAAACGTATAGCGCACTATTAAATGCACTGATACCTGACGACTGCACTGATAAAGAAACACCCTGGCAAAAAACTCTGCGCACATCCGTGGCTGATCCTCCATCCACAGATGACGCTCCACCTTTTAGCACAGATGAAGTCAAAGCGGCCATAGTTTCCCTTAAAAATAGAAAAGCCCCTGGTTATGATCTTTTGGAAGCTGAGATTATTAAAAATGCTTGGCATCTACTTGGCCCAAGTATCACTAACCTATTAAACTTGTGTTTGAGGACTGACTCCTTCCCTCGTAGATGGAAGAGAGGGATTATCCGCGTTCTTATCAAGGGACAGGACAAAGACAGGACTGAACTTCGATCATACAGACCAATTTGTCTCCTTCCTGTAATGAGTAAAGTAGCCGAAAAACTCATACTTAAGAGGATTTGTGATCTTATTACCAACCACCCACTCTCAGCTGTATCTCAATTTGGATTTAGGAAGGGACGCTCTACAGAGGATGCAATAGTTATGTTCAGAGACAAGATAAAGCAAACTACTGAAAAATACTCTATAGCACTGTTCTTTGACATAACAGGTGCGTTTGATAATGTTTGGTGGCCATCAATTTTATCAAACCTTAAGATACGAAATTGTCCACAGAACCTCTATAAACTCATACAAAGTTATTTAAGCGAAAGGACCATTGAAATCTCAGGAGCCAAAATAACAATTAAAAAGCAGGTAAACAGAGGCTGCCCGCAGGGGTCAGTTCTTGGCCCCTATTTCTGGAACCTGGTTTTTGATGACGCCATAAACTCTTTAAATAGTAACAATTTCTGTACAATTGCTTATGCAGATGATCTCGCAGTAATTATTCAGGGAAATACTAGAAGGCAAATTGAAATCCAAGCAAATTGTGTAACTGATATTTTATCCAAGTGGTGTGACCGTTACAAATTGAAACTCTCCACAGCAAAATCGGAGATGCTGCTGGTTAAAGGCTTCTTTGACATAAAAAGACCTCCCGTAGTTAAGATAAACGGTCATTCAATAAGGATGACAAAAGTTGCAAAGTATTTGGGAATCAGTTTCGGCACTAGACTTAATATCACGCCACATGTCAACTACATTGCAGATAAAGCTAAAATACTCTTTAACAAGTTAACAGTAATAGCCAAGGCAAACTGGGGACTAAATCAAAAAAGTATGAACACTATATACAAAGGAACCTTCATCCCCATCATTACATATGCTGCCACAGGATGGGTTGATAAGTTAAATACGCATCACATCAGACGCCTCTTCCAATCTCAGAGACATGCTCTTCTGAGAGTCTCTAAGGCCTATCGTACTATTTCCTCAGATGCTCTAAATATTATTAATGCTGCCATCCCAGTTGACCTTCTCTTGGAAAGACATAAATGTTACTATCTGCTCCGAACAAATAAGGAATTCTCAATAGGAGAGCTGCACATTATCCCCCCAACAGAACTGCCAGATAAAAAATATATTTCTAAAATTAAACAATTAATCGGGACACAGGTATTACATCTCTGGCAAGCACGATGGGAAGCATCCGCCAATGGAAGAACCACTTTCCGTTTCATAGACAACATTTCTGACAGAATCTCATCTTCATGGATATCTCTAAACTATTATTCTACTCAACTAATCTCTGGACATGGCATCATTGGAAACACAATGAAAAAACATAAAATTACTAAAGATGATATATGTGAATGTGGACAAAGGGACTCTGTAGACCACATAATTTTCGAATGCAGTAAACTACATCATCACCGGACTACTCTCATTAGCACCTTGACGGAAAAGCAGATAGCCTGGCCATGCCAATTGAAATGTCTCCTGTCTCAGGATGCGTTTGAAGGTTTCAGAATTTTTGCAATAGCTGTTATGAAACACCGAGAAACAATAGATAGGAGAAGGCAGGATGCATTGTTAAGACCCAGACTTGGGAGACCACCTGGAAGAGCGCTCCCAATACAACTCAGGGGACTCAGTACACGCTCCCGCACAAGGGTGTGACTTCTTCTTTCCATGTGCATCCACCCCACCCCCCTCAAACCTCCACACCTCCTTTCCTTCCCCCTCCCCTCCTCATCCCTTCCTTTTCTTTCCCTCCCTCCTACCCTTCCTCAAAACCCATCTGTGACGACGCGGGTTGCAGTAACCCCTTGGGTAACTGTAATTGTCCAGGTGAGTGGTGACTTATGTCACCAAACTCTCGTTTCTACGAGCCCGCAAGGGACCGAGCTTTTGCTGGCGACCTCGCCTCCACGTGGCCCCCGCTGTCAACGCGGCGTGCGGGATTCTACCTCACCTGAGGGGGATCGCGGACGCCGCGGCTAAGTGGGTTGCTTCCCTCACGGGACGGTCCTCCCTCTGAATGATCCTTCACGGGTGACAGGGGGGTTTTTCCAAGTCCTCTCTCCCCTCGCAGCTGTTTCTGCACCGACCATCGGTACCTGACATGGGCGTAAGCCTCGTTCAGGAGAGCCTGCCTTTAATTAGGCCTTTGGGCTGTAGAACACTCGTTGCATTTCCTGCATTTTTTGTTCGACTTCTCGTTCCATATTTCTGCAAAAAAAATAATATTATTAAAATAAATTGCTACACGATTACTAGAACAAATTTCCACAATACTAAATTTTATCGCGTTATAAATTCGAAATAAAATCAATTGAATCGTTTGCATACCAGATGGTTCTAAAAAAACAGGATCGAAAAACGCCAAAGAGCGCGATCGCGCTCCTTCGATTACATAACTAATATTTTAACTTATATTTAACGAAAAATATACTACATGTATATGCCCTGGCTTTTCTCAACCCAAAATCTGAAGAGCGCGAAAGTGGCTCGTGGTACGCAAACGTTTCAAAACTTTGAAATTCTAGTGCCACATACATAGTTTATATATTAGTATGTACTTACTTGCAATTTCTTCGTGGTTTCTTACTCCTCCAAGAGTTCAGCGTTGAATGAAACTGCGACCCTTCGCAGCTCGAAGTTAGGCCCAGTGTCGGTCTCGGAGCCGTGTTTGTGGTGGGGGGATTTTCAAAATGGGACTACATGATGCGCCAATGGTTCAAATAGTATGATTGGTTGTCTGCCAATGGTTCAAATAGTATCATTGGTTGTCTGCCAATGGTTCAAATAATATCATTGGTTGTCTGCCAATGGTTGAAATAGTATCATTGATTGTCTGCCAATGGTTCAAAAAATATCATTGGTTGTCTGCCAATGGCAATGTCCAATGGTAGCATCGCAAGCATACCCTGGTCCAAATCATGATCCCACACAACGGTTGCTTTCCCTATTTCGAATTTCCCGCTACCGCTGTTTGCAGTTCGAAAATGATTTGTTTACACTTTCGTAGGCGATAAAGCTACATGTATTAGTAGTATCGTAACGTGACTCGCATTCAGCTGTTCTCTGCGTTTTTACGTCGCGTTCAGTCGTGATTTGTTCTCCAAGTGATACGGTCTAGGAGTGCAAAGCGCGCGATGTTTATTTCTTATAATTTTAGATTTTTTCTATTTCATTCTATTTCATTCTACTTCATTCTATTTTATTTTATTCAATTCTATTCTTTTTGATTCTACTTTTATATTCTACTCTATTTGGCATTATTCTACTACATTTCATTGTAAACAATAGAAACAGATAAATTTAACAATTTCAAAAGTGTAGCGAAACGATGCCAAAGGTTGTGAATTCAATGAATTGGGAGGATGTGGTTTCTTCCCAATTGTTTAGACGTATGAAGGGGGATGCATCGAAAAAACTGACCTTGACCACACCAAGATACAGCAAAAGAAAAATTATGAAGGAGAGGTAAGTGAGCATTTTGTTTCGTTACTATGATTTCGGTAATATGTTTCGATATAATTTAAATGGTAAGAGCAAAAGTTCTCATTACTGCTGGAAATACATTTTTTCGCTTTCTCGCTTTTGTACTTCCATTTCTCGGATTTTTATGATATTGACATATGCTGTAGTCCATATTCAATCATTAGAATGAAGTTGCAAAACAAAATCGACGGGTCGAAGTAGCTGATTAGTGTCATTTATACGTCATTTATATTTCACGTAAATTTCTGTATCATCGAAAACACTGACATCGAGATATCCCTTCCTTTTTTTGGGATCTTCGTCACGTACAAATGCTTTCCCGGTTGTATGGACGGATGTTCGTATTGTTTGACGAACAGATGGGGTAGAAAGGAAATTTTAGGATTATTGTCGTAAAGAAAGCTGATTGCCTTCGTGTGTCCCTAAAGAAAGAAATTAGAAGGCCGAGGATCTGGAACTCGGCCGCGTACGGCACGCAGATGGGAAGGTTACAATTTCCGCGTCCGACAATTCATTCCCTCCCACGGTGAGGGCCCACTGCAGATATTATTTCAATACGTATTCTGCATTTGTTTGCAACAAACGTTTTCTCTTCAATCTTCTGCAAAGAGCGTAGCCGATTCAAGATGGTCAAAATTGTCCTTACAGGTTTTTCAAATGAGTACTATACCGTTCGATCTAAATAAATTGATATTATTAATTAAATAATGTGAGCCAGAGAGAGTCACTGTGCCGTTGCAACCATTTCGAATCATAACCTGCAGTAAGCCGTTCAATCTTTCCATTTTAATTGAACACTTGCAAATGATAACGATGACAATACAAGTAGCAACGATTTGTTGCATAGCAATACGGCCCACCGGTCATCAAAAACCTAGCTGCGCAAAATTTCAACCCGGTTGCAAGCTGTGGTTATCTCTGACTATCACGAAGTAAAATAATACAAAATTTATTGTATACGTATCTATTATTTAAAAAATATAATATTATATATTAGAGTTTAGACTTATTTAAGATGAATTTTATGTTGATTACTAATGTGGGATTAATTTATAATAGAGTTGAATTTAATTTTTATTTTGATTTCGGTTCGAGAGATATGAAATTATCTAATTGAATAATTGAATTTGATTTCTAATATACAGTTACGGGGTAATTTTCGTAGAAATAAATAATTGAGTTATAGCTAATTAGTACTATGATTGTAATAATATCATTTATTTTATTTGGGTTCATTTGATTGAATTATATTGAACTGTTAATTATGTATTAATTTGCTTTGTTGGAGTGAGAATATATATATTATTTTAATTGCGGCTAAAAAATTGGCTATAGAATATTTTTCATAAATACAATTTATGAAGTCATCTAAAAATTTAAATAGTTTTCATACGAGTGAAAAGTAGAGATTAATTTTTAATATTACATGAAAGTTTGAATAAGAAATTTAAATTAAATAATGGTAAATTTAGTGCGCCAGCACCAACGGTTAAACTGCTGTTATTCGTTAATTTTAAGAATTTTTAGGGGCTTCAGTTATCTCGATAATAAATTTTAATAATTATCTAGGTTGAATAAATTTATGTGAACCGTACAAATTGCCCGCCACTTTCATTATAAATGGAATAAATCGTAACGTTGTAAAAGTATGGGAAAATGTTTTCATTAAAATTTTAGTTTAACAATAAGTGTTTCATTTACATTGAAAGGATTCTGAATGAGGAAAATTTTATTATTTGCACAAATTATAAATATTATTGATTTCTTAATTTAATATATTTGAAAAAAGGAATTACATGATTATAAGTTATAGTATTTATTTACGAATAAATTTAATGATTTTAAAATGTGTGTGCGTGTGTTGTAGAAGAAGAAAGTAATATTAGTATAAGTAAAAGTGATTTTTTCGTACTTTTTGTATCAGGGTTAATTAAAATAAAGTTAGTGTTTTTAATTATCTCGAAAGTAAAAGAGTTAATTTAATATTTCTGTTATGTATCATAATAATTATTAATACTGAATTGATGAGTTTATGTTGGAAGAAAATCCTAACTTTGGCATTGTTAGTTGTTACATTTTTTATTGGAATTTTTTTTTTCTTTTCTTTTTTACGGACATTATTATTTCATACTTTTAAATATATTTATTCATTTATCCTACATCAAATTGAATTGGTTAGTTTAGGGTATTCAATAATAAATGAAATAAATAATAGTTCATTGTCATATAAAGTATTAAAGTCGTGTAAAGAATTAAGTTTAGATTTATGATAATTGAAGATTTAAATTTTTATTAAAATTAATCAGTAAAATTAAATGATTTGTATTTCATAACAATTTTATTACTTTGTTGTAATATAATTTAACTTAACTGGATAAATTTATTTTAAAACTAATTTAAAATTGGACTTTTGAAATTAGAATATTTAAATTTTCAGTAGTTTCAATCAATAAAATTAAATACTTTGTATTATGATAATTAGACCGCATTTCCAATATTTTCACGTGGCTCGCGGGTGGTCCGGTCTGCCGATAGGACCCACGGCGGACAGTCGCATGAATTGGGGAAAAACCGTAATTCGTTTTCTATGGCCATAAATCCGGTCGACGGGCTAACGATGCATACTGTCAATGTCGTACTAAGAGAAAGAAACAATTGTGCGTTTGTCGTAAATTATGTTGAGTGCGAGCGGCGATTGTGTCGCGCCTTCGACTGACGAAATACACACGACCAGGCACTCGTGGCCCCAATAGTGATTGGTTTCCTGGATCGCAGACAAAATATATATATTGCCGGGTAAGTGGCCGAGGACTGTCGCGTGGTTTCCCACAGATCAGTTTGTTTTTCCTTTAGAGAATCGCGAGCCCCGGGGCACACCAGATAACTGTTATTCGTTGAATTTTTAGGGGCTGCAGTTATCTGGTCTGCCCCGAACGGAGAAGAGCAGAGCAGAGAAGAGCTGAGCAGAGCAGAGAAGAGCGGAGAAGAGCAGAGGAGTGCAGAGCAGAGAAGAGCGGAGAAGAGCAGAACAGAGAAGAGCAGAGCAGAGCAGAGAAGAGCAGTGAAGAGCAGAGGAGAGCAGAGCAGAGCAGTGGTGAGCTGAGCAGTGAAGAGCAGAGAAGAGCAGAGCGGAGGAGTGCAGAGAAGAGCAGAGAAGAGCAGAGCAGAGCAGAGAAGAGCAGAGCAGAGCAGAGAAGAGCAGAGAAGAGCAGAGAAGTGCAGAGCAGAGAAGAGGGGAGAAGAGCATAGCAGGGCGGAGAACAGCAGATCAGAGCAGACCAGAGCAGACCAGAGAAGAGCAGAGCAGAGCAGAGAAGTGCTGAGAAGAGCAGAGAAGAGCAGAGCATAGCAGAGCAGAGCAGAGAAGAGCAGAGAAGAGCAGAGCAGAGCAGAGCAGTGCAGAGAAGAGCAGAGCAGAGAAGGCCAGACCAGAACAGAGAAGAGCAGTGCAGAGAAGTGCACAGCAGAGCAGAGCAGAGCATAGCAGAGGAGAGAAGAGCTGAGCAGAGCAGAGCAGAGGAGAGCAGAGCAGATCAGAGCAGAGCAGAGCAGAGAAGAACAGAACAGAGCAGAGAAGAGCAGAGCAGAGATGAGCAGAGAAGAGCGGAGAAGAGTAGAGCAGAGCAGAGAAGAGCATACCAGATCAGACCAGAGCAGACCAGAGAAGTGCAGGGCAGAGAAGAGCAGAGAAGAGCAGAGAAGAACTGAGAAGAGCGGAGAAGAGCAGAGGAGAGCAGAGAAGAACAGAGAAGAGCAAAGCAGAGCAGAGCGAGGAAGAGCAGAGCAGAGCGAATGAACAAATGAACAAATGAACAAATGAACAAATGAACAAATGAACAAATGAACAAATGAACAAATGGACAAATGAACAAATGGACAAATGAAGAAAAATGAACAAATGAACAAATGAACAAATGTACAAATGTACAAATGTACAAATGTACAAATGAACAAATGAACAAATGAACAATTGAACAAATGAACAAATGAACAAATGAACGAATGAACGAATGAACGAATGAACGAATGAACGAATGAACGAATGAACGAATGAACAAATCAACAAATCAACAAATGAACAAATGAACAAATGAACAAATGAACAAATGAACAAATGAACAAATGAGCAAATGAACAAATGAACAAATGAACGAACGAACGAACGAACAAACGAACAAACGAACAAACGAACAAACGAACAAAAGAACAAACGAACAAACGAACAAACGAACAAACGAACAAACGAACAAACGAACAAACGAACGAATGAACGAATGAACGAATGAACGAATGAACGAATGAACGAATGAACAAATCAACAAATCAACAAATCAACAAATGGACAAATGAACAAATGAACAAATGAACAAATCAACACATCAACACATCAACAAATGAACAAATGGACAAACGAACAAACGAACAAACGAACAAATGGACAAACGAACAAACGAACAAACGAACAAACGAACAAACGAACAAAAGAACAAGTAAACAAATGAACAAACGAACAAACGAACAAACGAACAAACGAACAAACGATCGAATGAACGAATGAACGAATGAACGAATGAACAAATCAACAAATCAACAAATCAACAAATGAACAAACGAACAAACGAACAAACGAACAAACGAACAAACGAACGAATGAACGAATGAACAAATAAAACGAATGAACAAATAAAACGAATGAACAAATAAAACGAATGAACAAATGAACAAATGAACAAAATCGGTAGTTAAGCAAGATTCTCGTATTTAAAAAATCTGATGATAGGTTGTTCCAGAAAATTGAAAAAACCGAAAAATCACTGGAGTAAAGTGCCATTTTCTGACATTAGATTTCGTTCTAAATGCTTCAACCCTATGTAAAAACGTTATTTAAGCAGGAATATCGTACTTTGAAGAAAATCTAATGATAGGTTTTTTCAGAAAATTGAAAAAACCGAAATTTGACAAGAGTAAAGTGACATTTTCTGACATTACATTTCGTTCTAAATATTTAATTCTAATGTAAAATTGTTAGATAAGCAAGATTCTCGTATTTAAAAAATCTAATGATAGGTTTTTTCAGAAAATTGAAAAAGCCGTAAAATCACAAGAGTAAAGTGCCATTTTCTGACTTTAGATTTCGTTCTAAATACCGAATTCTAATGTAAAATCGGTAGTTAAGCAAGATTCTCGTATTTAAAAATCTAATGATAGATTCTTTCAGAAAATTGAAAAAACCGAAAAATCACAAGAGTAAAGTGCCATTTTCTGACTTTAGATTTCGTTCTAAATACCGAATTCTAATGTAAAATCGGTAGTTAAGCAAGATTCTCGTATTTAAAAATCTAATGATAGATTCTTTCAGAAAATTGAAAAAACCGAAAAATCACAAGAGTAAAGTGCCATTTTCTGACATCACATTTCGTTCTAAATGCTTAATCCCTATGTAAAAACGTTATTTAAGCAAGAATATCGTATTTTGAAGAAAATCTAATGATAGGTTTTTACAGAAAGTTGAAAAAACCGAAAAATCACGAGAGTAAAGCGCCATTTTCTGACTTTAGATTTCGTTCTAAATACTTAATTCTAATGTAAAATCGTTAGTTAAGCAAGATTCTCGTATTTAAAAAAATCTAATGAGAGGTGTTTTCAGAAAATTGAAGAAGCCGAAAAATCACAAGAGTAAAGTGCCATTTTCTGACATTACATTTCGTTCTAAATGCTTCATCCCTATGTAAAAACGTTATTTAAGCAATAATATCGTATTTTGAAGAAAATCTAATGATAGGTTTTTACAGAAATTTGAAAAAACCGAAAAATCACTACAGTAAACCGCCATTTTCTGACTTTAGATTTCGTTCTAAATACTTAGTTCTAATGTAAAGTCGTTAGCTAAGCTAGATTCTCGTATTTAAGAAAATCTAATAACAGGTTTTTTCAGAAAATTGAAAAGACCGTAAATTCATAAGAGGAAAGTGCCATTTTCTGACATTAGATTTCGTTCTAACTTCTTAATCCCTATGAAAAAGCGTTATTTAAGCAAGAATATCGTAGTTTGAGGTAAATCTAATTATAGGTTTTTTCAGAAAATTGAAAAAACCGAAAAATCGCTAGAGTAAAGTGCCATTTTCTGACATTAGATTTCGTTCGAAATGCTTAATCCCTATGTAGAAACGTCATTGAAGCAAGAATATCGTATTTTGAAGTATATCTATAATGATAGGTTCTTTCAGAAAATTGAAAAAACCGTAAAATCACGAGAGTAAAGTTCCATTTTGTGACATTAGATTTCGTTCTAAATGCTTAATCCCTATATAAAAACGTTATTTAAGCAAGATTATGGTATTTTGAAGAAAATCTAATGATAGGTTTTTTCAGAAAATTGAGAAAACCGAAAAACCGCTAGAGTAAAGTGCCATTTTCTGACATTAGATTTCGTTCTAAATGCTTCATCCCTATGTAGAAACGTTATTTAAGCAAGAATATCGTATTTTGAAGTATATCTATAATGATAGGTTTTTTCAGAAAATTGAAAAAACCGTAAAATCACAAGAGTAAAGTGCCATTTTCTGACATTAGATTCCGTTCTAAATGCTTAATTCCTATGTAAAAGTGTTATTTAAGCAAGAATATCGTAGTTTGAGGTAAATCTAATTATAGGTTTTTTCAGAAAATTGAAAAAACCGAAAAACCGCTAGAGTAAAGTGCCATTTTCTGACATTAGATTTCGTTCTAAATACTTCATCCCTATGTAAAAACGTTATTGAAGTAAGAATATCGTATTTTGAAGTATATCTAATAATAGGTTCTTTCAGAAAATTGAAAAAACCGTAAAATCACGAGAGTAAAGTTCCATTTTCTGACATTACATTTCGTTCTAAATACTTAGTTCTAATGTAAAATCGTTAGCTAAGCCAGATTCTCGTATTTAAGAAAATCTAATGACAGGTTTTTTCAGAAAATTCAAAAAACCGTAAAATCATAAGAGGAAAGTGCCATTTTCTGACATTAGATTTCGTTCTAAATGCTTAATCCCTATGTAAATGTGTTATTTATGCAAGAATATCGTAGTTTGAGGTAAATCTAATTATAGGTTTTTTCAGAAAATTGAAAAGACCGAAAAATCGCTAGCGTAAAGTGCCATCTTCTGACATTAGATTTCGTTCTAAATGCTTCATCCCTATGTAAAAACGTTATTGAAGTAAGAATATCGTATTTTGAAGTATATCTAATAATAGGTTCTTTCAGAAAATTGAAAAAACCGTAAAATCACGAGAGTAAAGTTCCATTTTCTGACATTACATTTCGTTCTAAATACTTAGTTCTAATGTAAAATCGTTAGCTAAGCCAGATTCTCGTATTTAAGAAAATCTAATGACAGGTTTTTTCAGAAAATTCAAAAAACCGTGAAATCATAAGAGGAAAGTGCCATTTTCTGACATTAGATTTCGTTCTAAATGCTTAATCCCTATGTAAAAGTGTTATTTAAGCAAGAATATCGTAGTTTGAGGTAAATCTAATTATAGGTTTTTTCAGAAAATTGAAAAAACCGAAAAATCGCTACAGTAAAGTGCCATTTTCTGACATTAGATTTCGTTCTAAATGCTCAATCCCTATATAAAAACGTTATTTAAGCAAGATTATGGTATTTTGAAGAAAATCTAATGATAGGTTTTTTCAGAAAATTGAGAAAACCGAAAAATCACGAGAGTAAAGTGCCATTTTCTGACATTAGATTTCGTTCTAAATGCTTCATCCCTATATAAAAACGTTATTTAAGCAAGATTATGGTATTTTGAAGAAAATCTAATGATAGGTTTTTTCAGAAAATTGAGAAAACCGAAAAATCACAAGAGTAAAGTGCCATTTTCTGACATTAGATTTCGTTCTAAATGCTTCATCCCTTTGTAAAAACGTTATGTAAGCAAGAATATCGTATCTTGAAGTATATCTATAACGATAGGTTTTTTCAGAAAATTGAAAAAACCGTAAAATCACAAGAGAAAAGTGCCATTTTCTGACATTAGATTTCGTTCTAAATGCTTCATCCCTATGTAAAAACGTTATTTAAGCAAGAATATCGTATTTTGAAGTATATCTATAATGATAGGTTTTTTCAGAAAATTGAAAAAACCGAAAAGTCACAGGAGTAAAGTGACATTTTCTGACATTACATTTCGTTCTAAATACTTAATTCTAATGTAAAATCGTTAGTTAAGCAAGATTCTCGTATTTAAAAAATCTGATGATAGGTTTTTTCAGAAAATTGAAAAAACCGAAAAATCACAGGAGTAAAGTGCCATTTTCTGACATTAGATTTCGTTCTAAATGCTTCATCCCTATGTAAAAACGTTATTTATGCAATAATATCGTATTTTGAAGAAAATCTAATGATAGGTTTGTACAGAAATTTGAAAAAACCGAAAAATCAATACAGTAAACCGCCATTTTCTGACTTTAGATTTCGTTCTAAATACTTAGTTCTAATGTAAAATCGTTAGCTAAGCTAGATTCTCGTATTTAAGAAAATCTAATGACAGGTTTTTTCAGAAAATTGAAAAAACCGTAAAATCATAAGAGGAAAGTGCCATTTTCTGACATTAGATTTCGTTCTAAATGCTTCATCCCTATGTAGAAACGTTATTTAAGCAAGAATATCGTATTTTGAAGTATATCTATAATGATAGGTTTTTTCAGAAAATTGAAAAAACCGTAAAATCACGAGAGTAAAGTGCCATTTTCTGACTTTAGATTTCGTTCTAAATACCGAATTCTAATGTAAAATCGGTAGTTAAGCAAGATTCTCGTATTTAAAAAAATCTAATGAGAGGTGTTTTCAGAAAATTGAAGAAGCCGAAAAATCACAAGAGTAAAGTGCCATTTTCTGACATCACATTTCGTTCTAAATGCTTAATCCCTATGTAAAAACGTTATTTAAGCAAGAATATCGTATTTTGAAGAAAATCTAATGATAGGTTTTTACAGAAAGTTGAAAAAACCGAAAAATCACGAGAGTAAAGCGCCATTTTCTGACTTTAGATTTCGTTCTAAATACTTAATTCTAATGTAAAATCGTTAGTTAAGCAAGATTCTCGTATTTAAAAAAATCTAATGAGAGGTGTTTTCAGAAAATTGAAGAAGCCGAAAAATCACAAGAGTAAAGTGCCATTTTCTGACATTACATTTCGTTCTAAATGCTCAATCCCTATATAAAAACGTTATTTAAGCAAGATTATGGTATTTTGCAGAAAATCTAATGATAGGTTTTTCAGAAAATTGAGAAAACCGAAAAATGACAAGAATAAAGTGCCATTTTCTGACATTAGATTTCGTTCTAAATGCTTCATCCCTATGTAAAAACGTTATGTAAGCAAGAATATCGTATCTTGAAGTATATCTATAATGATAGGTTTTTTCAGAAAATTGAAAAAACCGTAAAATCACAAGAGTAAAGTGCCATTTTCTGACATTAGATTTCGTTCTAAATGCTTCATCCCTATGTAAAAACGTTATTTAAGCAATAATATCGTATTTTGAAGAAAATCTAATGATAGGTTTTTACAGAAATTTGAAAAAACCGAAAAATCACTACAGTAAACCGCCATTTTCTGACTTTAGATTTCGTTCTAAATACTTAGTTCTAATGTAAAGTCGTTAGCTAAGCTAGATTCTCGTATTTAAGAAAATCTAATAACAGGTTTTTTCAGAAAATTGAAAAGACCGTAAATTCATAAGAGGAAAGTGCCATTTTCTGACATTAGATTTCGTTCTAACTTCTTAATCCCCATGAAAAAGCGTTATTTAAGCAAGAATATCGTAGTTTGAGGTAAATCTAATTATAGGTTTTTTCAGAAAATTGAAAAAACCGAAAAATCGCTAGAGTAAAGTGCCATTTTCTGACATTAGATTTCGTTCGAAATGCTTAATCCCTATGTAGAAACGTCATTGAAGCAAGAATATCGTGTTTTGAAGTATATCTATAATGATAGGTTCTTTCAGAAAATTGAAAAAACCGTAAAATCACGAGAGTAAAGTTCCATTTTGTGACATTAGATTTCGTTCTAAATGCTTAATCCCTATATAAAAACGTTATTTAAGCAAGATTATGGTATTTTGAAGAAAATCTAATGATAGGTTTTTTCAGAAAATTGAGAAAACCGAAAAACCGCTAGAGTAAAGTGCCATTTTCTGACATTAGATTTCGTTCTAAATGCTTCATCCCTATGTAGAAACGTTATTTAAGCAAGAATATCGTATTTTGAAGTATATCTATAATGATAGGTTTTTTCAGAAAATTGAAAAAACCGTAAAATCACAAGAGTAAAGTGCCATTTTCTGACATTAGATTCCGTTCTAAATGCTTAATTCCTATGTAAAAGTGTTATTTAAGCAAGAATATCGTAGTTTGAGGTAAATCTAATTATAGGTTTTTTCAGAAAATTGAAAAAACCGAAAAACCGCTAGAGTAAAGTGCCATTTTCTGACATTAGATTTCGTTCTAAATGCTTCATCCCTATGTAAAAACGTTATGTAAGCAAGAATATCGTATCTTGAAGTATATCTATAATGATAGGTTTTTTCAGAAAATTGAAAAAACCGAAAAATCACAAGAGTAAAGTGCCATTTTCTGACATCACATTTCGTTCTAAATGCTTAATCCCTATGTAAAAACGTTATTTAAGCAAGAATATCGTATTTTGAAGAAAATCTAATGATAGGTTTTTACAGAAAGTTGAAAAAACCGAAAAATCACGAGAGTAAAGCGCCATTTTCTGACTTTAGATTTCGTTCTAAATACTTAATTCTAATGTAAAATCGTTAGTTAAGCAAGATTCTCGTATTTAAAAAAATCTAATGAGAGGTGTTTTCAGAAAATTGAAGAAGCCGAAAAATCACAAGAGTAAAGTGCCATTTTCTGACATTACATTTCGTTCTAAATGCTCAATCCCTATATAAAAACGTTATTTAAGCAAGATTATGGTATTTTGCAGAAAATCTAATGATAGGTTTTTCAGAAAATTGAGAAAACCGAAAAATCACAAGAATAAAGTGCCATTTTCTGACATTAGATTTCGTTCTAAATGCTTCATCCCTATGTAAAAACGTTATGTAAGCAAGAATATCGTATCTTGAAGTATATCTATAATGATAGGTTTTTTCAGAAAATTGAAAAAACCGTAAAATCACAAGAGTAAAGTGCCATTTTCTGACATTAGATTTCGTTCTAAATGCTTCATCCCTATGTAAAAACGTTATTTAAGCAATAATATCGTATTTTGAAGAAAATCTAATGATAGGTTTTTACAGAAATTTGAAAAAACCGAAAAATCACTACAGTAAACCGCCATTTTCTGAATTTAGATTTCGTTCTAAATACTTAGTTCTAATGTAAAGTCGTTAGCTAAGCTAGATTCTCGTATTTAAGAAAATCTAATAACAGGTTTTTTCAGAAAATTGAAAAGACCGTAAATTCATAAGAGGAAAGTGCCATTTTCTGACATTAGATTTCGTTCTAACTTCTTAATCCCTATGAAAAAGCGTTATTTAAGCAAGAATATCGTAGTTTGAGGTAAATCTAATTATAGGTTTTTTCAGAAAATTGAAAAAACCGAAAAATCGCTAGAGTAAAGTGCCATTTTCTGACATTAGATTTCGTTCGAAATGCTTAATCCCTATGTAGAAACGTCATTGAAGCAAGAATATCGTATTTTGAAGTATATCTATAATGATAGGTTCTTTCAGAAAATTGAAAAAACCGTAAAATCACGAGAGTAAAGTTCCATTTTGTGACATTAGATTTCGTTCTAAATGCTTAATCCCTATATAAAAACGTTATTTAAGCAAGATTATGGTATTTTGAAGAAAATCTAATGATAGGTTTTTTCAGAAAATTGAGAAAACCGAAAAACCGCTAGAGTAAAGTGCCATTTTCTGACATTAGATTTCGTTCTAAATGCTTCATCCCTATGTAGAAACGTTATTTAAGCAAGAATATCGTATTTTGAAGTATATCTATAATGATAGGTTTTTTCAGAAAATTGAAAAAACCGTAAAATCACCAGAGTAAAGTGACATTTTCTGACATTAGATTCCGTTCTAAATGCTTAATTCCTATGTAAAAGTGTTATTTAAGCAAGAATATCGTAGTTTGAGGTAAATCTAATTATAGGTTTTTTCAGAAAATTGAAAAAACCGAAAAACCGCTACAGTAAAGTGCCATTTTCTGACATTAGATTTCGTTCTAAATGCTTCATCCCTATGTAAAAACGTTATTGAAGTAAGAATATCGTATTTTGAAGTATATCTAATAATAGGTTCTTTCAGAAAATTGAAAAAACCGTAAAATCACGAGAGTAAAGTTCCATTTTCTGACATTACATTTCGTTCTAAATACTTAGTTCTAATGTAAAATCGTTAGCTAAGCCAGATTCTCGTATTTAAGAAAATCTAATGACAGGTTTTTTCAGAAAATTCAAAAAACCGTAAAATCATAAGAGGAAAGTGCCATTTTCTGACATTAGATTTCGTTCTAAATGCTTCATCCCTATGTAAAAACGTTATTGAAGTAAGAATATCGTATTTTGAAGTATATCTAATAATAGGTTCTTTCAGAAAATTGAAAAAACCGTAAAATCACGAGAGTAAAGTTCCATTTTCTGACATTACATTTCGTTCTAAATGCTTAGTTCTAATGTAAAATCGTTAGCTAAGCCAGATTCTCGTATTTAAGAAAATCTAATGACAGGTTTTTTCAGAAAATTCAAAAAACCGTAAAATCATAAGAGGAAAGTGCCATTTTCTGACATTAGATTTCGTTCTAAATGCTTAATCCCTATGTAAATGTGTTATTTATGCAAGAATATCGTAGTTTGAGGTAAATCTAATTATAGGTTTTTTCAGAAAATTGAAAAGACCGAAAAATCGCTAGCGTAAAGTGCCATCTTCTGACATTAGATTTCGTTCTAAATGCTTCATCCCTATGTAAAAACGTTATTGAAGTAAGAATATCGTATTGTGAAGTATATCTAATAATAGGTTCTTTCAGAAAATTGAAAAAACCGTAAAATCACGAGAGTAAAGTTCCATTTTCTGACATTACATTTCGTTCTAAATACTTAGTTCTAATGTAAAATCGTTAGCTAAGCCAGATTCTCGTATTTAAGAAAATCTAATGACAGGTTTTTTCAGAAAATTCAAAAAACCGTAAAATCATAAGAGGAAAGTGCCATTTTCTGACATTAGATTTCGTTCTAAATGCTTAATCCCTATGTAAAAGTGTTATTTATGCAAGAATATCGTAGTTTGAGGTAAATCTAATTATAGGTTTTTTCAGAAAATTGAAAAGACCGAAAAATCGCTAGCGTAAAGTGCCATTTTCTGACATTAGATTTCGTTCTAAATGCTTCATCCCTATGTAAAAACGTTATTGAAGTAAGAATATCGTATTTTGAAGTATATCTAATAATAGGTTCTTTCAGAAAATTGAAAAAACCGTAAAATCACGAGAGTAAAGTTCCATTTTCTGACATTACATTTCGTTCTAAATACTTAGTTCTAATGTAAAATCGTTAGCTAAGCCAGATTCTCGTATTTAAGAAAATCTAATGACAGGTTTTTTCAGAAAATTCAAAAAACCGTGAAATCATAAGAGGAAAGTGCCATTTTCTGACATTAGATTTCGTTCTAAATGCTTAATCCCTATGTAAAAGTGTTATTTAAGCAAGAATATCGTAGTTTGAGGTAAATCTAATTATAGGTTTTTTCAGAAAATTGAAAAAACCGAAAAATCGCCAGAGTAAAGTGCCATTTTCTGACATTAGATTCCGTTCGAAATGCTTAATCCCTATGTAGAAACGTCATTGAAGCAAGAATATCGTATTTTGAAGTATATCTATAATGATAGGTTCTTTCAGAAAATTGAAAAAACCGTAAAATCACGAGAGTAAAGTTCCATTTTGTGACATTAGATTTCGTTCTAAATGCTTAATCCCTATATAAAAACGTTATTTAAGCAAGATTATGGTATTTTGAAGAAAATCTAATGATAGGTTTTTTCAGAAAATTGAGAAAACCGAAAAACCGCTAGAGTAAAGTGCCATTTTCTGACATTAGATTTCGTTCTAAATGCTTCATCCCTATGTAGAAACGTTATTTAAGCAAGAATATCGTATTTTGAAGTATATCTATAATGATAGGTTTTTTCAGAAAATTGAAAAAACCGTAAAATCACAAGAGTAAAGTGCCATTTTCTGACATTAGATTCCGTTCTAAATGCTTAATTCCTATGTAAAAGTGTTATTTAAGCAAGAATATCGTAGTTTGAGGTAAATCTAATTATAGGTTTTTTCAGAAAATTGAAAAAACCGAAAAACCGCTAGAGTAAAGTGCCATTTTCTGACATTAGATTTCGTTCTAAATGCTTCATCCCTATGTAAAAACGTTATTGAAGTAAGAATATCGTATTTTGAAGTATATCTAATAATAGGTTCTTTCAGAAAATTGAAAAAACCGTAAAATCACGAGAGTAAAGTTCCATTTTCTGACATTACATTTCGTTCTAAATACTTAGTTCTAATGTAAAATCGTTAGCTAAGCCAGATTCTCGTATTTAAGAAAATCTAATGACAGGTTTTTTCAGAAAATTCAAAAAACCGTAAAATCATAAGAGGAAAGTGCCATTTTCTGACATTAGATTTCGTTCTAAATGCTTCATCCCTATGTAAAAACGTTATTGAAGTAAGAATATCGTATTTTGAAGTATATCTAATAATAGGTTCTTTCAGAAAATAGAAAAAACCGTAAAATCACGAGAGTGAAGTTCCATTTTCTGACATTACATTTCGTTCTAAATGCTTAGTTCTAATGTAAAATCGTTAGCTAAGCCAGATTCTCGTATTTAAGAAAATCTAATGACAGGTTTTTTCAGAAAATTCAAAAAACCGTAAAATCATAAGAGGAAAGTGCCATTTTCTGACATTAGATTTCGTTCTAAATGCTTAATCCCTATGTAAATGTGTTATTTATGCAAGAATATCGTAGTTTGAGGTAAATCTAATTATAGGTTTTTTCAGAAAATTGAAAAGACCGAAAAATCGCTAGCGTAAAGTGCCATCTTCTGACATTAGATTTCGTTCTAAATGCTTCATCCCTATGTAAAAACGTTATTGAAGTAAGAATATCGTATTTTGAAGTATATCTAATAATAGGTTCTTTCAGAAAATTGAAAAAACCGTAAAATCACGAGAGTAAAGTTCCATTTTCTGACATTACATTTCGTTCTAAATACTTAGTTCTAATGTAAAATCGTTAGCTAAGCCAGATTCTCGTATTTAAGAAAATCTAATGACAGGTTTTTTCAGAAAATTCAAAAAACCGTAAAATCATAAGAGGAAAGTGCCATTTTCTGACATTAGATTTCGTTCTAAATGCTTAATCCCTATGTAAAAGTGTTATTTATGCAAGAATATCGTAGTTTGAGGTAAATCTAATTATAGGTTTTTTCAGAAAATTGAAAAGACCGAAAAATCGCTAGCGTAAAGTGCCATTTTCTGACATTAGATTTCGTTCTAAATGCTTCATCCCTATGTAAAAACGTTATTGAAGTAAGAATATCGTATTTTGAAGTATATCTAATAATAGGTTCTTTCAGAAAATTGAAAAAACCGTAAAATCACGAGAGTAAAGTTCCATTTTCTGACATTACATTTCGTTCTAAATACTGAGTTCTAATGTAAAATCGTTAGCTAAGCCAGATTCTCGTATTTAAGAAAATCTAATGACAGGTTTTTTCAGAAAATTCAAAAAACCGTGAAATCATAAGAGGAAAGTGCCATTTTCTGACATTAGATTTCGTTCTAAATGCTTAATCCCTATGTAAAAGTGTTATTTAAGCAAGAATATCGTAGTTTGAGGTAAATCTAATTATAGGTTTTTTCAGAAAATTGAAAAAACCGAAAAATCGCTACAGTAAAGTGCCATTTTCTGACATTAGATTTCGTTCTAAATGCTCAATCCCTATATAAAAACGTTATTTAAGCAAGATTATGGTATTTTGAAGAAAATCTAATGATAGGTTTTTTCAGAAAATTGAGAAAACCGAAAAATCACGAGAGTAAAGTGCCATTTTCTGACATTAGATTTCGTTCTAAATGCTTCATCCCTATATAAAAACGTTATTTAAGCAAGATTATGGTATTTTGAAGAAAATCTAATGATAGGTTTTTTCAGAAAAGTGAGAAAACCGAAAAATCACAAGAGTAAAGTGCCATTTTCTGACATTAGATTTCGTTCTAAATGCTTCATCCCTTTGTAAAAACGTTATGTAAGCAAGAATATCGTATCTTGAAGTATATCTATAATGATAGGTTTTTTCAGAAAATTGAAAAAACCGAGAAATCACAAGAGAAAAGTGCCATTTTCTGACATTAGATTTCGTTCTAAATGCTTCATCCCTATGTAAAAACGTTATTTAAGCAAGAATATCGTATTTTGAAGTATATCTATAATGATAGGTTTTTTCAGAAAATTGAAAAAACCGAAAAGTCACAAGAGTAAAGTGACATTTTCTGACATTACATTTCGTTCTAAATACTTAATTCTAATGTAAAATCGTTAGTTAAGCAAGATTCTCGTATTTAAAAAATCTGATGATAGGTTTTTTCAGAAAATTGAAAAAACCGAAAAATCACAGGAGTAAAGTGCCATTTTCTGACATTAGATTTCGTTCTAAATGCTTCATCCCTATGTAAAAACGTTATTTATGCAATAATATCGTATTTTGAAGAAAATCTAATGATAGGTTTGTACAGAAATTTGAAAAAACCGAAAAATCAATACAGTAAACCGCCATTTTCTGACTTTAGATTTCGTTCTAAATACTTAGTTCTAATGTAAAATCGTTAGCTAAGCTAGATTCTCGTATTTAAGAAAATCTAATGACAGGTTTTTTCAGAAAATTGAAAAAACCGTAAAATCATAAGAGGAAAGTGCCATTTTCTGACATTAGATTTCGTTCTAAATGCTTCATCCCTATGTAGAAACGTTATTTAAGCAAGAATATCGTATTTTGAAGTATATCTATAATGATAGGTTTTTTCAGAAAATTGTAAAAACCGTAAAATCACGAGAGTAAAGTTCCATTTTGTGACATTAGATTTCGTTCTAAATGCTTAATCCCTATATAAAAACGTTATTTAAGCAAGATTATGGTATTTTGAAGAAAATCTAATGATAGGTTTTTTCAGAAAATTGAGAAAACCGAAAAACCGCTAGAGTAAAGTGCCATTTTCTGACATTAGATTTCGTTCTAAATGCTTCATCCCTATGTAAAAACGTTATTGAAGCAAGAATATCGTATTTTGAAGTATATCTAATAATAGGTTCTTTCAGAAAATTGAAAAAACCGTAAAATCACCAGAGTAAAGTTCCATTTTCTGACATTACATTTCGTTCTAAATACTTAGTTCTAATGTAAAATCGTTAGCTAAGCCAGATTCTCGTATTTAAGAAAATCTAATGACAGGTTTTTTCAGAAAATTCAAAAAAACGTAAAATCATAAGAGGAAAGTGCCATTTTCTGACATTACATTTCGTTCTAAATACTTAGTTCTAATGTAAAATCGTTAGCTAAGCCAGATTCTCGTATTTAAGAAAATCTAATGACAGGTTTTTTCAGAAAATTGAAAAAACCGTAAAATCATAAGAGGAAAGTGCCATTTTCCGACATTAGATTTCGTTCTAAATGCTTAATCCCTATGTAAAAGTGTTATCTAAGCAAGAATATCGTAGTTTGAGGTAAATCTAATTATAGGTTTTTTCAGAAAATTGAAAAAACCGTAAAATCACAAGAGTAAAGTGCCATTTTCTGACATTAGATTTCGTTCTAAATGGTTCATCCCTATGTAAAAACGTTATTTAAGCAATAATATCGTATTTTGAAGAAAATCTAATGATAGGTTTTTACAGAAATTTGAAAAAACCGAAAAATCACTACAGTAAACCGCCATTTTCTGACTTTAGATTTCGTTCTAAATACATAGTTCTAATGTAAAATCGTTAGCTAAGCTAGATTCTCGTATTTAAGAAAATCTAATGACAGGTTTTTTCAGAAAATTGAAAAAACCGTAAAATCATAAGAGGAAAGTGCCATTTTCTGACATTAGATTTCGTTCTAAATGCTTAATCCCTATGTAAAAGTGTTATTTAAGCAAGAATATCGTAGTTTGAGGTAAATCTAATTATAGGTTTTTTCAGAAAATTGAAAAAACCGAAAAATCGCTACAGTAAAGTGCCATTTTCTGACATTAGATTTCGTTCTAAATGCTCAATCCCTATATAAAAACGTTATTTAAGCAAGATTATGGTATTTTGAAGAAAATCTAATGATAGGTTTTTTCAGAAAATTGAGAAAACCGAAAAATCACGAGAGTAAAGTGCCATTTTCTGACATTAGATTTCGTACTAAATGCTTCATCCCTATATAAAAACGTTATCTAAGCAAGATTATGGTATTTTGAAGAAAATCTAATGATAGGTTTTTTCAGAAAATTGAGAAAACCGAAAAATCACAAGAGTAAAGTGCCATTTTCTGACATTAGATTTCGTTCTAAATGCTTCAACCCTTTGTAAAAACGTTATGTAAGCAAGAATATCGTATCTTGAAGTATATCTATAATGATAGGTTTTTTCAGAAAATTGAAAAAACCGTAAAATCACAAGAGTAAAGTGCCATTTTCTGACATTAGATTTCGTTCTAAATGGTTCATCCCTATGTAAAAACGTTATTTAAGCAATAATATCGTATTTTGAAGAAAATCTAATGATAGGTTTTTACAGAAATTTGAAAAAACCGAAAAATCACTACAGTAAACCGCCATTTTCTGACTTTAGATTTCGTTCTAAATACATAGTTCTAATGTAAAATCGTTAGCTAAGCTAGATTCTCGTATTTAAGAAAATCTAATGACAGGTTTTTTCAGAAAATTGAAAAAACCGTAAAATCATAAGAGGAAAGTGCCATTTTCTGACTTTAGATTTCGTTCTAAATGCTTCGTCCCTATGTAGAAACGTTATTTAAGCAAGAATATCGTATTTTGAAGTATATCTATAATGATAGGTTTTTTCAGAAAATTGAAAAAACCGTAAAATCACAAGAGTAAAGTGCCATTTTCTGACATTAGATTTCGTTCTAAATGCTTAATTCCTATGTAAAAGTGTAATTTAAGCAAGAATATCGTAGTTTGAGGTAAATCTAATTATAGGTATTTTCAGAAAATTGAAAAAACCGAAAAACCGCTAGAGTAAAGTGCCATTTTCTGACATTAGATTTCGTTCTAAATGCTTCATCCCTATGTAAAAACGTTATTGAAGCAAGAATATCGTATTTTGAAGTATATCTAATAATAGGTTCTTTCAGAAAATTGAAAAAACCGTAAAATTACGAGAGTAAAGTTCCATTTTCTGACATTACATTTCGTTCTAAATACTTAGTTCTAATGTAAAATCGTTAGCTAAGCCAGATTCTCGTATTTAAGAAAATCTAATGACAGGTTTTTTCAGAAAATTCAAAAAACCGTAAAATCATAAGCGGAAAGTGCCATTTTCTGACATTAGATTTCGTTCTAAATGCTTAATCCCTATGTAAAAGTGTTATTTATGCAAGAATATCGTAGTTTGAGGTAAATCTAATTATAGGTTTTTTCAGAAAATTGAAAAGACCGAAAAATCGCTAGCGTAAAGTGCCATTTTCTGACATTAGATTTCGTTCTAAATGCTTCATCCCTATGTAAAAACGTTATTTAAGCAAGAATATCGTATTTTGAAGTATATCTATAATGATACGTTTTTTCAGAAAATTGAAAAAACCGAAAAATCACAAGAGTAAAGTGCCATTTTCTGACATTACATTTCGTTCTAAATGCTTCATCCCTATGTAAAAACGTTATGTAAGCAAGAATATCGTATCTTGAAGTATATCTATAATGATAGGTTTTTTCAGAAAATTGAAAAAACCGTAAAATCACAAGAGTAAAGTGCCATTTTCTGACATTAGATTTCGTTCTAAATGCTTAATCTCTATGTAAAAACGTTATTTAAGCAACAATATTGTACCTGGAAGGAAGTCTAAGAATAGGTTTTTACAGACATTTGAAAAAACCGAAAAATAACAAGAGTAAAGTGCCATTTTCTGACATTAGATTTCGTTCTAAATGGTTAATCCCTATGTAAAAACGTTATTGAAGCACGAATATCGTATTTTGAAGTATATCAATAATGATAGGTCCTTTCAGAAAATTGAAAAAACCGAAAAATCACAAGAGTAAAGTGCCATTTTCTGACATTAGATTTCGTTCTAAATGCTTCATCCCTATGTAAAAACGTTATTTAAGCAAGAATATCGTATTTTGAAGTATATCTATAATGATAGTTTTTTTCAGAAAATTGAAAAAACCGAAAAATCACAAGAGTAAAGTGCCATTTTCTGACATTAGATTTCGTTCTAAATGCTTAATCCCTATGTAAAAACGTTATTTAAGCAAGAATATCGTATTTTGAAGAAAATCTAATGATAGGTTTTTACAGAAAGTTGAAAAAACCGAAAAATCACTAGAGTAAAGCGCCATTTTCTGACTTTAGATATCGTTCTAAATACTTAATTCTAATGTAAAATCGTTAGTTAAGCAAGATTCTCGTATATAAAAAATCTAATGAGAGGTGTTTTCAGAAAATTGAAGAAGCCGAAAAATCACAAGAGTAAAGTGCCATTTTCTGACATTACATTTCGTTCTAAATACTTAGTTCTAATGTAAAATCGTTAGCTAAGCCAGATTCTCGTATTTAAGAAAATCTAATGACAGGTTTTTTCAGAAAATTGAAAAAACCGTAAAATCATAAGAGGAAAGTGCCATTTTCCGACATTAGATTTCGTTCTAAATGCTTAATCCCTATGTAAAAGTGTTATCTAAGCAAGAATATCGTAGTTTGAGGTAAATCTAATTATAGGTTTTTTCAGAAAATTGAAAAAACCGTAAAATCGCTAGAGTAAAGTGCCATTTTCTGACATTAGATTTCGTTCTAAATGCTTCATCCCTATGTAAAAACGTTATTTAAGCAAGAATATCGTATTTTGAAGTATATATAATGATAGGTTTTTTCAGAAAATTGAAAAAACCGTAAAATCATAAGAGGAAAGTGCCATTTTCTGACATTAGATTTCGTTCTAAATGCTTAATCCCTATGTAAAAGTGTTATTTAAGCAAGAATATCGTAGTTTGAGGTAAATCTAATTATAGGTTTTTTCAGAAAATTGGAAAAACCGAAAAATCGCTACAGTAAAGTGCCATTTTCTGACATTAGATTTCGTTCTAAATGCTCAATCCCTATATAAAAACGTTATTTAAGCAAGATTATGGTATTTTGAAGAAAATCTAATGATAGGTTTTTTCAGAAAATTGAGAAAACCGAAAAATCACGAGAGTAAAGTGCCATTTTCTGAAATTAGATTTCGTTCTAAATGCTTCATCCCTATATAAAAACGTTATTTAAGCAAGATTATGGTATTTTGAAGAAAATCTAATGATAGGTTTTTTCAGAAAATTGAGAAAACCGAAAAATCACAAGAGTAAAGTGCCATTTTCTGACATTAGATTTCGTTCTAAATGCTTCATCCCTTTGTAAAAACGTTATGTAAGCAAGAATATCGTATCTTGAAGTATATCTATAATGATAGGTTTTTTCAGAAAATTGAAAAAACCGTAAAATCACAAGAGTAAAGTGCCATTTTCTGACATTACATTTCGTTCTAAATGCTTCATCCCTATGTAGAAACGTTATTTAAGCAAGAATATCGTATTTTGAAGTATATCTATAATGATAGGTTTTTTCAGAAAATTGAAAAAACCGTAAAATCACAAGAGTAAAGTGCCATTTTCTGACATTAGATTTCGTTCTAAATGCATAATTCCTATGTAAAAGTGTTATTTAAGCAAGAATATCGTAGTTTGAGGTAAATCTAATTATAGGTTTTTTCAGAAAATTGAAAAAACCGTAAAATCGCTAGAGTAAAGTGCCATTTTCTGACATTAGATTTCGTTCTAAATGCTTCATCCCTATGTAAAAACGTTATTTAAGCAAGAATATCGTATTTTGAAGTATATATAATGATAGGTTTTTTCAGAAAATTGAAAAAACCGTAAAATCATAAGAGGAAAGTGCCATTTTCTGACATTACATTTCGTTCTAAATACTTAGTTCTAATGTAAAATCGTTAGCTAAGCCAGATTCTCGTATTCAAGAAAATCTAATGACAGGTTTTTTCAGAAAATTCAAAAAACCGTAAAATCATAAGCGGAAAGTGCCATTTTCTGACATTAGATTTCGTTCCAAATGCTTAATCCCTATGTAAAAGAGTTATTTATGCAAGAATATCGTAGTTTGAGGTAAATCTAATTATAGGTTTTTTCAGAAAATTGAAAAGACCGAAAAATCGCTAGCGTAAAGTGCCATTTTCTGACATTAGATTTCGTTCTAAATGCTTCATCCCTATGTAAAAACGTTATTTAAACAAGAATATCGTATTATGAAGTATATCTATAATGATACGTTTTTTCAGAAAATTGAAAAAACCGAAAAATCACAAGAGTAAAGTGCCATTTTCTGACATTACATTTCGTTCTAAATGCTTCAACCCTATGTAAAAACGTTATGTAAGCAAGAATATCGTATCTTGAAGTATATCTATAATGATAGGTTTTTTCAGAAAATTGAAAAAACCGTAAAATCACAAGAGTAAAGTGCCATTTTCTGACATTAGATTTCGTTCTAAATGCTTAATCTCTATGTAAAAACGTTATTTAAGCAACAATATTGTACCTGGAAGGAAGTCTAAGAATAGGTTTTTTACAGACATTTGAAAAAACCGAAAAATCACAAGAGTAAAGTGCCATTTTCTGACATTAGATTTCGTTCTAAATGGTTAATCCCTATGTAAAAACGTTATTGAAGCAAGAATATCGTATCTTGAAGTATATCTATAATGATAGGTTTTTTCAGAAAATTGAAAAAACCGAAAAATCACAAGAGTAAAGTGCCATTTTCTGACATTAGATTTCGTTCTAAATGCTTAATCCCTATGTAAAAACGTTATTTAAGCAAGAATATCGTATTTTGAAGAAAATCTAATGATAGGTTTTTACAGAAAGTTGAAAAAACCGAAAAATCACTAGAGTAAAGCGCCATTTTCTGACTTTAGATTTCGTTCTAAATACTTAATTCTAATGAAAAATCGTTAGTTAAGCAAGATTCTCGTATATAAAAAATCTAATGAGAGGTGTTTTCAGAAAATTGAAGAAGCCGAAAAGTCACAAGAGTAAAGTGCCATTTTCTGACATTACATTTCGTTCTAAATACTTAGTTCTAATGTAAAATCGTTAGCTAAGCCAGATTCTCGTATTTAAGAAAATCTAATGACAGGTTTTTTCAGAAAATTGAAAAAACCGTAAAATCATAAGAGGAAAGTGCCATTTTCCGACATTAGATTTCGTTCTAAATGCTTAATCCCTATGTAAAAGTGTTATCTAAGCAAGAATATCGTAGTTTGAGGTAAATCTAATTATAGGTTTTTTCAGAAAATTGAAAAAACCGTAAAATCGCTAGAGTAAAGTGCCATTTTCTGACATTAGATTTCGTTCTAAATGCTTCATCCCTATGTAAAAACGTTATTTAAGCAAGAATATCGTATTTTGAAGTATATCTAATAATAGGTTCTTTCAGAAAATTGAAAAAACCGTAAAATCACGAGAGTAAAGTTCCATTTTCTGACATTACATTTCGTTCTAAATACTTAGTTCTAATGTAAAATCGTTAGCTAAGCCAGATTCTCGTATTTAAGAAAATCTAATGACAGGTTTTTTCAGAAAATTCAAAAAACCGTAAAATCATAAGAGGAAAGTGCCATTTTCTGACATTAGATTTCGTTCTAAATGCTTCATCCCTATGTAGAAACGTTATTTAAGCAAGAATATCGTATTTTGAAGTATATCTATAATGATAGGTTTTTTCAGATAATTGAAAAAACCGTAAAATCACAAGAGTAAAGTGCCATTTTCTGACATTAGATTTCGTTCTACATGCTTAATTCCTATGTAAAAGTGTTATTTAAGCAAGAATATCGTAGTTTGAGGTAAATCTAATTATAGGTTTTTTCAGAAAATTGAAAAAACCGAAAAACCGCTAGAGTAAAGTGCCATTTTCTGACATTAGATTTCGTTCTAAATGCTTCATCCCTATGTAAAAACGTTATTGAAGCAAGAATATCGTATTTTGAAGTATATCTAATAATAGGTTCTTTCAGAAAATTGAAAAAACCGTAAAATCACGAGAGTAAAGTTCCATTTTCTGACATTACATTTCGTTCTAAATACTTAGTTCTAATGTAAAATCGTTAGCTAAGCCAGATTCTCGTATTTAAGAAAATCTAATGACAGGTTTTTTCAGAAAATTCAAAAAACCGTAAAATCATAAGAGGAAAGTGCCATTTTCTGACATTAGATTTCGTTCTAAATGCTTAATCCCTATGTAAAAGTGTTATTTATGCAAGAATATCGTAGTTTGAGGTAAATCTATAATGATAGGTTTTTTCAGAAAATTGAAAAAACCGTAAAATCACAAGAGTAAAGTGCCATTTTCTGACATTAGATTTCGTTCTAAATGCTCAATCCCTATGTAAAAACGTTATTTAAGCAAGAATATCGTATTTTGAAGTATATCTATAATGATAGGTTTTTTCAGAAAATTGAAAAAACCGTAAAATCACAAGAGTAAAGTGCCATTTTCTGACATTAGATTTCGTTCTAAATGCTTAATCTCTATGTAAAAACGTTATTTAAGCAACAATATTGTACCTGGAAGGAAGTCTAAGAATAGGTTTTTACAGACATTTGAAAAAACCGAAAAATCACAAGAGTAAAGTGCCATTTTCTGACATTACATTTCGTTCTAAATGCTCAATCCCTATATAAAAACGTTATTTAAGCAAGATTATGGTATTTTGCAGAAAATCTAATGATAGGTTTTTTCAGAAAATTGAGAAAACCGAAAAATCACAAGAGTAAAGTGCCATTTTCTGACATTAGATTTCGTTCTAAATGCTTCATCCCTATGTAAAAACGTTATGTAAGCAAGAATATCGTATTTTGAAGAAAATCTAATGATACGTTTTTACAGAAATTTGAAAAAACCGAAAAATCACTACAGTAAACCGCCATTTTCTGACTTTAGATTTCGTTCTAAATACTTAGTTCTAATGTAAAATCGTTAGCTAAGCTAGATTCTCGTATTTAAGAAAATCTAATAACAGGTTTTTTCAGAAAATTGAAAAGACCGTAAATTCATAAGAGGAAAGTGCCATTTTCTGACATTAGATTTCGTTCGAACTTCTTAATCCCTATGAAAAAGCGTTATTTAAGCAAGAATATCGTAGTTTGAGGTAAATCTAATTATAGGTTTTTTCAGAAAATTGAAAAAACCGAAAAATCGCTAGAGTAAAGTGCCATTTTCTGACATTAGATTTCGTTCGAAATGCTTAATCCCTATGTAGAAACGTTATTGAAGCAAGAATATCGTATTTTGAAATATATCTATAATGATAGGTTCTTTCAGAAAATTGAAAAAACCGTAAAATCACGAGAGTAAAGTTCCATTTTGTGACATTACATTTCGTTCTAAATGCTTAATCCCTATATAAAAACGTTATTTAAGCAAGATTATGGTATTTTGAAGAAAATCTAATGATAGGTTTTTTCAGAAAATTGAGAAAACCGAAAAACCGCTAGAGTAAAGTGCCATTTTCTGACATTAGATTTCGTTCTAAATGCTTCATCCCTATGTAGAAACGTTATTTAAGCAAGAATATCGTATTTTGAAGTATATCTATAATGATAGGTTTTTTCAGAAAATTGAAAAAACCGTAAAATCACAAGAGTAAAGTGCCATTTTCTGACATTAGATTTCGTTCTAAATGCTTCATCCCTATGTAAAAACGTTATTGAAGCAAGAATATCGTATTTTGAAGTATATCTAATAATAGGTTCTTTCAGAAAATTGAAAAAACCGTAAAATCACGAGAGTAAAGTTCCATTTTCTGACATTACATTTCGTTCTAAATACTTAGTTCTAATGTAAAATCGTTAGCTAAGCCAGATTCTCGTATTTAAGAAAATCTAATGACAGGTTTTTTCAGAAAATTCAAAAAACCGTAAAATCATAAGAGGAAAGTGCCATTTTCTGACATTAGATTTCGTTCTAAATGCTTAATCCCTATGTAAAAGTGTTATTTATGCAAGAATATCGTAGTTTGAGGTAAATCTAATTATAGGTTTTTTCAGAAAATTGAAAAGACCTAAAAATCGCTAGCGTAAAGTGCCATTTTCTGACATTAGATTTCGTTCTAAATGCTTAATCTCTATGTAAAAACGTTATTTAAGCAACAATATTGTACCTGGAAGGAAGTCTAAGAATAGGTTTTTACAGACATTTGAAAAAACCGAAAAATCACAAGAGTAAAGTGCCATTTTCTGACATTAGATTTCGTTCTAAATGCTTCATCCCTATGTAAAAACGTTATTTAAGCAAGAATATCGTATTTTGAAGTATATCTATAATGATAGGTTTTTTCAGAAAATTGAAAAAACCGAAAAATCACAAGAGTAAAGTGCCATTTTCTGACATTAGATTTCCTTCTAAATGCTTAATCCCTATGTAAAAACGTTATTTAAGCAAGAATATCGTATTTTGAAGAAAATCTCATGATAGGTTTTTACAGAAAGTTGAAAAAACCGAAAAATCACGAGAGTAAAGCGCCATTTTCTGACTTTAGATTTCGTTCTAAATACTTAATTCTAATGTAAAATCGTTAGTTAAGCAAGATTCTCGTATTTAAAAAAATCTAATGAGAGATGTTTTCAGAAAATTGAAGAAGCCGAAAAATCACAAGAGTAAAGTGCCATTTTCTGACGTTACATTTCGTTCTAAATGCTCAATCCCTATATAAAAACGTTATTTAAGCAAGATTATGGTATTTTGCAGAAAATCTAATGATAGGTTTTTTCAGAAAATTGAGAAATCCGAAAAATCACAAGAGTAAAGTGCCATTTTCTGACATTAGATTTCGCTCTAAATGCTTCATCCCTATGTAAAAACGTTATGTAAGCAAGAATATCGTATCTTGAAGTATATCTATAATGATAGGTTTTTTCAGAAAATTGAAAAAACCGTAAAATCACAAGAGTAAAGTGCCATTTTCTGACATTAGATTTCGTTCTAAATGCTTCATCCCTATGTAAAAACGTTATTTAAGCAATAATATCGTATTTTGAAGAAAATCTAATGATAGGTTTTTACAGAAATTTGAAAAAACCGAAAAATCACTACAGTAAACCGCCATTTTCTGACTTTAGATTTCGTTCTAAATACTTAGTTCTAATGTAAAATCGTTAGCTAAGCTAGATTCTCGTATTTAAGAAAATCTAATAACAGGTTTTTTCAGAAAATTGAAAAGACCGTAAATTCATAAGAGGAAAGTGCCATTTTCTGACATTAGATTTCGTTCTAACTTCTTAATCCCTATGAAAAAGCGTTATTTAAGCAAGAATATCGTAGTTTGAGGTAAATCTAATTATAGGTTTTTTCAGAAAATTGAAAAAACCGAAAAACCGCTAGAGTAAAGTGCCATTTTCTCACATTAGATTTCGTTCTAAATGCTTCATCCCTATGTAAAAACGTTATTGAAGCAAGAATATCGTATTTTGAAGTATATCTAATAATAGATTCTTTCAGAAAATTGAAAAAACCGTAAAATCATAAGAGGAAAGTGCCATTTTCTGACATTAGATTTCGTTCTAAATGCTTAATCCCTATGTAAAAGTGTTATTTATGCAAGAATATCGTAGTTTGAGGTAAATCTAATTATAGGTTTTTTCAGAAAATTGAAAAGACCTAAAAATCGCTAGCGTAAAGTGCCATTTTCTGACATCAGATTTCGTTCTAAATGCTTAATCTCTATGTAAAAACGTTATTTAAGCAACAATATTGTACCTGGAAGGAAGTCTAAGAATAGGTTTTTACAGACATTTGAAAAAACCGAAAAATCACAAGAGTAAAGTGCCATTTTCTGACATTAGATTTCGTTCTAAATGTTTAATCCCTATGTAAAATCGTTATTGAAGCAAGAATATCGTATTTTGAAGTATATCAATAATGATAGGTCTTTTCAGAAAATTGAAAAAACCGAAAAATCACAAGAGTAAAGTGCCATTTTCTGACATTAGATTTCGTTCTAAATGCTTCATCCCTATGTAAAAACGTTATTTAAGCAAGAATATCGTATTTTGAAGTATATCTATAATGATAGGTTTTTTCAGAAAATTGAAAAAACCGAAAAATCACAAGAGTAAAGTGCCATTTTCTGACATTAGATTTCGTTCTAAATGCTTAATCCCTATGTAAAAACGTTATTTAAGCAAGAATATCGTATTTTGAAGAAAATCTAATGATAGGTTTTTACAGAAAGTTGAAAAAACCGAAAAATCACGAGAGTAAAGCGCCATTTTCTGACTTTAGATTTCGTTCTAAATACTTAATTCTAATGTAAAATCGTTAGTTAAGCAAGATTCTCGTATTTAAAAAAATCTAATGAGAGATGTTTTCAGAAAATTGAAGAAGCCGGAAAATCACAAGAGTAAAGTGCCATTTTCTGACATTAGATTTCGTTCTAAATGGTTAATCCCTATGTAAAAACGTTATGTAAGCAAGAATATCGTATCTTGAGGTATATCTATAATGATAGGTTTTTTCAGAAAATTGAAAAAACCGTAAAATCACAAGAGTAAAGTGCCATTTTCTGACATTAGATTTCGTTCTAAATGCTTCAACCCTATGTAAAAACGTTATTTAAGCAATAATATCGTATTTTGAAGAAAATCTAATGATAGGTTTTTACAGAAATTTGAAAAAACCGAAAGATCACTACAGTAAACCGCCATTTTCTGACTTTAGATTTCGTTCTAAATACTTAGTTCTAATGTAAAATCGTTAGCTAAGCTAGATTCTCGTATTTAAGAAAATCTAATGACAGGTTTTTTCAGAAAATTGAAAAAACCGTAAAATCATAAGAGGAAAGTGCCATTTTCTGACCTTAGATTTCGTTCTAAATGCTTCATCCCTATGTAGAAACGTTATTTAAGCAAGAATATCGTATTTTGAAGTATATATAATGATAGGTTTTTTCAGAAAATTGAAAAAACCGTAAAATCATAAGAGGAAAGTGCCATTTTCTGACATTAGATTTCGTTCTAAATGCTTAATCCCTATGTAAAAGTGTTATTTAAGCAAGAATATCGTAGTTTGAGGTAAATCTAATTATAGGTTTTTTCAGAAAATTGAAAAAACCGAAAAATCGCTACAGTAAAGTGCCATTTTCTGACATTAGATTTCGTTCTAAATGCTCAATCCCTATATAAAAACGTTATTTAAGCAAGATTGTGGTATTTTGAAGAAAATCTAATGATAGGTTTTTTCAGAAAATTGAGAAAGCCGAAAAATCACGAGAGTAAAGTGCCATTTTCTGACATTAGATTTCGTTCTAAATGCTTAATTCCTATGTAGAAGTGTTATTTAAGCAAGAATATCGTAGTTTGAGGTAAATCTAATTATAGGTTTTTTCAGAAAATTGAAAAAACCGAAAAACCGCTAGAATAAAGTGCCATTTTCTGACATTAGATTTCGTTCTAAATGCTTCATCCCTATGTAAAAACGTTATTGAAGCAAGGATATCGTATTTTGAAGTATATCTAATAATAGGTTCTTTCAGAAAATTGAAAAAACCGTAAAATCACGAGAGTAAAGTTCCATTTTCTGACATTACATTTCGTTCTAAATACTTAGTTCTAATGTAAAATCGTTAGCTAAGCCAGATTCTCGTATTTAAGAAAATCTAATGACAGGTTTTTTCAGAAAATTCAAAAAACCGTAAAATCATAAGAGGAAAGTGCCATTTTCTGACATTAGATTTCGTTCTAAATGCTTAATCCCTATGTAAAAGTGTTATTTATGCAAGAATATCGTAGTTTGAGGTAAATCTAATTATAGGTTTTTTCAGAAAATTGAAAAGACCGAAAAATCGCTAGCGTAAAGTGCCATTTTCTGACATTAGATTTCGTTCTAAATGCTTCATCCCTATGTAAAAACGTTATTTAAGCAAGAATATCGTATTTTGAAGTATATCTATAATGATACGTTTTTTCAGAAAATTGAAAAAACCGAAAAATCACAAGAGTAAAGTGCCATTTTCTGACATTACATTTCGTTCTAAATGCTTCAGCCCTATGTAAAAACGTTATGTAAGCAAGAATATCGTATCTTGAAGTATATCTATAATGATAGGTTTTTTCAGAAAATTGAAAAAACCGTAAAATCACAAGAGTAAAGTGCCATTTTCTCACATTAGATTTCGTTCTAAATGCTTAATCTCTATGTAAAAACGTTATTTAAGCAACAATATTGTACCTGGAAGGAAGTCTAAGAATAGGTTTTTAAAAAACCGAAAAATCACAAGAGTAAAGTGCCATTTTCTGACATTAGATTTCGTTCTAAATGGTTAATCCCTATGTAAAAACGTTATGTAAGCAAGAATATCGTATCTTGAGGTATATCTATAATGATAGGTTTTTTCAGAAAATTGAAAAAACCGTAAAATCACAAGAGTAAAGTGCCATTTTCTGACATTAGATTTCGTTCTAAATGCTCAATCCCTATGTAAAAACGTTATTTAAGCAAGAATATCGTATTTTGAAGTATATCTATAATGATAGGTTTTTTCAGAAAATTGAAAAAACCGTAAAATCACAAGAGTAAAGTGCCATTTTCTGACATTAGATTTCGTTCTAAATGCTTAATCTCTATGTAAAAACGTTATTTAAGCAACAATATTGTACCTGGAAGGAAGTCTAAGAATAGGTTTTTACAGACATTTGAAAAAACCGAAAAATCACAAGAGTAAAGTGCCATTTTCTGACATTAGATTTCGTTCTAAATGTTTAATCCCTATGTAAAATCGTTATTGAAGCAAGAATATCGTATTTTGAAGTATATCAATAATGATAGGTCTTTTCAGAAAATTGAAAAAACCGAAAAATCACAAGAGTTAAGTGCCATTTTCTGACATTAGATTTCGTTCTAAATGCTTAGTCCCTATGTAAAAACGTTATTTAAGCAAGAATATCGTATTTTGAAGAAAATCTAATGATAGGTTTTTACAGAAAGTTGAAAAAACCGAAAAATCACGAGAGTAAAGCGCCATTTTCTGACTTTAGATTTCGTTCTAAATACTTAATTCTAATGTAAAATCGTTAGTTAAGCAAGATTCTTGTATTTAAAAAAATCTAATGAGAGGTGTTTTCAGAAAATTGAAGAAGCCGAAAAATCACAAGAGTAAAGTGCCATTTTCTGACATTACATTTCGTTCTAAATGCTCAATCCCTATATAAAAACGTTATTTAAGCAAGATTATGGTATTTTGCAGAAAATCTAATGATAGGTTTTTTCAGAAAATTGAGAAAACCGAAAAATCACAAGAGTAAAGTGCCATTTTCTGACATTAGATTTCGTTCTAAATGCTTCATCCCTATGTAAAAACGTTATGTAAGCAAGAATATCGTATCTTGAAGTATATCTATAATGATAGGTTTTTTCAGAAAATTGAAAAAACCGTAAAATCACAAGAGTAAAGTGCCATCTTCTGACATTAGATTTCGTTCTAAATGCTTCATCCCTATGTAAAAACGTTATTTAAGCAATAATATCGTATTTTGAAGAAAATCTAATGATAGGTTTTTACAGAAATTTGAAAAAACCGAAAAATCACTACAGTAAACCGCCATTTTCTGACTTTAGATTTCGTTCTAAATACTTAGTTCTAATGTAAAATCGTTAGCTAAGCTAGATTCTCGTATTTAAGAAAATCTAATAACAGGTTTTTTCAGAAAATTGAAAAGACCGTAAATTCATAAGAGGAAAGTGCCATTTTCTGACATTAGATTTCGTTCTAACTTCTTAATCCCTATGAAAAAGCGTTATTTAAGCAAGAATATCGTAGTTTGAGGTAAATCTAATTATAGGTTTTTTCAGAAAATTGAAAAAACCGAAAAACCGCTAGAGTAAAGTGCCATTTTCTCACATTAGATTTCGTTCTAAATGCATCATCCCTATGTAAAAACGTTATTGAAGCAAGAATATCGTATTTTGAAGTATATCTAATAATAGATTCTTTCAGAAAATTGAAAAAACCGTAAAATCACGAGAGTAAAGTTCCATTTTCTGACATTACATTTCGTTCTAAATACTTAGTTCTAATGTAAAATCGTTAGCTAAGCCAGATTCTCGTATTTAAGAAAATCTAATGACAGGTTTTTTCAGAAAATTCAAAAAACCGTAAAATCATAAGAGGAAAGTGCCATTTTCTGACATTAGATTTCGTTCTAAATGCTTAATCCCTATGTAAAAGTGTTATTTATGCAAGAATATCGTAGTTTGAGGTAAATCTAATTATAGGTTTTTTCAGAAAATTGAAAAGACCTAAAAATCGCTAGCGTAAAGTGCCATTTTCTGTTCTAAATGCTTAATCTCTATGTAAAAACGTTATTTAAGCAACAATATTGTACCTGGAAGGAAGTCTAAGAATAGGTTTTTACAGACATTTGAAAAAACCGAAAAATCACAAGAGTAAAGTGCCATTTTCTGACATTAGATTTCGTTCTAAATGTTTAATCCCTATGTAAAATTGTTATTGAAGCAAGAATATCGTATTTTGAAGTATATCAATAATGATAGGCCTTTTCAGAAAATTGAAAAAACCGAAAAATCACAAGAGTAAAGTGCCATTTTCTGACATTAGATTTCGTTCTAAATGCTTCATCCCTATGTAAAAACGTTATTTAAGCAAGAATATCGTATTTTGAAGTATATCTATAATGATAGGTTTTTTCAGAAAATTGAAAAAACCGAAAAATCACAAGAGTAAAGTGCCATTTTCTGACATTAGATTTCGTTCTAAATGCTTAATCCCTATGTAAAAACGTTATTTAAGCAAGAATATCGTATTTTGAAGAAAATCTAATGATAGGTTTTTACAGAAAGTTGAAAAAACCGAAAAATCACGAGAGTAAAGCGCCATTTTCTGACTTTAGATTTCGTTCTAAATACTTAATTCTAATGTAAAATCGTTAGTTAAGCAAGATTCTCGTATTTAAAAAAATCTAATGAGAGATGTTTTCAGAAAATTGAAGAAGCCGAAAAATCACAAGAGTAAAGTGCCATTTTCTGACATTAGATTTCGTTCTAAATGGTTAATCCCTATGTAAAAACGTTATGTAAGCAAGAATATCGTATCTTGAGGTATATCTATAATGATAGGTTTTTTCAGAAAATTGAAAAAACCGTAAAATCACAAGAGTAAAGTGCCATTTTCTGACATTAGATTTCGTTCTAAATGCTTCAACCCTATGTAAAAACGTTATTTAAGCAATAATATCGTATTTTGAAGAAAATCTAATGATAGGTTTTTACAGAAATTTGAAAAAACCGAAAGATCACTACAGTAAACCGCCATTTTCTGACTTTAGATTTCGTTCTAAATACTTAGTTCTAATGTAAAATCGTTAGCTAAGCTAGATTCTCGTATTTAAGAAAATCTAATGACAGGTTTTTTCAGAAAATTGAAAAAACCGTAAAATCATAAGAGGAAAGTGCCATTTTCTGACCTTAGATTTCGTTCTAAATGCTTCATCCCTATGTAGAAACGTTATTTAAGCAAGAATATCGTATTTTGAAGTATATATAATGATAGGTTTTTTCAGAAAATTGAAAAAACCGTAAAATCATAAGAGGAAAGTGCCATTTTCTGACATTAGATTTCGTTCTAAATGCTTAATCCCTATGTAAAAGTGTTATTTAAGCAAGAATATCGTAGTTTGAGGTAAATCTAATTATAGGTTTTTTCAGAAAATTGAAAAAACCGAAAAATCGCTACAGTAAAGTGCCATTTTCTGACATTAGATTTCGTTCTAAATGCTCAATCCCTATATAAAAACGTTATCTAAGCAAGATTGTGGTATTTTGAAGAAAATCTAATGATAGGTTTTTTCAGAAAATTGAGAAAACCGAAAAATCACGAGAGTAAAGTGCCATTTTCTGACATTAGATTTCGTTCTAAATGCTTAATTCCTATGTAGAAGTGTTATTTAAGCAAGAATATCGTAGTTTGAGGTAAATCTAATTATAGGTTTTTTCAGAAAATTGAAAAAACCGAAAAACCGCTAGAATAAAGTGCCATTTTCTGACATTAGATTTCGTTCTAAATGCTTCATCCCTATGTAAAAACGTTATTGAAGCAAGAATATCGTATTTTGAAGTATATCTAATAATAGGTTCTTTCAGAAAATTGAAAAAACCGTAAAATCACGAGAGTAAAGTTCCATTTTCTGACATTACATTTCGTTCTAAATACTTAGTTCTAATGTAAAATCGTTAGCTAAGCCAGATTCTCGTATTTAAGAAAATCTAATGACAGGTTTTTTCAGAAAATTCAAAAAACCGTAAAATCATAAGAGGAAAGTGCCATTTTCTGACATTAGATTTCGTTCTAAATGCTTAATCCCTATGTAAAAGTGTTATTTATGCAAGAATATCGTAGTTTGAGGTAAATCTAATTATAGGTTTTTTCAGAAAATTGAAAAGACCGAAAAATCGCTAGCGTAAAGTGCCATTTTCTGACATTAGATTTCGTTCTAAATGCTTCATCCCTATGTAAAAACGTTATTTAAGCAAGAATATCGTATTTTGAAGTATATCTATAATGATACGTTTTTTCAGAAAATTGAAAAAACCGAAAAATCACAAGAGTAAAGTGCCATTTTCTGACATTACATTTCGTTCTAAATGCTTCAGCCCTATGTAAAAACGTTATGTAAGCAAGAATATCGTATCTTGAAGTATATCTATAATGATAGGTTTTTTCAGAAAATTGAAAAAACCGTAAAATCACAAGAGTAAAGTGCCATTTTCTCACATTAGATTTCGTTCTAAATGCTTAATCTCTATGTAAAAACGTTATTTAAGCAACAATATTGTACCTGGAAGGAAGTCTAAGAATAGGTTTTTAAAAAACCGAAAAATCACAAGAGTAAAGTGCCATTTTCTGACATTAGATTTCGTTCTAAATGCTCAATCCCTATGTAAAAACGTTATTTAAGCAAGAATATCGTATTTTGAAGTATATCTATAATGATAGGTTTTTTCAGAAAATTGAAAAAACCGTAAAATCACAAGAGTAAAGTGCCATTTTCTGACATTAAATTTCGTTCTAAATGCTTAATCTCTATGTAAAAACGTTATTTAAGCAACAATATTGTACCTGGAAGGAAGTCTAAGAATAGGTTTTTACAGACATTTGAAAAAACCGAAAAATCACAAGAGTAAAGTGCCATTTTCTGACATTAGATTTCGTTCTAAATGTTTAATCAGTATGTAAAATCGTTATTGAAGCAAGAATATCGTATTTTGAAGTATATCAATAATGATAGGTCTTTTCAGAAAATTGAAAAAACCGAAAAATCACAAGAGTAAAGTGCCATTTTCTGACATTAGATTTCGTTCTAAATGCTTAGTCCCTATGTAAAAACGTTATTTAAGCAAGAATATCGTATTTTGAAGAAAATCTAATGATAGGTTTTTACAGAAAGTTGAAAAAACCGAAAAATCACGAGAGTAAAGCGCCATTTTCTGACTTTAGATTTCGTTCTAAATACTTAATTCTAATGTAAAATCGTTAGTTAAGCAAGATTCTTGTATTTAAAAAAATCTAATGAGAGGTGTTTTCAGAAAATTGAAGAAGCCGAAAAATCACAAGAGTAAAGTGCCATTTTCTGACATTACATTTCGTTCTAAATGCTCAATCCCTATATAAAAACGTTATTTAAGCAAGATTATGGTATTTTGCAGAAAATCTAATGATAGGTTTTTTCAGAAAATTGAGAAAACCGAAAAATCACAAGAGTAAAGTGCCATTTTCTGACATTAGATTTCGTTCTAAATGCTTCATCCCTATGTAAAAACGTTATGTAAGCAAGAATATCGTATCTTGAAGTATATCTATAATGATAGGTTTTTTCAGAAAATTGAAAAAACCGTAAAATCACAAGAGTAAAGTGCCATCTTCTGACATTAGATTTCGTTCTAAATGCTTCATCCCTATGTAAAAACGTTATTTAAGCAATAATATCGTATTTTGAAGAAAATCTAATGATAGGTTTTTACAGAAATTTGAAAAAACCGAAAAATCACTACAGTAAACCGCCATTTTCTGACTTTAGATTTCGTTCTAAATACTTAGTTCTAATGTAAAATCGTTAGCTAAGCTAGATTCTCGTATTTAAGAAAATCTAATAACAGGTTTTTTCAGAAAATTGAAAAGACCGTAAATTCATAAGAGGAAAGTGCCATTTTCTGACATTAGATTTCGTTCTAACTTCTTAATCCCTATGAAAAAGCGTTATTTAAGCAAGAATATCGTAGTTTGAGGTAAATCTAATTATAGGTTTTTTCAGAAAATTGAAAAAACCGAAAAACCGCTAGAGTAAAGTGCCATTTTCTCACATTAGATTTCGTTCTAAATGCATCATCCCTATGTAAAAACGTTATTGAAGCAAGAATATCGTATTTTGAAGTATATCTAATAATAGATTCTTTCAGAAAATTGAAAAAACCGTAAAATCACGAGAGTAAAGTTCCATTTTCTGACATTACATTTCGTTCTAAATACTTAGTTCTAATGTAAAATCGTTAGCTAAGCCAGATTCTCGTATTTAAGAAAATCTAATGACAGGTTTTTTCAGAAAATTCAAAAAACCGTAAAATCATAAGAGGAAAGTGCCATTTTCTGACATTAGATTTCGTTCTAAATGCTTAATCCCTATGTAAAAGTGTTATTTATGCAAGAATATCGTAGTTTGAGGTAAATCTAATTATAGGTTTTTTCAGAAAATTGAAAAGACCTAAAAATCGCTAGCGTAAAGTGCCATTTTCTGTTCTAAATGCTTAATCTCTATGTAAAAACGTTATTTAAGCAACAATATTGTACCTGGAAGGAAGTCTAAGAATAGGTTTTTACAGACATTTGAAAAAACCGAAAAATCACAAGAGTAAAGTGCCATTTTCTGACATTAGATTTCGTTCTAAATGTTTAATCCCTATGTAAAATCGTTATTGAAGCAAGAATATCGTATTTTGAAGTATATCAATAATGATAGGCCTTTTCAGAAAATTGAAAAAACCGAAAAATCACAAGAGTAAAGTGCCATTTTCTGACATTAGATTTCGTTCTAAATGCTTCATCCCTATGTAAAAACGTTATTTAAGCAAGAATATCGTATTTTGAAGTATATCTATAATGATAGGTTTTTTCAGAAAATTGAAAAAACCGAAAAATCACAAGAGTAAAGTGCCATTTTCTGACATTAGATTTCGTTCTAAATGCTTAATCCCTATGTAAAAACGTTATTTAAGCAAGAATATCGTATTTTGAAGAAAATCTAATGATAGGTTTTTACAGAAAGTTGAAAAGACCGAAAAATCACGAGAGTAAAGCGCCATTTTCTGACTTTAGATTTCGTTCTAAATACTTAATTCTAATGTAAAATCGTTAGTTAAGCAAGATTCTCGTATTTAAAAAAATCTAATGAGAGATGTTTTCAGAAAATTGAAGAAGCCGAAAAATCACAAGAGTAAAGTGCCATTTTCTGACGTTACATTTCGTTCTAAATGCTTCATCCCTATGTAAAAACGTTATGTAAGCAAGAATATCGTATCTTGAAGTATATCTATAATGATAGGTTTTTTCAGAAAATTGAAAAAACCGTAAAATCACAAGAGTAAAGTGCCATTTTCTGACATTAGATTTCGTTCTAAATGCTTCATCCCTATGTAAAAACGTTATTTAAGCAATAATATCGTATTTTGAAGAAAATCTAATGATAGGTTTTTACAGAAATTTGAAAAAACCGAAAAATCACTACAGTAAACCGCCATTTACTGACTTTAGATTTCGTTCTAAATACTTAGTTCTAATGTAAAATCGTTAGCTAAGCTAGATTCTCGTATTTAAGAAAATCTAATGACAGGTTTTTTCAGAAAATTGAAAAAACCGTAAAATCATAAGAGGAAAGTGCCATTTTCTGACATTAGATTTCGTTCTAAATGCTTCATCCCTATGTAGAAACGTTATTTAAGCAAGAATATCGTATTTTGAAGTATATCTATAATGATAGGTTTTTTCAGAAAATTGAAAAAACCGAAAAATCACAAGAGTAAAGTGCCATTTTCTGACATTAGATTTCGTTCTAAATGCTTAATTCCTATGTAGAAGTGTTATTTAAGCAAGAATATCGTAGTTTGAGGTAAATCTAATTATAGGTTTTTTCAGAAAATTGAAAAAACCGAAAAACCGCTAGAGTAAAGTGCCATTTTCTGACATTAGATTTCGTTCTAAATGCTTCATCCCTATGTAAAAACGTTATTGAAGCAAGAATATCGTATTTTGAAGTATATCTAATAATAGGTTCTTTCAGAAAATTGAAAAAACCGTAAAATCACGAGAGTAAAGTTCCATTTTCTGACATTACATTTCGTTCTAAATACTTAGTTCTAATGTAAAATCGTTAGCTAAGCCAGATTCTCGTATTTAAGAAAATCTAATGACAGGTTTTTTCAGAAAATTCAAAAAACCGTAAAATCATAAGAGGAAAGTGCCATTTTCTGACATTAGATTTCGTTCTAAATGCTTAATCCCTATGTAAAAGTGTTATTTATGCAAGAATATCGTAGTTTGAGGTAAATCTAATTATAGGTTTTTTCAGAAAATTGAAAAGACCGAAAAATCGCTAGCGTAAAGTGCCATTTTCTGTTCTAAATGCTTAATCTCTATGTAAAAACGTTATTTAAGCAACAATATTGTACCTGGAAGGAAGTCTAAGAATAGGTTTTTACAGACATTTGAAAAAACCGAAAAATCACAAGAGTAAAGTGCCATTTTCTGACATTAGATTTCGTTCTAAATGTTTAATCCCTATGTAAAATCGTTATTGAAGCAAGAATATCGTATTTTGAAGTATATCAATAATGATAGGCCTTTTCAGAAAATTGAAAAAACCGAAAAATCACAAGAGTAAAGTGCCATTTTCTGACATTAGATTTCGTTCTAAATGGTTAATCCCTATGTAAAAACGTTATGTAAGCAAGAATATCGTATCTTGAGGTATATCTATAATGATAGGTTTTTTCAGAAAATTGAAAAAACCGTAAAATCACAAGAGTAAAGTGCCATTTTCTGACATTAGATTTCGTTCTAAATGCTCAATCCCTATGTAAAAACGTTATTTAAGCAAGAATATCGTATTTTGAAGTATATCTATAATGATAGGTTTTTTCAGAAAATTGAAAAAACCGTAAAATCACAAGAGTAAAGTGCCATTTTCTGACATTAAATTTCGTTCTAAATGCTTAATCTCTATGTAAAAACGTTATTTAAGCAACAATATTGTACCTGGAAGGAAGTCTAAGAATAGGTTTTTACAGACATTTGAAAAAACCGAAAAATCACAAGAGTAAAGTGCCATTTTCTGACATTAGATTTCGTTCTAAATGTTTAATCCCTATGTAAAATCGTTATTGAAGCAAGAATATCGTATTTTGAAGTATATCAATAATGATAGGTCTTTTCAGAAAATTGAAAAAACCGAAAAATCACAAGAGTAAAGTGCCATTTTCTGACATTAGATTTCGTTCTAAATGCTTAGTCCCTATGTAAAAACGTTATTTAAGCAAGAATATCGTATTTTGAAGAAAATCTAATGATAGGTTTTTACAGAAAGTTGAAAAAACCGAAAAATCACGAGAGTAAAGCGCCATTTTCTGACTTTAAATTTCGTTCTAAATACTTAATTCTAATGTAAAATCGTTAGTTAAGCAAGATTCTTGTATTTAAAAAAATCTAATGAGAGGTGTTTTCAGAAAATTGAAGAAGCCGAAAAATCACAAGAGTAAAGTGCCATTTTCTGACATTACATTTCGTTCTAAATGCTCAATCCCTATATAAAAACGTTATTTAAGCAAGATTATGGTATTTTGCAGAAAATCTAATGATAGGTTTTTTCAGAAAATTGAGAAAACCGAAAAATCACAAGAGTAAAGTGCCATTTTCTGACATTAGATTTCGTTCTAAATGCTTCATCCCTATGTAAAAACGTTATGTAAGCAAGAATATCGTATCTTGAAGTATATCTATAATGATAGGTTTTTTCAGAAAATTGAAAAAACCGTAAAATCACAAGAGTAAAGTGCCATCTTCTGACATTAGATTTCGTTCTAAATGCTTCATCCCTATGTAAAAACGTTATTTAAGCAATAATATCGTATTTTGAAGAAAATCTAATGATAGGTTTTTACAGAAATTTGAAAAAACCGAAAAATCACTACAGCAAACCGCCATTTTCTGACTTTAGATTTCGTTCTAAATACTTAGTTCTAATGTAAAATCGTTAGCTAAGCTAGATTCTCGTATTTAAGAAAATCTAATAACAGGTTTTTTCAGAAAATTGAAAAGACCGTAAATTCATAAGAGGAAAGTGCCATTTTCTGACATTAGATTTCGTTCTAACTTCTTAATCCCTATGAAAAAGCGTTATTTAAGCAAGAATATCGTAGTTTGAGGTAAATCTAATTATAGGTTTTTTCAGAAAATTGAAAAAACCGAAAAACCGCTAGAGTAAAGTGCCATTTTCTCACATTAGATTTCGTTCTAAATGCATCATCCCTATGTAAAAACGTTATTGAAGCAAGAATATCGTATTTTGAAGTATATCTAATAATAGATTCTTTCAGAAAATTGAAAAAACCGTAAAATCACGAGAGTAAAGTTCCATTTTCTGACATTACATTTCGTTCTAAATACTTAGTTCTAATGTAAAATCGTTAGCTAAGCCAGATTCTCGTATTTAAGAAAATCTAATGACAGGTTTTTTCAGAAAATTCAAAAAACCGTAAAATCATAAGAGGAAAGTGCCATTTTCTGACATTAGATTTCGTTCTAAATGCTTAATCCCTATGTAAAAGTGTTATTTATGCAAGAATATCGTAGTTTGAGGTAAATCTAATTATAGGTTTTTTCAGAAAATTGAAAAGACCTAAAAATCGCTAGCGTAAAGTGCCATTTTCTGTTCTAAATGCTTAATCTCTATGTAAAAACGTTATTTAAGCAACAATATTGTACCTGGAAGGAAGTCTAAGAATAGGTTTTTACAGACATTTGAAAAAACCGAAAAATCACAAGAGTAAAGTGCCATTTTCTGACATTAGATTTCGTTCTAAATGTTTAATCCCTATGTAAAATCGTTATTGAAGCAAGAATATCGTATTTTGAAGTATATCAATAATGATAGGCCTTTTCAGAAAATTGAAAAAACCGAAAAATCACAAGAGTAAAGTGCCATTTTCTGACATTAGATTTCGTTCTAAATGCTTCATCCCTATGTAAAAACGTTATTTAAGCAAGAATATCGTATTTTGAAGTATATCTATAATGATAGGTTTTTTCAGAAAATTGAAAAAACCGAAAAATCACAAGAGTAAAGTGCCATTTTCTGACATTAGATTTCGTTCTAAATGCTTAATCCCTATGTAAAAACGTTATTTAAGCAAGAATATCGTATTTTGAAGAAAATCTAATGATAGGTTTTTACAGAAAGTTGAAAAAACCGAAAAATCACGAGAGTAAAGCGCCATTTTCTGACTTTAGATTTCGTTCTAAATACTTAATTCTAATGTAAAATCGTTAGTTAAGCAAGATTCTCGTATTTAAAAAAATCTAATGAGAGATGTTTTCAGAAAATTGAAGAAGCCGAAAAATCACAAGAGTAAAGTGCCATTTTCTGACGTTACATTTCGTTCTAAATGCTTCATCCCTATGTAAAAACGTTATGTAAGCAAGAATATCGTATCTTGAAGTATATCTATAATGATAGGTTTTTTCAGAAAATTGAAAAAACCGTAAAATCACAAGAGTAAAGTGCCATTTTCTGACATTAGATTTCGTTCTAAATGCTTCATCCCTATGTAAAAACGTTATTTAAGCAATAATATCGTATTTTGAAGAAAATCTAATGATAGGTTTTTACAGAAATTTGAAAAAACCGAAAAATCACTACAGTAAACCGCCATTTACTGACTTTAAATTTCGTTCTCAATACTTAGTTCTAATGTAAAATCGTTAGCTAAGCTAGATTCTCGTATTTAAGAAAATCTAATGACAGGTTTTTTCAGAAAATTGAAAAAACCGTAAAATCATAAGAGGAAAGTGCCATTTTCTGACATTAGATTTCGTTCTAAATGCTTAATTCCTATGTAGAAGTGTTATTTAAGCAAGAATATCGTATTTTGAAGTATATCTATAATGATAGGTTTTTTCAGAAAATTGAAAAAACCGAAAAATCACAAGAGTAAAGTGCCATTTTCTGACATTAGATTTCGTTCTAAATGCTTCATCCCTATGTAAAAACGTTATTGAAGCAATAATATCGTATTTTGAAGAAAATCTAATGATAGGTTTTTACAGAAATTTGAAAAAACCGAAAAATCACTACAGTAAACCGCCATTTTCTGACTTTAGATTTCGTTCTAAATACTTAGTTCTAATGTAAAATCGTTAGCTAAGCTAGATTCTCGTATTTAAGAAAATCTAATAACAGGTTTTTTCAGAAAATTGAAAAGACCGTAAATTCATAAGAGGAAAGTGCCATTTTCTGACATTAGATTTCGTTCTAACTTCTTAATCCCTATGAAAAAGCGTTATTTAAGCAAGAATATCGTAGTTTGAGGTAAATCTAATTATAGGTTTTTTCAGAAAATTGAAAAAACCGAAAAACCGCTAGAGTAAAGTGCCATTTTCTCACATTAGATTTCGTTCTAAATGCATCATCCCTATGTAAAAACGTTATTGAAGCAAGAATATCGTATTTTGAAGTATATCTAATAATAGATTCTTTCAGAAAATTGAAAAAACCGTAAAATCACGAGAGTAAAGTTCCATTTTCTGACATTACATTTCGTTCTAAATACTTAGTTCTAATGTAAAATCGTTAGCTAAGCCAGATTCTCGTATTTAAGAAAATCTAATGACAGGTTTTTTCAGAAAATTCAAAAAACCGTAAAATCATAAGAGGAAAGTGCCATTTTCTGACATTAGATTTCGTTCTAAATGCTTAATCCCTATGTAAAAGTGTTATTTATGCAAGAATATCGTAGTTTGAGGTAAATCTAATTATAGGTTTTTTCAGAAAATTGAAAAGACCTAAAAATCGCTAGCGTAAAGTGCCATTTTCTGTTCTAAATGCTTAATCTCTATGTAAAAACGTTATTTAAGCAACAATATTGTACCTGGAAGGAAGTCTAAGAATAGGTTTTTACAGACATTTGAAAAAACCGAAAAATCACAAGAGTAAAGTGCCATTTTCTGACATTAGATTTCGTTCTAAATGTTTAATCCCTATGTAAAATCGTTATTGAAGCAAGAATATCGTATTTTGAAGTATATCAATAATGATAGGCCTTTTCAGAAAATTGAAAAAACCGAAAAATCACAAGAGTAAAGTGCCATTTTCTGACATTAGATTTCGTTCTAAATGCTTCATCCCTATGTAAAAACGTTATTTAAGCAAGAATATCGTATTTTGAAGTATATCTATAATGATAGGTTTTTTCAGAAAATTGAAAAAACCGAAAAATCACAAGAGTAAAGTGCCATTTTCTGACATTAGATTTCGTTCTAAATGCTTAATCCCTATGTAAAAACGTTATTTAAGCAAGAATATCGTATTTTGAAGAAAATCTAATGATAGGTTTTTACAGAAAGTTGAAAAAACCGAAAAATCACGAGAGTAAAGCGCCATTTTCTGACTTTAGATTTCGTTCTAAATACTTAATTCTAATGTAAAATCGTTAGTTAAGCAAGATTCTCGTATTTAAAAAAATCTAATGAGAGATGTTTTCAGAAAATTGAAGAAGCCGAAAAATCACAAGAGTAAAGTGCCATTTTCTGACGTTACATTTCGTTCTAAATGCTTCATCCCTATGTAAAAACGTTATGTAAGCAAGAATATCGTATCTTGAAGTATATCTATAATGATAGGTTTTTTCAGAAAATTGAAAAAACCGTAAAATCACAAGAGTAAAGTGCCATTTTCTGACATTAGATTTCGTTCTAAATGCTTCATCCCTATGTAAAAACGTCATTTAAGCAATAATATCGTATTTTGAAGAAAATCTAATGATAGGTTTTTACAGAAATTTGAAAAAACCGAAAAATCACTACAGTAAACCGCCATTTACTGACTTTAGATTTCGTTCTAAATACTTAGTTCTAATGTAAAATCGTTAGCTAAGCTAGATTCTCGTATTTAAGAAAATCTAATGACAGGTTTTTTCAGAAAATTGAAAAAACCGTAAAATCATAAGAGGAAAGTGCCATTTTCTGACATTAGATTTCGTTCTAAATGCTTCATCCCTATGTAGAAACGTTATTTAAGCAAGAATATCGTATTTTGAAGTATATCTATAATGATAGGTTTTTTCAGAAAATTGAAAAAACCGAAAAATCACAAGAGTAAAGTGCCATTTTCTGACATTAGATTTCGTTCTAAATGCTTAATTCCTATGTAGAAGTGTTATTTAAGCAAGAATATCGTAGTTTGAGGTAAATCTAATTATAGGTTTTTTCAGAAAATTGAAAAAACCGAAAAATCGCTAGAGTAAAGTGCCATTTTCTGACATTAGATTTCGTTCTAAATGCTTCATCCCTATGTAAAAACGTTATTGAAGCAAGAATATCGTATTTTGAAGTATATCTAATAATAGGTTCTTTCAGAAAATTGAAAAAACCGTAAAATCACGAGAGTAAAGTTCCATTTTCTGACATTACATTTCGTTCTAAATACTTAGTTCTAATGTAAAATCGTTAGCTAAGCCAGATTCTCGTATTTAAGAAAATCTAATGACAGGTTTTTTCAGAAAATTCAAAAAACCGTAAAATCATAAGAGGAAAGTGCCATTTTCTGACATTAGATTTCGTTCTAAATGCTTAATCCCTATGTAAAAGTGTTATTTATGCAAGAATATCGTAGTTTGAGGTAAATCTAATTATAGGTTTTTTCAGAAAATTGAAAAGACCGAAAAATCGCTAGCGTAAAGTGCCATTTTCTGTTCTAAATGCTTAATCTCTATGTAAAAACGTTATTTAAGCAACAATATTGTACCTGGAAGGAAGTCTAAGAATAGGTTTTTACAGACATTTGAAAAAACCGAAAAATCACAAGAGTAAAGTGCCATTTTCTGACATTAGATTTCGTTCTAAATGTTTAATCCCTATGTAAAATCGTTATTGAAGCAAGAATATCGTATTTTGAAGTATATCAATAATGATAGGCCTTTTCAGAAAATTGAAAAAACCGAAAAATCACAAGAGTAAAGTGCCATTTTCTGACATTAGATTTCGTTCTAAATGCTTCATCCCTATGTAAAAACGTTATTTAAGCAAGAATATCGTATTTTGAAGTATATCTATAATGATAGGTTTTTTCAGAAAATTGAAAAAACCGAAAAATCACGAGAGTAAAGCGCCATTTTCTGACTTTAGATTTCGTTCTAAATACTTAATTCTAATGTAAAGTCGTTAGTTAAGCAAGATTCTCGTATTTAAAAAAATCTAATGAGAGATGTTTTCAGAAAATTGAAGAAGCCGAAAAATCACAAGAGTAAAGTGCCATTTTCTGACGTTACATTTCGTTCTAAATGCTTCATCCCTATGTAAAAACGTTATGTAAGCAAGAATATCGTATCTTGAAGTATATCTATAATGATAGGTTTTTTCAGAAAATTGAAAAAACCGTAAAATCACAAGAGTAAAGTGCCATTTTCTGACGTTACATTTCGTTCTAAATGCTTCATCCCTATGTAAAAACGTTATGTAAGCAAGAATATCGTATCTTGAAGTATATCAATAATGATAGGTTTTTTCAGAAAATTGAAAAAACTGTAAAATCACAAGAGTAAAGTGCCATCTTCTGACATTAGATTTCGTTCTAAATGCTTCATCCCTATGTAAAAACGTTATTTAAGCAATAATATCGTATTTTGAAGAAAATCTAATGATAGGTTTTTACAGAAATTTGAAAAAACCGAAAAATCACTACAGTAAACCGCCATTTTCTGACTTTAGATTTCGTTCTAAATACTTAGTTCTAATGTAAAATCGTTAGCTAAGCTAGATTCTCGTATTTAAGAAAATCTAATAACAGGTTTTTTCAGAAAATTGAAAAGACCGTAAATTCATAAGAGGAAAGTGCCATTTTCTGACATTAGATTTCGTTCTAACTTCTTAATCCCTATGAAAAAGCGTTATTTAAGCAAGAATATCGTAGTTTGAGGTGAATCTAATTATAGGTTTTTTCAGAAAATTGAAAAAACCGAAAAACCGCTAGAGTAAAGTGCCATTTTCTCACATTAGATTTCGTTCTAAATGCATCATCCCTATGTAAAAACGTTATTGAAGCAAGAATATCGTATTTTGAAGTATATCTAATAATAGATTCTTTCAGAAAATTGAAAAAACCGTAAAATCACGAGAGTAAAGTTCCACTTTCTGACATTACATTTCGTTCTAAATACTTAGTTCTAATGTAAAATCGTTAGCTAAGCCAGATTCTCGTATTTAAGAAAATCTAATGACAGGTTTTTTCAGAAAATTCAAAAAACCGTAAAATCATAAGAGGAAAGTGCCATTTTCTGACATTAGATTTCGTTCTAAATGCTTAATCCCTATGTAAAAGTGTTATTTATGCAAGAATATCGTAGTTTGAGGTAAATCTAATTATAGGTTTTTTCAGAAAATTGAAAAGACCTAAAAATCGCTAGCGTAAAGTGCCATTTTCTGTTCTAAATGCTTAATCTCTATGTAAAAACGTTATTTAAGCAACAATATTGTACCTGGAAGGAAGTCTAAGAATAGGTTTTTACAGACATTTGAAAAAACCGAAAAATCACAAGAGTAAAGTGCCATTTTCTGACATTAGATTTCGTTCTAAATGTTTAATCCCTATGTAAAATCGTTATTGAAGCAAGAATATCGTATTTTGAAGTATATCAATAATGATAGGCCTTTTCAGAAAATTGAAAAAACCGAAAAATCACAAGAGTAAAGTGCCATTTTCTGACATTAGATTTCGTTCTAAATGCTTCATCCCTATGTAAAAACGTTATTTAAGCAAGAATATCGTATTTTGAAGTATATCTATAATGATAGGTTTTTTCAGAAAATTGAAAAAACCGAAAAATCACAAGAGTAAAGTGCCATTTTCTGACATTAGATTTCGTTCTAAATGCTTAATCCCTATGTAAAAACGTTATTTAAGCAAGAATATCGTATTTTGAAGAAAATCTAATGATAGGTTTTTACAGAAAGTTGAAAAAACCGAAAAATCACGAGAGTAAAGTGCCATTTTCTGACTTTAGATTTCGTTCTAAATACTTAATTCTAATGTAAAATCGTTAGTTAAGCAAGATTCTCGTATTTAAAAAAATCTAATGAGAGATGTTTTCAGAAAATTGAAGAAGCCGAAAAATCACAAGAGTAAAGTGCCATTTTCTGACGTTACATTTCGTTCTAAATGCTTCATCCCTATGTAAAAACGTTATGTAAGCAAGAATATCGTATCTTGAAGTATATCTATAATGATAGGTTTTTTCAGAAAATTGAAAAAACCGTAAAATCACAAGAGTAAAGTGCCATTTTCTGACATTAGATTTCGTTCTAAATGCTTCATCCCTATGTAAAAACGTTATTTAAGCAATAATATCGTATTTTGAAGAAAATCTAATGATAGGTTTTTACAGAAATTTGAAAAAACCGAAAAATCACTACAGTAAACCGCCATTTACTGACTTTAGATTTCGTTCTAAATACTTAGTTCTAATGTAAAATCGTTAGCTAAGCTAGATTCTCGTATTTAAGAAAATCTAATGACAGGTTTTTTCAGAAAATTGAAAAAACCGTAAAATCATAAGAGGAAAGTGCCATTTTCTGACATTAGATTTCGTTCTAAATGTTTAATCCCTATGTAAAATCGTTATTGAAGCAAGAATATCGTATTTTGAAGTATATCAATAATGATAGGCCTTTTCAGAAAATTGAAAAAACCGAAAAATCACAAGAGTAAAGTGCCATTTTCTGACATTAGATTTCGTTCTAAATGCTTCATCCCTATGTAAAAACGTTATTTAAGCAAGAATATCGTATTTTGAAGTATATCTATAATGATAGGTTTTTTCAGAAAATTGAAAAAACCGAAAAATCACAAGAGTAAAGTGCCATTTTCTGACATTAGATTTCGTTCTAAATGCTTAATCCCTATGTAAAAACGTTATTTAAGCAAGAATATCGTATTTTGAAGAAAATCTAATGATAGGTTTTTACAGAAAGTTGAAAAAACCGAAAAATCACGAGAGTAAAGCGCCATTTTCTGACTTTAGATTTCGTTCTAAATACTTAATTCTAATGTAAAATCGTTAGTTAAGCAAGATTCTCGTATTTAAAAAAATCTAATGAGAGATGTTTTCAGAAAATTGAAGAAGCCGAAAAATCACAAGAGTAAAGTGCCATTTTCTGACGTTACATTTCGTTCTAAATGCTTCATCCCTATGTAAAAACGTTATGTAAGCAAGAATATCGTATCTTGAAGTATATCTATAATGATAGGTTTTTTCAGAAAATTGAAAAAACCGTAAAATCACAAGAGTAAAGTGCCATTTTCTGACATTAGATTTCGTTCTAAATGCTTCATCCCTATGTAAAAACGTTATTTAAGCAATAATATCGTATTTTGAAGAAAATCTAATGATAGGTTTTTACAGAAATTTGAAAAAACCGAAAAATCACTACAGTAAACCGCCATTTACTGACTTTAGATTTCGTTCTAAATACTTAGTTCTAATGTAAAATCGTTAGCTAAGCTAGATTCTCGTATTTAAGAAAATCTAATGACAGGTTTTTTCAGAAAATTGAAAAAACCGTAAAATCATAAGAGGAAAGTGCCATTTTCTGACATTAGATTTCGTTCTAAATGCTTCATCCCTATGTAGAAACGTTATTTAAGCAAGAATATCGTATTTTGAAGTATATCTATAATGATAGGTTTTTTCAGAAAATTGAAAAAACCGAAAAATCACAAGAGTAAAGTGCCATTTTCTGACATTAGATTTCGTTCTAAATGCTTAATTCCTATGTAGAAGTGTTATTTAAGCAAGAATATCGTAGTTTGAGGTAAATCTAATTATAGGTTTTTTCAGAAAATTGAAAAAACCGAAAAACCGCTAGAGTAAAGTGCCATTTTCTGACATTAGATTTCGTTCTAAATGCTTCATCCCTATGTAAAAACGTTATTGAAGCAAGAATATCGTATTTTGAAGTATATCTAATAATAGGTTCTTTCAGAAAATTGAAAAAACCGTAAAATCACGAGAGTAAAGTTCCATTTTCTGACATTACATTTCGTTCTAAATACTTAGTTCTAATGTAAAATCGTTAGCTAAGCCAGATTCTCGTATTTAAGAAAATCTAATGACAGGTTTTTTCAGAAAATTCAAAAAACCGTAAAATCATAAGAGGAAAGTGCCATTTTCTGACATTAGATTTCGTTCTAAATGCTTAATCCCTATGTAAAAGTGTTATTTATGCAAGAATATCGTAGTTTGAGGTAAATCTAATTATAGGTTTTTTCAGAAAATTGAAAAGACCGAAAAATCGCTAGCGTAAAGTGCCATTTTCTGTTCTAAATGCTTAATCTCTATGTAAAAACGTTATTTAAGCAACAATATTGTACCTGGAAGGAAGTCTAAGAATAGGTTTTTACAGACATTTGAAAAAACCGAAAAATCACAAGAGTAAAGTGCCATTTTCTGACATTAGATTTCGTTCTAAATGTTTAATCCCTATGTAAAATCGTTATTGAAGCAAGAATATCGTATTTTGAAGTATATCAATAATGATAGGCCTTTTCAGAAAATTGAAAAAACCGAAAAATCACAAGAGTAAAGTGCCATTTTCTGACATTAGATTTCGTTCTAAATGCTTCATCCCTATGTAAAAACGTTATTTAAGCAAGAATATCGTATTTTGAAGTATATCTATAATGATAGGTTTTTTCAGAAAATTGAAAAAACCGAAAAATCACGAGAGTAAAGCGCCATTTTCTGACTTTAGATTTCGTTCTAAATACTTAATTCTAATGTAAAATCGTTAGTTAAGCAAGATTCTCGTATTTAAAAAAATCTAATGAGAGATGTTTTCAGAAAATTGAAGAAGCCGAAAAATCACAAGAGTAAAGTGCCATTTTCTGACGTTACATTTCGTTCTAAATGCTTCATCCCTATGTAAAAACGTTATGTAAGCAAGAATATCGTATCTTGAAGTATATCTATAATGATAGGTTTTTTCAGAAAATTGAAAAAACCGTAAAATCACAAGAGTAAAGTGCCATTTTCTGACGTTACATTTCGTTCTAAATGCTTCATCCCTATGTAAAAACGTTATGTAAGCAAGAATATCGTATCTTGAAGTATATCTATAATGATAGGTTTTTTCAGAAAATTGAAAAAACCGTAAAATCACAAGAGTAAAGTGCCATTTTCTGACATTAGATTTCGTTCTAAATGCTTCATCCCTATGTAAAAACGTTATTTAAGCAATAATATCGTATTTTGAAGAAAATCTAATGATAGGTTTTTACAGAAATTTGAAAAAACCGAAAAATCACTACAGTAAACCGCCATTTACTGACTTTAGATTTCGTTCTAAATACTTAGTTCTAATGTAAAATCGTTAGCTAAGCTAGATTCTCGTATTTAAGAAAATCTAATGACAGGTTTTTTCAGAAAATTGAAAAAACCGTAAAATCATAAGAGGAAAGTGCCATTTTCTGACATTAGATTTCGTTCTAAATGCTTCATCCCTATGTAGAAACGTTATTTAAGCAAGAATATCGTATTTTGAAGTATATCTATAATGATAGGTTTTTTCAGAAAATTGAAAAAACCGAAAAATCACAAGAGTAAAGTGCCATTTTCTGACATTAGATTTCGTTCTAAATGCTTAATTCCTATGTAGAAGTGTTATTTAAGCAAGAATATCGTAGTTTGAGGTAAATCTAATTATAGGTTTTTTCAGAAAATTGAAAAAACCGAAAAACCGCTAGAGTAAAGTGCCATTTTCTGACATTAGATTTCGTTCTAAATGCTTCATCCCTATGTAAAAACGTTATTGAAGCAAGAATATCGTATTTTGAAGTATATCTAATAATAGGTTCTTTCAGAAAATTGAAAAAACCGTAAAATCACGAGAGTAAAGTTCCATTTTCTGACATTACATTTCGTTCTAAATACTTAGTTCTAATGTAAAATCGTTAGCTAAGCCAGATTCTCGTATTTAAGAAAATCTAATGACAGGTTTTTTCAGAAAATTCAAAAAACCGTAAAATCATAAGAGGAAAGTGCCATTTTCTGACATTAGATTTCGTTCTAAATGCTTAATCCCTATGTAAAAGTGTTATTTATGCAAGAATATCGTAGTTTGAGGTAAATCTAATTATAGGTTTTTTCAGAAAATTGAAAAGACCGAAAAATCGCTAGCGTAAAGTGCCATTTTCTGACGTTACATTTCGTTCTAAATGCTTCATCCCTATGTAAAAACGTTATTTAAGCAAGAATATCGTATTTTGAAGTATATCTATAATGATACGTTTTTTCAGAAAATTGAAAAAACCGTAAAATCACGAGAGTAAAGTTCCATTTTCTGACATTACATTTCGTTCTAAATACTTAGTTCTAATGTAAAATCGTTAGCTAAGCCAGATTCTCGTATTTAAGAAAATCTAATGACAGGATTTTTCAGAAAATTCAAAAAACCGTAAAATCATAAGAGGAAAGTGCCATTTTCTGACATTAGATTTCGTTCTAAATGCTTAATCCCTATGTAAAAGTGTTATTTATGCAAGAATATCGTAGTTTGAGGTAAATCTAATTATAGGTTTTTTCAGAAAATTGAAAAGACCTAAAAATCGCTAGCGTAAAGTGCCATTTTCTGACATCAGATTTCGTTCTAAATGCTTAATCTCTATGTAAAAACGTTATTTAAGCAACAATATTGTACCTGGAAGGAAGTCTAAGAATAGGTTTTTACAGACATTTGAAAAAACCGAAAAATCACAAGAGTAAAGTGCCATTTTCTGACATTAGATTTCGTTCTAAATGTTTAATCCCTATGTACAATCGTTATTGAAGCAAGAATATCGTATTTTGAAGTATATCAATAATGATAGGTCTTTTCAGAAAATTGAAAAAACCGAAAAATCACAAGAGTAAAGTGCCATTTTCTGACATTAGATTTCGTTCTAAATGCTTCATCCCTATGTAAAAACGTTATTTAAGCAAGAATATCGTATTTTGAAGTATATCTATAATGATAGGTTTTTTCAGAAAATTGAAAAAACCGAAAAATCACAAGAGTAAAGTGCCATTTTCTGACATTAGATTTCGTTCTAAATGCTTAATCCCTATGTAAAAACGTTATTTAAGCAAGAATATCGTATTTTGAAGAAAATCTAATGATAGGTTTTTACAGAAAGTTGAAAAAACCGAAAAATCACGAGAGTAAAGTGCCATTTTCTGACTTTAGATTTCGTTCTAAATACTTAATTCTAATGTAAAATCGTTAGTTAAGCAAGATTCTCGTATTTAAAAAAATCTAATGAGAGATGTTTTCAGAAAATTGAAGAAGCCGAAAAATCACAAGAGTAAAGTGCCATTTTCTGACGTTACATTTCGTTCTAAATGCTTCATCCCTATGTAAAAACGTTATGTAAGCAAGAATATCGTATCTTGAAGTATATCTATAATGATAGGTTTTTTCAGAAAATTGAAAAAACCGTAAAATCACAAGAGTAAAGTGCCATTTTCTGACATTAGATTTCGTTCTAAATGCTTCATCCCTATGTAAAAACGTTATTTAAGCAATAATATCGTATTTTGAAGAAAATCTAATGATAGGTTTTTACAGAAATTTGAAAAAACCGAAAAATCACTACAGTAAACCGCCATTTACTGACTTTAGATTTCGTTCTAAATACTTAGTTCTAATGTAAAATCGTTAGCTAAGCTAGATTCTCGTATTTAAGAAAATCTAATGACAGGTTTTTTCAGAAAATTGAAAAAACCGTAAAATCATAAGAGGAAAGTGCCATTTTCTGACATTAGATTTCGTTCTAAATGTTTAATCCCTATGTAAAATCGTTATTGAAGCAAGAATATCGTATTTTGAAGTATATCAATAATGATAGGCCTTTTCAGAAAATTGAAAAAACCGGAAAATCACAAGAGTAAAGTGCCATTTTCTGACATTAGATTTCGTTCTAAATGCTTCATCCCTATGTAAAAACGTTATTTAAGCAAGAATATCGTATTTTGAAGTATATCTATAATGATAGTGAGGGCTCAAAAAGACTGGACTGAAAAATATCAACTGTCCTCTTGACCGACTCGGGTCTCTTATTTATATTACGTCCCCCAAAAAGGCCACGCCTGTTTTGGGGGACTCGCTGTCTTCTTTTGCCCCCGCTTAGTTTAGCGGGGGAGACAGCCATCGATGAACCCTCGCTGTGGGGGTGCGCTGGCCGTTCGGCCAGGCAGCGGTACGCGGCCGGCGGCTTTCTCCGCGACCAGGCGTGCAGTACATCTGGCAGTGATAAAAAAATAAAGAAACAAAGGAATTTCCGGTTCTTGCAAACGTCAAGGACGTTTTCTCTCCGTCGACCCCTTGACATCTGCAAGCGGACAGTTTTATGGTTATTACGGTCGCCGGCCGTGTGCCGCTACATCACCCCCTTGCCAGTGATTGACCAATCGCGATACAATTCTTATTTCTACAACAAAACAAAAACAAAAACTTGCCCTGCGACATGCCATACGACGGTATATGCGATACTCGCTACATCCCACTCTCTCACTCATTCCTAATAGTATCTTATTTTTGCAATCTGCAATCTATCCGGAAACCTCACTCGTCTTCCTGAACGTGTAGTTCGCACCTCTTGTTCCGGAGCAGACACTGTCGGTTCTGACCGCGGTACCTGCATTGTTTGAGTCGCTTCATTATCAACGGCATCATTAACAACGTACGCCGGCTTTAATCTATCAATACTAACATTAACAGGTTTAGCCTTAATATTTATCACAAAGTTTTTTGGGCCCCGGGATATGACCTCGAATGGTCCATCGTACGGTGGCTCCAATAAAGTTCGTACTTTATCATTCCGGATAAACACTTTTTCACACACTGTTAAGTCTTTATATACAAAAATCCGCTGCGCATTGTGGTGACTACCTGCGGCTGGGGTGATCCCCCGGAAATGCTGACGTAGTTCCTCGGCAAAATTGGAAACGTCATACTCGCCTTCTATTTGACGCGGTGCTAGGAACTCACCAGGTAGACGCAACGTCTCCCCATACACAAGTTCTGCTGCCGTTGATTTGGTGTCCTCCTTCCAGGCTGCGCGTAAACCCAGCAATATGGTAGGAAGGACCCTCGTCCATTGAACGTCTTGGTGGCAACGAATGGCAGCCTTCAACTGTCGATGGAAACGCTCCACCATGCCGTTCGCCGCTGGGTGGTATGCTGTTGTCCTTAAATGTGTTGTCCCTGTTAACTCGTTCAAATGCTTGAACAAGGACGATTCAAATTGTCTTCCTTGGTCGGTTGTTACTCTAAGAGGGGTCCCAAATCGAGCAATCCATCCCTCGTAGAACGCTCGTGCCACCGTTTGTGCTTCCTGATTTATCATCGGGAACGCCTCCGGCCACCGGGTATACCGGTCCACGCAGGTCAAACAATACCTATGACCTTCCGACATGGGCAACACTACAATGTCAATATGCACATGTTCGAACCTTTCCGACGGCGCAAACTTTCCGAGCGGCGAATGTACATGCCTGGACACTTTTGAACGCTGGCAAGAGACGCACGCTCGCGCCCAACGCTTACTGTCCGTTTTTATTGACGGCCATACATATCGTTCCGTCATTAATTTCGCCGTCGCCTTAATTCCGGGATGTGCAAGTCTGTGCACCGTATCGAACGCCGCGCGGCGGAATGTTCCCGTGACAAATGGCCTCGCAATGCTCGTCGACACATCACACCATACAAAACTGTTTGACCCAGGAATTCGCATTTTTCGTAGCACTAGAGCACTCGCACACTCGCCTCGCACGTAGGCCGAGAGTTCGCTATCGGTGTCTTGTGCCTTCGCCAATTCTTCGTAATCGAGAAGTTCTTCCACTTCCTCGATCCTGGATAACGCGTCGGCGATAATATTGTCTTTTCCGGCAACGTGACGGATGTCGGTAGAAAATTGACTTATAAAATCTAGGTACCGAAATTGCCTCGGCGAGCATTTTTCCGGTTTTTGGCGAAACGCAAACGTTATCGGTTTGTGATCGGTGAATATAACAAACGCACGTCCTTCCACCATATACCGAAATTGCTTAATTGCTAAATATATAGCTAATAGCTCGCGATCGTAGGCCCCGTAATTCGTCTCCGCCGCGCTGAGTTTTTTTGAAAAAAAACCTATCGGTTCCCAACCGTTCCCGGTGTCCTGCTGTAAAACCGCGCCAACCGCGAAGTCTGAGGCATCGCAGGTAAGCGCAAGGGGGGCGCCAATCTGCGGGTGCGCCAGCAAGGTGGCCTGTGCCAAGGCTCTTTTTGACTCCTCAAACGCTACTACCGCCTCTGCATTCCAATGAATCGGTGTGCGACCCTTCGCGTTACCTGACAGCAAGTTATTCATTGCTGCCTGCACCTGTGCAGCCCTAGGTATGAATCGTCTGTAAAAGTTCATCATACCTAAAAACTGCCTCAGCTGTTTGGCTGTAACCGGTTGGGGGTATTCTACGATCGCGCGCACCTTACATTCTAGAGGTTTTGTGCCCTTATGCGATACCGAATAACCTAAAAATTCTACCTCGGGTTTTCCGAACGTGCACTTGCCCGGGTTAATTACTATACCGTACGACTTTAGCCTATTAAATAAAATGTTCAAATGTTCGAGGTGTTGCGCTTCGGATTCCGACGCTACGATGATATCGTCTATATACGCGTACACGAAATCTAGTCCTCGAAGCACCTCATCGATAAATCTTTGAAAAGTCTGTGCCGCGTTGCGTAACCCGAACGGCATCCCCGGAAATTCGAACAGCCCGAATGGCGTCGTAACCGCCGTCTTAAACACATCTTCGGGCGCGACCGGAATCTGATTGTACGCACGCACTAAGTCTATCGTTGAAAACACCTTTTTTCCGAATAAATTTTGCGCAAAGTCTTCAATATGCTTTACCGGGTACCTATCCGGAACTGTGCGGTCGTTGAGTGCCCGGTAATCTCCGCACGGTCTCCACTCGCCTGATTCCTTCTTTGGCACCACATGTAAAGGAGATGACCAGCTGCTTTCGGACGGCCTCGCAATCCCCAGCTTCACCATTTCGTCGAACTCCTTCTTCGCTGCCCTGAGTCGATCCGGTGCCAACCTCCTTGGTCTGCAATTAACCGGTTGACCTGGCGATGTCCGGATATAATGTACCGTTGTATGCTTTTTTCTAACAGTCGGGATTCCCTCTGGTCTCGTGATTTCGGGAAATTTCTGCAACAGCTCCAAGTATATGGAATCCCCCGAAACTGTTTTCACGCTGGGAATGTCGCTAGCACTTCTACCTACCGGTTGCCCGGGCACTGACAACGAAGTTATATTGTCTATCAACCGGCGATTCCGAATGTCTACCAGCAAACCATAATGGTACAAAAAGTCTACGCCGATAATTGGCTTAGATACACTGGCTACCACAAACCTCCACGTAAACTCGCGACGTAACCCAAAGTCCAACGTCAACGTGGTTGTACCGAACGTTGTAATTTCGGACCCATTTGCCGCGAACAACACATAATCCGATTTCTTCCCGGGGCCACGAATCATGGATCGTGGGTACACGCAAAGGTCGGCTCCTGTATCGACCAGGAATTGCGTTCTAGTCGTCTTGTCGGTCACAAATAGACGGCGCGGCATCGGGCTCAAGTCATCTGCCGTCATCAACGACTGCCCGGTTCGTTTCCCTGCATCGAGTTCCAATTGCACGGTGGAATACATCGATTCGCACTCGCTCCCCAACGCCAATGGTAAAAACATTTACCCTGCCTCTGTTCCGTGCGTCTTTGCGACACGGAGCGTTGACGGGGCTCCCGACGGGCAGGCGATCGGGGGCGATACCGGCGATCGAAACGCGAAGAACGTTCATTCCCAATCAACTCGTGTCGGATCGCCGCAATCTCCTGCTGGAACGACAGGCTGATTTGCGCCATTTTTAAATTTATGAGTGCCTCAAGGTCTTGAGGCGCGTTGCTCGGTGCCGCGGCTGCTGCAGTAGATGCCGACGCCTCCGCTACCTGAGTTCGGGGGCCCATCGTCTCGGCTATCGCATCTGCCAGGTCAGCCACCTTATCCATCTCCGCGTCCTTCTGGGTCGCTAAGATTACCTGCATACTATTAGGCAACCTACCCATCCACAGCGTACGCAAAACACTATCTGACACGTTGTTGCCAGCCAGTCCGCGCAAGTGTCGCAGAAATTGAGACGGCTTCCTGTCTCCAATTTCCTCCGATTCCAGCAAACGTCGCGTTTTTTGCTCTTGCGACGAACTGAGCCTTCGAATGAGTTCCGTTTTTAACCTCTGGTACTGTCCAGTATTTGGCGGGTTCATTATAATGTCGCGGACTTCCGCGGCGTACACAGGATTCAATGCTCCTAACACATACCCGAATTTTGTGGCTTCGGTCGTAATACCCGATGCCTCGAAGCTGCGTTCGACCATCCCAAACCACATTTCTGGGTCCGACGCACAGAATTCGGGCATCCGAACGGCCACTCGCGACACAGATGCTTCCGCGGACGCGCCTCGCGGGTACGACGCACCCTCGTTAGGGGTAGCCATTACTAACTTTATCTGTTTATCAAAGTACCTTATACACCGTTATTCGTGCGATCACGTCGGGGTCACCAATTGAGGGCTCAAAAAGACTGGACTGAAAAATATCAACTGTCCTCTTGACCGACTCGGGTCTCTTATTTATATTACGTCCCCCAAAAAGACTCGCTGTCTTCTTTTGCCCCCGCTTAGTTTAGCGGGGGAGACAGCCATCGATGAACCCTCGCTGTGGGGGTGCGCTGGCCGTTCGGCCAGGCAGCGGTACGCGGCCGGCGGCTTTCTCCGCGACCAGGCGTGCAGTACATCTGGCAGTGATAAAAAAATAAAGAAACAAAGGAATTTCCGGTTCTTGCAAACGTCAAGGACGTTTTCTCTCCGTCGACCCCTTGACATCTGCAAGCGGACAGTTTTATGGTTATTACGGTCGCCGGCCGTGTGCCGCTACAATAGGTTTTTTCAGAAAATTGAAAAAACCGAAAAATCACAAGAGTAAAGTGCCATTTTCTGACATTAGATTTCGTTCTAAATGCTTAATCCCTATGTAAAAACGTTATTTAAGCAAGAATATCGTATTTTGAAGAAAATCTAATGATAGGTTTTTACAGAAAGTTGAAAAAACCGAAAAATCACGAGAGTAAAGCGCCATTTTCTGACTTTAGATTTCGTTCTAAATACTTAATTCTAATGTAAAATCGTTAGTTAAGCAAGATTCTCGTATTTAAAAAAATCTAATGAGAGATGTTTTCAGAAAATTGAAGAAGCCGAAAAATCACAAGAGTAAAGTGCCATTTTCTGACGTTACATTTCGTTCTAAATGCTTCATCCCTATGTAAAAACGTTATGTAAGCAAGAATATCGTATCTTGAAGTATATCTATAATGATAGGTTTTTTCAGAAAATTGAAAAAACCGTAAAATCACAAGAGTAAAGTGCCATTTTCTGACATTAGATTTCGTTCTAAATGCTTCATCCCTATGTAAAAACGTTATTTAAGCAATAATATCGTATTTTGAAGAAAATCTAATGATAGGTTTTTACAGAAATTTGAAAAAACCGAAAAATCACTACAGTAAACCGCCATTTACTGACTTTAGATTTCGTTCTAAATACTTAGTTCTAATGTAAAATCGTTAGCTAAGCTAGATTCTCGTATTTAAGAAAATCTAATGACAGGTTTTTTCAGAAAATTGAAAAAACCGTAAAATCATAAGAGGAAAGTGCCATTTTCTGACATTAGATTTCGTTCTAAATGCTTCATCCCTATGTAGAAACGTTATTTAAGCAAGAATATCGTATTTTGAAGTATATCTATAATGATAGGTTTTTTCAGAAAATTGAAAAAACCGAAAAATCACAAGAGTAAAGTGCCATTTTCTGACATTAGATTTCGTTCTAAATGCTTAATTCCTATGTAGAAGTGTTATTTAAGCAAGAATATCGTAGTTTGAGGTAAATCTAATTATAGGTTTTTTCAGAAAATTGAAAAAACCGAAAAACCGCTAGAGTAAAGTGCCATTTTCTGACATTAGATTTCGTTCTAAATGCTTCATCCCTATGTAAAAACGTTATTGAAGCAAGAATATCGTATTTTGAAGTATATCTAATAATAGGTTCTTTCAGAAAATTGAAAAAACCGTAAAATCACGAGAGTAAAGTTCCATTTTCTGACATTACATTTCGTTCTAAATACTTAGTTCTAATGTAAAATCGTTAGCTAAGCCAGATTCTCGTATTTAAGAAAATCTAATGACAGGTTTTTTCAGAAAATTCAAAAAACCGTAAAATCATAAGAGGAAAGTGCCATTTTCTGACATTAGATTTCGTTCTAAATGCTTAATCCCTATGTAAAAGTGTTATTTATGCAAGAATATCGTAGTTTGAGGTAAATCTAATTATAGGTTTTTTCAGAAAATTGAAAAGACCGAAAAATCGCTAGCGTAAAGTGCCATTTTCTGTTCTAAATGCTTAATCTCTATGTAAAAACGTTATTTAAGCAACAATATTGTACCTGGAAGGAAGTCTAAGAATAGGTTTTTACAGACATTTGAAAAAACCGAAAAATCACAAGAGTAAAGTGCCATTTTCTGACATTAGATTTCGTTCTAAATGTTTAATCCCTATGTAAAATCGTTATTGAAGCAAGAATATCGTATTTTGAAGTATATCAATAATGATAGGCCTTTTCAGAAAATTGAAAAAACCGAAAAATCACAAGAGTAAAGTGCCATTTTCTGACATTAGATTTCGTTCTAAATGCTTCATCCCTATGTAAAAACGTTATTTAAGCAAGAATATCGTATTTTGAAGTATATCTATAATGATAGGTTTTTTCAGAAAATTGAAAAAACCGAAAAATCACGAGAGTAAAGCGCCATTTTCTGACTTTAGATTTCGTTCTAAATACTTAATTCTAATGTAAAATCGTTAGTTAAGCAAGATTCTCGTATTTAAAAAAATCTAATGAGAGATGTTTTCAGAAAATTGAAGAAGCCGAAAAATCACAAGAGTAAAGTGCCATTTTCTGACGTTACATTTCGTTCTAAATGCTTCATCCCTATGTAAAAACGTTATGTAAGCAAGAATATCGTATCTTGAAGTATATCTATAATGATAGGTTTTTTCAGAAAATTGAAAAAACCGTAAAATCACAAGAGTAAAGTGCCATTTTCTGACGTTACATTTCGTTCTAAATGCTTCATCCCTATGTAAAAACGTTATGTAAGCAAGAATATCGTATCTTGAAGTATATCTATAATGATAGGTTTTTTCAGAAAATTGAAAAAACCGTAAAATCACAAGAGTAAAGTGCCATTTTCTGACATTAGATTTCGTTCTAAATGCTTCATCCCTATGTAAAAACGTTATTTAAGCAATAATATCGTATTTTGAAGAAAATCTAATGATAGGTTTTTACAGAAATTTGAAAAAACCGAAAAATCACTACAGTAAACCGCCCTTTACTGACTTTAGATTTCGTTCTAAATACTTAGTTCTAATGTAAAATCGTTAGCTAAGCTAGATTCTCGTATTTAAGAAAATCTAATGACAGGTTTTTTCAGAAAATTGAAAAAACCGTAAAATCATAAGAGGAAAGTGCCATTTTCTGACATTAGATTTCGTTCTAAATGCTTCATCCCTATGTAGAAACGTTATTTAAGCAAGAATATCGTATTTTGAAGTATATCTATAATGATAGGTTTTTTCAGAAAATTGAAAAAACCGAAAAATCACAAGAGTAAAGTGCCATTTTCTGACATTAGATTTCGTTCTAAATGCTTAATTCCTATGTAGAAGTGTTATTTAAGCAAGAATATCGTAGTTTGAGGTAAATCTAATTATAGGTTTTTTCAGAAAATTGAAAAAACCGAAAAACCGCTAGAGTAAAGTGCCATTTTCTGACATTAGATTTCGTTCTAAATGCTTCATCCCTATGTAAAAACGTTATTGAAGCAAGAATATCGTATTTTGAAGTATATCTAATAATAGGTTCTTTCAGAAAATTGAAAAAACCGTAAAATCACGAGAGTAAAGTTCCATTTTCTGACATTACATTTCGTTCTAAATACTTAGTTCTAATGTAAAATCGTTAGCTAAGCCAGATTCTCGTATTTAAGAAAATCTAATGACAGGTTTTTTCAGAAAATTCAAAAAACCGTAAAATCATAAGAGGAAAGTGCCATTTTCTGACATTAGATTTCGTTCTAAATGCTTAATCCCTATGTAAAAGTGTTATTTATGCAAGAATATCGTAGTTTGAGGTAAATCTAATTATAGGTTTTTTCAGAAAATTGAAAAGACCGAAAAATCGCTAGCGTAAAGTGCCATTTTCTGACGTTACATTTCGTTCTAAATGCTTCATCCCTATGTAAAAACGTTATTTAAGCAAGAATATCGTATTTTGAAGTATATCTATAATGATACGTTTTTTCAGAAAATTGAAAAAACCGAAAAATCACAAGAGTAAAGTGCCATTTTCTGACATTACATTTCGTTCTAAATGCTTCATCCCTATGTAAAAACGTTATGTAAGCAAGAATATCGTATCTTGAAGTATATCTATAATGATAGGTTTTTTCAGAAAATTGAAAAAACCGTAAAATCACAAGAGTAAAGTGCCATTTTCTCACATTAGATTTCGTTCTAAATGCTTAATCTCTATGTAAAAACGTTATTTAAGCAACAATATTGTACCTGGAAGGAAGTCTAAGAATAGGTTTTTACAGACATTTGAAAAAACCGAAAAATCACAAGAGTAAAGTGCCATTTTCTGACATTAGATTTCGTTCTAAATGCTTCATCCCTATGTAAAAACGTTATTTAAGCAATAATATCGTATTTTGAAGAAAATCTAATGATAGGTTTTTACAGAAATTTGAAAAAACCGAAAAATCACTACAGTAAACCGCCATTTTCTGACTTTAGATTTCGTTCTAAATACTTAGTTCTAATGTAAAATCGTTAGCTAAGCTAGATTCTCGTATTTAAGAAAATCTAATAACAGGTTTTTTCAGAAAATTGAAAAGACCGTAAATTCATAAGAGGAAAGTGCCATTTTCTGACATTAGATTTCGTTCTAACTTCTTAATCCCTATGAAAAAGCGTTATTTAAGCAAGAATATCGTAGTTTGAGGTAAATCTAATTATAGGTTTTTTCAGAAAATTGAAAAAACCGAAAAATCACTACAGTAAACCGCCCTTTACTGACTTTAGATTTCGTTCTAAATACTTAGTTCTAATGTAAAATCGTTAGCTAAGCTAGATTCTCGTATTTAAGAAAATCTAATGACAGGTTTTTTCAGAAAATTGAAAAAACCGTAAAATCATAAGAGGAAAGTGCCATTTTCTGACATTAGATTTCGTTCTAAATGCTTCATCCCTATGTAGAAACGTTATTTAAGCAAGAATATCGTATTTTGAAGTATATCTATAATGATAGGTTTTTTCAGAAAATTGAAAAAACCGAAAAATCACAAGAGTAAAGTGCCATTTTCTGACATTAGATTTCGTTCTAAATGCTTAATTCCTATGTAGAAGTGTTATTTAAGCAAGAATATCGTAGTTTGAGGTAAATCTAATTATAGGTTTTTTCAGAAAATTGAAAAAACCGAAAAACCGCTAGAGTAAAGTGCCATTTTCTGACATTAGGTTTCGTTCTAAATGCTTCATCCCTATGTAAAAACGTTATTGAAGCAAGAATATCGTATTTTGAAGTATATCTAATAATAGGTTCTTTCAGAAAATTGAAAAAACCGTAAAATCACGAGAGTAAAGTTCCATTTTCTGACATTACATTTCGTTCTAAATACTTAGTTCTAATGTAAAATCGTTAGCTAAGCCAGATTCTCGTATTTAAGAAAATCTAATGACAGGTTTTTTCAGAAAATTCAAAAAACCGTAAAATCATAAGAGGAAAGTGCCATTTTCTGACATTAGATTTCGTTCTAAATGCTTAATCCCTATGTAAAAGTGTTATTTATGCAAGAATATCGTAGTTTGAGGTAAATCTAATTATAGGTTTTTTCAGAAAATTGAAAAGACCGAAAAATCGCTAGCGTAAAGTGCCATTTTCTGACATTAGATTTCGTTCTAAATGCTTCATCCCTATGTAAAAACGTTATTTAAGCAAGAATATCGTATTTTGAAGTATATCTATAATGATACGTTTTTTCAGAAAATTGAAAAAACCGAAAAATCACAAGAGTAAAGTGCCATTTTCTGACATTACATTTCGTTCTAAATGCTTCATCCCTATGTAAAAACGTTATGTAAGCAAGAATATCGTATCTTGAAGTATATCTATAATGATAGGTTTTTTCAGAAAATTGAAAAAACCTTAAAATCACAAGAGTAAAGTGCCATTTTCTCACATTAGATTTCGTTCTAAATGCTTAATCTCTATGTAAAAACGTTATTTAAGCAACAATATTGTACCTGGAAGGAAGTCTAAGAATAGGTTTTTACAGACATTTGAAAAAACCGAAAAATCACAAGAGTAAAGTGCCATTTTCTGACATTAGATTTCGTTCTAAATGCTTCATCCCTATGTAAAAACGTTATTTAAGCAATAATATCGTATTTTGAAGAAAATCTAATGATAGGTTTTTACAGAAATTTGAAAAAACCGAAAAATCACTACAGTAAACCGCCATTTTCTGACTTTAGATTTCGTTCTAAATACTTAGTTCTAATGTAAAATCGTTAGCTAAGCCAGATTCTCGTATTTAAGAAAATCTAATGACAGGTTTTTTCAGAAAATTCAAAAAACCGTAAAATCATAAGAGGAAAGTGCCATTTTCTGACATTAGATTTCGTTCTAAATGCTTAATCCCTATGTAAAAGTGTTATTTATGCAAGAATATCGTAGTTTGAGGTAAATCTAATTATAGGTTTTTTCAGAAAATTGAAAAGACCGAAAAATCGCTAGCGTAAAGTGCCATTTTCTCACATTAGATTTCGTTCTAAATGCTTCATCCCTATGTAAAAACGTTATTGAAGCAAGAATATCGTATTTTGAAGTATATCTAATAATAGATTCTTTCAGAAAATTGAAAAAACCGTAAAATCACGAGAGTAAAGTTCCATTTTCTGACATTACATTTCGTTCTAAATACTTAGTTCTAATGTAAAATCGTTAGCTAAGACAGATTCTCGTATTTAAGAAAATCTAATGACAGGTTTTTTCAGAAAATTCAAAAAACCGTAAAATCATAAGAGGAAAGTGCCATTTTCTGACATTAGATTTCGTTCTAAATGCTTAATCCCTATGTAAAAGTGTTATTTATGCAAGAATATCGTAGTTTGAGGTAAATCTAATTATAGGTTTTTTCAGAAAATTGAAAAGACCTAAAAATCGCTAGCGTAAAGTGCCATTTTCTGACATTAGATTTCGTTCTAAATGCTTAATCTCTATGTAAAAACGTTATTTAAGCAACAATATTGTACCTGGAAGGAAGTCTAAGAATAGGTTTTTACAGACATTTGAAAAAACCGAAAAATCACAAGAGTAAAGTGCCATTTTCTGACATTAGATTTCGTTCTAAATGTTTAATCCCTATGTAAAATCGTTATTGAAGCAAGAATATCGCATTTTGAAGTATATCAATAATGATAGGTCTTTTCAGAAAATTGAAAAAACCGAAAAATCACAAGAGTAAAGTGCCATTTTCTGACATTAGATTTCGTTCTAAATGCTTAATCCCTATGTAAAAACGTTATTTAAGCAAGAATATCGTATTTTGAAGAAAATCTAATGATAGGTTTTTACAGAAAGTTGAAAAAACCGAAAAATCACGAGAGTAAAGCGCCATTTTCTGACTTTAGATTTCGTTCTAAATACTTAATTCTAATGTAAAATTGTTAGTTAAGCAAGATTCTCGTATTTAAAAAAATCTAATGAGAGATGTTTTCAGAAAATTGAAGAAGCCGAAAAATCACAAGAGTAAAGTGCCATTTTCTGACGTTACATTTCGTTCTAAATGCTTCATCCCTATGTAAAAACGTTATGTAAGCAAGAATATCGTATCTTGAAGTATATCTATAATGATAGGTTTTTTCAGAAAATTGAAAAAACCGTAAAATCACAAGAGTAAAGTGCCATTTTCTGACATTAGATTTCGTTCTAAATGCTTCATCCCTATGTAAAAACGTTATTTAAGCAATAATATCGTATTTTGAAGAAAATCTAATGATAGGTTTTTACAGAAATTTGAAAAAACCGAAAAATCACTACAGTAAACCGCCATTTACTGACTTTAGATTTCGTTCTAAATACTTAGTTCTAATGTAAAATCGTTAGCTAAGCTAGATTCTCGTATTTAAGAAAATCTAATGACAGGTTTTTTCAGAAAATTGAAAAAACCGTAAAATCATAAGAGGAAAGTGCCATTTTCTGACATTAGATTTCGTTCTAAATGCTTCATCCCTATGTAGAAACGTTATTTAAGCAAGAATATCGTATTTTGAAGTATATCTATAATGATAGGTTTTTTCAGAAAATTGAAAAAACCGTAAAATCACAAGAGTAAAGTGCCATTTTCTGACATTAGATTTCGTTCTAAATGCTTAATTCCTATGTAGAAGTGTTATTTAAGCAAGAATATCGTAGTTTGAGGTAAATCTAATTATAGGTTTTTTCAGAAAATTGAAAAAACCGAAAAACCGCTAGAGTAAAGTGCCATTTTCTGACATTAGATTTCGTTCTAAATGCTTCATCCCTATGTAAAAACGTTATTGAAGCAAGAATATCGTATTTTGAAGTATATCTAATAATAGGTTCTTTCAGAAAATTGAAAAAACCGTAAAATCACGAGAGTAAAGTTCCATTTTCTGACATTACATTTCGTTCTAAATACTTAGTTCTAATGTAAAATCGTTAGCTAAGCCAGATTCTCGTATTTAAGAAAATCTAATGACAGGTTTTTTCAGAAAATTCAAAAAACCGTAAAATCATAAGAGGAAAGTGCCATTTTCTGACATTAGATTTCGTTCTAAATGCTTAATCCCTATGTAAAAGTGTTATTTATGCAAGAATATCGTAGTTTGAGGTAAATCTAATTATAGGTTTTTTCAGAAAATTGAAAAGACCTAAAAATCGCTAGCGTAAAGTGCCATTTTCTGACATTAGATTTCGTTCTAAATGCTTAATCTCTATGTAAAAACGTTATTTAAGCAACAATATTGTACCTGGAAGGAAGTCTAAGAATAGGTTTTTACAGACATTTGAAAAAACCGAAAAATCACAAGAGTAAAGTGCCATTTTCTGACATTAGATTTCGTTCTAAATGTTTAATCCCTATGTAAAATCGTTATTGAAGCAAGAATATCGTATTTTGAAGTATATCAATAATGATAGGTCTTTTCAGAAAATTGAAAAAACCGAAAAATCACAAGAGTAAAGTGCCATTTTCTGACATTAGATTTCGTTCTAAATGCTTCATCCCTATGTAAAAACGTTATTTAAGCAAGAATATCGTATTTTGAAGTATATCTATAATGATAGGTTTTTTCAGAAAATTGAAAAAACCGAAAAATCACAAGAGTAAAGTGCCATTTTCTGACATTAGATTTCGTTCTAAATGCTTAATCCCTATGTAAAAACGTTATTTAAGCAAGAATATCGTATTTTGAAGAAAATCTAATGATAGGTTTTTACAGAAAGTTGAAAAAACCGAAAAATCACGAGAGTAAAGCGCCATTTTCTGACTTTAGATTTCGTTCTAAATACTTAATTCTAATGTAAAATTGTTAGTTAAGCAAGATTCTCGTATTTAAAAAAATCTAATGAGAGATGTTTTCAGAAAATTGAAGAAGCCGAAAAATCACAAGAGTAAAGTGCCATTTTCTGACGTTACATTTCGTTCTAAATGCTTCATCCCTATGTAAAAACGTTATGTAAGCAAGAATATCGTATCTTGAAGTATATCTATAATGATAGGTTTTTTCAGAAAATTGAAAAAACCGTAAAATCACAAGAGTAAAGTGCCATTTTCTGACATTAGATTTCGTTCTAAATGTTTAATCCCTATGTAAAATCGTTATTGAAGCAAGAATATCGTATTTTGAAGTATATCAATAATGATAGGTCTTTTCAGAAAATTGAAAAAACCGAAAAATCACAAGAGTAAAGTGCCATTTTCTGACATTAGATTTCGTTCTAAATGCTTCATCCCTATGTAAAAACGTTATTTAAGCAAGAATATCGTATTTTGAAGTATATCTATAATGATAGGTTTTTTCAGAAAATTGAAAAAACCGAAAAATCACAAGAGTAAAGTGCCATTTTCTGACATTAGATTTCGTTCTAAATGCTTAATCCCTATGTAAAAACGTTATTTAAGCAAGAATATCGTATTTTGAAGAAAATCTAATGATAGGTTTTTACAGAAAGTTGAAAAAACCGAAAAATCACGAGAGTAAAGCGCCATTTTCTGACTTTAGATTTCGTTCTAAATACTTAATTCTAATGTAAAATTGTTAGTTAAGCAAGATTCTCGTATTTAAAAAAATCTAATGAGAGATGTTTTCAGAAAATTGAAGAAGCCGAAAAATCACAAGAGTAAAGTGCCATTTTCTGACGTTACATTTCGTTCTAAATGCTTCATCCCTATGTAAAAACGTTATGTAAGCAAGAATATCGTATCTTGAAGTATATCTATAATGATAGGTTTTTTCAGAAAATTGAAAAAACCGTAAAATCACAAGAGTAAAGTGCCATTTTCTGACATTAGATTTCGTTCTAAATGCTTCATCCCTATGTAAAAACGTTATTTAAGCAATAATATCGTATTTTGAAGAAAATCTAATGATAGGTTTTTACAGAAATTTGAAAAAACCGAAAAATCACTACAGTAAACCGCCATTTACTGACTTTAGATTTCGTTCTAAATACTTAGTTCTAATGTAAAATCGTTAGCTAAGCTAGATTCTCGTATTTAAGAAAATCTAATGACAGGTTTTTTCAGAAAATTGAAAAAACCGTAAAATCATAAGAGGAAAGTGCCATTTTCTGACATTAGATTTCGTTCTAAATGCTTCATCCCTATGTAGAAACGTTATTTAAGCAAGAATATCGTATTTTGAAGTATATCTATAATGATAGGTTTTTTCAGAAAATTGAAAAAACCGTAAAATCACAAGAGTAAAGTGCCATTTTCTGACATTAGATTTCGTTCTAAATGCTTAATTCCTATGTAGAAGTGTTATTTAAGCAAGAATATCGTAGTTTGAGGTAAATCTAATTATAGGTTTTTTCAGAAAATTGAAAAAACCGAAAAACCGCTAGAGTAAAGTGCCATTTTCTGACATTAGATTTCGTTCTAAATGCTTAATCCCTATGTAAAAGTGTTATTTATGCAAGAATATCGTAGTTTGAGGTAAATCTAATTATAGGTTTTTTCAGAAAATTGAAAAGACCGAAAAATCGCTAGCGTAAAGTGCCATTTTCTGACATTAGATTTCGTTCTAAATGCTTCATCCCTATGTAAAAACGTTATTTAAGCAAGAATATCGTATTTTGAAGTATATCTATAATGATACGTTTTTTCAGAAAATTGAAAAAACCGAAAAATCACAAGAGTAAAGTGCCATTTTCTGACATTAGATTTCGTTCTAAATGGTTAATCCCTATGTAAAAACGTTATGTAAGCAAGAATATCGTATCTTGAGGTATATCTATAATGATAGGTTTTTTCAGAAAATTGAAAAAACCGTAAAATCACAAGAGTAAAGTGCCATTTTCTGACATTAGATTTCGTTCTAAATGCTCAATCCCTATGTAAAAACGTTATTTAAGCAAGAATATCGTATTTTGAAGTATATCTATAATGATAGGTTTTTTCAGAAAATTGAAAAAACCGTAAAATCACAAGAGTAAAGTGCCATTTTCTGACATTAGATTTCGTTCTAAATGCGTAATTCCTATGTAAAAGTGTTATTTAAGCAAGAATATCGTAGTTTGAGGTAAATCTAATTATAGGTTCTTTCAGAAAATTGAAAAAACCGTAAAATCACGAGAGTAAAGTTCCATTTTCTGACATTACATTTCGTTCTAAATACTTAGTTCTAATGTAAAATCGTTAGCTAAGCCAGATTCTCGTATTTAAGAAAATCTAATGACAAGTTTTTTCAGAAAATTCAAAAAACCGTAAAATCATAAGAGGAAAGTGCCATTTTCTGACATTAGATTTCGTTCTAAATGCTTAATCCCTATGTAAAAGTGTTATTTATGCAAGAATATCGTAGTTTGAGTGTAAATCTAATTATAGGTTTTTTCAGAAAATTGAAAAGACCGAAAAATCGCAAGCGTAAAGTGCCATTTTCTGACATTAGATTTCGTTCTAAATGCTTCATCCCTATGTAAAAACGTTATTTAAGCAAGAATATCGTATTTTGAAGTATATCTATAATGATACGTTTTTTCAGAAAATTGAAAAAACCGAAAAATCACAAGAGTAAAGTGCCATTTTCTGACATTACATTTCGTTCTAAATGCTTCATCCCTATGTAAAAACGTTATGTAAGCAAGAATATCGTATCTTGAAGTATATCTATAATGATAGGTTTATTCAGAAAATTGAAGAAACCGTAAAACACAAGAGTAAAGTGCCATTTTCTGACATTAGATTTCGTTCTAAATGCTTAATCTCTATGTAAAAACGTTATTTAAGCAACAATATTGTACCTGGAAGGAAGTCTAAGAATAGGTTTTTACAGACATTTGAAAAAACCGAAAAATCACAAGAGTAAAGTGCCATTTTCTGACATTAGATTTCGTTCTAAATGTTTAATCCCTATGTAAAAACGTTATTGAAGCAAGAATATCGTATTTTAAAGTATATCAATAATGATAGGTCCTTTCAGAAAATTGAAAAATCCGAAAAATCACAAGAGTAAAGTGTCATTTTCTGACATTAGATTTCGTTCTAAATGCTTCATCCCTATGTAAAAACGTTATTTAAGCAAGAATATCGTATTTTGAAGTATATCTATAATGATAGGTTTTTTCAGAAAATTGAAAAAACCGAAAAATCACAAGAGTAAAGTGCCATTTTCTGACATTAGATTTCGTTCTAAATGCTTAATCCCTATGTAAAAACGTTATTTAAGCAAGAATATCGTATTTTGAAGAAAATCTAATGATAGGTTTTTACAGAAAGTTGAAAAACCGAAAAATCACTACAGTAAACCGCCATTTTCTGACTTTAGATTTCGTTCTAAATACTTAGTTCTAATGTAAAATCGTTAGCTAAGCTAGATTCTCGTATTTAAGAAAATCTAATGACAGGTTTTTTCAGAAAATTGAAAAATCCGTAAAATCATAAGAGGAAAGTGCCATTTTCTGACATTAGATTTCGTTCTAAATGCTTCATCCCTATGTAGAAACGTTATTTAAGCAAGAATATCGTATTTTGAAGTATATCTATAATGATAGGTTTTTTCAGAAAATTGAAAAAACCGTAAAATCACAAGAGTAAAGTGCCATTTTCTGACATTAGATTTCGTTCTAAATGCTTCATCCCTATGTAAAAACGTTATTTAAGCAAGAATATCGTATTTTGAAGTATATCTATAATGATACGTTTTTTCAGAAAATTGAAAAAACCGAAAAATCACAAGAGTAAAGTTCCATTTTCTGACATTACATTTCGTTCTAAATACTTAGTTCTAATGTAAAATCGTTAGCTAAGCCAGATTCTCGTATTTAAGAAAATCTAATGACAAGTTTTTTCAGAAAATTCAAAAAACCGTAAAATCATAAGAGGAAAGTGCCATTTTCTGACATTAGATTTCGTTCTAAATGCTTAATCCCTATGTAAAAGTGTTATTTATGCAAGAATATCGTAGTTTGAGGTAAATCTAATTATAGGTTTTTTCAGAAAATTGAAAAAACCGAAAAATCACAAGAGTAAAGTGCCATTTTCTGACATTACATTTCGTTCTAAATGCTTCATCCCTATGTAAAAACGTTATGTAAGCAAGAATATCGTATCTTGAAGTATATCTATAATGATAGGTTTATTCAGAAAATTGAAGAAACCGTAAAATCACAAGAGTAAAGTGCCATTTTCTGACATTAGATTTCGTTCTAAATGCTTAATCTCTATGTAAAAACGTTATTTAAGCAACAATATTGTACCTGGAAGGAAGTCTAAGAATAGGTTTTTACAGACATTTGAAAAAACCGAAAAATCACAAGAGTAAAGTGCCATTTTCTGACATTAGATTTCGTTCTAAATGTTTAATCCCTATGTAAAAACGTTATTGAAGCAAGAATATCGTATTTTAAAGTATATCAATAATGATAGGTCCTTTCAGAAATTTGAAAAATCCGAAAAATCACAAGAGTAAAGTGCCATTTTCTGACATTAGATTTCGTTCTAAATGCTTCATCCCCATGTAAAAACGTTATTTAAGCAAGAATATCGTATTTTGAAGAAAATCTAATGATAGGTTTTTACAGAAAGTTGAAAAACCGAAAAATCACTACAGTAAACCGCCATTTTCTGACTTTAGATTTCGTTCTAAATACTTAGTTCTAATGTAAAATCGTTAGCTAAGCTAGATTCTCGTATTTAAGAAAATCTAATGACAGGTTTTTTCAGAAAATTGAAAAAACCGTAAAATCATAAGAGGAAAGTGCCATTTTCTGACATTAGATTTCGTTCTAAATGCTTCATCCCTATGTAGAAACGTTATTTAAGCAAGAATATCGTATTTTGAAGTATATCTATAATGATAGGTTTTTTCAGAAAATTGAAAAAACCGTAAAATCACAAGAGTAAAGTGCCATTTTCTGACATTAGATTTCGTTCTAAATGCTTAATTCCTATGTAAAAGTGTTATTTAAGCAAGAATATCGTAGTTTGAGGTAAATCTAATTATAGGTTTTTTCAGAAAATTGAAAAAACCGAAAAACCGCTAGAGTAAAGTGCCATTTTCTGACATTAGATTTCGTTCTAAATGCTTCATCCCTATGTAAAAACGTTATTGAAGCAAGAATATCGTATTTTGAAGTATATCTAATAATAGGTTCTTTGAGAAAATTGAAAAAACCGTAAAATCACGAGAGTAAAGTTCCATTTTCTGACATTACATTTCGTTCTAAATACTTAGTTCTAATGTAAAATCGTTAGCTAAGCCACATTCTCGTATTGAAGAAAATCTAATGACAGGTTTTTTCAGAAAATTGAAAAAACCGTAAAATCATAAGAGGAAAGTGCCATTTTCTGACATTAGATTTCGTTCTAAATGCTTAATCCCTATGTAAAAGTGTTATTTAAGCAAGAATATCGTAGTTTGAGGTAAATCTAATTATACGTTTTTTGAGAAAATTGAAAAAACCGAAAAATCGCTAGAGTAAAATGCCATTTTCTGAGATTAGATTTCGTTCTAAATGCTTAATCCCTATGTAAAAACGTTATTGAAGCAAGAATATCGTATTTTGAAGTATATCTAATGATAGGTTCTTTCAGAAAATTCAAAAAACCGTAAAATCACGAGAGTAAAGTTCCATTTTCTGACATTAGATTTCGTTCTAAATGCTTAATCCCTATATAAAAACGTTATTTAAGCAAGATTATGGTATTTTGAAGAAAATCTAATGATAGGTTTCTTCAGAAAATTGAGAAAACCGAAAAATCACAAGAGTAAAGTGCCATTTTCTGACATTAGATTTCGTTCTAAATGCTCCATCCCTATGTAAAAACGTTATTGAAGCAAGAATATCGTATTTTGAAGTATATCTAATGATAGGTTCTTTCAGAAAATTCAAAAAACCGTAAAATCACGAGAGTAAAGTTCCATTTTCTGACATTACATTTCGTTCTAAATACTTAGTTCTAATGTAAAATCGTTAGCTAAGCCAGATTCTCGTATTGAAGAAAATCTAATGACAGGTTTTTTCAGAAAATTGAAAAAACCGTAAAATCATAAGAGGAAAGTGCCATTTTCTGACATTAGATTTCGTTCTAAATGCTTAATCCCTATGTAAAAGTGTTATTTAAGCAAGAATATCGTAGTTTGAGGTAAATCTAATTATACGTTTTTTGAGAAAATTGAAAAAACCGAAAAATCGCTAGAGTAAAATGCCATTTTCTGACATTAGATTTCGTTCTAAATGCTTAATCCCTATGTAAAAACGTTATTGAAGCAAGAATATCGTATTTTGAAGTATATCTAATGATAGGTTCTTTCAGAAAATTCAAAAAACCGTAAAATCACGAGAGTAAAGTTCCATTTTCTGACATTAGATTTCGTTCTAAATGCTTAATCCCTATATAAAAACGTTATTTAAGCAAGATTATGGTATTTTGAAGAAAATCTAATGATAGGTTTCTTCAGAAAATTGAGAAAACCGAAAAATCACAAGAGTAAAGTGCCATTTTCTGACATTAGATTTCGTTCTAAATGGTTAATCCCTATGTAAAAACGTTATGTAAGCAAGAATATCGTATCTTGAGGTATATCTATAATGATAGGTTTTTTCAGAAAATTGAAAAAACCGTAAAATCACAAGAGTAAAGTGCCATTTTCTGACATTAGATTTCGTTCTAAATGCTCAATCCCTATGTAAAAACGTTATTTAAGCAAGAATATCGTATTATGAAGTATATCTATAATGATAGGTTTTTTCAGAAAATTGAAAAAACCGTAAAATCACAAGAGTAAAGTGCCATTTTCTGACATTAGATTTCGTTCTAAATGCGTAATTCCTATGTAAAAGTGTTATTTAAGCAAGAATATCGTAGTTTGAGGTAAATCTAATTATAGGTTCTTTCAGAAAATTGAAAAAACCGTAAAATCACGAGAGTAAAGTTCCATTTTCTGACATTACATTTCGTTCTAAATACTTAGTTCTAATGTAAAATCGTTAGCTAAGCCAGATTCTCGTATTTAAGAAAATCTAATGACAAGTTTTTTCAGAAAATTCAAAAAACCGTAAAATCATAAGAGGAAAGTGCCATTTTCTGACATTAGATTTCGTTCTAAATGCTTAATCCCTATGTAAAAGTGTTATTTATGCAAGAATATCGTAGTTTGAGTGTAAATCTAATTATAGGTTTTTTCAGAAAATTGAAAAGACCGAAAAATCGCTAGCGTAAAGTGCCATTTTCTGACATTAGATTTCGTTCTAAATGCTTCATCCCTATGTAAAAACGTTATTTAAGCAAGAATATCGTATTTTGAAGTATATCTATAATGATACGTTTTTTCAGAAAATTGAAAAAACCGAAAAATCACAAGAGTAAAGTGCCATTTTCTGACATTACATTTCGTTCTAAATGCTTCATCCCTATGTAAAAACGTTATGTAAGCAAGAATATCGTATCTTGAAGTATATCTATAATGATAGGTTTATTCAGAAAATTGAAGAAACCGTAAAACACAAGAGTAAAGTGCCATTTTCTGACATTAGATTTCGTTCTAAATGCTTAATCTCTATGTAAAAACGTTATTTAAGCAACAATATTGTACCTGGAAGGAAGTCTAAGAATAGGTTTTTACAGACATTTGAAAAAACCGAAAAATCACAAGAGTAAAGTGCCATTTTCTGACATTAGATTTCGTTCTAAATGTTTAATCCCTATGTAAAAACGTTATTGAAGCAAGAATATCGTATTTTAAAGTATATCAATAATGATAGGTCCTTTCAGAAAATTGAAAAATCCGAAAAATCACAAGAGTAAAGTGTCATTTTCTGACATTAGATTTCGTTCTAAATGCTTCATCCCTATGTAAAAACGTTATTTAAGCAAGAATATCGTATTTTGAAGTATATCTATAATGATAGGTTTTTTCAGAAAATTGAAAAAACCGAAAAATCACAAGAGTAAAGTGCCATTTTCTGACATTAGATTTCGTTCTAAATGCTTAATCCCTATGTAAAAACGTTATTTAAGCAAGAATATCGTATTTTGAAGAAAATCTAATGATAGGTTTTTACAGAAAGTTGAAAAACCGAAAAATCACTACAGTAAACCGCCATTTTCTGACTTTAGATTTCGTTCTAAATACTTAGTTCTAATGTAAAATCGTTAGCTAAGCTAGATTCTCGTATTTAAGAAAATCTAATGACAGGTTTTTTCAGAAAATTGAAAAATCCGTAAAATCATAAGAGGAAAGTGCCATTTTCTGACATTAGATTTCGTTCTAAATGCTTCATCCCTATGTAGAAACGTTATTTAAGCAAGAATATCGTATTTTGAAGTATATCTATAATGATAGGTTTTTTCAGAAAATTGAAAAAACCGTAAAATCACAAGAGTAAAGTGCCATTTTCTGACATTAGATTTCGTTCTAAATGCTTCATCCCTATGTAAAAACGTTATTTAAGCAAGAATATCGTATTTTGAAGTATATCTATAATGATACGTTTTTTCAGAAAATTGAAAAAACCGAAAAATCACAAGAGTAAAGTTCCATTTTCTGACATTACATTTCGTTCTAAATACTTAGTTCTAATGTAAAATCGTTAGCTAAGCCAGATTCTCGTATTTAAGAAAATCTAATGACAAGTTTTTTCAGAAAATTCAAAAAACCGTAAAATCATAAGAGGAAAGTGCCATTTTCTGACATTAGATTTCGTTCTAAATGCTTAATTCCTATGTAAAAGTGTTATTTATGCAAGAATATCGTAGTTTGAGGTAAATCTAATTATAGGTTTTTTCAGAAAATTGAAAAAACCGAAAAATCACAAGAGTAAAGTGCCATTTTCTGACATTACATTTCGTTCTAAATGCTTCATCCCTATGTAAAAACGTTATGTAAGCAAGAATATCGTATCTTGAAGTATATCTATAATGATAGGTTTATTCAGAAAATTGAAGAAACCGTAAAATCACAAGAGTAAAGTGCCATTTTCTGACATTAGATTTCGTTCTAAATGCTTAATCTCTATGTAAAAACGTTATTTAAGCAACAATATTGTACCTGGAAGGAAGTCTAAGAATAGGTTTTTACAGACATTTGAAAAAACCGAAAAATCACAAGAGTAAAGTGCCATTTTCTGACATTAGATTTCGTTCTAAATGTTTAATCCCTATGTAAAAACGTTATTGAAGCAAGAATATCGTATTTTAAAGTATATCAATAATGATAGGTCCTTTCAGAAATTTGAAAAATCCGAAAAATCACAAGAGTAAAGTGCCATTTTCTGACATTAGATTTCGTTCTAAATGCTTCATCCCCATGTAAAAACGTTATTTAAGCAAGAATATCGTATTTTGAAGAAAATCTAATGATAGGTTTTTACAGAAAGTTGAAAAACCGAAAAATCACTACAGTAAACCGCCATTTTCTGACTTTAGATTTCGTTCTAAATACTTAGTTCTAATGTAAAATCGTTAGCTAAGCTAGATTCTCGTATTTAAGAAAATCTAATGACAGGTTTTTTCAGAAAATTGAAAAAACCGTAAAATCATAAGAGGAAAGTGCCATTTTCTGACATTAGATTTCGTTCTAAATGCTTCATCCCTATGTAGAAACGTTATTTAAGCAAGAATATCGTATTTTGAAGTATATCTATAATGATAGGTTTTTTCAGAAAATTGAAAAAACCGTAAAATCACAAGAGTAAAGTGCCATTTTCTGACATTAGATTTCGTTCTAAATGCTTAATTCCTATGTAAAAGTGTTATTTAAGCAAGAATATCGTAGTTTGAGGTAAATCTAATTATAGGTTTTTTCAGAAAATTGAAAAAACCGAAAAACCGCTAGAGTAAAGTGCCATTTTCTGACATTAGATTTCGTTCTAAATGCTTCATCCCTATGTAAAAACGTTATTGAAGCAAGAATATCGTATTTTGAAGTATATCTAATAATAGGTTCTTTGAGAAAATTGAAAAAACCGTAAAATCACGAGAGTAAAGTTCCATTTTCTGACATTACATTTCGTTCTAAATACTTAGTTCTAATGTAAAATCGTTAGCTAAGCCAGATTCTCGTATTGAAGAAAATCTAATGACAGGTTTTTTCAGAAAATTGAAAAAACCGTAAAATCATAAGAGGAAAGTGCCATTTTCTGACATTAGATTTCGTTCTAAATGCTTAATCCCTATGTAAAAGTGTTATTTAAGCAAGAATATCGTAGTTTGAGGTAAATCTAATTATACGTTTTTTGAGAAAATTGAAAAAACCGAAAAATCGCTAGAGTAAAATGCCATTTTCTGACATTAGATTTCGTTCTAAATGCTTAATCCCTATGTAAAAACGTTATTGAAGCAAGAATATCGTATTTTGAAGTATATCTAATGATAGGTTCTTTCAGAAAATTCAAAAAACCGTAAAATCACGAGAGTAAAGTTCCATTTTCTGACATTAGATTTCGTTCTAAATGCTTAATCCCTATATAAAAACGTTATTGAAGCAAGAATATCGGACATTGAAGAAAATCAAATGATAGATTCTTTCAGAAAATTGAAAAACCCGAAAAATCACAAGAGTAAAGTGCCATTTTCTGACATTAGATTTCGTTCTAAATGCTTAATCTCTATGTAAAAACGTTATTTAAGCAACAATATTGTACCTGGAAGGAATTCTAAGAATAGGTTTTTACAGACATTTGAAAAAACCGAAAAATCACAAGAGTAAAGTGCCATTTTCTGACATTAGATTTCGTTCTAAATGTTTAATCCCTATGTAAAAACGTTATTGAAGCAAGAATATCGTATTTCGAAGTATATCTATAATGATAGGTTTTTTCAGAAAATTGAAGAAGCCGAAAAATCACAAGAGTAAAGTGCCATTTTCTGACATTACATTTCGTTCTAAATACTTAGTTCTAATGTAAAATCGTTAGCTAAGCCAGATTCTCGTATTTAAGAAAATCTAATGACAGGTTTTTTCAGAAAATTGAAAAAACCGTAAAATCATAAGAGGAAAGTGCCATTTTCTGACATTAGATTTCGTTCTAAATGCTTAATCCCTATGTAAAAGTGTTATTTAAGCAAGAATATCGTAGTTTGAGGTAAATCTAATTATAGGTTTTTTCAGAAAATTGAAAAAACCGAAAAATCGCTAGAGTAAAGTGCCATTTTCTGAAATTAGATTTCATTCTAAATGCTTCATCCCTATGTAAAAACGTTATTTAAGCAAGAATATCGTATTTTGAAGTATATCTAATGATAGGTTTTTTCAGAAAATTGAAAAAACCGTAAAATCATAAGAGGAAAGTGCCATTTTCTGACATTAGATTTCGTTCTAAATGCTTAATCCCTATGTAAAAACGTTATTGAAGCAAGAATATCGTATTTTGAAGTATATCTAATAATAGGTTCTATCAGAAAATTGAAAAAACCGTAAATTCACGAGAGTAAAGTGCCATTTTCTGACATTAGATTTCGTTCTAAATGCTTAATCCCTATATAAAAACGTTATTTAAGCAAGATTATGGTATTTTGAAGAAAATCTAATGATAGGTTTTTTCAGAAAATTGAGAAAGATTTGGATTTGAAAGTCTACCAAATGCTCAAAGAGAAGAACGAAACGTACCTGATTGCTGTAACAATGAAGTTTTTGCATAATAAGCTTAAGAAATTAATCAAAAAGATTTCCAAATATGATGATTTGTGTTGGGACAAAAGGTTGGACAGAAGAGCAGGTTGCAAGACCGAGATTGCAGAATCTAAAGCCTACGTCAATGTTAGAAAAATAATATACACTTCGAAAGTTTGATTTCTAAGGAGTTCCTGTGCTTAGAGGCAAATTGAAAGGTCGAACCTAGAAGCTATACGAAAAGACTCAAAAACTTATATGCGGAACCTATACATAAACAAGTATATCGCTCAGCAACGTTTACTGCAACAATTGTAGATATTTTCGTAAACCAACAAATAGTCTCACTGTTTATTTCGGAATTGTATCGCGAGTTCCTGAATCCAGTCAAATTAGAAGAATTTTTATACTCTTACAAATTTTCATAGATTTTACAAGATTGCAAATTTTCATTGTACAACTATCATAGGAGAAACATTATATGAAAACATTGAGATATGCTAATAAAAACGACATAATTAACAAGTTGACATATGGTGGATTAACACGTAAAGATAAAGAAAAGCCTTTTTAGCTGACGAAAAAGACAAAAGAAGGGAAAGATATTGCCGTTATTACGAAACTCTCGTTACGAGAGTTTCCATCCACAGCAGCAAACCTTACCTGGATACTGAAATTACTATAGCTGAAGAAGAAAAATTCGATTTTTTTTTTCAATTTCAAAGTGTTCAGGTCCCTTAATATATCTAACATTTCGTTTTGAAGATGATGCGACGAGGCAAAAGTTCAAATATGATGCGGCAAGGACAGAGGTCGAGGATGAGTCAAGGGTGAAATCAGTAATTTCAATGACAATAATAAAAATCGTCTGCACGTTTATTCATTATTAGAGGTCGTTTGCAGACCATTTGTAGGAAAAGTAGAAATAGGGACTACATGTAGGGTTATGTCAAAGTTATGTCAATTATTAAATTAGCAATAGTATATATGTATGGGTAATAAAAACAAAAAACTTGATTAATTCATCAAATGTTTGTTGTAATATGTGCCTTTTCTGCAGAATCTCTTGCTATCCCTGCTGCCCGACAACGCATTCTCGTCTAGGCCTTGTAAACACAACACGTCAGAAATGTACCGTGTACACCTACAAAAACATATTTCAAGTGTCTTAAAGATGTTTCGAAACAGACGCCTTTAAATAATCTTGTTTCGGGCGTCGTTTCAACGTCTGGAATAAGATGTCTTAAAGAAGTCTATTTGAGCTCGTAAGACGTTTAGACTTGAAATGGACGTGTTAGACGCTAGGGAACCAGACCAATCGAAAATACACGTATAGAGCGCAAGTTAGTCGGACAGAGAGGATATGCGCTTATAGAGAACTGGACTGGCAAAGCGAGCTGTTCGCTCCCTGCCGAATTTCATATCTACAATTTTACGAATTGCTTGCTAGTTGCGTCTTTCCTCTGCAGTTTAGAAAAATGTAACACTGGGGTTCGCGTCGGTGAAGGTGGAAAAAAAGCGTTATTTTTCCCAATATATAAACTTTATTCAAACTCTATCTTAACTTATCGGTGGACGAATTAACAATTAAAATCTATTATTATAAACAAATATTTCGGTGAGACTACTCAAATAATCTTTAAAAAATTAACAAAAATAAATTATCCTGTTCTATATAACAAAATTAACATATTATTGTGGGAGAAAGCCCTTCCTTGTAGGTATCGTTAATAGCCTGTTCCATTTGCATCATCAAATCGCTTAGTTAACATCACGTGATTGCAATTCCCGTTATTAACATGATGGATCCTTTCAAACAGTGGAGAAGTCGATGATAAAATGATCGGAATATTTTCAAATTTGGCTAAAATTATCGCCATATCTCGAGCATTGTATGTATATAATTTCCTGTTCTTATTTTTGAAAGACGAATCATGCTCTTCATCGACAATAATTAACTTTATGTTTTTATAAGGTCAAAAAGGCTCAAGGAAGAAATAACTGTTTCCACTATTAAATGATTTCGATGAATTTCAGGTGTTTTCACAAGCAGAAAAATCAAGAGCGAGCTCGTGGATTATAAAATTAATTGCTCCTTTAACCAATTGTTTTGGCAAAGATTGCTACGGCCTGCATGTTTGCTGTGCTTCTTCAATTTCACGTTTTCGAACTACAAAAGGAATTACATTGGTTACTTGTACCACTTCTTCTATGTTCTTGCTATTTCTCGGGCTATCAAGATATTCTCTAGCTAACTCCTCTTTTATCTAGAAGATCCCAGAGAGCTTGTTGCTATTTTTACTACCTCCTTTGCTCTTACTCTGATTACTAGTACACTTACGGGTTTTTCTCTTAGGATCATTTTTTTTTGTGAACTATCCCAATCTTGTCTTTGGCCCGTTTCTACTAAGAAAGCAAAGGAGCTTTTTTAATTTTTTTTTACTTTTTTATATAGTATATTAAGTATCGCATTCGGCGAGCTATTTTTTATAAGATTATTTAAATAATCTGTTTTATTTCCTGCCTTATCAAAGCAAAGATCATGCAACTTTTCAAAAGTATGGCAAGTACCAAGTCCTCCTCCATATAAAATCTTAGATAAATCCTTTGGCATAAAAAGCTCTTTCTCAGCTAAGAAATGATTTAAAAATGATTCTTTATTAAAACAAGATTTATGGAAATTTCTTAAAATGGAAGTAGCATTATCTCCTGTCATGGATAATATGTTAGATAAATTGCATGGCTTAAAGCCTGCTTTATGGAAATCATTTAAAAGTTGTGTTTTGTTTCCATTCCCATCAAAACAGATATCATGAAAATCTTTTAAAGCAGAACAAATCTTAGTTGCTGCTCCATGCAATATTTTAGATAAATTTTTTGGTGTAAAACCTTTCTTCTCAATTAAGAAACGATTCAAATACTTTTTTGTTTCGTTTATAAAACAAAAATCATGAAATTCTTTTAAACTATTCGCTGCTGCACTCAATATACCACATAAATCGCACGGCCTAAAACCCACATTGTAAAAATCCTTTAAAAGCTGTGTTTCCTTTCTTTTCTTATTAAAAGAAATATTATGCAGTTGTTTCAAAGTAAAAGAAGCACGAGCTCCTGTTCCACATAGTATAGAGGATAAGTTACTTGGTCTAAAACCTGCGTTGTAGAAGTCCTCTAAAAGCTCTGTTCTTTGTCCTTTGCTATTAAAACAAACGCTGTGCAACTCTTGAAAAGCACCTTTAGCCTTGCCTCCTGCTCTACTTAATATGCTAGACAAGTTATGCAACGTAAAGTTACTTCCCTCATCACCGACCCCTTCAATAAAATGTTTCAAACGCTGTGTTTGATTTCCTCTTGCATCAAACCAAGAGTCATATAAATCTTTAAAAGCTTCTGCAGCGTTAGCTCCTGCACCATTCAAAATACTGGACATATTAGACAGATTTATCTTCTCGTTTTCTAAAGTTTTTATATATAGTCTTTTGTTTCCTTCCTCATCAAACCAAAGATCATATAAATTTGTAAAAGTTTCAGGAGCTTTAGCTCTTGCTCCATGTAAAATACTGGAAATATTAGATAGACGTATCCCTTCCTTTTCTAACGTTTTGAAATATTGTGTTTTACCTCCTTCTTCATTAAACCAAAGATCATATAAGCCTTTAAAAGCTTCTGCAGCATTAGCTCCTGCTACATTCAAAATACTGGAAATATTAGTTAGATTTATTCCTTCTTTCTCCAGAGTTTTTAAACATTGTGTTTTACTTCCTTCTTCATCAAACCAAAGGATATGTAAGTCTTTAAAGGCTTTTGCAGCGTTAGCTCCTGCTCCACTTAAAATACTAGAAATATTACTTAGATTTATCTCCTCTCTCTCTAAAGTTTCTAGATATTGTGTTTTACTTCCTTCTTCATCGAACAAAAGGTCGTATAGGTCTTTAAAGGCTTTTGCAGCGTTAGCTCCTGCTCCACTCAAAATACTGGAAATATTACTTTGATTTATCTCTTCTTTGTCTAGAGTTTTTAGATATTGTGTTTTACTTCCTTCTTCATCAAACCATAGGTCATATAGGTCTTTAAAGGCTTTTGCAGCGTTAGCTCCTGTCACATGCAAAATACTCGACATAGTAGCTAAATTTATTCTTTCCTTCTTTAGTACCTCCAGACATATTTTCCCTTCTCCCTTAATTAAGAAACTTAAAAATTGATAAAATGCAGATATTCCTTCTCTGCCAACTACACTTCTGGCAAATTTGATTTCTTCATCAATATTTTCTACAATTTCCTGATAACTAGACCTATTATATTTTATATCTCCCAACAAATTTTCCATTATTCCCTTAGTAATAGGGCCAAATTCATGAGATTCTAACCAACGTAACGCTATTTCATGTAATTCTTCGCAATTATATGGAACATTACCCTCATCTATCCCATTTCTAATAACACTGTTCAATGCTTCCTTGTCACACTGATTAACTGCAAATATTAGTCTATCTAAAAATTTCTCTTTTATTTCTTTTTCACCCTCGCCAGAAAGTCTTCCTTCTTCTTTTTCTTTCTGCCAAAAAGGTGGCAGCTTTAACAAATTTAAAAGCCTTGTCATTTCTTTTTGCGAAAATTGATAAAGACCATTCTCATTTATACAAAAACAATCGTTAAAAATCTTATATCCTTTTTTTTTAATATTTATGTTATTGAATTGTAAAGGATAGAAATTTTTAGATCGTTCATATTTGAATTTCTTTTCTTCTGTAAGATTTAGGTCTGCATTAGTATAGATGACAAAATATTTTATATTTTCATCCTTTTCTAATTTTTCAATGAAAAGAGCGAAGCACTTATTCACAGAAAATGTATTCTTTTTCTCCTGCCGTTTAGAAGGAAATAACTGATAATAACCAATACTATTATTTGCATTGTGAGGCTTTATACAAGTAATGCTATCTTTATAATTGATAGTGACGTCAACAGATATGCCATAGTTTCTTTCCTCAAAATTGATGAGAAACATGTTTTTACGCAAGAACATATTGTGTAAGAAGGACATTAATAAATTGGATCCATATGTAATTTCAGATATATAACTTCCAAGTTTTCCATCTTTTTCTGAAGCTATTAAATCACGTAACACAATTTTTTGTAATGCTACATAACCGTCGTGAACTTTACTATTTTTTCCCATTTCACTTTTGATAATGCTGTTCAATTCTTCTCTATTAGGTTGATTAACTGCAAATACTAATTTATCCAAAAATGCTTCTTTTATTTCTTTCCGGGAATATTTCCTATCTTTTATTACTGTCTGCATAGCGGACGAAAATTCTAATCGCTTTAAAAGTTCATCTCTTATTATTTTATCTCGCGCAAATTGATAAAAACCACGCCCTTGTAGATTATCATTTGTAAAGAAAAAGTCTCTTAATATGATATCACGTTCTTCCATGCTATCAAATTTAAACGGATAAAAGTTTTTAAATCGTCCCCTTTTTAATCTGTTTCCTTTCGCAAGATTCAAGCTTGAATTAGTATAGATAACAAGGTATTCTATATCATTTGATAAATCATCTGTCTTAGAGATTAGATGTTTAACAAAACTATTAAGGTAATTATTCATGGAGAAACTTCGATTTTCTTTAGTAAATAATCTGGCATAACTAATATTATTATCTGTATAATATTTGTCTACATTTTCAATTTTTAGATGGATAGACTTCTTCTCGTAGCAAAGAACAATGTTACTAAACTTATCAATATCAGACTTTTCAAACGCTAACGATAATGAAGGATATTTATGTTTATATATGGACTTCCTTAGTAAGCAAAGAATCGACAAGTCTAATTGATACATAAGTCCAATCAATTGATGAGGAATACGTTGATAAGCATTACTCAATCCATCCCGTCTAGATCCATCTTGTAAATCATTAAGAAATTCCGAATCCTCATTGCTAGTATCATTTATATCAATGTGCCCACTTTTTGGTACCTTACTATCTTTGTCCACCATTTTTCCTTCAATTTCAGGACTTCCGCATAGAACATTTTTCAACTTTAGATTTCTTACTTCTGGACCGGAACCCATATTTCCAATGTCTTCTGCAGTAAATTCAATGTGTGGAATATATTCACAAAGTTTTCATATCCTTCTTTTACAGCATTACCCAAACATGAGCCTTTCTTCGACTGATTAACTTGTTGCACATATTGCTTGCAACTTTTCCGTAAAGACTTTATACTGAATCCTCTACTACCTGTAATCAGATCCTCAAAACAAAAAGAAAAAAAGAAAAAAAGAAAAAGAAAACAATCTACTTTACCCGCAGCAGCTCCTATCTAAAGTCTTCAGGCAATTTCTTTCTTAATGTTTCCAAAGGTTGATTAAGCTTCTCTTGTTTCTGTTTATCCTTTACATTTTTTATCTAACTAAAAATGAAAATCGTTTCTTTAATAACAAATCATTTTAGAGCAGCAGCATCAGATGATAGATCTGGTAATCCATTTAATCCAAACATATCAAATCTACTATATTAACCAGCAGCAAAAATGATTGAAGATTATAATTAAAGGCATTATTATATGTCGGATAATATCACTTTAATTAGTATATACTTTCATATATTTTATCATTATCGTTTTAAATCAAAACAACTACCGTGAGAACTGTTTCTAGATCAAGATTTAGAAAGGTTTTAACTATTTGTATTATTCTGCCTCCGTTGCTCTCTCTCTCTCCCTCTCTCTCTCTCTCTCTCTCTCTCTCTCTCTCTCTTTCGATGATTAGAGGAGCTTGCCAGAGACAAATATTATCTGAAGCAGAACTACATACTAAAGGAGACGATAAAGATTATTCCAACGGCGAGGGAGAAAGAGTACTGAGAAATTTCTTTGAAATTCTTTTTAATCTCTTTGAAGTAGATTTGGATCTGAAAGTCTACCAAATGCTCAAAGAGAAGAACGAAACGAACCTGATTGCTGTAACAATGAAGTTTTTGCATAATAAGCTTAAGAAATTAATCAAAAAGATTTCCAAATATGATGATTTGTGTTGGGACAAAAGGTTGGACAGAAGAGCAGGTTGCAAGACCGAGATTGCAGAATCTAAAGCCTACGTCAATGTTAGAAAAATAATATACGTTGCGCGGTTAGTGGAGTGAGAAAGGGGGATAGACGCATCGTTACGGTTTCTCTCTCTCTCTCTCTCTCTCTCTCTCTCTCTCTCTTCCGCTTGGTCCGCTATGAACGAAGCGCGGTTTTTAGGAGTGAGAGAGAGATGGAGGATAGATGCGTCGCAACGGTTACCGTCGCGCACGACGAATGCGTCGCATTTGTAACGAGTCTGGAGACGATTTCTAAGCGGTCTTCTTGTCTTATTGAATTTAATCATGTGGCGTTTTTTTATCGCGCTTGCATTTTTACATTATAGGAAATGTTTTGGAGTGTGAGAGCGAAAGAGAGAGGGTTAGATTAGAGAGGCTGCGCTTGCATTTTGACGACGTTGTGGAGAGTGAAGTGCGCGTGCGTGCCTGTTAATAAATAGATGAAGCATAACGCGGAGCAAATTAAATTGTTGTCGTACAGTGTAAAGGTGCGTGTTGCTATAGACATATATTTTGCAAAAAGTAAGTTTACGTTTAAGATGCCCGCAATAGATTTTATTGTCGATATGGACGGTTTCTTCGTAGCCAACAAATTTAATTGTAAAGAATTAGCCATCGTAAATGCTCATACCGCTGAATATGAATTATTTGAATTCGAATTGTACGTTCGCTACATGGATTTATCCAGAAGCGATCAAAAGTCTGCATGGCATGTCTCGAATTTCGTGCACGGGATTTCATTTAAAAATTTCCAGGGGAAAAAGAATTATCAACAAGAGGACATTGGCATTATTATAAAAAATTTCGTTCGAGACTACAAAGATCCCGTCGTCGCGTACAAAGGGGGGCATATTGAAAAGGATATTTTAAATAAAATAGGAGTTGGCAGTTTCAATTTGGAATATCTCGGCTGTCCGAAATTCAATTCATTGATCGCGGAGCCGATGTATCAAGAATACCACGTACCATGCAGGCTTCATTGCTGGACGCGAACTTCGAAAGAAAAGATTCAATATCATTGTTGTTTGAGCGAAGTTCGTGTATTTTAGATGTGGCTAATGAAATCGAAAGGTAACACATTTTTTTTCTTTTTTTTTAGTTAGAATTATTTTTTATTTCTATGGCGCCTTTTTGTAGAGAGAGAGAGAGAGAGAGAGAGAGAGAGAGAGAGAGAGAGAGAACGTAGGAACGTATGGATTATCGGTGCGAAGAGGACAGGCTTAGCAGCTTTGAAAATTGGCCGATCCCGTTTATTAAGCCGGAGGAGCTCGCGATCGCTGGATTTTATTATCTGAGGGAGGATGATTTCGTGGAATGCTTCGCGTGCGGCATAGGACTCTATTGGTGGGAAGCCGGGGACAAACCCATGTTGGAGCATCGCTTTTGGTCCAGGAATTGTCCGTACGATCCTCGAACAACGTTATGTATATGTTTAGCGCGCAATATCCGTTTTGTCCATCAACGATGACGACGACAACGAGGGTGGTGGCGTCAACGATGAATAAAAAAAATGTAATACAAAGTTTAAAATATTTTTTAATTTGTAAATTTGCTGTGTAAAAGCATATGCATCAATCGAAAATAGGGATACATTTCCGAGTTCAGAAAAAGTCGAATATTGGATAATAAGCACGAATCGAATTGGGTAGGGTTTATCTTTAAATCGTTTTTCCTTTCGGTTTGTAACGCGATTGTCACGTACCGCGGTTTTTTCATTTGCGGAGCTGTTTTTATCGCCCACGTGTGCTTCGTGGTTGTTTGCAGCATCGGATACTTGTACAGTTACCACGAACGGAAACTCATGCTGATCGTTCTTTCGCTCTCAAGAATACGCAGCATCGACAACTTGTGTATTTCATCCAAAGCGACGTGCGACATTCTCCATTGAATTTGATACAAATCCAGGACAGGTTTCGCATTGTCGGACCAGCTTCGTAAAGCGTTAGCGTCGTTGCGCGCGCGAATCAAAATCAATCCGTGCCGAGCATTTATTACAACGCGTTTGTAATCTTCGCAGAAGTCTAGCAATGTGTTCATATGCACGCAAAAGTTGAAATGTAGCAAATTCGTAAGCGTTACGGTGAGAGTTTCCCTCCGTTGATCATCGTTTCTGTATATCCAGCCCGCGTTGGACAGCGTGTGACAGCCTACACGCCCCGTTACACCATCATAACAACATCCGGTTAAGGTCCAGCCGACTACGATCCACGTGGAGCGAGATAAGAGCCTGCTCCACGTGGAGCGAGATAAGAGCCTGTATAAAATCACCGCACATCAAAGACAGACCATTGAGTTGGAATCAGGGTTTTGACCCATACACATCAAATTGCTGTCCGTCGTTACTATTAAAATTTGTATTGTGTTCATTTATTGTATTGTACATTCAGGCGTAACCCGCTTGAATGAAATAAAGTTTTTTATATATCTAAGTGTGAAAATTTACATCACAAGCGCGTTGCTCTTCGTAATGTTCAGACTGATGTAATTCTTCAAGATCGTCGTTGTACCGGGATTTCTGGACCGATCGATTTCCACTCCGTTCAGTTCATAACGTATCTCGTCGAACATAAACGCTACCGCATTGTTCTCTAGAGCCACCGTGTCGTTGGTCGATCCTCCTGGTAGGCTGAGTCTTCCCTCCACGTATAGGAAGCTTTTACACGGAAGAGTGTACAAGTCTTGATGTTGAATGGGTATTCTTATCTCATCACTGTTTCCAAACGTTGTGTTGGCGTACGTATTGTCGATCGTAGTTATTCGATTGTCGAAGATTGGTGCCTCAGAGATGTTCAGAATGTCGTCGGACATGGCGGTGAAGCGAGTTCGATTACTTGGTAACGATGAATCCCAAAGATCGCAAATATTCCACGTTTCGGTTAGTTTCCTCGTCTTCTTCTTCTCCTTATTGTCGAAATGGCGCGCCGTTTTTTATGTTCGACGTATTCGATATCCTATTATTATTATTATGAATTAACATAACGGCTATGTCAAGGTTATGAGACGATTCGACGAACGTGCAGCCGAACCGTGATTTCTTCGTTTCGAAAATCAATCAAACGTGCAGACTGGTCCACGATGCGAATCGTTAAATCTTCCATTGATCGTGTAACGATCAGGAGGTAAATGACTCGTGCCGGTGTTTCCGATATTTTATACTCCGGCGACATGTTAGGCGTGAATTCGTGTATCGTGTGAATCAGTTTCCCGTTATCGTACGAACCGGTGGTTACGTTGCATTCTATTCGAATAATATTCGTGTTAATGATATTCACGGAAGTGTGCGATACATGCCACGTGTTCGGTGATAGAATGCGATTCCTAGAAAATCCTAGGATTGGACCCACGGTGTCGGGTTTCGTAAAATCTATCTTATATGCGCTTTTAATTTCGCTTTTCATAGTATTGTTGATCGCTCGTAGAATCAGCGGATATTCTACATCGTTGTTATCTTTGGCTGGAGAAGGATACCGCGCGTTTATCTCACGCCTCAAGTAAGCGTTGATCGCCCCCAGTTCGTACGAGCCGTCCGGGATGTTTATCTCCTCACCCTCGTCGCCGAAATAGAATTTATTGTCTCCGATTGTCGAAAAAGAAACTTTAGCCTCGGACAAAAATTAATTTATAGTTTACTTAGGACTGAGATTCGAAAATATCAGATTACGTTTCCGCCGGTTCCGTCAACACGCACCGACGGTGATGTAAACTGTATATCAAAGATACCGCTATACAGGGTGTTCGACGATTATTTTAACTGCCAAAAATGAAGGGTAGCTGAGGTCATTTGAAGTAACTTTTTCCTTTGCGAAAATGCAATCTGGGGCTTTGTTTACGAGTTATTAACGAAAAACACTGGCCAATGAGAGGTGACGGTGCGAGGGAGAGGGTCCGCGAGAGAGTCCGCAGCACGAGGCTTTAACAGAAGGTCGGGACGGACTCGAGCCGCGTTCGAAGTATTGAACAAGTCACAAGGCGAGAACTTACCGGATTTTTTTACTACATAACAGTGATATTTTTAAGAAAAACGCTGTTCACCTTTACTTTAGAACGTCTGAAGAATATTTACTAATTTTTCGGACCCGAAATAATATGAAGTTTAACCGTGGCAGCCGTTTTAATTTTCTGATGTGCATGACACCTCGTGTGTACCACGCAACTGGCTCTGCAAAAGAAATTACTGAGTATAAAATTGCAAAGTGATACCCCATTGATGAGACACTTCACGACATTTGATGGCCTAATCACTGAATTGAAAGCAGCTGGAGGAAAATTAGAAGAGATAGATGTAATTTCTCATTTGTTATTAACACTTCCATCATCTTATGATGGAATGATAACAGCTATTGAAACTTTAGCTGAAGACAACTTAAGTATTGCATTCGTAAAAACCAGGCTATTGGATCATGAGGTGAAATTGTTAAATGAGAATGCCGATTCAAGTATAAAGATTCTCCAGGCAATTAAACAAAATAATAATAAAAGGAGATTCACTAATCAAGACTTTCCTATAAAAACAAAAAAACATGGAAATTTTTAAATACAAAATAAAACGTCTACGAACATGAAGACAAAAGCAACACATGTGACAAAATGTTACCAGTGTGGAAGAAAAGGACATATAAAGAAGGATTGTTACTACCACAAGAGAACCATGGACTATAAAAATGGCGAAAACAGGAGAACATTACAAACAGTGCAGTGTGTGCAGCAAAATACAAATGCTGCAAATACAGATGGATTTGCATTCATGGCAGGATATGTGGAATGCACTGAAGATAGAAGAGAACGGGTTATGTCATTTTTATTGGATTCAGGAGCGTCCGACCATATTATCAATAGGGAGGACTTAGCAAAACGAGGAGCTGAAGACACCGATCAGGATATCAGTGACAAAATCTGGAGAATACATCATGGCAACAAAAAGGGACACACTAGACGTACTCAGTGACACAGGAGTCGCAGGAGAATTGAAGGACGTCCTATATTCGCCGGAAGTACCATATAACTTGCTCTCTGTATCAAAGATGCAAAGTTTGGGTAATACGATTGTATTTGATAAACAAGGTGTACAGATTTTTAAATCCGGTAAGGTGATCATCAGGGGTAAGTCCTCGAACAATCTTGTTACAATAGATTTTAAAATAAAGCATGAACAAGTAAACTCAGTCCAAATGTACAGTATTATCAAAGGTAATTTTGAACTATGGCATGAACGCTTGGGACATATTGAAAAAAGTAAATTCTTAGAGTTAAGAAATAAAGGAATGATTAGCGATGTCGAATTGGTAAATAAAATAATACCTAATAATAACTTATGCGAAGCTTGCGTTAATGGAAAACAAGCACGATTGCCGTTTAAAAAGGAAAAAGATAAAGATCATGTAAAAAGATCTTTGTTTATAGTACATTCGGACGTGTGCGGTCCAATCACTCCTTCCACAAATAAAATATTTAAGAATATTTGATTCTACAGTATATGTGCATGATAAAACTAGTAAAACCAATTGTAACGAAAAGTCATGGAAAGGAATACTAGCAGGCTATGAAACAAACGGGTATAGAGTGTGGGACGTGAAAAGGAAAAGTATTTCGTTGTCAGAGATACAATATTTGACGAAGTTAATTTCCTAAAGTCAAGGCCGGTAGCAAATGTTAAAGAGATTAGTTGTGAAAAATCTCAAAATAAAATTGAAATTTCTGACGTAATGTCAAACTCAATAAAGGAATTAAAGAAATCTGATAATGGCAAACCAGATAGTTTAAGTTCGGAAAATATCGGAAATAAAACTGATGTTTCTGACGTAAAGTCAAAATCAGTGGGTGATCCTAGTAAGTCTGTTGATGGAAAAACAGATAAACTAGAGAGTATAAATCCAAACAGAATCAATGAAAAATTCCATAATGATAATATTGAAATAACAGTAGATAGGTCTTCTTCTCAGAATAGTACAAATACAGATAGTACAAATAGCAGTAAAAGAATGTTATCAGAACCAAGAAGGAGTGATAGGATTAAAAGGAAACCGCACATTTCATATGATGAAGAGGACATGCCGATTGATTATGTGATGTGTGCACAATCGGAAGTTTGTGAAACTCCTGCATCATATCAGGAAACAAATAACAGAAATGATAGGGAACAATGGGAACAAGCTATTAGAGAAGAAATTAATTCTCTTATGGTGAATAAAACTTGGACATTAGTACCAAGTCCTAGCAATAAAAATATAATAAATTATAAATGGGTATTTACGATAAAAGATGATGAATTTGTAAACCCATTAAGATATAAAGCTCGGCTGGTTGCAAAAGCGTTTAGCCAAAAGTATTTAGTAGATTATAATGAAACCTTTGCTCCGATTGCAAGGATTTCAAGTTTCAGATTTATAATTGCTTATGCTAATCAATTTAATTTATTAATCCATCATATGGATGTAGAAACCGCATTTTTAAACGGTATATTAAAGGAGGAAATTTATATGAGAGTACCTGAGGGAATTGAAAACAAACAGAATCAAGTTTGTAAATTAAATAAAGCTTTGTATGGATTAAAACAAGCAGCAAGATGCTGGTTTGAAGAATTCGAAAAGGCTCTTAAAAAGATTTTCAGAATTCCCCAGTTGACCGTTGTACTTATATTTTAGATAAAGGAGATATTTCTAAAAATATCTATGTAGTTTTGTATGTCGATCATTTGGTAGTTGCGACAGCTAATATCGTAACGATGAATAATTTCAAAGACTACTTAATGAACAGGTAATGAACAGTTTCATTAGAATTGAAAGGACTGGAGAAAATATAACTCTAGACCAAAGTACTTATATTAGAAAAGTATTGAAGAAATTTAATATGGATAATTGTAAACCCATAAATACTCCACTTGAAAGTAAGCTTAATTATGAAGCCCTGAATTCAGACGAACAATATGAGGCACCTTGTCGAAATGTTATTGATTGTTTGATGTATATTGTAACATACGAGGAATCTTCCCACGTATTTTTTATATTCCTTCCTGAAGGCATACGCCAGGCTGGCGGCAGCCAGTCGGGGGTGGATTTGTATATCGTGAGTCGAGTGCCTCCGAGGGGGTACGACGACGAACGTTCTGGAACCGGACCACGTAGCAACACCGCCACTACCATTTTTCCCATAAAATTTTAGTATATAAAGGGCTCTAACGCGACCGGGAAGCGGGCTAGTTTCGTGACATTCGTTGAGACGGAAACATTAGCAAGATCGAGTTAAATTCTCTTTCAACCAAATCTCAGAGGTAACAGCCTAGAATCGAAAGCCCCCGCCGGCTCAGTGCGAAAAACTGAGAGCGCGTTTAGAGTCCACAAACACACACTCACACTTGTTAAACCCAGCGCGCAATAAATTAGTTTCTACCAGTTTTTTGGTTTCCACTTCAATTATTACCATCTCCTGCTTCGAACCAGTAATAGGTAAGAACCCACCAAGGTATACCTCAGCTGCTCGAGGTATATCCTTATTTCTTTTTAACAAAGTTACGAGGCACCCTAACACCAATTCCTCCAACCACCTTATCCAAACCCCTTTGAAGATAGCCACCCGTGTCGAAATAAACATTGGCTGGTCTACGCACCTCATCCTAACCTAAAAGGTAGCCACCCGTGTCGAAATAAACATCGGCTGGTCTACGCACCTCATCCAAAAAGATTCCAATTGCATGCAACCTCCGGCCACCCAAACTGCCTGGCCCTCGGCACGTAACAATATTATGATCTGTACGCGACCTGATCTATGTGTAGCTGTGAGCATTTTGAGCAGATAAACAAATAAAAGAAATAAGGAATTATGGATTTGTCTTAAAAGAGTTTTAAGATATTTGAAAGGCACGACAGATATCAAACTAACGTACACAAGAGGTACACATGATAACATCTTGATAGACAGCAGGGTATGCTGATTCAGATTGGGATGGAAACGATATGTACGATAGAAAAAGCACAACAGGTTATATATTTAAATTGCTCGAAAAATATACAATTAGTTGGAATACGAAAAAGCAATCATCAGTCGCGGCCTCTTCGACTGAGGCTGAATACATGGCTTTATTTGAAGCAGTTAAAGAAGCATTATGGTTAAAATCTTTAGCAACAGTATCAAAGTAAATATATCAGAATCCATTGTAATCTATGAAGACAATAATGGTGGTATTAGTATTGCAAACAACCCAACTCTAGTCACAAAAGATCAAAACATATCGATATTAAATATCACTTTTCCAGAGAGCAGGTAGAGAATAAAGTGGTAATATTAAAATATATTCCAACAGGTCATCAATTGGCAGATATGCTAACCAAGCCTTCCAGGACAGAAGTTCATCCAAATGAAAATTGGAATAGGCGTACAATAATAGAATTTTTTTCTCATTTTTCAATTATTATAAGAAGTAAATGGTCTGGTCAGGTTTTTCTGGGTTTCCCCTGACCCTTAGCAACAAATGTTGGACCTGTGGCGGCTACCTCCAGACCCGCCAGCAGAGGGCTCCTCTTCCCGCTAGTAGCCGATCCGTTCCGATCCCTATATATACACCGAGACTTCGTCCTACCCTTACGTCTAAGGCAAGGGCCCGCTAGGATAGCCTTACCGATGAGTCCTCTAGCGGGCCCCGGACGAAACGTCTCCCCACTCCTTACCATTTCCACGACACACGAACCGCCGCCAAAGACCATATTGTATTTCCCAAAAGAGAGAACATATTTAGTTGATAAATATACATATTTTTATTGGTTGCATGTTAAACTTGTATTTTTCTTTTGTTTAATTTTTGAGGGGGCGTATTGAAAAAAAACTTTAGCCTCGGACAAAAATTAATCTATAGTTTACTTAGGACTGAGATTCGAAAATATCAGATTACGTTTCCGCCGGTTCCGTCAGCGCGCACCGACGGTGATGTAAACTGTACATCAAAGATATCGCCATATACCATCGCCGGTGTTGTAAGAACACATCGTGCTCTGACCGTTAGTGATCTCAATACCGCGTATACAAAGTTTTGGTCGCTCAGTCAATTCGTACATATACCTTCTCTCAAATAAAAGTAAAAATAAAGCTTTTTAAGAAAAAGAATTAATATCATATTTATTTGAGAAATAATCCAAGCCTTAATCCCAATACCGATATTTGAACTGATGTTTGGTATCGTGTAATAAGTTTGCAAATCGAGCAGGCCCAGTTCGTAATCGGCATTGTTGAGATCTATAGGCGGGAAGTACTTGGACGATAACACGCTACTTCTTCCCGATAACGTGAACGTGTCTGACATTCTTGCGACGGACTATATTAGAGTTCCTCGCAGAAATTTCACACACAATTGTCCGCACACGCTTTCGTTGTATCTTTGATAAATCTTGTGATTGTACGTGATGGACGGAAATAATGAATCAATTCGATCGGTGGTCGAAGATCTCCAAAACTATCGAAGTAACTGACACGCGAATCATGCTTTATATACGCCACCCAGTGCGTTCCTGAACCATGACCGCTATCCAGATTCACTATTCCTCGTTCGTTTACCCATATTTGTTTCGGCAATTCATCGCGCATGAAAACTCCGCGAAAATGCGATAATCTTTTACAGGCGATTTTCAATTCAACGTCCGTCGTCGAGTTATCTTTTTCCTTTCTTTTGACGTTTTTTTTCTTCTTCATTCCTTTTCCACGTTTGTACGGCGCGAGATACACTCCGCGAGCCTCCATAGCGCGATTGTGTCGTCGCGCTTCCTCCAATTGTTTCTTCGCAGCATTCGCATCGTTTATTGTTTTGATCACCCCAGCGCAGCGCCATCTGTCAACGCTTCCGAAGCTCCCAAAGCGGGTAATAACAGCGGTAGAAAACCGCCTCGTTTGATGATAGGTAGAATTCATTCGATACTGTTTCTACCTTCTTTCTTTTTCCTTTGACCGTTCGTCGGTCTTCCACCTTCTTCTTCTTCTTCTTCAAACCCATACCTAATCTTATCAGAGCTGTTTTTACCAGTCTGTAACGGTATACAGAGCTGTTGTTACCAGTGTGTAACGGTATACAGAGCTGTTTTTACCAGTCTGTAAATGGTATATGGAGCTGTTATGTCAAGGTTTGTTTTATTTTTCTGTTGATTATGAAAAAAGAAAAAATGTACGTACGTCAGTTTACATGGAGATGCGCTCTATCATTGGAATGCGGGGAGACTGATATCTACAGTTTCGTACGACAGTCCTTGAATGTCCGGGTTCCGACCTGCCGCACGTTCGACGATCACGATGTGATAATTCGGAAACACGGATCATTGCTACCGAGTAGTATACGGTGCGTGATAAGCGGCCCGTGAGGATGTGGTAAAACGAACGTTATGATTAGTCTGTTGGAGAGTCCGAATTGGCTGCGATTCGCAAACGTGTCCGTGTATTCGAAATCGCTGCGTCAACCAAAGTATCAATACTTGAGCAACTTGCTCTCGTCCGTGGGGGAAGTAGGTTATTGGCGTGCGGGGCAGTCGTGAGCGGCGCGGCAGTTGCAGCAAGAACGCTCGTCGAATACTGTAAATATCTGAACAATAATAAAAAAATGGTCCTTTCTACATCCGAAGCCTCCCAGCTTAGACTTTCTGGATCGATATATCCAACTCTCGAACTGCTTACTCGAATATAGGCACGTCCATCTTGCTTGAAACGAACAGTTGTCACGAAGATATTCTGCCGCGCGCTAGGTTACTTGACCAGGGGAAGGTGGCGTGCGGGGCAGTCGTGAGCGGCGCGGCAGTTGCAGCCAGAACGCTCGTCGAGTAATCGGGTAGGTGATGTAGGAATTTTAATATATAATAATATATATTAAAATAATAATAGATTTTTTTATAATAATAATAATTTAATAAGACATGTATTTATAATTTTTATAGAATGATTCATTATACTATAATAAACTAAGAATAATAAAAACGTAAGGATGAATAATTATAGGAAATCAGAAAAAAAGTTTGATTTTGTCGGACAGTGCTAGTGGGATAGGATGTGATATGTAGATAATGCGAAGTAAACAAATAATTTAAATGTAGTTCGTTTATTTAAAAAACTGATGGTGATGGAGCAATTCGTAAATAAAATGAACAACAGAAATAATAAAAACGATCCTTTTATTAATTAATAAAAATTCAAAACGTATTTACAACTCCCCCCTCCTCCCCCTCCTCGTCCTCCTCTTCCTCCTCTTCCTCCTTTTCCTTTCCGTTCTTTGCCCCTTTTTTGAGGGCCATAAATAGTTGTTTTGAACAGTTTTTTGAGCTCTCTCTGCAACGTATAAGTATATATTATTATTATAATTTGTTACTATACATATTACTATATTATATTATATATAAAAGTATTTTTCATTTACTTACATTGGCCGCCACCAGGTTTGCCAGGTTAGGCCTGGCTACCCCTCTGGTCAATTGGCCCAATATGTTCCTCCACTGGGACTGTAACATAACAGCAGAATTAGAAATATATATATTATAAATATACATTCTGTTGTGCACACTTATATTGCATATACTTACAGCCCTCCCGGACTCGTACGCGGCAACGATTTCTCGCTGCCGCGCTAGTATTGAGTCCAGCGACTCGTTCGCGGCGGAGGTGTCCGTCGCTGCTGAGGTCGCCGTTGATGCTGCGGCGGTGTTCGCCGCTGCTGAGGTCGCCGTTGATGCTGCGGTGGTGTTCGCCGCTGCTGATCCGGCGGATGCGTTTTCTTCTTCTAGCTGCATTTCCTGCAATGATTATATACGGAGTACCCAGAGACATTGTAGAAGAAGATATAATAGCGGCGATAACTCAGCAAAATTTAAGCAATTTAAAAAACCCTAAGGCCAAAGATGATTTGAAACTTCTTTTCAAAACAGGAAATAAAAATAGAGATACAATTAATTGGGTGGTTGAAGTCTCCCCAGAAATCCGAGATATTTTCAAAAAAGAAGGGCGTGTCTTTATGGAATGGCACTCTTGCTTTGTACAGGACTTTACTATGGTCAGCAGATGTTATAAATGTCAGAGCTTTGTGCATGTTTCAAAGTACTGCAGAGCCCAAACGGACACATGTGGTCACTGTGCAAAGGAGGGCCATACATACAAGGAGTGTAATTTTAAATCTCAGGACCCAGCCTGTGCAAACTGCAAGAGATTTGGTAAGCAACATAACCATTCTTCACGTTCCAAAGAATGCCCGGCCTTTCTGTACGCAAGTAAAGTACATATTTCAAAAATAGATTATGGTGAACAAGTCTAAAAAGAATAGAATCCAGCACTGCAAATCCCCTATCTATATAGCACAGTTAAATGCTCAGAACTCAAGGACGGTCCTAGACGATTTGAGGAAACGCGCGCACGAAAACAGTATAGACATTATTGCAATCCAAGAACCTTACAATATGAATAATAAAGTTATAGGACTTGGTTTAGCGACCAGAATAGTTTCTGATAACAAAATTTTTACACAGAAAATTTTATCAAAAAACATCAAATCTGCAATAGCCATTCTTAATCCAAATTTTACCATTCTAAAACTCGAAAACTTTTGCAACACGCATTGCACATGCATTGAAGTCACAACTACCTCCTATCGATTCTATCTGATAAACATGTACTTACAATATTGTGATAGAATTGAACCTTACCTGAACCATTTAGACAAGATAATCAGTTGCCTCAGAGGAGAACATATTATCATTCTTATGGATGCAAATGCAAAATCACCTCTTTGGCATAGTGACGCGTTGGATGAGAGAGGAGAAGCTCTAGAACTCCTCATTGCTCAGAACAGCCTTTTCATTATAAATACCCCCTCAAATGAATACACCTTTAACAACACGCATGGGCGTTCAAATATTGATGTAACGCTAGCTTCCGGTTCGTGTTACAACGCAATCTCCAAATGGAAAATAATTCCTGACTTCACAACGAGTGATCACAACACCATCACCTTCCTAGTAAATCCTCCGGAGGACACCTTTACCACGCAATATGGCCCCAGTCGATATAACCTCAAGAGAGCGGACTGGTCCTACTTTGAGGAAGAATTGACTACCTCTGTGACTACCCTCTGCGAGCAGCAAGACTCAGTACAGACTGCAGAGCATCTCTGCTGGGAAATAGAACAGGTCATTACTAAGGCATCTGACGCTTCCATTCCCAGGAAAACACGTTTTCAAAAGTCTGTTCCATGGTGGAACAGAAATCTCACTGCACTTCGCAAAGAAATCCGAACCGCTCACCGCAAATACCTACACACTGGAGACCCAATCCTTCGTAACCTCCGTAAATCAGATTATAGGCAACTTAGAAATAAGTACAAGTCTCTAATCAGGAAATCTAAATTAGACAGCTGGACAAAATTTTTAAACGACAAAGGAAATGCCGACCCCTGGGGCCTTCCATACAAGATCCAGGCGGGAAAATTAAAAATAGAACAAGTCTGTAGCAACGTTAAAATAGACGGCACACATACAACTACCTGGGAAGAAACGTATAGCGCACTATTAAATGCACTGATACCTGACGACTGCACTGATAAAGAAACACCCTGGCAAAAAACTCTGCGCACATCCGTGGCTGATCCTCCATCCACAGATGACGCTCCACCTTTTAGCACAGATGAAGTCAAAGCGGCCATAGTTTCCCTTAAAAATAGAAAAGCCCCTGGTTATGATCTTTTGGAAGCTGAGATTATTAAAAATGCTTGGCATCTACTTGGCCCAAGTATCACTAACCTATTAAACTTGTGTTTGAGGACTGGCTCCTTCCCTCGTAGATGGAAGAGAGGGATTATCCGCGTTCTTATCAAGGGACAGGACAAAGACAGGACTGAACTTCGATCATACAGACCAATTTGTCTCCTTCCTGTAATGAGTAAAGTAGCCGAAAAACTCATACTTAAGAGGATTTGTGATCTTATTACCAACCACCCACTCTCAGCTGTATCTCAATTTGGATTTAGGAAGGGACGCTCTACAGAGGATGCAATAGTTATGTTCAGAGACAAGATAAAGCAAACTACTGAAAAATACTCTATAGCACTGTTCTTTGACATAACAGGTGCGTTTGATAATGTTTGGTGGCCATCAATTTTATCAAACCTTAAGATACGAAATTGTCCACAGAACCTCTATAAACTCATACAAAGTTATTTAAGCGAAAGGACCATTGAAATCTCAGGAGCCAAAATAACAATTAAAAAGCAGGTAAACAGAGGCTGCCCGCAGGGGTCAGTTCTTGGCCCCTATTTCTGGAACCTGGTTTTTGATGACGCCATAAACTCTTTAAATAGTAACAATTTCTGTACAATTGCTTATGCAGATGATCTCGCAGTAATTATTCAGGGAAATACTAGAAGGCAAATTGAAATCCAAGCAAATTGTGTAACTGATATTTTATCCAAGTGGTGTGACCGTTACAAATTGAAACTCTCCACAGCAAAATCGGAGATGCTGCTGGTTAAAGGCTTCTTTGACATAAAAAGACCTCCCGTAGTTAAGATAAACGGTCATTCAATAAGGATGACAAAAGTTGCAAAGTATTTGGGAATCAGTTTCGGCACTAGACTTAATATCACGCCACATGTCAACTACATTGCAGATAAAGCTAAAATACTCTTTAACAAGTTAACAGTAATAGCCAAGGCAAACTGGGGACTAAATCAAAAAAGTATGAACACTATATACAAAGGAACCTTCATCCCCATCATTACATATGCTGCCACAGGATGGGTTGATAAGTTAAATACGCATCACATCAGACGCCTCTTCCAATCTCAGAGACATGCTCTTCTGAGAGTCTCTAAGGCCTATCGTACTATTTCCTCAGATGCTCTAAATATTATTAATGCTGCCATCCCAGTTGACCTTCTCTTGGAAAGACATAAATGTTACTATCTGCTCCGAACAAATAAGGAATTCTCAATAGGAGAGCTGCACATTATCCCCCCAACAGAACTGCCAGATAAAAAATATATTTCTAAAATTAAACAATTAATCGGGACACAGGTATTACATCTCTGGCAAGCACGATGGGAAGCATCCGCCAATGGAAGAACCACTTTCCGTTTCATAGACAACATTTCTGACAGAATCTCATCTTCATGGATATCTCTAAACTATTATTCTACTCAACTAATCTCTGGACATGGCATCATTGGAAACACAATGAAAAAACATAAAATTACTAAAGATGATATATGTGAATGTGGACAAAGGGACTCTGTAGACCACATAATTTTCGAATGCAGTAAACTACATCATCACCGGACTACTCTCATTAGCACCTTGACGGAAAAGCAGATAGCCTGGCCATGCCAATTGAAATGTCTCCTGTCTCAGGATGCGTTTGAAGGTTTCAGAATTTTTGCAATAGCTGTTATGAAACACCGAGAAACAATAGATAGGAGAAGGCAGGATGCATTGTTAAGACCCAGACTTGGGAGACCACCTGGAAGAGCGCTCCCAATACAACTCAGGGGACTCAGTACACGCTCCCGCACAAGGGTGTGACTTCTTCTTTCCATGTGCATCCACCCCACCCCCCTCAAACCTCCAAACCTCCTTTCCTTCCCCCTCCCCTCCTCATCCCTTCCTTTTCTTTCCCTCCCTCCTACCCTTCCTCAAAACCCATCTGTGACGACGCGGGTTGCAGTAACCCCTTGGGTAACTGTAATTGTCCAGGTGAGTGGTGACTTATGTCACCAAACTCTCGTTTCTACGAGCCCGCAAGGGACCGAGCTTTTGCTGGCGACCTCGCCTCCACGTGGCCCCCGCTGTCAACGCGGCGTGCGGGATTCTACCTCACCTGAGGGGGATCGCGGACGCCGCGGCTAAGTGGGTTGCTTCCCTCACGGGACGGTCCTCCCTCTGAATGATCCTTCACGGGTGACAGGGGGGTTTTTCCAAGTCCTCTCTCCCCTCGCAGCTGTTTCTGCACCGACCATCGGTACCTGACATGGGCGTAAGCCTCGTTCAGGAGAGCCTGCCTTTAATTAGGCCTTTGGGCTGTAGAACACTCGTTGCATTTCCTGCATTTTTTGTTCGACTTCTCGTTCCATATTTCTGCAAAAAAAATAATATTATTAAAATAAATTGCTACACGATTACTAGAACAAATTTCCACAATACTAAATTTTATCGCGTTATAAATTCGAAATAAAATCAATTGAATCGTTTGCATACCAGATGGTTCTAAAAAAACAGGATCGAAAAACGCCAAAGAGCGCGATCGCGCTCCTTCGATTACATAACTAATATTTTAACTTATATTTAACGAAAAATATACTACATGTATATGCCCTGGCTTTTCTCAACCCAAAATCTGAAGAGCGCGAAAGTGGCTCGTGGTACGCAAACGTTTCAAAACTTTGAAATTCTAGTGCCACATACATAGTTTATATATTAGTATGTACTTACTTGCAATTTCTTCGTGGTTTCTTACTCCTCCAAGAGTTCAGCGTTGAATGAAACTGCGACCCTTCGCAGCTCGAAGTTAGGCCCAGTGTCGGTCTCGGAGCCGTGTTTGTGGTGGGGGGATTTTCAAAATGGGACTACATGATGCGCCAATGGTTCAAATAGTATGATTGGTTGTCTGCCAATGGTTCAAATAGTATCATTGGTTGTCTGCCAATGGTTCAAATAATATCATTGGTTGTCTGCCAATGGTTGAAATAGTATCATTGATTGTCTGCCAATGGTTCAAAAAATATCATTGGTTGTCTGCCAATGGCAATGTCCAATGGTAGCATCGCAAGCATACCCTGGTCCAAATCATGATCCCACACAACGGTTGCTTTCCCTATTTCGAATTTCCCGCTACCGCTGTTTGCAGTTCGAAAATGATTTGTTTACACTTTCGTAGGCGATGAAGCTACATGTATTAGTAGTATCGTAACGTGACTCGTATTCAGCTGTTCTCTGCGTTTTTACGTCGCGTTCAGTCGTGATTTGTTCTCCAAGTGATACGGTCTAGGAGTGCAAAGCGCGCGATGTTTATTTCTTATAATTTTAGATTTTTTCTATTTCATTCTATTTCATTCTACTTCATTCTATTTTATTTTATTCAATTCTATTCTTTTTGATTCTACTTTTATATTCTACTCTATTTGGCATTATTCTACTACATTTCATTGTAAACAATAGAAACAGATAAATTTAACAATTTCAAAAGTGTAGCGAAACGATGCCAAAGGTTGTGAATTCAATGAATTGGGAGGATGTGGTTTCTTCCCAATTGTTTAGACGTATGAAGGGGGATGCATCGAAAAAACTGACCTTGACCACACCAAGATACAGCAAAAGAAAAATTATGAAGGAGAGGTAAGTGAGCATTTTGTTTCGTTACTATGATTTCGGTAATATGTTTCGATATAATTTAAATGGTAAGAGCAAAAGTTCTCATTACTGCTGGAAATACATTTTTTCGCTTTCTCGCTTTTGTACTTCCATTTCTCGGATTTTTATGATATTGACATATGCTGTAGTCCATATTCAATCATTAGAATGAAGTTGCAAAACAAAATCGACGGGTCGAAGTAGCTGATTAGTGTCATTTATACGTCATTTATATTTCACGTAAATTTCTGTATCATCGAAAACACTGACATCGAGATATCCCTTCCTTTTTTTGGGATCTTCGTCACGTACAAATGCTTTCCCGGTTGTATGGACGGATGTTCGTATTGTTTGACGAACAGATGGGGTCGAAAGGAAATTTTAGGATTATTGTCGTAAAGAAAGCCGATTGCCTTCGTGTGTCCCTAAAGAAAGAAATTAGAAGGCCGAGGATCTGGAACTCGGCCGCGTACGGCACGCAGATGGGAAGGTTACAATTTCCGCGTCCGACAATTCATTCCCTCCCACGGTGAGGGCCCACTGCAGATATTATTTCAATACGTATTCTGCATTTGTTTGCAACAAACGTTTTCTCTTCAATCTTCTGCAAAGAGCGTAGCCGATTCAAGATGGTCAAAATTGTCCTTACAGGTTTTTCAAATGAGTACTATACCGTTCGATCTAAATAAATTGATATTATTAATTAAATAATGTGAGCCAGAGTCACTGTGCCGTTGCAACCATTTCGAATCATAACCTGCAGTAAGCCGTTCAATCTTTCCATTTTAATTGAACACTTGCAAATGATAACGATGACAATACAAGTAGCAACGATTTGTTGCATAGCAATACGGCCCACCGGTCATCAAAAACCTAGCTGCGCAAAATTTCAACCCGGTTGCAAGCTGTGGTTATCTCTGACTATCACGAAGTAAAATAATACAAAATTTATTGTATACGTATCTATTATTTAAAAAATATAATATTATATATTAGAGTTTAGACTTATTTAAGATGAATTTTATGTTGATTACTAATGTGGGATTAATTTATAATAGAGTTGAATTTAATTTTTATTTTGATTTCGGTTCGAGAGATATGAAATTATCTAATTGAATAATTGAATTTGATTTCTAATATACAGTTACGGGGTAATTTTCGTAGAAATAAATAATTGAGTTATAGCTAATTAGTACTATGATTGTAATAATATCATTTATTTTATTTGGGTTCATTTGATTGAATTATATTGAACTGTTAATTATGTATTAATTTGCTTTGTTGGAGTGAGAATATATATATTATTTTAATTGCGGCTAAAAAATTGGCTATAGAATATTTTTCATACATACAATTTATGAAGTCATCTAAAAATTTAAATAGTTTTCATACGAGTGAAAAGTAGAGATTAATTTTTAATATTACATGAAAGTTTGAATAAGAAATTTAAATTAAATAATGGTAAATTTAGTGCGCCAGCACCAACGGTTAAACTGCTGTTATTCGTTAATTTTAAGAATTTTTAGGGGCTTCAGTTATCTCGATAATAAATTTTAATAATTATCTAGGTTGAATAAATTTATGTGAACCGTACAAATTGCCCGCCACTTTCATTATAAATGGAATAAATCGTAACGTTGTAAAAGTATGGGAAAATGTTTTCATTAAAATTTTAGTTTAACAATAAGTGTTTCATTTACATTGAAAGGATTCTGAATGAGGAAAATTTTATTATTTGCACAAATTATAAATATTATTGATTTCTTAATTTAATATATTTGAAAAAAGGAATTACATGATTATAAGTTATAGTATTTATTTACGAATAAATTTAATGATTTTAAAATGTGTGTGCGTGTGTTGTAGAAGAAGAAAGTAATATTAGTATAAGTAAAAGTGATTTTTTCGTACTTTTTGTATCAGGGTTAATTAAAATAAAGTTAGTGTTTTTAATTATCTCGAAAGTAAAAGAGTTAATTTAATATTTCTGTTATGTATCATAAAAATTATTAATACTGAATTGATGAGTTTATGTTGGAAGAAAATCCTAACTTTGGCATTGTTAGTTGTTACATTTTTTATTGGAATTTTTTTTTTCTTTTCTTTTTTACGGACATTATTATTTCATACTTTTAAATATATTTATTCATTTATCCTACATCAAATTGAATTGGTTAGTTTAGGGTATTCAATAATAAATGAAATAAATAATAGTTCATTGTCATATAAAGTATTAAAGTCGTGTAAAGAATTAAGTTTAGATTTATGATAATTGAAGATTTAAATTTTTATTAAAATAATCAGTAAAATTAAATGATTTGTATTTCATAACAATTTTATTACTTTGTTGTAATATAATTTAACTTAACGGGATAAATTTATTTTAAAACTAATTTAAAATTGGACTTTTAAAATTAGAATATTTAAATTTTCAGTAGTTTCAATCAATAAAATTAAATACTTTGTATTATGATAATTAGACCGCATTTCCAATATTTTCACGTGGCTCGCGGGTGGTCCGGTCTGCCGATAGGACCCACGGCGGACAGTCGCATGAATTGGGGAAAAACCGTAATTCGTTTTCTATGGCCATAAATCCGGTCGACGGGCTAACGATGCATACTGTCAATGTCGTACTAAGAGAAAGAAACAATTGTGCGTTTGTCGTAAATTATGTTGAGTGCGAGCGGCGATTGTGTCGCGCCTTCGACTGACGAAATACACACGACCAGGCACTCGAGGCCCCAATAGTGTTTGGTTTCCTGGATCGCAGACAAAATATATATATTGCCGGGTAAGTGGCCGAGGACTGTCGCGTGGTTTCCCACAGATCAGTTTGTTTTTCCTTTAGAGAATCGCGAGCCCCGGGGCACACCAGATAACTGTTATTCGTTGAATTTTTAGGGGCTGCAGTTATCTGGTCTGCCCCGAACGGAGAAGAGCAGAGCAGAGAAGAGCTGAGCAGAGCAGAGAAGAGCGGAGAAGAGCAGAGCAGAGAAGAGCTGAGCAGAGCAGAGCTGAGAAGAGCAGAGCTGAGAAGAGCAGAGAAGAGCAGAGCATAGCAGAGCAGAGCAGAGAAGAGCAGAGAAGAGCAGAGCAGAGCAGAGGAGTGCAGAGCAGAGAAGAGCAGAGCAGAGCAGAGGAGTGCAGAGCAGAGAAGAGCGGAGAAGAGCAGAACAGAGAAGAGCAGAGCAGAGCAGAGAAGAGCAGTGAAGAGCAGAGAAGAGCAGAGCAGAGAAGAGCAGAGGAGAGCAGAGCAGAGCAGTGGTGAGCTGAGCAGTGAAGAGCAGAGAAGAGCAGAGCGGAGGAGTGCAGAGAAGAGCAGAGAAGAGCAGAGCAGAGCAGAGAAGAGCAGAGCAGAGCATAGCAGAGGAGAGAAGAGCTGAGCAGAGCAGAGCAGAGGAGAGCAGAGCAGATCAGAGCAGAGCAGAGCAGAGAAGAACAGAACAGAGCAGAGAAGAGCAGAGCAGAGATGAGCAGAGAAGAGCGGAGAAGAGTAGAGCAGAGCAGAGAAGAGCATACCAGATCAGACCAGAGCAGACCAGAGAAGTGCAGGGCAGAGAAGAGCAGAGAAGAGCAGAGAAGAACTGAGAAGAGCGGAGAAGAGCAGAGGAGAGCAGAGAAGAACAGAGAAGAGCAAAGCAGAGCAGAGCGAGGAAGAGCAGAGCAGAGCGAATGAACAAATGAACAAATGAACAAATGAACAAATGAACAAATGAACAAATGAACAAATGAACAAATGAACAAAATCGGTAGTTAAGCAAGATTCTCGTATTTAAAAAATCTGATGATAGGTTGTTTCAGAAAATTGAGAAAACCGAAAAATCACTGGAGTAAAGTGCCATTTTCTGACATTAGATTTCGTTCTAAATGCTTCAACCCTATGTAAAAACGTTATTTAAGCAGGAATATCGTACTTTGAAGAAAATCTAATGATAGGTTTTTTCAGAAAATTGAAAAAACCGAAATTTGACAAGAGTAAAGTGACATTTTCTGACATTACATTTCGTTCTAAATATTTAATTCTAATGTAAAATTGTTAGATAAGCAAGATTCTCGTATTTAAAAAATCTAATGATAGGTTTTTTCAGAAAATTGAAAAAGCCGTAAAATCACAAGAGTAAAGTGCCATTTTCTGACATTAGATTTCGTTCTAAATGCTTAATCCCTATTTAGAAACGATATTTAAGCAAGAATATCGTACTTCGAAGAAAATCTAATGATTGGTTTTTACAGAAAGTTGAAAAAACCGAAAAACCATTAGAGTAAAGCGCCATTTTCTTACTTTAGATTTCGTTCTAAATACTTAATTCTAATGTAAAATCGTTAGTTAAGCAAGATTCTCGTATTTAAAAAAATCTAATGAGAGGTGTTTTCAGAAAATTGAAAAAACCGTAAAATCACAAGAGTAAAATGCCATTTTCTGACATTACATTTCGTTCTAGATACTTAATTCTAATGTAAAATCGTTAGTTAAGCAAGATTCTCGTATTTAAAAAATCTGATGATAGGTTTTTTCAGAAAATTGAAAAAACCGAAAAATCACAGGAGTAAAGTGCCATTTTCTGACATTAGATTTCGTTCTAAATGCATAATCCCTATGTAAAAACGTTATTTAAGCAAGAATATCGGACTTTGAAGAAAATCAAATGATAGATTCTTTCAGAAAATGGAAAAAACCTAAAAATCACAAGAGTAAAGTGCCATTTTCTGACATTAGATTTCGTTCTAAATGCTTCAACCCTATGTAAAAACGTTATTTAAGCAGGAATATCGTACTTTGAAGAAAATCTAATGATAGGTTTTTTCAGAAAATTGAAAAAACCGAAAATTAACAAGAGTAAAGTGACATTTCCTGACTTTAGATTTCGTCCTAAATACTTAATTCTAATGTAAAATCGTTAGATAAGCAAGATTCTCGTATTTAAAAAATCTAATGATAGGTTTTTTCAGAAAATTGAAAAAGCCGTAAAATCACAAGAGTAAAGTGCCATTTTCTGACTTTCGATTTCGTTCTAAATACTTAATTCTAATGTAAAATCGGTAGTTAAGCAAGATTCTCGTATTTAAAAAATCTAATGATAGGTTTCTTCAGAAAATTGAAAAAACCGTAAAATCACAAGAGTAAAATGCCATTTTCTGACATTACATTTCGTTCTAGATACTTAATTCTAATGTAAAATCGTTAGTTAAGCAAGATTCTCGTATTTAAAAAATCTGATGATAGGTTTTTTCAGAAAATTGAAAAAACCGAAAAATCACAGGAGTAAAGTGCCATTTTCTGACATTAGATTTCGTTCTAAATGCATAATCCCTATGTAAAAACGTTATTTAGGCAAGAATATCTGACTTTGAAGAAAATCAAATGATAGATTCTTTCAGAAAATTGAAAAAACCGAAAAATCACAAGAGTAAAGTGCCATTTTCTGACATTAGATTTCGATCTAAATGCATAATCCCTACGTAAAAACGTTATCTAAGCAAGAATATCGTACTTTGAAGAAAATCTAATGACAGGTTTTTTCAGAAAATTGAAAAGGCCGTAAAATCATGAGAGTAAAGTGCCATTTTCTGACATTAGATTTCGTTCTAAATGCTTAATCCCTATGTAAAAGTGTTATTTAAGCAAGAATATCGTAGTTTGAGGTAAATCTAATTATACGTTTTTTGAGAAAATTGAAAAAACCGAAAAATCGCTAGAGTAAAGTGCCATTTTCTGACATTAGATTTCGTTCTAAATGCTTCATCCCTATGTAAAAACGTTATTGAAGCAAGAATATCGTATTTTGAAGTATATCTAATGATAGGTTCTTTCAGAAAATTGAAAAAACCGTAAAATCACGAGAGTAAAGTTCCATTTGCTGACATTAGATTTCGTTCTAAATGCTTAATCCCTATATAAAAACGTTATCTAAGCAAGATTATGGTATTTTGAAGAACATCTAATGATAGGTTTTTTCAGAAAATAGAGAAAACCGAAAAATCACAAGAGTAAAGTGCCATTTTCTGACATTAGATTTCGTTCTAAATGAACCATCCCTATGTAAAACCGTTATGTAAGCAAGAATATCGTATTTTGAAGTATATCTATAATGATAGGTTTTTTCAGAAAATTGAAAAAACCGAAAAATCACAAGAGTAAAGTGCCATTTTCTGACATTAGATTTCGTTCTAAATGCTTAATCTCTATGTAAAAACGTTATTTAAGCAACAATATTGTACCTGGAAGGAAATCTAAGAATAGGTTTTTACAGACATTTGAAAAAACCGAAAAATCACTAGAGTAAAGTGCCATTTTCTGACATTAGATTTCGTTCTAAATGCTTAATCCCTATGTAAAAGTGTTATTTAAGCAAGAATATCGTAGTTTGAGGTAAATCTAATTATAGGTTTTTTCAGAAAATTGAAAAAACCGAAAAATCGCTAGTGTAAAGTGCCATTTTCTGACATTAGATTTCGTTCGAAATGCTTAATCCCTATGTAGAAACGTTATTGAAGCAAGAATATCGTATTTTGAAGTATATCTATAATGATAGGTTCTTTCAGAAAATTGAAAAAACCGTAAAATCACGAGAGTAAAGTTCCATTTTGTGACATTAGATTTCGTTCTAAATGCTTAATCCCTATATAAAAACGTTATTTAAGCAAGATTATGGTATTTTGAAGAAAATCTAATGATAGGTTTTTTCAGAAAATTGAGAAAACCGAAAAATCACAAGAGTAAAGTGCCATTTTCTGACATTAAATTTCGTTCTAAATGCTTCATCCCTATGTAAAAACGTTATGTAAGCAAGAATATCGTATCTTGAAGTATATCTATAATGATAGGTTTTTTCAGAAAATTGAGAAAACCGAAAAATCACAAGAGTAAAGTGTCATTTTCTGACATTAGATTTCGTTCTAAATGCTTCATCCCTATGTAAAAACGTTATGTAAGCAAGAATATCGTATCTTGAAGTATATCTATAATGATAGGTTTTTACAGAAATTTGAAAAAACCGAAAAATCACGACAGTAAACCGCCATTTTCTGACTTTAGATTTCTTTCTAAATACTTAGTTATAATGTAAAATCGTTAGCTAAGCTAGATTCTCGTATTTAAAAAAATCTAATGAGAGGTGTTTTGAGAAAATTGAAGAAGCCGAAAAATCACAAGAGTAAAGTGCCATTTTCTGACATTACATTTCGTTCTAAATACTTAGTTCTAATGTAAAATCGTTAGCTAAGCCAGACTCTCGTATTTAAGAAAATCTAATGACAGGTTTTTTCAGAAAATTGAAAAAACCGTAAAATCACGAGAGTAAAGTTCCATTTTCTGACATTACATTTCGTTCTAAATACTTAGTTCTAATGTAAAATCGTTAGCTAAGCCAGATTCTCGTATTTAAGAAAATCTAATGACAGGTTTTTTCAGAAAATTCAAAAAACCGTAAAATCATAAGAGGAAAGTGCCATTTTCTGACATTAGATTTCGTTCTAAATGCTTAATCCCTATGTAAAAGTGTTATTTATGCAAGAATATCGTAGTTTGAGGTAAATCTAATTATAGGTTTTTTCAGAAAATTGAAAAGACCGAAAAATCGCTAGCGTAAAGTGCCATTTTCTGACATTAGATTTCGTTCTAAATGCTTCATCCCGATGTAAAAACGTTATTTAAGCAAGAATATCGTATTTTGAAGTATATCTATAATGATACGTTTTTTCAGAAAATTGAAAAAACCGAAAAATCACAAGAGTAAAGTGCCATTTTCTGACATTACATTTCGTTCTAAATGCTTCATCCCTATGTAAAAACGTTATGTAAGCAAGAATATCGTATCTTGAAGTATATCTATAATGATAGGTTTTTTCAGAAAATTGAAAAAACCGAAAAGTCACAAGAGTAAAGTGACATTTTCTGACATTACATTTCGTTCTAAATACTTAATTCTAATGTAAAATCGTTAGTTAAGCAAGATTCTCGTATTTAAAAAATCTGATGATAGGTTTTTTCAGAAAATTGAAAAAACCGAAAAATCACAAGAGTAAAGTGCCATTTTCTGACATTAGATTTCGTTCTAAATGGTTAATCCCTATGTAAAAACGTTATTGAAGCAAGAATATCGTATTTTGAAGTATATCAATAATGATAGATCCTTTCAGAAAATTGAAAAAACCGAAAAATCACAAGAGTAAAGTGCCATTTTCTGACATTAGATTTCGTTCTAAATGCTTAATCCCTATGTAAAAACGTTATTTAAGCAAGAATATCGTATTTTGAAGAAAATCTAATGATAGGTTTTTACAGAAAGTTGAAAAAACCGAAAAATCACTAGAGTAAAGTGCCATTTTCTGACTTTAGATTTCGTTCTAAATACTTAATTCTAATGTAAAATCGTTAGTTAAGCAAGATTCTCGTATTTAAAAAAATCTAATGAGAGGTGTTTTGAGAAAATTGAAGAAGCCGAAAAATCACAAGAGTAAAGTGCCATTTTCTGACATTACATTTCGTTCTAAATACTTAGTTCTAATGTAAAATCGTTAGCTAAGCCAGACTCTCGTATTTAAGAAAATCTAATGACAGGTTTTTTCAGAAAATTGAAAAAACCGAAAAATCACTAGAGTAAAGCGCCATTTTCTGACTTTAGATTTCGTTCTAAATACTTAATTCTAATGTAAAATCGTTAGCTAAGCCAGATTCTCGTATTTAAGAAAATCTAATGACAGGTTTTTTCAGAAAATTCAAAAAACCGTAAAATCATAAGAGGAAAGTGCCATTTTCTGACATTAGATTTCGTTCTAAATGCTTAATCCCTATGTAAAAGTGTTATTTATGCAAGAATATCGTAGTTTGAGGTAAATCTAATTATAGGTTTTTTCAGAAAATTGAAAAGACCGAAAAATCACTAGCGTAAAGTGCCATTTTCTGACATTAGATTTCGTTCTAAATGCTTCATCCCGATGTAAAAACGTTTTTTAGCAAGAATATCGTATTTTGAAGTATATCTATAATGATACGTTTTTTCAGAAAATTGAAAAAACCGAAAAATCACAAGAGTAAAGTGCCATTTTCTGACATTACATTTCGTTCTAAATGCTTCATCCCTATGTAAAAACGTTATGTAAGCAAGAATATCGTATCTTGAAGTATATCTATAATGATAGGTTTTTTCAGAAAATTGAAAAAACCGAAAAGTCACAAGAGTAAAGTGACATTTTCTGACATTACATTTCGTTCTAAATACTTAATTCTAATGTAAAATCGTTAGTTAAGCAAGATTCTCGTATTTAAAAAATCTGATGATAGGTTTTTTCAGAAAATTGAAAAAACCGAAAAATCACAAGAGTAAAGTGCCATTTTCTGACATTAGATTTCGTTCTAAATGCTTCATCCCTATGTAAAAACGTTATTTATGCAAGAATATCGTATTTTGAAGTATATCTATAATGATAGTTTTTTTCAGAAAATTGAAAAAACCGAAAAATCACAAGAGTAAAGTGCCATTTTCTGACATTAGATTTCGTTCTAAATGCTTAATCCCTATGTAAAAACGTTATTTAAGCAAGAATATCGTATTTTGAAGAAAATCTAATGATAGGTTTTAACAGAAAGTTGAAAAAACCGAAAAATCACTAGAGTAAAGTGCCATTTTCTGACATTAGATTTCGTTCTAAATGCTTCATCCCTATGTAAAAACGTTATGTAAGCAAGAATATCGTATTTTGAAGTAAATCTAATTATAGGTTTTTTCAGAAAATTGAAAAAACCGAAAAATCACAAGAGTAAAGTGCCATTTTCTGACATTAGATTTCGTTCTAAATGCTCAATCCCTATATAAAAACGTTATTTAAGCAAGATTATGGTATTTTGAAGAAAATCTAATGATAGGTTTTTTCAGAAAATTGAAAAAACCGAAAAGTCACAAGAGTAAAGTGACATTTTCTGACATTACATTTCGTTCTAAATACTTAATTCTAATGTAAAATCGTTAGTTAAGCAAGATTCTCACGCCTAGAGCCCCCCCCGAGTAGCTGATACTAGGCGGGCGGCGGGTGTACCGGACCATACCGGTTTAATTGCCCGCCGCCCGCCAACCGAGGATGCCCTATTTTAAAGTGGGGGCGACAAAACCGACGCCCCCGACGGCCGCTGGTGCGGCCGTCGTGAAGAGGCGGTGTGGGGTGCGGTCCCCCGCACCGCCGAATCAAGATGATTCATGGGGGGGAGGATTAATCTCCCCCCGGGACGCGGCCGGCCACCGCTCCATCCTGGTGGCCGGCCAGGCGAGGGGGAGCTGCGGTCGTGTTCTTGAAGAGTTCCCGTGGCTCCCCCGTTAATCGCCAGCGCCCTAGGCCGCCGTGGGGGTTTTAGCGGGTCGAACCCCGCACTACCGCCCCTCCGCCCTTCGGGCGGAGCGGGGGTGTCTGACCTGCAGATTTCCCCCACGTTAAAAAAAAAAAAAAAAAAAAAAAAAAAAAAAGTTAAGCAAGATTCTCGTATTTAAAAAATCTGATGATAGGTTTTTTCAGAAAATTGAAAAAACCGAAAAATCACAAGAGTAAAGTGCCATTTTCTGACATTAGATTTCGTTCTAAATGGTTAATCCCTATGTAAAAACGTTATTGAAGCAAGAATATCGTATTTTGAAGTATATCAATAATGATAGATCCTTTCAGAAAATTGAAAAAACCGAAAAATCACAAGAGTAAAGTGCCATTTTCTGACATTAGATTTCGTTCTAAATGCTTAATCCCTATGTAAAAACGTTATTTAAGCAAGAATATCGTATTTTGAAGAAAATCTAATGATAGGTTTTTACAGAAAGTTGAAAAAACCGAAAAATCACTAGAGTAAAGCGCCATTTTCTGACATTAGATTTCGTTCTAAATACTTAATTCTAATGTAAAATCGTTAGTTAAGCAAGATTCTCGTATTTAAAAAAATCTAATGAGAGGTGTTTTGAGAAAATTGAAGAAGCCGAAAAATCACAAGAGTAAAGTGCCATTTTCTGACATTACATTTCGTTCTAAATACTTAGTTCTAATGTAAAATCGTTAGCTAAGCCAGACTCTCGTATTTAAGAAAATCTAATGACAGGTTTTTTCAGAAAATTGAAAAAACCGAAAAATCACTAGAGTAAAGCGCCATTTTCTGACTTTAGATTTCGTTCTAAATACTTAATTCTAATGTAAAATCGTTAGTTAAGCAAGATTCTCGTATTTAAAAAAATCTAATGAGAGGTGTTTTGAGAAAATTGAAGAAGCCGAAAAATCACAAGAGTAAAGTGCCATTTTCTGACATTACATTTCGTTCTAAATACTTAGTTCTAATGTAAAATCGTTAGCTAAGCCAGACTCTCGTATTTAAGAAAATCTAATGACAGGTTTTTTCAGAAAATTGAAAAAACCGTAAAATCATAAGAGGAAAGTGCCATTTTCTGACATTAGATTTCGTTCTAAATGCTTAATCCCTATGTAAAAGTGTTATCTAAGCAAGAATATCGTAGTTTGAGGTAAATCTAATTATAGGTTTTTTCAGAAAATTGAAAAATCCGTAAAATCGCTAGAGTAAAGTGCCATTTTCTGACATTAGATTTCGTTCTAAATGCTTCATCCCTATGTAAAAACGTTATGTAAGCAAGAATATCGTATTTTGAAGTAAATCTAATTATAGGTTTTTTCAGAAAATTGAAAAAACCGAAAAATCGCTAGAGTAAAGTGCCATTTTCTGACATTAGATTTCGTTCTAAATACTCAATCCCTATATAAAAACGTTATTTAAGCAAGATTATGGTATTTTGAAGAAAATCTAATGATAGGTTTTTTCAGAAAATTGAGAAAACCGAAAAATCACAAGAGTAAAGTGCCATTTTCTGACATTAGATTTCGTTCTAAATGCTTCATCCCTATGTAAAAATGTTATTTAAGCAAGAATATCGTATTTTGAAGTATATCTATAATGATAGGTTTTTTCAGAAAATTGAAAAAACCGAAAAGTCACAAGAGTAAAGTGACATTTTCTGACATTACATTTCGTTCTAAATACTTAATTCTAATGTAAAATCGTTAGTTAAGCAAGATTCTCGTATTTAAAAAATCTGATGATAGGTTTTTTCAGAAAATTGAAAAAACCGAAAAATCACAAGAGTAAAGTGCCATTTTCTGACATTAGATTTCGTTCTAAATGGTTAATCCCTATGTAAAAACGTTATTGAAGCAAGAATATCGTATTTTGAAGTATATCAATAATGATAGATCCTTTCAGAAAATTGAAAAAACCGAAAAATCACAAGAGTAAAGTGCCATTTTCTGACATTAGATTTCGTTCTAAATGGTTAATCCCTATGTAAAAACGTTATTGAAGCAAGAATATCGTATTTTGAAGAAAATCTAATGATAGGTTTTTACAGAAAGTTGAAAAAACCGAAAAATCACTAGAGTAAAGCGCCATTTTCTGACTTTAGATTTCGTTCTAAATACTTAATTCTAATGTAAAATCGTTAGTTAAGCAAGATTCTCGTATTTAAAAAAATCTAATGAGAGGTGTTTTGAGAAAATTGAAGAAGCCGAAAAATCACAAGAGTAAAGTGCCATTTTCTGACATTACATTTCGTTCTAAATACTTAGTTCTAATGTAAAATCGTTAGCTAAGCCAGACTCTCGTATTTAAGAAAATCTAATGACAGGTTTTTTCAGAAAATTGAAAAAACCGTAAAATCATAAGAGGAAAGTGCCATTTTCTGACATTAGATTTCGTTCTAAATGCTTAATCCCTATGTAAAAGTGTTATCTAAGCAAGAATATCGTAGTTTGAGGTAAATCTAATTATAGGTTTTTTCAGAAAATTGAAAAAACCGTAAAATCGCTAGAGTAAAGTGCCATTTTCTGACATTAGATTTCGTTCTAAATGCTTCATCCCTATGTAAAAACGTTATGTAAGCAAGAATATCGTATTTTGAAGTAAATCTAATTATAGGTTTTTTCAGAAAATTGAAAAAACCGAGAAATCGCTAGAGTAAAGTGCCATTTTCTGACATTAGATTTCGTTCTAAATACTCAATCCCTATGTAAAAACGTTATTTAAGCAAGAATATCGTATCTTGAAGTATATCTATAATGATAGGTTTTTTCAGAAAATTCAAAAAACCGTAAAATCATAAGAGGAAAGTGCCATTTTCTGACATTAGATTTCGTTCTAAATGCTTATTCCCTATGTAAAAGTGTTATCTAAGCAAGAATATCGTATTTTGAAGTATATCTATAATGATAGGTTTTTTCAGAAAATTGAAAAAACCGAAAAGTCACAAGAGTAAAGTGACATTTTCTGACATTACATTTCGTTCTAAATACTTAATTCTAATGTAAAATCGTTAGTTAAGCAAGATTCTCGTATTTAAAAAATCTGATGATAGGTTTTTTCAGAAAATTGAAAAAACCGAAAAATCACAAGTGTAAAGTGCCATTTTCTGACATTAGATTTCGTTCTAAATGCTTCATCCCTATGTAAAAACGTTATTTATGCAAGAATATCGTATTTTGAAGTATATCTATAATGATAGTTTTTTTCAGAAAATTGAAAAAACCGAAAAATCACAAGAGTAAAGTGCCATTTTCTGACATTAGATTTCGTTCTAAATGCTTAATCCCTATGTAAAAACGTTATTTAAGCAAGAATATCGTATTTTGAAGAAAATCTAATGATAGGTTTTTACAGAAAGTTGAAAAAACCGAAAAATCACTAGAGTAAAGCGCCATTTTCTGACTTTAGATTTCGTTCTAAATACTTAATTCTGATGTAAAATCGTTAGTTAAGCAAGATTCTCGTATTTAAAAAAATCTAATGAGAGGTGTTTTGAGAAAATTGAAGAAGCCGAAAAATCACAAGAGTAAAGTGCCATTTTCTGACATTACATTTCGTTCTAAATACTTAGTTCTAATGTAAAATCGTTAGCTAAGCCAGACTCTCGTATTTAAGAAAATCTAATGACAGGTTTTTTCAGAAAATTGAAATAACCGTAAAATCATAAGAGGAAAGTGCCATTTTCTGACATTAGATTTCGTTCTAAATGCTTAATCCCTATGTAAAAGTGTTATCTAAGCAAGAATATCGTAGTATGAGGTAAATCTAATTATAGGTTTTTTCAGAAAATTGAAAAAACCGTAAAATCGCTAGAGTAAAGTGCCATTTTCTGACATTAGATTTCTTTCTAAATGCTTCATCCCTATGTAAAAACGTTATTTAAGCAAGAATATCGTATCTTGAAGTATATCTATAATGATAGGTTTTTTCAGAAAATTCAAAAAACCGTAAAATCATAAGAGGATAGTGCCATTTTCTGACATTAGATTTCGTTCTAAATGCTTAATCCCTATGTAAAAGTGTTATCTAAGCAAGAATATCGTAGTTTGAGGTAAATCTAATTATAGGTTTTTTCAGAAAATTGAAAAAACCGTAAAATCGCTAGAGTAAAGTGCCATTTTCTGACATAAGATTTCGTTCTAAATGCTTCATCCCTATGTAAAAACGTTATGTAAGCAAGAATATCGTATTTTGAAGTAAATCTAATTATAGGTTTTTTCAGAAAATTGAAAAAACCGAAAAATCGCTAGAGTAAAGTGCCATTTTCTGACATTAGATTTCGTTCTAAATGCTCAATCCCTATATAAAAACGTTATTTAAGCAAGATTATGGTATTTTGAAGAAAATCTAATGATAGGTTTTTTCAGAAAATTGAGAAAACCGAAAAATCACAAGAGTAAAGTGCCATTTTCTGACATTAGATTTCGTTCTAAATGCTTCATCCCTATGTAAAAATGTTATTTAAGCAAGAATATCGTATTTTGAAGTATATCTATAATGATAGGTTTTTTCAGAAAATTGAAAAAACCGAAAAGTCACAAGAGTAAAGTGACATTTTCTGACATTACATTTCGTTCTAAATACTTAATTCTAATGTAAAATCGTTAGTTAAGCAAGATTCTCGTATTTAAAAAATCTGATGATAGGTTTTTTCAGAAAATTGAAAAAACCGAAAAATCACAAGAGTAAAGTGCCATTTTCTGACATTAGATTTCGTTCTAAATGCTTAATCCCTATGTAAAAACGTTATTTAAGCAAGAATATCGTATTTTGAAGAAAATCTAATGATAGGTTTTTACAGAAAGTTGAAAAAACCGAAAAATCACTAGAGTAAAGTGCCATTTTCTGACATTAGATTTCGTTCTAAATGCTGCACCCTATGTAAAAACGTTATGTAAGCAAGAATATCGTATTTTGAAGTAAATCTAATTATAGGTTTTTTCAGAAAATTGAAAAAACCGAAAAATCACAAGAGTAAAGTGCCATTTTCTGACATTAGATTTCGTTCTAAATGCTCAATCCCTATATAAAAACGTTATTTAAGCAAGATTATGGTATTTGGAAGAAAATCTAATGATAGGTTTTTTCAGAAAATTGAAAAAACCGAAAAGTCACAAGAGTAAAGTGACATTTTCTGACATTACATTTCGTTCTAAATACTTAATTCTAATGTAAAATCGTTAGTTAAGCAAGATTCTCGTATTTAAAAAATCTGATGATAGGTTTTTTCAGAAAATTGAAAAAACCGAAAAATCACAAGAGTAAAGTGCCATTTTCTGACATTAGATTTCGTTCTAAATGGTTAATCCCTATGTAAAAACGTTATTGAAGCAAGAATATCGTATTTTGAAGTATATCAATAATGATAGATCCTTTCAGAAAATTGAAAAAACCGAAAAATCACAAGAGTAAAGTGCCATTTTCTGACATTAGATTTCGTTCTAAATGCTTAATCCCTATGTAAAAACGTTATTTAAGCAAGAATATCGTATTTTGAAGAAAATCTAATGATAGGTTTTTACAGAAAGTTGAAAAAACCGAAAAATCACTAGAGTAAAGCGCCATTTTCTGACTTTAGATTTCGTTCTAAATACTTAATTCTAATGTAAAATCGTTAGTTAAGCAAGATTCTCGTATTTAAAAAATCTGATGATAGGTTTTTTCAGAAAATTGAAAAAACCGAAAAATCACAAGAGTAAAGTGCCATTTTCTGACATTAGATTTCGTTCTAAATGGTTAATCCCTATGTAAAAACGTTATTGAAGCAAGAATATCGTATTTTGAAGTATATCAATAATGATAGATCCTTTCAGAAAATTGAAAAAACCGAAAAATCACAAGAGTAAAGTGCCATTTTCTGACATTAGATTTCGTTCTAAATGCTTAAACCCTATGTAAAAACGTTATTTAAGCAAGAATATCGTATTTTGAAGAAAATCTAATGATAGGTTTTTACAGAAAGTTGAAAAAACCGAAAAATCACTAGAGTAAAGCGCCATTTTCTGACTTTAGATTTCGTTCTAAATACTTAATTCTAATGTAAAATCGTTAGTTAAGCAAGATTCTCGTATTTAAAAAAATCTAATGAGAGGTGTTTTGAGAAAATTGAAGAAGCCGAAAAATCACAAGAGTAAAGTGCCATTTTCTGACATTACATTTCGTTCTAAATACTTAGTTCTAATGTAAAATCGTTAGCTAAGCCAGACTCTCGTATTTAAGAAAATCTAATGACAGGTTTTTTCAGAAAATTGAAAAAACCGAAAAATCACTAGAGTAAAGCGCCATTTTCTGACTTTAGATTTCGTTCTAAATACTTAATTCTAATGTAAAATCGTTAGTTAAGCAAGATTCTCGTATTTAAAAAAATCTAATGAGAGGTGTTTTGAGAAAATTGAAGAAGCCGAAAAATCACAAGAGTAAAGTGCCATTTTCTGACATTACATTTCGTTCTAAATACTTAGTTCTAATGTAAAATCGTTAGCTAAGCCAGACTCTCGTATTTAAGAAAATCTAATGACAGGTTTTTTCAGAAAATTGAAAAAACCGTAAAATCATAAGAGGAAAGTGCCATTTTCTGACATTAGATTTCGTTCTAAATGCTTAATCCCTATGTAAAAGTGTTATCTAAGCAAGAATATCGTAGTTTGAGGTAAATCTAATTATAGGTTTTTTCAGAAAATTGAAAAAACCGTAAAATCGCTAGAGTAAAGTGCCATTTTCTGACATTAGATTTCGTTCTAAATGCTTCATCCCTATGTAAAAACGTTATGTAAGCAAGAATATCGTATTTTGAAGTAAATCTAATTATAGGTTTTTTCAGAAAATTGAAAAAACCGAGAAATCGCTAGAGTAAAGTGCCATTTTCTGACATTAGATTTCGTTCTAAATGCTTCAACCCTATGTAAAAACGTTATTTATGCAAGAATATCGTATTTTGAAGTATATCTATAATGATAGTTTTTTTCAGAAAATTGAAAAAACCGAAAAATCACAAGAGTAAAGTGCCATTTTCTGACATTAGATTTCGTTCTAAATGCTTAATCCCTATGTAAAAACGTTATTTAAGCAAGAATATCGTATTTTGAAGAAAATCTAATGATAGGTTTTTACAGAAAGTTGAAAAAACCGAAAAATCACTAGAGTAAAGCGCCATTTTCTGACTTTAGATTTCGTTCTAAATACTTAATTCTGATGTAAAATTGTTAGTTAAGCAAGATTCTCGTATTTAAAAAAATCTAATGAGAGGTGTTTTGAGAAAATTGAAGAAGCCGAAAAATCACAAGAGTAAAGTGCCATTTTCTGACATTACATTTCGTTCTAAATACTTAGTTCTAATGTAAAATCGTTAGCTAAGCCAGACTCTCGTATTTAAGAAAATCTAATGACAGGTTTTTTCAGAAAATTGAAAAAACCGTAAAATCATAAGAGGAAAGTGCCATTTTCTGACATTAGATTTCGTTCTAAATGCTTAATCCCTATGTAAAAGTGTTATCTAAGCAAGAATATCGTAGTATGAGGTAAATCTAATGATAGGTTTTTTCAGAAAATTGAGAAAACCGAAAAATCACAAGAGTAAAGTGCCATTTTCTGACATTAGATTTCGTTCTAAATGCTTCATCCCTATGTAAAAATGTTATTTAAGCAAGAATATCGTATTTTGAAGTATATCTATAATGATAGGTTTTTTCAGAAAATTGAAAAAACCGAAAAGTCACAAGAGTAAAGTGACATTTTCTGACATTACATTTCGTTCTAAATACTTAATTCTAATGTAAAATCGTTAGTTAAGCAAGATTCTCGTATTTAAAAAATCTGATGATAGGTTTTTTCAGAAAATTGAAAAAACCGAAAAATCACAAGAGTAAAGTGCCATTTTCTGACATTAGATTTCGTTCTAAATGCTTCATCCCTATGTAAAAACGTTATTTATGCAAGAATATCGTATTTTGAAGTATATCTATAATAATAGTTTTTTTCAGAAAATTGAAAAAACCGAAAAATCACAAGAGTAAAGTGCCATTTTCTGACATTAGATTTCGTTCTAAATGCTTAATCCCTATGTAAAAACGTTATTTAAGCAAGAATATCGTATTTTGAAGAAAATCTAATGATAGGTTTTTACAGAAAGTTGAAAAAACCGAAAAATCACTAGAGTAAAGCGCCATTTTCTGACTTTAGATTTCGTTCTAAATACTTAATTCTGATGTAAAATCGTTAGTTAAGCAAGATTCTCGTATTTAAAAAAATCTAATGAGAGGTGTTTTGAGAAAATTGAAGAAGCCGAAAAATCACAAGAGTAAAGTGCCATTTTCTGACATTACATTTCGTTCTAAATACTTAGTTCTAATGTAAAATCGTTAGCTAAGCCAGACTCTCGTATTTAAGAAAATCTAATGACAGGTTTTTTCAGAAAATTGAAAAAACCGTAAAATCATAAGAGGAAAGTGCCATTTTCTGACATTAGATTTCGTTCTAAATGCTTAATCCCTATGTAAAAGTGTTATCTAAGCAAGAATATCGTAGTATGAGGTAAATCTAATTATAGGTTTTTTCAGAAAATTGAAAAAACCGTAAAATCGCTAGAGTAAAGTGCCATTTTCTGACATTAGATTTCGTTCTAAATGCTTCATCCCTATGTAAAAACGTTATTTAAGCAAGAATATCGTATCTTGAAGTATATCTATAATGATAGGTTTTTTCAGAAAATTCAAAAAACCGTAAAATCATAAGAGGAAAGTGCCATTTTCTGACATTAGATTTCGTTCTAAATGCTTAATCCCTATGTAAAAGTGTTATCTAAGCAAGAATATCGTAGTTTGAGGTAAATCTAATTATAGGTTTTTTCAGAAAATTGAAAAGACCGAAAAATCGCTAGCGTAAAGTGCCATTTTCTGACATTAGATTTCGTTCTAAATGCTTCATCCCTATGTAAAAACGTTATTTAAGCAAGAATATCGTATTTTGAAGTATATCTATAATGATACGTTTTTTCAGAAAATTGAAAAAACCGAAAAATCACAAGAGTAAAGTGCCATTTTCTGACATTAGATTTCGTTCTAAATGCTTAATCCCTATGTAAAAACGTTATTTAAGCAAGAATATCGTATTTTGAAGAAAATCTAATGATAGGTTTTTACAGAAAGTTGAAAAAACCGAAAAATCACTAGAGTAAAGCGCCATTTTCTGACTTTAGATTTCGTTCTAAATACTTAATTCTAATGTAAAATCGTTAGTTAAGCAAGATTCTCGTATTTAAAAAAATCTAATGAGAGGTGTTTTCAGAAAATTGAAGAAGCCGAAAAATCACAAGAGTAAAGTGCCATTTTCTGACATTACATTTCGTTCTAAATACTTAGTTCTAATGTAAAATCGTTATCTAAGCCAGATTCTCGTATTTAAGAAAATCTAATGACAGGTTTTTTCAGAAAATTGAAAAAACCGTAAAATCATAAGAGGAAAGTGCCATTTTCCGACATTAGATTTCGTTCTAAATGCTTAATCCCTATGTAAAAGTGTTATCTAAGCAAGAATATCGTAGTTTGAGGTCAATCTAATTATAGGTTTTTTCAGAAAATTGAAAAAACCGTAAAATCGCTAGAGTAAAGTGCCATTTTCTGACATTAGATTTCGTTCTAAATGCTTCATCCCTATGTAAAAACGTTATTTATGCAAAAATATCGTATTTTGAAGTATATCTAATGATAGGTTTTTTCAGAAAATTGAAAAAACCGTAAAATCATAAGAGGAAAGTGCCATTTTCTGACATTAGATTTCGTTCTAAATGCTTAATCCCTATGTAAAAGTGTTATTTAAGCAAGAATATCGTAGTTTGAGGTAAATCTAATTATAGGTTTTTTCAGAAAATTGAAAAAACCGAAAAATCGCTACAGTAAAGTGCCATTTTCTGACATTAGATTTCGTTCTAAATGCTCAATCCCTATATAAAAACGTTATTTAAGCAAGATTATGGTATTTTGAAGAAAATCTAATGATAGGCTTTTTCAGAAAATTGAGAAAACCGAAAAATCACGAGAGTAAAGTGCCATTTTCTGACATTAGATTTCGTTCTAAATACTTAATTCTAATGTAAAATCGTTAGTTAAGCAAGATTCTCGTATTTAAAAAAATCTAATGAGAGGTGTTTTCAGAAAATTGAAGATGCCGAAAAATCACAAGAGTAAAGTGCCATTTTCTGACATTACATTTCGTTCTAAATACATAGTTCTAATGTAAAATCGTTAGCTAAGCCAGATTCTCGTATTTAAGAAAATCTAATGACAGGTTTTTTCAGAAAATTGAGAAAACCGAAAAATCACAAGAGTAAAGTGCCATTTTCTGACATTAGATTTCGTTCTAAATGCTTCATCCCTATGTAAAAACGTTATTTAAGCAATAATATCGTATTTTGAAGAAAATCTAATGATAGGTTTTTACAGAAATTTGAAAAAACCGAAAAATCACTACAGTAAACCGCCATTTTCTGACTTTAGATTTCGTTCTAAATACTTAGTTCTAATGTAAAATCGTTAGCTAAGCTAGATTCTCGTATTTAAGAAAATCTAATAACAGGTTTCTTCAGAAAATTGAAAAGACCGTAAATTCATAAGAGGAAAGTGCCATTTTCTGACATTAGATTTCGTTCTAACTTCTTAATCCCTATGAAAAAGCGTTATTTAAGCAAGAATATCGTAGTTTGAGGTAAATCTAATTATAGGTTTTTTCAGAAAATTGAGAAAACCGAAAAATCGCTAGAGTAAAGTGCCATTTTCTGACATTAGATTTCGTTCGAAATGCTTCATCCCTATGTAAAAACGTTATTTAAGCAAGAATATCGTATTTTGATGTATATCTATAATGATAGGTTTTTTCAGAAAATTGAAAAAACCGTAAAATCACAAGAGTAAAGTGCCATTTTCTGACATTAGATTTCGTTCTAAATGCATCATCCCTATGTAGAAACGTTATTTAAGCAAGAATATCGTATTTTGAAGTATATCTATAATGATACGTTTTTTCAGAAAATTGAAAAAACCGAAAAATCACAAGAGTAAAGTGCCATTTTCTGACATTACATTTCGTTCTAAATGCTTCATCCCTATGTAAAAACGTTATGTAAGCAAGAATATCGTATCTTGAAGTATATCTATAATGATAGGTTTTTTCAGAAAATTGAAAAAACCGTAAAATCACAAGAGTAAAGTGCCATTTTCTGACATTAGATTTCGTTCTAAATACTTAACCCCTATGTAAAAACGTTATTTAAGCAAGAATATCGTATTTTGAAGAAAATCTAATGATAGGTTTTTACAGAAAGTTGAAAAAACCGAAAAATCACTAGAGTAAAGCGCCATTTTCTGACTTTAGATTTCGTTCTAAATACTTAATTCTAATGTAAAATCGTTAGTTAAGCAAGATTCTCGTATTTAAAAAAATCTAATGAGAGGTGTCTTCAGAAAATTGAAGAAGCCGAAAAATCACAAGAGTAAAGTGCCATTTTCTGACATTACATTTCGTTCTAAATACTTAGTTCTAATGTAAAATCGTTAGCTAAGCCAGATTCTCGTATTTAAGAAAATCTAATGACAGGTTTTTTCAGAAAATTGAAAAAACCGTAAAATCATAAGAGGAAAGTGCCATTTTCCGACATTAGATTTCGTTCTAAATGCTTAATCCCTATGTAAAAGTGTTATCTAAGCAAGAATATCGTAGTTTGAGGTAAATATAATTATAGGTTTTTTCAGAAAATTGAAAAAGCGTAAAATCGCTGGAGTAAAGTGCCATTTTCTGACATTAGATTTCGTTCTAAATGCTTCATCCCTATGTAAAAACGTTATCTAAGCAAGAATATCGTATTTTGAAGTATATCTAATGATAGGTTTTTTCAGAAAATTGAAAAAACCGTAAAATCATCAGAGGAAAGTGCCATTTTCTGACATTAGATTTCGTTCTAAATGCTTAATCCCTATGTAAAAGTGTTATTTAAGCAAGAATATCGTAGTTTGTGGTAAATCTAATTATAGGTTTTTTCAGAAAATTGAAAAAACCGAAAAATCGCTACAGTAAAGTGCCATTTTCTGACATTAGATTTCGTTCTAAATGCTCAATCCCTATATAAAAACGTTATTTAAGCAAGATTATGGTATTTTGAAGAAAATCTAATGATAGGTTTTTTCAGAAAATTGAGAAAACCGAAAAATCACAAGAGTAAAGTGCCATTTTATGACATTAGATTTCGTTCTAAATGCTTCATCCCTATGTAAAAACGCTATTTAAGCAATAATATCGTATTTTGAAGAAAATCTAATGATAGGTTTTTACAGAAATTTGAAAAAACCGAAAAATCACTACAGTAAACCGCCATTTTCTGACTTTAGATTTCGTTCTAAATACTTAGTTCTAATGTAAAATCGTTAGCTAAGCTAGATTCTCGTATTTAAGAAAATCTAATGACAGGTTTTTTCAGAAAATTGAAAAAACCGTAAAATCATAAGAGGAAAGTGCCATTTTCTGACATTAGATTTCGTTCTAAATGCTTCATCCCTATGTAGAAACGTTATTTAAGCAAGAATATCGTATTTTGAAGTATATCTATAATGATAGGTTTTTTCAGAAAATTGAAAAAACCGTAAAATCACAAGAGTAAAGTGCCATTTTCTGACATTAGATTTCGTTCTAAATGCTTAATTCCTATGTAAAAGTGTTATTTAAGCAAGAATATCGTAGTTTGAGGTAAATCTAATTATAGGTTTTTTCAGAAAATTGAAAAAACCGAAAAACCGCTAGAGTAAAGTGCCATTTTCTGACATTAGATTTCGTTCTAAATTCTTCATCCCTATGTAAAAACGTTATTGAAGCAAGAATATCGTATTTTGAAGTATATCTAATAATAGGTTCTTTCAGAAAATTGAAAAAACCGTAAAATCACGAGAGTAAAGTTCCATTTTCTGACATTACATTTCGTTCTAAATACTTAGATCTAATGTAAAATCGTTAGCTAAGCCAGATTCTCGTATTTAAGAAAATCTAATGACAGGTTTTTTCAGAAAATTCAAAAAACCGTAAAATCATAAGAGGAAGTGCCATTTTCTGACATTAGATTTCGTTCTAAATGCTTAATTCCTATGTAAAAGTGTTATTTAAGCAAGAATATCGTAGTTTGAGGTAAATCTAATTATAGGTTTTTTCAGAAAATTGAAAAAACCGAAAAACCGCTAGAGTAAAGTGCCATTTTCTGACATTAGATTTCGTTCTAAATTCTTCATCCCTATGTAGAAACGTTATTGAAGCAAGAATATCGTATTTTGAAGTATATCTAATAATAGGTTCTTTCAGAAAATTGAAAAAACCGTAAAATCACGAGAGTAAAGTTCCATTTTCTGACATTACATTTCGTTCTAAATACTTAGATCTAATGTAAAATCGTTAGCTAAGCCAGATTCTCGTATTTAAGAAAATCTAATGACAGGTTTTTTCAGAAAATTCAAAAAACCGTAAAATCATAAGAGGAAGTGCCATTTTCTGACATTAAATTTCGTTCTAAATGCTTAATTCCTCTGTAAAAGTGTTATTTAAGCAAGAATATCGTAGTTTGAGGTAAATCTAATTATAGGTTTTTTCAGAAAATTGAAAAAACCGAAAAACCGCTAGAGTAAAGTGCCATTTTCTGACATTAGATTTCGTTCTAAATTCTTCATCCCTATGTAAAAACGTTATTGAAGCAAGAATATCGTATTTTGAAGTATATCTAATAATAGGTTCTTTCAGAAAATTGAAAAAACCGTAAAATCACGAGAGTAAAGTTCCATTTTCTGACATTACATTTCGTTCTAAATACTTAGTTCTAATGTAAAATCGTTAGCTAAGCCAGATTCTCGTATTTGAGAAAATCTAATGACAGGTTTTTTCAGAAAATTCAAAAACCGTAAAATCATAAGAGGAAAGTGCCATTTTCTGACATTAGATTTCGTTCTAAATGCTTAATCCCTATGTAAAAGTGTTATTTATGCAAGAATATCGTAGTTTGAGGTAAATCTAATTATAGGTTTTTTCAGAAAATTGAAAAGACCGAGAAATCGCTAGCGTAAAGTGCCATTTTCTGACATTAGATTTCGTTCTAAATGCTTCATCCCTATGTAAAAACGTTATGTAAGCAAGAATATCGTATTTTGAAGTACATCTAATTATAGGTTTTTTCAGAAAATTGAAAAAACCGAAAAATCGCTAGAGTAAAGTGCCATTTTCTGACATTAGATTTCGTTCTAAATGCTTCATCCGTATGTAAAAACGTTATTTAAGCAAGAATATCGTATTTTGAAGTATATGTATAATGATAGGTTTTTTCAGAAAATTGAAAAAACCGAAAAGTCACAAGAGTAAAGTGACATTTTCTGACATTACATTTCGTTCTAAATACTTAATTCTAATGTAAAATCGTTAGTTAAGCAAGATTCTCGTATTTAAAAAATCTGATGATAGGTTTTTTCAGAAAATTGAAAAAACCGAAAAATCACAGGAGTAAAGTGCCATTTTCTGACATTACATTTCGTTCTAAATACTTAGTTCTAATGTAAAATCGTTAGCTAAGCCAGATTCTCCTATTTAAGAACATCTAATGACAGGTTTTTTCAGAAAATTGAAAAAACCGTAAAATCATAAGAGGAAAGTGCCATTTTCTGACATTAGATTTCGTTCTAAATGCTTAATCCCTATGTAAAAGTATTATCTAAGCAAGAATATTGTAGTTTGAGGTAAATCTAATTATAGGTTTTTTCAGAAAATTGAAAAAACCGTAAAATCGCTAGAGTAAAGTGCCATTTTCTGACATTAGATTTCGTTCTAAATGCTTCATCCCTATGTAAAAACGTTATGTAAGCAAGAATATCGTATTTTGAAGTAAATCTAATTATAGGTTTTTTCAGAAAATTGAAAAAACCGTAAAATCACGAGAGTAAAGTTCCATTTTCTGACATTACATTTCGTTCTAAATACTTAGTTCTAATGTAAAATCGTTAGCTAAGCCAGATTCTCGTATTTAAGAAAATCTAATGACAGGTTTTTTCAGAAAATTCAAAAAACCGTAAAATCATAAGAGGAAAGTGCCATTTTCTGACATTAGATTTCGTTCTAAATGCTTAATTCCTATGTAAAAGTGTTATTTAAGCAAGAATATCGTAGTTTGAGGTAAATCTAATTATAGGTTTTTTCAGAAAATTGAAAAAACCGAAAAACCGCTAGAGTAAAGTGCCATTTTCTGACATTAGATTTCGTTCTAAATGCTTCATCCCTATGTAAAAACGTTATTGAAGCAAGAATATCGTATTTTGAAGTATATCTAATAATAGGTTCTTTCAGAAAATTGAAAAAACCGTAAAATCACGAGAGTAAAGTTCCATTTTCTGACATTACATTTCGTTCTAAATACTTAGTTCTAATGTAAAATCGTTAGCTAAGCCAGATTCTCGTATTTAAGAAAATCTAATGACAGGTTTTTTCAGAAAATTCAAAAAACCGTAAAATCATAAGAGGAAAGTGCCATTTTCTGACATTAGATTTCGTTCTAAATGTTTAATCCCTATGTAAAAACGTTATTGAAGCAAGAATATCGTATTTTAAAGTATATCAATAATGATAGGTCCTTTCAGAAAATTGAAAAATCCGAAAAATCACAAGAGTAAAGTGCCATTTTCTGACATTAGATTTCGTTCTAAATGCTTAATCCCTATGTAAAAACGTTATTTAAGCAAGAATATCGTATTTTGAAGTATATCTATAATGATAGGTTTTTTCAGAAAATTGAAAAAACCGAAAAATCACTACAGTAAACCGCCATTTTCTGACTTTAGATTTCGTTCTAAATACTTAGTTCTAATGTAAAATCGTTAGCTAAGCTAGATTCTCGTATTTAAGAAAATCTAACGACAGGTTTTTTCAGAAAATTGAAAAAACCGTAAAATCATTAGAGGAAAGTGCCATTTTCTGACATTAGATTTCGTTCTAAATGCTTCATCCCTATGTAGAAACGTTATTTAAGCAAGAATATCGTATTTTGAAGTATATCTATAATGATAGGTTTTTTCAGAAAATTGAAAAAACCGTAAAATCACAAGAGTAAAGTGCCATTTTCTGACATTAGATTTCGTTCTAAATGTTTAATCCCTATGTAAAAACGTTATTGAAGCAAGAATATCGTATTTTGAAGTATATCAATAATGATAGGTCCTTTCAGAAAATTGAAAAAACCGAAAAATCACAGGAGTAAAGTGCCATTTTCTGACATTAGATTTCGTTCTAAATGCTTCATCCCTATGTAAAAACGTTATTTAAGCAAGAATATCGTATTTTGAAGTATATCTATAATGTTAGGTTTTTTCAGAAAATTGAAAAAACCGTAAAATCATAAGAGGAAAGTGCCATTTTCTGACATTAGATTTCGTTCTAAATGCTTAATCCCTATGTAAAAGTGTTATTTAAGCAAGAATATCGTAGTTTGAGGTAAATCTAATTATAGGTTTTTTCAGAAAATTGAAAAAACCGAAAAATCGCTACAGTAAAGTGCCATTTTCTGACATTAGATTTCGTTCTAAATGCTCAATCCCTATATAAAAACGTTATTTAAGCAAGATTATGGTATTTTGAAGAAAATCTAATGATAGGTTTTTTCAGAAAATTGAGAAAACCGAAAAATCACGAGAGTAAAGTGCCATTTTCTGACATTAGATTTCGTTCTAAATGCTTCATCCCTATGTAAAAACGTTATTTAAGCAAGAATATCGTATTTTGAAGTATATCTATAATGATAGGTTTTTTCAGAAAATTGAAAAAACCGAAAAGTCACAAGAGTAAAGTGACATTTTCTGACATTACATTTCGTTCTAAATAATTAATTCTAATGTAAAATCGTTAGTTAAGCAAGATTCTCGTATTTAAAAAATCTGATGATAGGTTTTTTCAGAAAATTGAAAAAACCGAAAAATCACAGGAGTAAAGTGCCATTTTCTGACATTAGGTTTCGTTCTAAATGCATAATCCCTATGTAAAAACGTTATTTAAGCAAGAATATCGTATTTTGAAGAAAATCTAATGATAGGTTTTTACAGAAAGTTGAAAAAACCGAAAAATTACTAGAGTAAAGCGCCATTTTCTGACATTAGATTTCGTTCTCAATACTTAATTCTAATGTAAAATCGTTAGTTAAGCAAGATTCTCGTATTTAAAAAAATCTAATGAGAGGTGTTTTCAGAAAATTGAAGAAGCCGAAAAATCACAAGAGTAAAGTGCCATTTTCTGACATTAGATTTCGTTCTAAATGCTCAATCCCTATATAAAAACGTTATTTAAGCAAGATTATGGTATTTTGAAGAAAATCTAATGATAGGTTTTTTCAGAAAATTGAGAAAACCGAAAAATCACAAGAGTAAAGTGCCATTTTCTGACATTAGATTTCGTTCTAAATGCTTCATCCGTATGTAAAAACGTTATTTAAGCAAGAATATCGTATTTTGAAGTATATGTATAATGATAGGTTTTTTCAGAAAATTGAAAAAACCGAAAAGTCACAAGAGTAAAGTGACATTTTCTGACATTACATTTCGTTCTAAATACTTAATTCTAATGTAAAATCGTTAGTTAAGCAAGATTCTCGTATTTAAAAAATCTGATGATAGGTTTTTTCAGAAAATTGAAAAAACCGAAAAATCACAGGAGTAAAGTGCCATTTTCTGACATTACATTTCGTTCTAAATACTTAGTTCTAATGTAAAATCGTTAGCTAAGCCAGATTCTCGTATTTAAGAACATCTAATGACAGGTTTTTTCAGAAAATTGAAAAAACCGTAAAATCATAAGAGGAAAGTGCCATTTTCTGACATTAGATTTCGTTCTAAATGCTTAATCCCTATGTAAAAGTGTTATCTAAGCAAGAATATTGTAGTTTGAGGTAAATCTAATTATAGGTTTTTTCAGAAAATTGAAAAAACCGTAAAATCGCTAGAGTAAAGTGCCATTTTCTGACATTAGATTTCGTTCTAAATGCTTCATCCCTATGTAAAAACGTTATGTAAGCAAGAATATCGTATTTTGAAGTAAATCTAATTGTAGGTTTTTTCAGAAAATTGAAAAAACCGTAAAATCACGAGAGTAAAGTTCCATTTTCTGACATTACATTTCGTTCTAAATACTTAGTTCTAATGTAAAATCGTTAGCTAAGCCAGATTCTCGTATTTAAGAAAATCTAATGACAGGTTTTTTCAGAAAATTCAAAAAACCGTAAAATCATAAGAGGAAAGTGCCATTTTCTGACATTAGATTTCGTTCTAAATGTTTAATCCCTATGTAAAAACGTTATTGAAGCAAGAATATCGTATTTTAAAGTATATCAATAATGATAGGTCCTTTCAGAAAATTGAAAAATCCGAAAAATCACAAGAGTAAAGTGCCATTTTCTGACATTAGATTTCGTTCTAAATGCTTAATCCCTATGTAAAAACGTTATTTAAGCAAGAATATCGTATTTTGAAGTATATCTATAATGATAGGTTTTTTCAGAAAATTGAAAAAACCGTAAAATCACAAGAGTAAAGTGCCATTTTCTGACATTAGATTTCGTTCTAAATGTTTAATCCCTATGTAAAAACATTATTGAAGCAAGAATATCGTATTTTGAAGTATATCAATAATGATAGGTCCTTTCAGAAAATTGAAAAAACCGAAAAATCACAGGAGTAAAGTGCCATTTTCTGACATTAGATTTCGTTCTAAATGCTTCATCCCTATGTAAAAACGTTATTTAAGCAAGAATATCGTATTTTGAAGTATATCTATAATGATAGGTTTTTTCAGAAAATTGAAAAAACCGTAAAATCATAAGAGGAAAGTGCCATTTTCTGACATTAGATTTCGTTCTAAATGCTTAATCCCTATGTAAAAGTGTTATTTAAGCAAGGATATCGTAGTTTGAGGTATATCTAATTATAGGTTTTTTCAGAAAATTGAAAAAACCGAAAAATCGCTACAGTAAAGTGCCATTTTCTGACATTAGATTTCGTTCTAAATGCTCAATCCCTATATAGAAACGTTATTTAAGCAAGATTATGGTATTTTGAAGAAAATCTAATGATAGGTTTTTTCAGAAAATTGAGAAAACCGAAAAATCACGAGAGTAAAGTGCCATTTTCTGACATTAGATTTCGTTCTAAATGCTTCATCCCTATGTAGAAACGTTATTTAAGCAAGAATATCGTATTTTGAAGTATATCTATAATGATAGGTTTTTTCAGAAAATTGAAAAAACCGTAAAATCACAAGAGTAAAGTGCCATTTTCTGACATTAGATTTCGTTCTAAATGTTTAATCCCTATGTAAAAACGTTATTGAAGCAAGAATATCGTATTTTGAAGTATATCAATAATGATAGGTCCTTTCAGAAAATTGAAAAAACCGAAAAATCACAGGAGTAAAGTGCCATTTTCTGACATTAGATTTCGTTCTAAATGCTTCATCCCTATGTAAAAACGTTATTTAAGCAAGAATATCGTATTTTGAAGTATATCTATAATGTTAGGTTTTTTCAGAAAATTGAAAAAACCGTAAAATCATAAGAGGAAAGTGCCATTTTCTGACATTAGATTTCGTTCTAAATGCTTAATCCCTATGTAAAAGTGTTATTTAAGCAAGAATATCGTAGTTTGAGGTAAATCTAATTATAGGTTTTTTCAGAAAATTGAAAAAACCGAAAAATCGCTACAGTAAAGTGCCATTTTCTGACATTAGATTTCGTTCTAAATGCTCAATCCCTATATAAAAACGTTATTTAAGCAAGATTATGGTATTTTGAAGAAAATCTAATGATAGGTTTTTTCAGAAAATTGAGAAAACCGAAAAATCACGAGAGTAAAGTGCCATTTTCTGACATTAGATTTCGTTCTAAATGCTTCATCCCTATGTAAAAACGTTATTTAAGCAAGAATATCGTATTTTGAAGTATATCTATAATGATAGGTTTTTTCAGAAAATTGAAAAAACCGAAAAGTCACAAGAGTAAAGTGACATTTTCTGACATTACATTTCGTTCTAAATAATTAATTCTAATGTAAAATCGTTAGTTAAGCAAGATTCTCGTATTTAAAAAATCTGATGATAGGTTTTTTCAGAAAATTGAAAAAACCGAAAAATCACAGGAGTAAAGTGCCATTTTCTGACATTAGGTTTCGTTCTAAATGCATAATCCCTATGTAAAAACGTTATTTAAGCAAGAATATCGTATTTTGAAGAAAATCTAATGATAGGTTTTTACAGAAAGTTGAAAAAACCGAAAAATTACTAGAGTAAAGCGCCATTTTCTGACATTAGATTTCGTTCTCAATACTTAATTCTAATGTAAAATCGTTAGTTAAGCAAGATTCTCGTATTTAAAAAAATCTAATGAGAGGTGTTTTCAGAAAATTGAAGAAGCCGAAAAATCACAAGAGTAAAGTGCCATTTTCTGACATTAGATTTCGTTCTAAATGCTCAATCCCTATATAAAAACGTTATTTAAGCAAGATTATGGTATTTTGAAGAAAATCTAATGATAGGTTTTTTCAGAAAATTGAGAAAACCGAAAAATCACAAGAGTAAAGTGCCATTTTCTGACATTAGATTTCGTTCTAAATGCTTCATCCGTATGTAAAAACGTTATTTAAGCAAGAATATCGTATTTTGAAGTATATGTATAATGATAGGTTTTTTCAGAAAATTGAAAAAACCGAAAAGTCACAAGAGTAAAGTGACATTTTCTGACATTACATTTCGTTCTAAATACTTAATTCTAATGTAAAATCGTTAGTTAAGCAAGATTCTCGTATTTAAAAAATCTGATGATAGGTTTTTTCAGAAAATTGAAAAAACCGAAAAATCACAGGAGTAAAGTGCCATTTTCTGACATTACATTTCGTTCTAAATACTTAGTTCTAATGTAAAATCGTTAGCTAAGCCAGATTCTCGTATTTAAGAACATCTAATGACAGGTTTTTTCAGAAAATTGAAAAAACCGTAAAATCATAAGAGGAAAGTGCCATTTTCTGACATTAGATTTCGTTCTAAATGCTTAATCCCTATGTAAAAGTGTTATCTAAGCAAGAATATTGTAGTTTGAGGTAAATCTAATTATAGGTTTTTTCAGAAAATTGAAAAAACCGTAAAATCGCTAGAGTAAAGTGCCATTTTCTGACATTAGATTTCGTTCTAAATGCTTCATCCCTATGTAAAAACGTTATGTAAGCAAGAATATCGTATTTTGAAGTAAATCTAATTGTAGGTTTTTTCAGAAAATTGAAAAAACCGTAAAATCACGAGAGTAAAGTTCCATTTTCTGACATTACATTTCGTTCTAAATACTTAGTTCTAATGTAAAATCGTTAGCTAAGCCAGATTCTCGTATTTAAGAAAATCTAATGACAGGTTTTTTCAGAAAATTCAAAAAACCGTAAAATCATAAGAGGAAAGTGCCATTTTCTGACATTAGATTTCGTTCTAAATGTTTAATCCCTATGTAAAAACGTTATTGAAGCAAGAATATCGTATTTTAAAGTATATCAATAATGATAGGTCCTTTCAGAAAATTGAAAAATCCGAAAAATCACAAGAGTAAAGTGCCATTTTCTGACATTAGATTTCGTTCTAAATGCTTAATCCCTATGTAAAAACGTTATTTAAGCAAGAATATCGTATTTTGAAGTATATCTATAATGATAGGTTTTTTCAGAAAATTGAAAAAACCGTAAAATCACAAGAGTAAAGTGCCATTTTCTGACATTAGATTTCGTTCTAAATGTTTAATCCCTATGTAAAAACATTATTGAAGCAAGAATATCGTATTTTGAAGTATATCAATAATGATAGGTCCTTTCAGAAAATTGAAAAAACCGAAAAATCACAGGAGTAAAGTGCCATTTTCTGACATTAGATTTCGTTCTAAATGCTTCATCCCTATGTAAAAACGTTATTTAAGCAAGAATATCGTATTTTGAAGTATATCTATAATGATAGGTTTTTTCAGAAAATTGAAAAAACCGTAAAATCATAAGAGGAAAGTGCCATTTTCTGACATTAGATTTCGTTCTAAATGCTTAATCCCTATGTAAAAGTGTTATTTAAGCAAGGATATCGTAGTTTGAGGTATATCTAATTATAGGTTTTTTCAGAAAATTGAAAAAACCGAAAAATCGCTACAGTAAAGTGCCATTTTCTGACATTAGATTTCGTTCTAAATGCTCAATCCCTATATAGAAACGTTATTTAAGCAAGATTATGGTATTTTGAAGAAAATCTAATGATAGGTTTTTTCAGAAAATTGAGAAAACCGAAAAATCACGAGAGTAAAGTGCCATTTTCTGACATTAGATTTCGTTCTAAATGCTTCATCCCTATGTAAAAACGTTATTTAAGCAAGAATATCGTATTTTGAAGTATATCTATAATGATAGGTTTTTTCAGAAAATTGAAAAAACCGTAAAATCACAAGAGTAAAGTGCCATTTTCTGACATTAGATTTCGTTCTAAATGCTCAATCCCTATATAAAAACGTTATTTTAGCAAGAATATCGTATTTTGAAGTATATCAATAGCGATAGGTTTTTTCAGAAAATTGAAAAAACCGTAAAATCACATGAGTAAAGTGCCATTTTCTGACATTAGATTTCGTTCTAAATGCTTAATCCCGATGTAAAAACGTTATTTAAGCAAGAATATCGTATTTTGAAGTATATCTAATAATAGGTTCTTTCAGAAAAATGAAAAAACCGTAAAATCACGAGAGTAAAGTGCCATTTTCTGACATTAGATTTCGTTCTAAATGCTTCATCCCTATGTAAAAACGTTATTTAAGCAAGAATATCGTATTTTGAAGTATATCAATAATGATAGGCTTTTTCAGAAAATTGAAAAAACCGAAAAATCACAAGAGTAAAGTGGAATTTTCTGACATTAGATTTCGATCTAAATGCTTCATCCCTATGTAAAAACGTTATTTAAGCAAGAATATCGTATTTTGAAGTATATCTATAATGATAGGTTTTACAGAAAATTGAAAAAACCGTAAAATCACAAGAGTAAAGTGCCATTTTCTGACATTAGATTTCGTTCTAAATGCTCAATCCCTATATAAAAACGTTATTTTAGCAAGAATATCGTATTTTGAAGTATATCAATAATGATAGGTTTTTTCAGAAAATTGAAAAAACCGAAAAATCATAAGAGTAAGGTGCCATTTTCTGACATTAGATTTCGTTCTAAATGCTTCATCCCTATGCAAAAACGTTATTTAAGCAAGAATATCGTATTTTGAAGTATATCTATAATGATAGGTTTTTTCAGAAAATTGAAAAAACCGTAAAATCACAAGAGTAAAATGCCATTTTCTGACATTACATTTCGTTCTAGATACTTAATTCTAATGTAAAATCGTTAGTTAAGCAAGATTCTCGTATTTAAAAAATCTGATGATAGGTTGTTTCAGAAAATTGAAAAAACCGTAAAATCACAAGAGTAAAGTGCCATTTTCTGACATTAGATTTCGTTCTGAATGCTCAATCCCTATATAAAAACGTTATTTTAGCTGGAATATCGTATTTTGAAGTATATCAATAGTGATAGGTTTTTTCAGAAAATTGAAAAAACCGTAAAATCACAAGAGTAAAGTGCCATTTTCTGACATTAGATTTCGTTCTAAACGCTTCATCCCTATGTAAAAACGTTATTTAAGCAAGAATATCGTATCTTGAAGTATATCTATAGTGATAGGTTTTTTCAGAAAATTGAAAAAACCGTAAAATCACAAGAGTAAAGTGCCATTTTCTGACATTAGATTTCGTTCTAAATGCTCAATCCCTATATAAAAACGTTATTTTAGCAAGAATATCGTATTTTGAAGTATATCAATAGTGATAGGTTTTTTCAGAAAATTGAAAAAACCGTAAAATCACAAGAGTAAAGTGCCATTTTCTGACATTAGATTTCGTTCTAAATGCTTCATCCCTATGTAGAAACATTATTTAAGCAAGAATATCGTATTTTGAAGTATATCTATAGTGATAGGTTTTTTCAGAAAATTGAAAAAACCGTAAAATCACAAGAGTAAAGTGCCATTTTCTGACATTAGATTTCGTTCTAAATGCTTCATCCCTATGTAAAAACGTTATTTAAGCAAGAATATCGTATTTTGAAGTATATCTATAATGATAGGTTTTTTCAGAAAATTGAAAAAACCGAAAAATCACAAGAGTAAAGTGCCATTTTCTGACATTAGATTTCGTTCTAAATGCTTCATCCCTATGTAAAAACGTTATTTAAGCAAGAATATCGTATTTTGAAGTATATCTAATGATAGGTTTTTTCAGAAAATTGAAAAAACCGTAAAATCACAAGAGTAATGTGCCATTTTCTGACATTAGATTTCGTTCTAAATTCTTAATCCCTATGAAAAAGCGTTATTTAAGCAAGAATATCGTATTTTGAAGTATATCTATAATGATAGGTTTTTTCAGAAAATTGAAAAAACCGTAAAATCACAAGAGTAAAGTGCCATTTTCTGACATTAGATTTCGTTCTAAATGCTCAATCCCTATGTAAAAACGTTATTTAAGCAAGAATATCGTAGTTTGAGGTAAATCTAATTATAGGTTTTTTCAGAAAATTGAAAAAACCGAAAAATCGCTAGAGTAAAGTGCCATTTGCTGACATTAGATTTCGTTCTAAATGCTTCATCCCTATGTAAAAACGTTATGTAAGCAAGAATATCGTATCTTGAAGTATATCTATAATGATAGGTTTTTTCAGAAAATTGAAAAAACCGTAAAATCACAAGAGTAAAGTGCCATTTTCTGAAATTAGATTTCGTTCTAAATGCTCAATTCCTATATAAAAATGTTATTTTAGCAAGAATATCGTATTTTGAAGTATATCAATAATGATAGGTTTTTTCAGAAAATTGAAAAAACCGTAAAATCACAAGAGTAAAGTGCCAATTTCTGACATTAGATTTCGTTCTAAATAATTAATCCCTATGTAAAAACGTTATTTAAGCAAGTTTATCGTATTTTGAAGAAAATCTAATGATAGGTTTTTACAGAAAGTTGAGAAAACCGAAAAATCACTAGAGTAAAGCGCCATTTTCTGACTTTAGATTTCGTTCTAAATACTTAATTCTAATGTAAAATCGTTAGTTAAGCAAGATTCTCGTATTTAAAAAAATCTAATGAGAGGTGTTTTCAGAAAATTGAAGAAGCCGAAAAATCACTAGAGTAAAGTGCCATTTTCTGACATTATATTTCGTTCTAAATACTTAATTCTAATGTAGAATCGTTAGCTTATCCAGATTCTCGTATTTAAAAAAATCTAATGACAGGTTTTTTCAGAAAATTGAAAAGACCGTAAAATCATAAGAGGAAAGTGCCATTTTCTGACATTAGATTTCGTTCTAAATGCTTAATCCCTATGTAAAAACGCTATTTAAGCAAGAATATCGGACTTTGAAGAAAATCTAATGATAGATTCTTTCAGACATTTGAAAAAACCGAAAAATCACTAGAGTAAAGCGCCATTTTCTGACATTAGATTTCGTTCTAATAGCTTAATCCCTATATAAAAACGTTATATAAGCAAGAATATCGTACCTTGAAGAAAATCTAATGTTAGGTTTTTTCAGAAATTTGAGAAAACCGAAAAAACACTAGAGTAAAGCGCCTTTTTCTGACATTACATTTCGTTCTAAAAACTTTATTCTAATGTAAAATCGTTATATAAACAAGATTCTCGTATTTAAAAAATCTAATGATAGAGTCTTTCAGAAAATTGAAAAAGCCGAAAAATCACAAGAGTAAAGTGCCATTTTCAGACATTAGATTTCGTTCTAAATGCTTAATCCCTATGTAAAAATGTTATTTAAGCAAGAATATCGTAGTTTGAGGTAAATCTAATTATAGGTTTTTTCAGAAAATTGAAAAACCGAAAAATCACAAGAGTAAAGTGCCATTTTCTGACATTAGATTTCGTTCTAAATGCTTAATCCCTATGTAGAAACGTTATTGAAGCAAGAATATCGTATTTTGAAGTATATCTAATAATAGGTTCTATCAGAAAATTGAAAAAACCGTAAATTCACGAGAGTAAAGTGCCATTTTCTGACATTAGATTTCGTTCTAAATGCTTAATCCCTATATAAAAACGTTATTTAAGCAAGATTATGGTATTTTGAAGAAAATCTAATGATAGGTTTTTTCAGAAAATTGAGAAAGATTTGGATCTGAAAGTCTACCAAATGCTCAAAGAGAAGAACGAAACGAACCTGATTGCTGTAACAATGAAGTTTTTGCATAATAAGCTTAAGAAATTAATCAAAAAGATTTCCAAATATGATGATTTGTGTTGGGACAAAAGGTTGGACAGAAGAGCAGGTTGCAAGACCGAGATTGCAGAATCTAAAGCCTACGTCAATGTTAGAAAAATAATATACACTTCGAAAGTTTGATTTCTAAGGAGTTCCTGTGCTTAGAGGCAAATTGAAAGGTCGAACCTAGAAGCTATACGAAAAGACTCAAAAACTTATATGCGGAACCTATACATAAACAAGTATATCGCTCAGCAACGTTTACTGCAACAATTGTAGATATTTTCGTAAACCAACAAATAGTCTCACTGTTTATTTCGGAATTGTATCGCGAGTTCCTGAATGCAGTCAAATTAGAAGAATTTTTATACTCTTACAAATTTTCATAGATTTTACAAGATTGCAAATTTTCATTGTACAACTATCATAGGAGAAACATTATATGAAAACATTGAGAAATGCTAATAAAAACGACATAATTAACAAGTTGACATATGGTGGATTAACACGTAAAGATAAAGAAAAGCCTTTTTAGCTGACGAAAAAGACAAAAGAAGGGAAAGATATTGCCGTTATTACGAAACTCTCGTTACGAGAGTTTCCATCCACAGCAGCAAACCTTACCTGGATACTGAAGTTACTATAGCTGAAGAAGAAAAAAGTGACAAAATAGTAAATCTAAATATTACAGGTACAGAGCTTCGAGCAGGAGGCAGAGCTGGAGGCAGCTATTGCCGGCCATATAACTACATCATTTGTTTGGACAAAGATAAAAGAATACCTATCTCACTCTAACCCAGGATCGAACAAAGAAGCTCATAATCCTGTCCTTGTATACAATTTTTCTATTAATTTTTAAATTCCTACTAAATTCCTCACCTATACATTTCTACCTTTTTGCCACAACCTGCATTTTTCTTATGTATCTACGCGAAATTAAGAAACTCTTATTGTTATATTTTCTGAACGAATTAAAACATGGATACATTAATTAAGCTTGTACCCATGTATCTCGGACCAGTGCTCTCGTGACCCTGTGCATTAAGAAGTACATGGGTTAATACACGGATATATTAACTATACGTGCATACGTGCATTTAGGGTCCGGTTAAATAGGTAATGTTCATAGTTCCCATTTTTTCACATAAGAGCATTTTCTATAGAGACATAGTTCTATTCATTATTTCACTAGGATTATAGGGGGTCTTAAGGGTATTAAAAATTCCCACATCTCTAATTTTTCTATCCTCGTCAAGATTTGGAAAAACAGAAGGTAATTTCTGAATTGTTTCAATTAATTTACCTATACCATTTTTATTACCAACTTTTAACATATTGCTTTGCTCTAAAAGGGGTACTTTGACGCGATCAAAAATTAATTATACTTTAAAACAACAACAGAAAACAAATAAATACTTGAATGATATATAAGATTTTATGGTTTATTTTACGATGCTATGAACTATAAAATAACAGTGTTAATTTTGTTTCAAATGCTGTTTATTTAGGTTTTAACCGCTATCTTTCTGTATTCCTCTTTTTTAAAGATTGCTCGACGGTGTGCAGGATTCTTACCAAACGGGATTGCCTGGAACAAAAATTCAAAAGATGCTTAAAACTAAGATATATGTACATCGAACATTCCCATTTTTGTGAAAATTATCAAAATGACTGCTGTTTGTGTCTGACTTATCGAATTTGTACGAAAAATTTCTATGTTTTTTTTCTTCATAATTTCTAAAATTATTAGAAATTTAGAAAGACACGGATCGTCAGTGTCTAATATATATATATATTATACTAAAGGCATCTGCAAAATTTCGAGGTAATCGGTTGATCTAATCTCGAGATATTTTGCACACCGTTTTTAAAAACATTGTTTTAAGAGAAACGTGTTTAAAGTTTCCGAACGTAATTTTTCATATGTTAACACTACGGCGCGCACGTGTACGTGAATCAGCTATAGGCTTCTTATTTATAAAAGCAATTTTTTTAAAAGGCTGGAATATTTTGTAGTTTATTTTTAACATTTCAAACGAACTGCTACGTTAGACAAGAAAAATTCGATTTTTTTTTTCAATTTCAAAGTGTTCAGGTCCCTTAATATATCTAACATTTCGTTTTGAAGATGATGCGACGAGGCAAAAGTTCAAATATGATGCGGCAAGGACAGAGGTCGAGGATGAGTCAAGGGTGAAATCAGTAATTTCAATGACAATAATAAAAATCGTCTGCACGTTTATTCATTATTAGAGGTCGTTTGCAGACCATTTGTAGGAAATGTAGAAATAGGGATTACATGTAGGGTTATGTCAAAGTTATGTCAATTATTAAATTAGCAATAGTATATATGTATGGGTAATAAAAACAAAAAACTTGATTAATTCATCAAATGTTTGTTGTAATATGTGCCTTTTCTGCAGAATCTCTTGCTATCCCTGCTGCCCGACAACGCATTCTCGTCTAGGCCTTGTAAACACAACACGTCAGAAATGTACCGTGTACACCTACAAAAACATATTTCAAGTGTCTTAAAGATGTTTCGAAACAGACGCCTTTAAATAATCTTGTTTCGGGCGTCGTTTCAACGTCTGGAATAAGATGTCTTAAAGAAGTCTATTTGAGCTCGTAAGACGTTTAGACTTGAAATGGACGTGTTAGACGCTAGGGAACCAGACCAATCGAAAATACACGTATAGAGCGCAAGTTAGTCGGACAGAGAGGATATGCGCTTATAGAGAACTGGACTGGCAAAGCGAGCTGTTCGCTCCCTGCCGAATTTCATATCTACAATTTTACGAATTGCTTGCTAGTTGCGTCTTTCCTCTGCAGTTTAGAAAAATGTAACACTGGGGTTCGCGTCGGTGAAGGTGGAAAAAAAGCGTTATTTTTCCCAATATATAAACTTTATTCAAACTCTATCTTAACTTATCGGTGGACGAATTAACAATTAAAATCTATTATTATAAACAAATATTTCGGTGAGACTACTCAAATAATCTTTAAAAAATTAACAAAAATAAATTATCCTGTTCTATATAACAAAATTAACATATTATTGTGGGAGAAAGCCCTTCCTTGTAGGTATCGTTAATAGCCTGTTCCATTTGCATCATCAAATCGCTTAGTTAACATCACGTGATTGCAATTCCCGTTATTAACATGATGGATCCTTTCAAACAGTGGAGAAGTCGATGATAAAATGATCGGAATATTTTCAAATTTGGCTAAAATTATCGCCATATCTCGAGCATTGTATGTATATAATTTCCTGTTCTTATTTTTGAAAGACGAATCATGCTCTTCATCGACAATAATTAACTTTATGTTTTTATAAGGTCAAAAAGGCTCAAGGAAGAAATAACTGTTTCCACTATTAAATGATTTCGATGAATTTCAGGTGTTTTCACAAGCAGAAAAATCAAGAGCGAGCTCGTGGATTATAAAATTAATTGCTCCTTTAACCAATTGTTTTGGCAAAGATTGCTACGGCCTGCATGTTTGCTGTGCTTCTTCAATTTCACGTTTTCGAACTACAAAAGGAATTACATTGGTTACTTGTACCACTTCTTCTATGTTCTTGCTATTTCTCGGGCTATCAAGATATTCTCTAGCTAACTCCTCTTTTATCTAGAAGATCCCAGAGAGCTTGTTGCTATTTTTACTACCTCCTTTGCTCTTACTCTGATTACTAGTACACTTACGGGTTTTTCTCTTAGGATCATTTTTTTTTGTGAACTATCCCAATCTTGTCTTTGGCCCGTTTCTACTAAGAAAGCAAAGGAGCTTTTTTAATTTTTTTTTACTTTTTTATATAGTATATTAAGTATCGCATTCGGCGAGCTATTTTTTATAAGATTATTTAAATAATCTGTTTCATTTCCTGCCTTATCAAAGCAAAGATCATGCAACTTTTCAAAAGTATGGCAAGTACCAAGTCCTCCTCCATATAAAATCTTAGATAAATCCTTTGGCATAAAAAGCTCTTTCTCAGCTAAGAAATGATTTAAAAATGATTCTTTATTAAAACAAGATTTATGGAAATTTCTTAAAATGGAAGTAGCATTATCTCCTGTCATGGATAATATGTTAGATAAATTGCATGGCTTAAAGCCTGCTTTATGGAAATCATTTAAAAGTTGTGTTTTGTTTCCATTCCCATCAAAACAGATATCATGAAAATCTTTTAAAGCAGAACAAATCTTAGTTGCTGCTCCATGCAATATTTTAGATAAATTTTTTGGTGTAAAACCTTTCTTCTCAATTAAGAAACGATTCAAATACTTTTTTGTTTCGTTTATAAAACAAAAATCATGAAATTCTTTTAAACTATTCGCTGCCGCACTCAATATACCACATAAATCGCACGGCCTAAAACCCACATTGTAAAAATCCTTTAAAAGCTGTGTTTCCTTTCTTTTCTTATTAAAAGAAATATTATGCAGTTGTTTCAAAGTAAAAGAAGCACGAGCTCCTGTTCCACATAGTATAGAGGATAAGTTACTTGGTCTAAAACCTGCGTTGTAGAAGTCCTCTAAAAGCTCTGTTCTTTGTCCTTTGCTATTAAAACAAACGCTGTGCAACTCTTGAAAAGCACCTTTAGCCTTGCCTCCTGCTCTACTTAATATGCTAGACAAGTTATGCAACGTAAAGTTACTTCCCTCATCACCGACCCCTTCAATAAAATGTTTCAAACGCTGTGTTTGATTTCCTCTTGCATCAAACCAAGAGTCATATAAATCTTTAAAAGCTTCTGCAGCGTTAGCTCCTGCACCATTCAAAATACTGGACATATTAGACAGATTTATCTTCTCGTTTTCTAAAGTTTTTATATATAGTCTTTTGTTTCCTTCCTCATCAAACCAAAGATCATATAAATTTGTAAAAGTTTCAGGAGCTTTAGCTCTTGCTCCATGTAAAATACTGGAAATATTAGATAGACGTATCCCTTCCTTTTCTAACGTTTTGAAATATTGTGTTTTACCTCCTTCTTCATTAAACCAAAGATCATATAAGCCTTTAAAAGCTTCTGCAGCATTAGCTCCTGCTACATTCAAAATACTGGAAATATTAGTTAGATTTATTCCTTCTTTCTCCAGAGTTTTTAAACATTGTGTTTTACTTCCTTCTTCATCAAACCAAAGGATATGTAAGTCTTTAAAGGCTTTTGCAGCGTTAGCTCCTGCTCCACTTAAAATACTAGAAATATTACTTAGATTTATCTCCTCTCTCTCTAAAGTTTCTAGATATTGTGTTTTACTTCCTTCTTCATCGAACAAAAGGTCGTATAGGTCTTTAAAGGCTTTTGCAGCGTTAGCTCCTGCTCCACTCAAAATACTGGAAATATTACTTTGATTTATCTCTTCTTTGTCTAGAGTTTTTAGATATTGTGTTTTACTTCCTTCTTCATCAAACCATAGGTCATATAGGTCTTTAAAGGCTTTTGCAGCGTTAGCTCCTGTCACATGCAAAATACTCGACATAGTAGCTAAATTTATTCTTTCCTTCTTTAGTACCTCCAGACATATTTTCCCTTCTCCCTTAATTAAGAAACTTAAAAATTGATAAAATGCAGATATTCCTTCTCTGCCAACTACACTTCTGGCAAATTTGATTTCTTCATCAATATTTTCTACAATTTCCTGATAACTAGACCTATTATATTTTATATCTCCCAACAAATTTTCCATTATTCCCTTAGTAATAGGGCCAAATTCATGAGATTCTAACCAACGTAACGCTATTTCATGTAATTCTTCGCAATTATATGGAACATTACCCTCATCTATCCCATTTCTAATAACACTGTTCAATGCTTCCTTGTCACACTGATTAACTGCAAATATTAGTCTATCTAAAAATTTCTCTTTTATTTCTTTTTCACCCTCGCCAGAAAGTCTTCCTTCTTCTTTTTCTTTCTGCCAAAAAGGTGGCAGCTTTAACAAATTTAAAAGCCTTGTCATTTCTTTTTGCGAAAATTGATAAAGACCATTCTCATTTATACAAAAACAATCGTTAAAAATCTTATATCCTTTTTTTTTAATATTTATGTTATTGAATTGTAAAGGATAGAAATTTTTAGATCGTTCATATTTGAATTTCTTTTCTTCTGTAAGATTTAGGTCTGCATTAGTATAGATGACAAAATATTTTATATTTTCATCCTTTTCTAATTTTTCAATGAAAAGAGCGAAGCACTTATTCACAGAAAATGTATTCTTTTTCTCCTGCCGTTTAGAAGGAAATAACTGATAATAACCAATACTATTATTTGCATTGTGAGGCTTTATACAAGTAATGCTATCTTTATAATTGATAGTGACGTCAACAGATATGCCATAGTTTCTTTCCTCAAAATTGATGAGAAACATGTTTTTACGCAAGAACATATTGTGTAAGAAGGACATTAATAAATTGGATCCATATGTAATTTCAGATATATAACTTCCAAGTTTTCCATCTTTTTCTGAAGCTATTAAATCACGTAACACAATTTTTTGTAATGCTACATAACCGTCGTGAACTTTACTATTTTTTCCCATTTCACTTTTGATAATGCTGTTCAATTCTTCTCTATTAGGTTGATTAACTGCAAATACTAATTTATCCAAAAATGCTTCTTTTATTTCTTTCCGGGAATATTTCCTATCTTTTATTACTGTCTGCATAGCGGACGAAAATTCTAATCGCTTTAAAAGTTCATCTCTTATTATTTTATCTCGCGCAAATTGATAAAAACCACGCCCTTGTAGATTATCATTTGTAAAGAAAAAGTCTCTTAATATGATATCACGTTCTTCCATGCTATCAAATTTAAACGGATAAAAGTTTTTAAATCGTCCCCTTTTTAATCTGTTTCCTTTCGCAAGATTCAAGCTTGAATTAGTATAGATAACAAGGTATTCTATATCATTTGATAAATCATCTGTCTTAGAGATTAGATGTTTAACAAAACTATTAAGGTAATTATTCATGGAGAAACTTCGATTTTCTTTAGTAAATAATCTGGCATAACTAATATTATTATCTGTATAATATTTGTCTACATTTTCAATTTTTAGATGGATAGACTTCTTCTCGTAGCAAAGAACAATGTTACTAAACTTATCAATATCAGACTTTTCAAACGCTAACGATAATGAAGGATATTTATGTTTATATATGGACTTCCTTAGTAAGCAAAGAATCGACAAGTCTAATTGATACATAAGTCCAATCAATTGATGAGGAATACGTTGATAAGCATTACTCAATCCATCCCGTCTAGATCCATCTTGTAAATCATTAAGAAATTCCGAATCCTCATTGCTAGTATCATTTATATCAATGTGCCCACTTTTTGGTACCATACTATCTTTGTCCACCATTTTTCCTTCAATTTCAGGACTTCCGCATAGAACATTTTTCAACTTTAGATTTCTTACTTCTGGACCGGAACCCATATTTCCAATGTCTTCTGCAGTAAATTCAATGTGTGGAATATATTCACAAAGTTTTCATATCCTTCTTTTACAGCATTACCCAAACATGAGCCTTTCTTCAACTGATTAACTTGTTGCGCATATTGCTTGCAACTTTCCTGTAAAGACTTTATACTGAATCCTCTACTACCTGTAATCAGATCCTCAAAAAAAAAGAAAAAAAGAAAAAAAGGAAAAGAAAACAATCTGCTTTACCCGCAGCAGCTCCTATCTAAAGTCTTCAGGCAATTTCTTTCTTAATGTTTCCAACGGTTGATTAAGCTTCTCTTGTTTCTGTTTATCCTTTACATTTTTTATCTAACTAAAAATGAAAATCTTTTCTTTAATAACAAATCATTTTAGAGCAGCAGCATCAGATGATAGATCTGGTAATCCATTTAATCCAAACATATCAAATCTACTATATTAACCAGCAGCAAAAATGATTAAAGATTATAATTAAAGGCATTGTTTTATGTCGGATAATATCACTTTAATTAGTATATACTTTCATATATTTTATCATTAAATTAAGAATATGGTTACTTTTGTTTAAATCAAAACAACTACCGTGAGAACTGTTTCTAGATCAAGATTTAGAAAGGTTTTAACTATTTGTATTATTCTGCCTCCGTTGCTCTCTCTCTCTCTCTCTTTCTCACTCTCTCTCTCTCTCTCTCTCTCTCTCTCTCTTTCGATGATTAGAGGAGCTTGCCAGAGACAAATATTATCTGAAGCAGAACTACATACTAAAGGAGACGATAATGATTATTCCAACGGCGAGGGAGAAAGAGTACTGAGAAATTTCTTTGAAATTCTTTTTAATCTCTTTGAAGTAGATTCGGATCTGAAAGTCTACCAAATGCTCAAAGAGAAGAACGAAACGAACCTGATTGCTGTAACAATGAAGTTTTTGCATAATAAGCTTAAGAAATTAATCAAAAAGATTTCCAAATATGATGATTTGTGTTGGGACAAAAGGTTGGACAGAAGAACAGGTTGCAAGACCGAGATTGCAGAACCTAAAGCCTACATCAATGTTAGAAAAATAATATACGTTGCGCGGTTAGTGGAGTGAGAAAGGGGGATAGACGCATCGATACGGTTTCTCTCTCTCTCTCTCTCTCTCTCTCTCTCTCTCTTCCGCTTGGTCCGCTATGAACGAAGCGCGGTTTTTAGGAGTGAGAGAGAGATGGAGGATAGATGCGTCGCAACGGTTACCGTCGCGCACGACGAATGCGTCGCATTTGTAACGAGTCTGGAGACGATTTCTAAGCGGTCTTCTTGTCTTATTGAATTTAATCATGTGGCGTTTTTTTATTGCGCTTGCATTTTTACATTATAGGAAATGTTTTGGAGTGTGAGAGCGAAAGAGAGAGGGGTAGATTAGAGAGGGTGCGCTTGCATTTTGACGACGTTGTGGAGAGTGAAGTGCGCGTGCGTGCCTGTTAATAAATAGATGAAGCATAACGCGGAGCAAATTAAATTGTTGTCGTACAGTGTAAAGGTGCGTGTTGCTATAGACATATATTTTGCAAAAAGTAAGTTTACGTTTAAGATGCCCGCAATAGATTTTATTGTCGATATGGGCGGTTTCTTCGTAGCCAACAAATTTAATTGTAAAGAATTAGCCATCGTAAATGCTCATACCGCTGAATATGAATTATTTGAATTCGAATTGTACGTTCGCTACATGGATTTATCCAGAAGCGATCAAAAGTCTGCATGGCATGTCTCGAATTTCGTGCACGGGATTTCATTTAAAAATTTCCAGGGGAAAAAGAATTATCAACAAGAGGACATTGGCATTATTATAAAAAATTTCGTTCGAGACTACAAAGATCCCGTCGTCGCGTACAAAGGGGGGCATATTGAAAAGGATATTTTAAATAAAATAGGAGTTGGCAGTTTCAATTTGGAATATCTCGGCTGTCCGAAATTCAATTCATTGATCGCGGAGCCGATGTATCAAGAATACCACGTACCATGCAGGCTTCATTGCTGGACGCGAACTTCGAAAGAAAAGATTCAATATCATTGTTGTTTGAGCGAAGTTCGTGTATTTTAGATGTGGCTAATGAAATCGAAAGGTAACACATTTTTTTTTCTTTTTTTTTAGTTAGAATTATTTTTTATTTCTATGGCGCCTTTTTGTAGAGAGAGAGAGAGAGAGAGAGAGAGAGAGAGAGAGAACGTAGGAACGTATGGATTATCGGTGCGAAGAGGACAGGCTTAGCAGCTTTGAAAATTGGCCGATCCCGTTTATTAAGCCGGAGGAGCTCGCGATCGCTGGATTTTATTATCTGAGGGAGGATGATTTCGTGGAATGCTTCGCGTGCGGCATAGGACTCTATTGGTGGGAAGCCGGGGACAAACCCATGTTGGAGCATCGCTTTTGGTCCAGGAATTGTCCGTACGATCCTCGAACAACGTTATGTATATGTTTAGCGCGCAATATCCGTTTTGTCCATCAACGATGACGACGACAACGAGGGTGGTGGCGTCAACGATGAATAAAAAAAATGTAATACAAAGTTTAAAATATTTTTTAATTTGTAAATTTGCTGTGTAAAAGCATATGCATCAATCGAAAATAGGGATACATTTCCGAGTTCAGAAAAAGTCGAATATTGGATAATAAGCACGAATCGAATTGGGTAGGGTTTATCTTTAAATCGTTTTTCCTTTCGGTTTGTAACGCGATTGTCACGTACCGCGGTTTTTTCATTTGCGGAGCTGTTTTTATCGCCCACGTGTGCTTCGTGGTTGTTTGCAGCATCGGATACTTGTACAGTTACCACGAACGGAAACTCATGCTGATCGTTCTTTCGCTCTCAAGAATACGCAGCATCGACAACTTGTGTATTTCATCCAAAGCGACGTGCGACATTCTCCATTGAATTTGATACAAATCCAGGACAGGTTTCGCATTGTCGGACCAGCTTCGTAAAGCGTTAGCGTCGTTGCGCGCGCGAATCAAAATCAATCCGTGCCGAGCATTTATTACAACGCGTTTGTAATCTTCGCAGAAGTCTAGCAATGTGTTCATATGCACGCAAAAGTTGAAATGTAGCAAATTCGTAAGCGTTACGGTGAGAGTTTCCCTCCGTTGATCATCGTTTCTGTATATCCAGCCCGCGTTGGACAGCGTGTGACAGCCTACACGCCCCGTTACACCATCATAACAACATCCGGTTAAGGTCCAGCCGACTACGATCCACGTGGAGCGAGATAAGAGCCTGCTCCACGTGGAGCGAGATAAGAGCCTGTATAAAATCACCGCACATCAAAGACAGACCATTGAGTTGGAATCAGGGTTTTGACCCATACACATCAAATTGCTGTCCGTCGTTACTATTAAAATTTGTATTGTGTTCATTTATTGCATTGTACATTCAGGCGTAACCCGCTTGAATGAAATAAAGTTTTTTATATATCTAAGTGTGAAAATTTACATCACAAGCGCGTTGCTCTTCGTAATGTTCAGACTGATGTAATTCTTCAAGATCGTCGTTGTACCGGGATTTCTGGACCGATCGATTTCCACTCCGTTCAGTTCATAACGTATCTCGTCGAACATAAACGCTACCGCATTGTTCTCTAGAGCCACCGTGTCGTTGGTCGATCTTCCTGGTAGGCTGAGTCTTCCCTCCACGTATAGGAAGCTTTTACACGGAAGAGTGTACAAGTCTTGATGTTGAATGGGTATTCTTATCTCATCACTGTTTCCAAACGTTGTGTTGGCGTACGTATTGTCGATCGTAGTTATTCGATTGTCGAAGATTGGTGCCTCAGAGATGTTCAGAATGTCGTCGGACATGGCGGTGAAGCGAGTTCGATTACTTGGTAACGATGAATCCCAAAGATCGCAAATATTCCACGTTTCGGTTAGTTTCCTCGTCTTCTTCTTCTCCTTATTGTCGAAATGGCGCGCCGTTTTTTATGTTCGACGTATTCGATATCCTATTATTATTATTATGAATTAACATAACGGCTATGTCAAGGTTATGAGACGATTCGACGAACGTGCAGCCGAACCGTGATTTCTTCGTTTCGAAAATCAATCAAACGTGCAGACTGGTCCACGATGCGAATCGTTAAATCTTCCATTGATCGTGTAACGATCAGGAGGTAAATGACTCGTGCCGGTGTTTCCGATATTTTATACTCCGGCGACATGTTAGGCGTGAATTCGTGTATCGTGTGAATCAGTTTCCCGTTATCGTACGAACCGGTGGTTACGTTGCATTCTATTCGAATAATATTCGTGTTAATGATATTCACGGAAGTGTGCGATACATGCCACGTGTTCGGTGATAGAATGCGATTCCTAGAAAATCCTAGGATTGGACCCACGGTGTCGGGTTTCGTAAAATCTATCTTATATGCGCTTTTAATTTCGCTTTTCATAGTATTGTTGATCGCTCGTAGAATCAGCGGATATTCTACATCGTTGTTATCTTTGGCTGGAGAAGGATACCGCGCGTTTATCTCACGCCTCAAGTAAGCGTTGATCGCCCCCAGTTCGTACGAGCCGTCCGGGATGTTTATCTCCTCACCCTCGTCGCCGAAATAGAATTTATTGTCTCCGATTGTCGAAAAAGAAACTTTAGCCTCGGACAAAAATTAATTTATAGTTTACTTAGGACTGAGATTCGAAAATATCAGATTACGTTTCCGCCGGTTCCGTCAACACGCACCGACGGTGATGTAAACTGTATATCAAAGATACCGCTATACAGGGTGTTCGACGATTATTTTAACTGCCAAAAATGAAGGGTAGCTGAGGTCATTTGAAGTAACTTTTTCCTTTGCGAAAATGCAATCTGGGGCTTTGTTTACGAGTTATTAACGAAAAACACTGGCCAATGAGAGGTGACGGTGCGAGGGAGAGGGTCCGCGAGAGAGTCCGCAGCACGAGGCTTTAACAGAAGGTCGGGACGGACTCGAGCCGCGTTCGAAGTATTGAACAAGTCACAAGGCGAGAACTTACCGGATTTTTTTACTACATAACAGTGATATTTTTAAGAAAAACGCTGTTCACCTTTACTTTAGAACGTCTGAAGAATATTTACTAATTTTTCGGACCCGAAATAATATGAAGTTTAACCGTGGCAGCCGTTTTAATTTTCTGGTGTGCATGACACCTCGTGTGTACCACGCAACTGGCTCTGCAAAAGAAATTACTGAGTATAAAATTGCAAAGTGATACCCCATTGATGAGACACTTCACGACATTTGATGGCCTAATCACTGAATTGAAAGCAGCTGGAGGAAAATTAGAAGAGATAGATGTAATTTCTCATTTGTTATTAACACTTCCATCATCTTATGATGGAATGATAACAGCTATTGAAACTTTAGCTGAAGACAACTTAAGTATTGCATTCGTAAAAACCAGGCTATTGGATCATGAGGTGAAATTGTTAAATGAGAATGCCGATTCAAGTATAAAGATTCTCCAGGCAATTAAACAAAATAATAATAAAAGGAGATTCACTAATCAAGACTTTCCTATAAAAACAAAAAAACATGGAGATTTTTAAATACAAAATAAAACGTCTACGAACATGAAGACAAAAGCAACACATGTGACAAAATGTTACCAGTGTGGAAGAAAAGGACATATAAAGAAGGATTGTTACTACCACAAGAGAACCATGGACTATAAAAATGGCGAAAACAGGAGAACATTACAAACAGTGCAGTGTGTGCAGCAAAATACAAATGCTGCAAATACAGATGGATTTGCATTCATGGCAGGATATGTGGAATGCACTGAAGATAGAAGAGAACGGGTTATGTCATTTTTATTGGATTCAGGAGCGTCCGACCATATTATCAATAGGGAGGACTTAGCAAAACGAGGAGCTGAAGACACCGATCAGGATATCAGTGACAAAATCTGGAGAATACATCATGGCAACAAAAAGGGACACACTAGACGTACTCAGTGACACAGGAGTCGCAGGAGAATTGAAGGACGTCCTATATTCGCCGGAAGTACCATATAACTTGCTCTCTGTATCAAAGATGCAAAGTTTGGGTAATACGATTGTATTTGATAAACAAGGTGTACAGATTTTTAAATCCGGTAAGGTGATCATCAGGGGTAAGTCCTCGAACAATCTTGTTACAATAGATTTTAAAATAAAGCATGAACAAGTAAACTCAGTCCAAATGTACAGTATTATCAAAGGTAATTTTGAACTATGGCATGAACGCTTGGGACATATTGAAAAAAGTAAATTCTTAGAGTTAAGAAATAAAGGAATGATTAGCGATGTCGAATTGGTAAATAAAATAATACCTAATAATAACTTATGCGAAGCTTGCGTTAATGGAAAACAAGCACGATTGCCGTTTAAAAAGGAAAAAGATAAAGATCATGTAAAAAGACCTTTGTTTATAGTACATTCGGACGTGTGCGGTCCAATCACTCCTTCCACAAATAAAATATTTAAGAATATTTGATTCTACAGTATATGTGCATGATAAAACTAGTAAAACCAATTGTAACGAAAAGTCATGGAAAGGAATACTAGCAGGCTATGAAACAAACGGGTATAGAGTGTGGGACGTGAAAAGGAAAAGTATTTCGTTGTCAGAGATACAATATTTGACGAAGTTAATTTCCTAAAGTCAAGGCCGGTAGCAAATGTTAAAGAGATTAGTTGTGAAAAATCTCAAAATAAAATTGAAATTTCTGACGTAATGTCAAACTCAATAAAGGAATTAAAGAAATCTGATAATGGCAAACCAGATAGTTTAAGTTCGGAAAATATCGGAAATAAAACTGATGTTTCTGACGTAAAGTCAAAATCAGTGGGTGATCCTAGTAAGTCTGTTGATGGAAAAACAGATAAACTAGAGAGTATAAATCCAAACAGAATCAATGAAAAATTCCATAATGATAATATTGAAATAACAGTAGATAGGTCTTCTTCTCAGAATAGTACAAATACAGATAGTACAAATAGCAGTAAAAGAATGTTATCAGAACCAAGAAGGAGTGATAGGATTAAAAGGAAACCGCACATTTCATATGATGAAGAGGACATGCCGATTGATTATGTGATGTGTGCACAATCGGAAGTTTGTGAAACTCCTGCATCATATCAGGAAACAAATAACAGAAATGATAGGGAACAATGGGAACAAGCTATTAGAGAAGAAATTAATTCTCTTATGGTGAATAAAACTTGGACATTAGTACCAAGTCCTAGCAATAAAAATATAATAAATTATAAATGGGTATTTACGATAAAAGATGATGAATTTGTAAACCCATTAAGATATAAAGCTCGGCTGGTTGCAAAAGCGTTTAGCCAAAAGTATTTAGTAGATTATAATGAAACCTTTGCTCCGATTGCAAGGATTTCAAGTTTCAGATTTATAATTGCTTATGCTAATCAATTTAATTTATTAATCCATCATATGGATGTAGAAACCGCATTTTTAAACGGTATATTAAAGGAGGAAATTTATATGAGAGTACCTGAGGGAATTGAAAACAAACAGAATCAAGTTTGTAAATTAAATAAAGCTTTGTATGGATTAAAACAAGCAGCAAGATGCTGGTTTGAAGAATTCGAAAAGGCTCTTAAAAAGATTTTCAGAATTCCCCAGTTGACCGTTGTACTTATATTTTAGATAAAGGAGATATTTCTAAAAATATCTATGTAGTTTTGTATGTCGATCATTTGGTAGTTGCGACAGCTAATATCGTAACGATGAATAATTTCAAAGACTACTTAATGAACAGGTAATGAACAGTTTCATTAGAATTGAAAGGACTGGAGAAAATATAACTCTAGACCAAAGTACTTATATTAGAAAAGTATTGAAGAAATTTAATATGGATAATTGTAAACCCATAAATACTCCACTTGAAAGTAAGCTTAATTATGAAGCCCTGAATTCAGACGAACAATATGAGGCACCTTGTCGAAATGTTATTGATTGTTTGATGTATATTGTAACATACGAGGAATCTTCCCACGTATTTTTTATATTCCTTCCTGAAGGCATACGCCAGGCTGGCGGCAGCCAGTCGGGGGTGGATTTGTATATCGTGAGTCGAGTGCCTCCGAGGGGGTACGACGACGAACGTTCTGGAACCGGACCACGTAGCAACACCGCCACTACCATTTTTCCCATAAAATTTTAGTATATAAAGGGCTCTAACGCGACCGGGAAGCGGGCTAGTTTCGTGACATTCGTTGAGACGGAAACATTAGCAAGATCGAGTTAAATTCTCTTTCAACCAAATCTCAGAGGTAACAGCCTAGAATCGAAAGCCCCCGCCGGCTCAGTGCGAAAAACTGAGAGCGCGTTTAGAGTCCACAAACACACACTCACACTTGTTAAACCCAGCGCGCAATAAATTAGTTTCTACCAGTTTTTTGGTTTCCACTTCAATTATTACCATCTCCTGCTTCGAACCAGTAATAGGTAAGAACCCACCAAGGTATACCTCAGCTGCTCGAGGTATATCCTTATTTCTTTTTAACAAAGTTACGAGGCACCCTAACACCAATTCCTCCAACCACCTTATCCAAACCCCTTTGAAGATAGCCACCCGTGTCGAAATAAACATTGGCTGGTCTACGCACCTCATCCTAACCTAAAAGGTAGCCACCCGTGTCGAAATAAACATCGGCTGGTCTACGCACCTCATCCAAAAAGATTCCAATTGCATGCAACCTCCGGCCACCCAAACTGCCTGGCCCTCGGCACGTAACAATATTATGATCTGTACGCGACCTGATCTATGTGTAGCTGTGAGCATTTTGAGCAGATACACAAATAAAAGAAATAAGGAATTATGGATTTGTCTTAAAAGAGTTTTAAGATATTTGAAAGGCACGACAGATATCAAACTAACGTACACAAGAGGTACACATGATAACATCTTGATAGACAGCAGGGTATGCTGATTCAGATTGGGATGGAAACGATATGTACGATAGAAAAAGCACAACAGGTTATATATTTAAATTGCTCGAAAAATATACAATTAGTTGGAATACGAAAAAGCAATCATCAGTCGCGGCCTCTTCGACTGAGGCTGAATACATGGCTTTATTTGAAGCAGTTAAAGAAGCATTATGGTTAAAATCTTTAGCAACAGTATCAAAGTAAATATATCAGAATCCATTGTAATCTATGAAGACAATAATGGTGGTATTAGTATTGCAAACAACCCAACTCTAGTCACAAAAGATCAAAACATATCGATATTAAATATCACTTTTCCAGAGAGCAGGTAGAGAATAAAGTGGTAATATTAAAATATATTCCAACAGGTCATCAATTGGCAGATATGCTAACCAAGCCTTCCAGGACAGAAGTTCATCCAAATGAAAATTGGAATAGGCGTACAATAATAGAATTTTTTTCTCATTTTTCAATTATTATAAGAAGTAAATGGTCTGGTCAGGTTTTTCTGGGTTTCCCCTGACCCTTAGCAACAAATGTTGGACCTGTGGCGGCTACCTCCAGACCCGCCAGCAGAGGGCTCCTCTTCCCGCTAGTAGCCGATCCGTTCCGATCCCTATATATACACCGAGACTTCGTCCTACCCTTACGTCTAAGGCAAGGGCCCGCTAGGATAGCCTTACCGATGAGTCCTCTAGCGGGCCCCGGACGAAACGTCTCCCCACTCCTTACCATTTCCACGACACACGAACCGCCGCCAAAGACCATATTGTATTTCCCAAAAGAGAGAACATATTTAGTTGATAAATATACATATTTTTATTGGTTGCATGTTAAACTTGTATTTTTCTTTTGTTTAATTTTTGAGGGGGCGTATTGAAAAAAAACTTTAGCCTCGGACAAAAATTAATCTATAGTTTACTTAGGACTGAGATTCGAAAATATCAGATTACGTTTCCGCCGGTTCCGTCAGCGCGCACCGACGGTGATGTAAACTGTACATCAAAGATATCGCCATATACCATCGCCGGTGTTGTAAGAACACTTCGTGCTCTGACCGTTAGTGATCTCAATACCGCGTATACAAAGTTTTGGTCGCTCAGTCAATTCGTACATATACCTTCTCTCAAATAAAAGTAAAAATAAAGCTTTTTAAGAAAAAGAATTAATATCATATTTATTTGAGAAATAATCCAAGCCTTAATCCCAATACCGATATTTGAACTGATGTTTGGTATCGTGTAATAAGTTTGCAAATCGAGCAGGCCCAGTTCGTAATCGGCATTGTTGAGATCTATAGGCGGGAAGTACTTGGACGATAACACGCTACTTCTTCCCGATAACGTGAACGTGTCTGACATTCTTGCGACGGACTATATTAGAGTTCCTCGCAGAAATTTCACACACAATTGTCCGCACACGCTTTCGTTGTATCTTTGATAAATCTTGTGATTGTACGTGATGGACGGAAATAATGAATCAATTCGATCGGTGGTCGAAGATCTCCGAAACTATCGAAGTAACTGACACGCGAATCATGCTTTATATACGCCACCCAGTGCGTTCCTGAACCATGACCGCTATCCAGATTCACTATTCCTCGTTCGTTTACCCATATTTGTTTCGGCAATTCATCGCGCATGAAAACTCCGCGAAAATGCGATAATCTTTTACAGGCGATTTTCAATTCAACGTCCGTCGTCGAGTTATCTTTTTCCTTTCTTTTGACGTTTTTTTTCTTCTTCATTCCTTTTCCACGTTTGTACGGCGCGAGATACACTCCGCGAGCCTCCATAGCGCGATTGTGTCGTCGCGCTTCCTCCAATTGTTTCTTCGCAGCATTCGCATCGTTTATTGTTTTGATCACCCCAGCGCAGCGCCATCTGTCAACGCTTCCGAAGCTCCCAAAGCGGGTAATAACAGCGGTAGAAAACCGCCTCGTTTGATGATAGGTAGAATTCATTCGATACTGTTTCTACCTTCTTTCTTTTTCCTTTGACCGTTCGTCGGTCTTCCACCTTCTTCTTCTTCTTCTTCAAACCCATACCTAATCTTATCAGAGCTGTTTTTACCAGTCTGTAACGGTATACAGAGCTGTTGTTACCAGTGTGTAACGGTATACAGAGCTGTTTTTACCAGTCTGTAAATGGTATATGGAGCTGTTATGTCAAGGTTTGTTTTATTTTTCTGTTGATTATGAAAAAAGAAAAAATGTACGTACGTCAGTTTACATGGAGATGCGCTCTATCATTGGAATGCGGGGAGACTGATATCTACAGTTTCGTACGACAGTCCTTGAATGTCCGGGTTCCGACCTGCCGCACGTTCGACGATCACGATGTGATAATTCGGAAACACGGATCATTGCTACCGAGTAGTATACGGTGCGTGATAAGCGGCCCGTGAGGATGTGGTAAAACGAACGTTATGATTAGTCTGTTGGAGAGTCCGAATTGGCTGCGATTCGCAAACGTGTCCGTGTATTCGAAATCGCTGCGTCAACCAAAGTATCAATACTTGAGCAACTTGCTCTCGTCCGTGGGGGAAGTAGGTTATTGGCGTGCGGGGCAGTCGTGAGCGGCGCGGCAGTTGCAGCAAGAACGCTCGTCGAATACTGTAAATATCTGAACAATAATAAAAAAATGGTCCTTTCTACATCCGAAGCCTCCCAGCTTAGACTTTCTGGATCGATATATCCAACTCTCGAACTGCTTACTCGAATATAGGCACGTCCATCTTGCTTGAAACGAACAGTTGTCACGAAGATATTCTGCCGCGCGCTAGGTTACTTGACCAGGGGAAGGTGGCGTGCGGGGCAGTCGTGAGCGGCGCGGCAGTTGCAGCCAGAACGCTCGTCGAGTAATCGGGTAGGTGATGTAGGAATTTTAATATATAATAATATATATTAAAATAATAATAGATTTTTTTATAATAATAATAATTTAATAAGACATGTATTTATAATTTTTATAGAATGATTCATTATACTATAATAAACTAAGAATAATAAAAACGTAAGGATGAATAATTATAGGAAATCAGAAAAAAAGTTTGATTTTGTCGGACAGTGCTAGTGGGATAGGATGTGATATGTAGATAATGCGAAGTAAACAAATAATTTAAATGTAGTTCGTTTATTTAAAAAACTGATGGTGATGGAGCAATTCGTAAATAAAATGAACAACAGAAATAATAAAAACGATCCTTTTATTAATTAATAAAAATTCAAAACGTATTTACAACTCCCCCCTCCTCCCCCTCCTCGTCCTCCTCTTCCTCCTCTTCCTCCTTTTCCTTTCCGTTCTTTGCCCCTTTTTTGAGGGCCATAAATAGTTGTTTTGAACAGTTTTTTGAGCTCTCTCTGCAACGTATAAGTATATATTATTATTATAATTTGTTACTATACATATTACTATATTATATTATATATAAAAGTATTTTTCATTTACTTACATTGGCCGCCACCAGGTTTGCCAGGTTAGGCCTGGCTACCCCTCTGGCCAATTGGCCCAATATGTTCCTCCACTGGGACTGTAACATAACAGCAGAATTAGAAATATATATGTTATAAATATACATTCTGTTGTGCACACTTATATTGCATATACTTACAGCCCTCCCGGACTCGTACGCGGCAGCGATTTCTCGCTGCCGCGCTAGTATTGAGTCCAGCGACTCGTTCGCGGCGGAGGTGTCCGTCGCTGCTGAGGTCGCCGTTGATGCTGCGGCGGTGTTCGCCGCTGCTGAGGTCGCCGTTGATGCTGCGGCGGTGTTCGCCGCTGCTGATCCGGCGGATGCGTTTTCTTCTTCTAGCTGCATTTCCTGCAATGATTATATACGGAGTACCCAGAGACATTGTAGAAGAAGATATAATAGCGGCGATAACTCAGCAAAATTTAAGCAATTTAAAAAACCCTAAGGCCAAAGATGATTTGAAACTTCTTTTCAAAACAGGAAATAAAAATAGAGATACAATTAATTGGGTGGTTGAAGTCTCCCCAGAAATCCGAGATATTTTCAAAAAAGAAGGGCGTGTCTTTATGGAATGGCACTCTTGCTTTGTACAGGACTTTACTATGGTCAGCAGATGTTATAAATGTCAGAGCTTTGGGCATGTTTCAAAGTACTGCAGAGCCCAAACGGACACATGTGGTCACTGTGCAAAGGAGGGCCATACATACAAGGAGTGTAATTTTAAATCTCAGGACCCAGCCTGTGCAAACTGCAAGAGATTTGGTAAGCAACATAACCATTCTTCACGTTCCAAAGAATGCCCGGCCTTTCTGTACGCAAGTAAAGTACATATTTCAAAAATAGATTATGGTGAACAAGTCTAAAAAGAATAGAATCCAGCACTGCAAATCCCCTATCTATATAGCACAGTTAAATGCTCAGAACTCAAGGACGGTCCTAGACGATTTGAGGAAACGCGCGCACGAAAACAGTATAGACATTATTGCAATCCAAGAACCTTACAATATGAATAATAAAGTTATAGGACTTGGTTTAGCGACCAGAATAGTTTCTGATAACAAAATTTTTACACAGAAAATTTTATCAAAAAACATCAAATCTGCAATAGCCATTCTTAATCCAAATTTTACCATTCTAAAACTCGAAAACTTTTGCAACACGCATTGCACATGCATTGAAGTCACAACTACCTCCTATCGATTCTATCTGATAAACATGTACTTACAATATTGTGATAGAATTGAACCTTACCTGAACCATTTAGACAAGATAATCAGTTGCCTCAGAGGAGAACATATTATCATTCTTATGGATGCAAATGCAAAATCACCTCTTTGGCATAGTGACGCGTTGGATGAGAGAGGAGAAGCTCTAGAACTCCTCATTGCTCAGAACAGCCTTTTCATTATAAATACCCCCTCAAATGAATACACCTTTAACAACACGCATGGGCGTTCAAATATTGATGTAACGCTAGCTTCCGGTTCGTGTTACAACGCAATCTCCAAATGGAAAATAATTCCTGACTTCACAACGAGTGATCACAACACCATCACCTTCCTAGTAAATCCTCCGGAGGACACCTTTACCACGCAATATGGCCCCAGTCGATATAACCTCAAGAGAGCGGACTGGTCCTACTTTGAGGAAGAATTGACTACCTCTGTGACTACCCTCTGCGAGCAGCAAGACTCAGTACAGACTGCAGAGCATCTCTGCTGGGAAATAGAACAGGTCATTACTAAGGCATCTGACGCTTCCATTCCCAGGAAAACACGTTTTCAAAAGTCTGTTCCATGGTGGAACAGAAATCTCACTGCACTTCGCAAAGAAATCCGAACCGCTCACCGCAAATACCTACACACTGGAGACCCAATCCTTCGTAACCTCCGTAAATCAGATTATAGGCAACTTAGAAATAAGTACAAGTCTCTAATCAGGAAATCTAAATTAGACAGCTGGACAAAATTTTTAAACGACAAAGGAAATGCCGACCCCTGGGGCCTTCCATACAAGATCCAGGCGGGAAAATTAAAAATAGAACAAGTCTGTAGCAACGTTAAAATAGACGGCACACATACAACTACCTGGGAAGAAACATATAGCGCACTATTAAATGCACTGATACCTGACGACTGCACTGATAAAGAAACACCCTGGCAAAAAACTCTGCGCACATCCGTGGCTGATCCTCCATCCACAGATGACGCTCCACCTTTTAGCACAGATGAAGTCAAAGCGGCCATAGTTTCCCTTAAAAATAGAAAAGCCCCTGGTTATGATCTTTTGGAAGCTGAGATTATTAAAAATGCTTGGCATCTACTTGGCCCAAGTATCACTAACCTATTAAACTTGTGTTTGAGGACTGGCTCCTTCCCTCGTAGATGGAAGAGAGGGATTATCCGCGTTCTTATCAAGGGACAGGACAAAGACAGGACTGAACTTCGATCATACAGACCAATTTGTCTCCTTCCTGTAATGAGTAAAGTAGCCGAAAAACTCATACTTAAGAGGATTTGTGATCTTATTACCAACCACCCACTCTCAGCTGTATCTCAATTTGGATTTAGGAAGGGACGCTCTACAGAGGATGCAATAGTTATGTTCAGAGACAAGATAAAGCAAACTACTGAAAAATACTCTATAGCACTGTTCTTTGACATAACAGGTGCGTTTGATAATGTTTGGTGGCCATCAATTTTATCAAACCTTAAGATACGAAATTGTCCACAGAACCTCTATAAACTCATACAAAGTTATTTAAGCGAAAGGACCATTGAAATCTCAGGAGCCAAAATAACAATTAAAAAGCAGGTAAACAGAGACTGCCCGCAGGGGTCAGTTCTTGGCCCCTATTTCTGGAACCTGGTTTTTGATGACGCCATAAACTCTTTAAATAGTAACAATTTCTGTACAATTGCTTATGCAGATGATCTCGCAGTAATTATTCAGGGAAATACTAGAAGGCAAATTGAAATCCAAGCAAATTGTGTAACTGATATTTTATCCAAGTGGTGTGACCGTTACAAATTGAAACTCTCCACAGCAAAATCGGAGATGCTGCTGGTTAAAGGCTTCTTTGACATAAAAAGATCTCCCGTAGTTAAGATAAACGGTCATTCAATAAGGATGACAAAAGTTGCAAAGTATTTGGGAATCAGTTTCGGCACTAGACTTAATATCACGCCACATGTCAACTACATTGCAGATAAAGCTAAAATACTCTTTAACAAGTTAACAGTAATAGCCAAGGCAAACTGGGGACTAAATCAAAAAAGTATGAACACTATATACAAAGGAACCTTCATCCCCATCATTACATATGCTGCCACAGGATGGGTTGATAAGTTAAATACGCATCACATCAGACGCCTCTTCCAATCTCAGAGACATGCTCTTCTGAGAGTCTCTAAGGCCTATCGTACTATTTCCTCAGATGCTCTAAATATCATTAATGCTGCCATCCCAGTTGACCTTCTCTTGGAAAGACATAAATGTTACTATCTGCTCCGAACAAATAAGGAATTCTCAATAGGAGAGCTGCACATTATCCCCCCAACAGAACTGCCAGATAAAAAATATATTTCTAAAATTAAACAATTAATCGGGACACAGGTATTACATCTCTGGCAAGCACGATGGGAAGCATCCGCCAATGGAAGAACCACTTTCCGTTTCATAGACAACATTTCTGACAGAATCTCATCTTCATGGATATCTCCAAACTATTATTCTACTCAACTAATCTCTGGACATGGCATCATTGGAAACACAATGAAAAAACATAAAATTACTAAAGATGATATATGTGAATGTGGACAAAGGGACTCTGTAGACCACATAATTTTCTAATGCAGTAAACTACATCATCACCGGACTACTCTCATTAGCACCTTGACGGAAAAGCAGATAGCCTGGCCATGCCAATTGAAATGTCTCCTGTCTCAGGATGCGTTTGAAGGTTTCAGAATTTTTGCAATAGCTGTTATGAAACACCGAGAAACAATAGATAGGAGAAGGCAGGATGCATTGTTAAGACCCAGACTTGGGAGACCACCTGGAAGAGCGCTCCCAATACAACTCAGGGGACTCAGTACACGCTCCCGCACAAGGGTGTGACTTCTTCTTTCCATGTGCATCCACCCCACCCCCCTCAAACCTCCAAACCTCCTTTCCTTCCCCCTCCCCTCCTCATCCCTTCCTTTTCTTTCCCTCCCTCCTACCCTTCCTCAAAACCCATCTGTGACGACGCGGGTTGCAGTAACCCCTTGGGTAACTGTAATTGTCCAGGTGAGTGGTGACTTATGTCACCAAACTCTCGTTTCTACGAGCCCGCAAGGGACCGAGCTTTTGCTGGCGACCTCGCCTCCACGTGGCCCCCGCTGTCAACGCGGCGTGCGGGATTCTACCTCACCTGAGGGGGATCGCGGACGCCGCGGCTAAGTGGGTTGCTTCCCTCACGGGACGGTCCTCCCTCTGAATGATCCTTCACGGGTGACAGGGGGGTTTTTCCAAGTCCTCTCTCCCCTCGCAGCTGTTTCTGCACCGACCATCGGTACCTGACATGGGCGTAAGCCTCGTTCAGGAGAGCCTGCCTTTAATTAGGCCTTTGGGCTGTAGAACACTCGTTGCATTTCCTGCATTTTTTGTTCGACTTCTCGTTCCATATTTCTGCAAAAAAAATAATATTATTAAAATAAATTGCTACACGATTACTAGAACAAATTTCCACAATACTAAATTTTATCGCGTTATAAATTCGAAATAAAATCAATTGAATCGTTTGCATACCAGATGGTTCTAAAAAAACAGGATCGAAAAACGCCAAAGAGCGCGATCGCGCTCCTTCGATTACATAACTAATATTTTAACTTATATTTAACGAAAAATATACTACATGTATATGCCCTGGCTTTTCTCAACCCAAAATCTGAAGAGCGCGAAAGTGGCTCGTGGTACGCAAACGTTTCAAAACTTTGAAATTCTAGTGCCAGATACATAGTTTATATATTAGTATGTACTTACTTGCAATTTCTTCGTGGTTTCTTACTCCTCCAAGAGTTCAGCGTTGAATGAAACTGCGACCCTTCGCAGCTCGAAGTTAGGCCCAGTGTCGGTCTCGGAGCCGTGTTTGTGGTGGGGGGATTTTCAAAATGGGACTACATGATGCGCCAATGGTTCAAATAGTATGATTGGTTGTCTGCCAATGGTTCAAATAGTATCATTGGTTGTCTGTCAATGGTTCAAATAATATCATTGGTTGTCTGCCAATGGTTGAAATAGTATCATTGATTGTCTGCCAATGGTTCAAAAAATATCATTGGTTGTCTGCCAATGGCAATGTCCAATGGTAGCATCGCAAGCATACCCTGGTCCAAATCATGATCCCACACAACGGTTGCTTTCCCTATTTCGAATTTCCCGCTACCGCTGTTTGCAGTTCGAAAATGATTTGTTTACACTTTCGTAGGCGATGAAGCTACATGTATTAGTAGTATCGTAACGTGACTCGTATTCAGCTGTTCTCTGCGTTTTTACGTCGCGTTCAGTCGTGATTTGTTCTCCAAGTGATACGGTCTAGGAGTGCAAAGCGCGCGATGTTTATTTCTTATAATTTTAGATTTTTTCTATTTCATTCTATTTCATTCTACTTCATTCTATTTTATTTTATTCAATTCTATTCTTTTTGATTCTACTTTTATATTCTACTCTATTTGGCATTATTCTACTACATTTCATTGTAAACAATAGAAACAGATAAATTTAACAATTTCAAAAGTGTAGCGAAACGATGCCAAAGGTTGTGAATTCAATGAATTGGGAGGATGTGGTTTCTTCCCAATTGTTTAGACGTATGAAGGGGGATGCATCGAAAAAACTGACCTTGACCACACCAAGATACAGCAAAAGAAAAATTATGAAGGAGAGGTAAGTGAGCATTTTGTTTCGTTACTATGATTTCGGTAATATGTTTCGATATAATTTAAATGGTAAGAGCAAAAGTTCTCATTACTGCTGGAAATACATTTTTTCGCTTTCTCGCTTTTGTACTTCCATTTCTCGGATTTTTATGATATTGACATATGCTGTAGTCCATATTCAATCATTAGAATGAAGTTGCAAAACAAAATCGACGGGTCGAAGTAGCTGATTAGTGTCATTTATACGTCATTTATATTTCACGTAAATTTCTGTATCATCGAAAACACTGACATCGAGATATCCCTTCCTTTTTTTGGGATCTTCGTCACGTACAAATGCTTTCCCGGTTGTATGGACGGATGTTCGTATTGTTTGACGAACAGATGGGGTCGAAAGGAAATTTTAGGATTATTGTCGTAAAGAAAGCCGATTGCCTTCGTGTGTCCCTAAAGAAAGAAATTAGAAGGCCGAGGATCTGGAACTCGGCCGCGTACGGCACGCAGATGGGAAGGTTACAATTTCCGCGTCCGACAATTCATTCCCTCCCACGGTGAGGGCCCACTGCAGATATTATTTCAATACGTATTCTGCATTTGTTTGCAACAAACGTTTTCTCTTCAATCTTCTGCAAAGAGCGTAGCCGATTCAAGATGGTCAAAATTGTCCTTACAGGTTTTTCAAATGAGTACTATACCGTTCGATCTAAATAAATTGATATTATTAATTAAATAATGTGAGCCAGAGAGAGTCACTGTGCCGTTGCAACCATTTCGAATCATAACCTGCAGTAAGCCGTTCAATCTTTCCATTTTAATTGAACACTTGCAAATGATAACGATGACAATACAAGTAGCAACGATTTGTTGCATAGCAATACGGCCCACCGGTCATCAAAAACCTAGCTGCGCAAAATTTCAACCCGGTTGCAAGCTGTGGTTATCTCTGACTATCACGAAGTAAAATAATACAAAATTTATTGTATACGTATCTATTATTTAAAAAATATAATATTATATATTAGAGTTTAGACTTATTTAAGATGAATTTTATGTTGATTACTAATGTGGGATTAATTTATAATAGAGTTGAATTTAATTTTTATTTTGATTTCGGTTCGAGAGATATGAAATTATCTAATTGAATAATTGAATTTGATTTCTAATATACAGTTACGGGGTAATTTTCGTAGAAATAAATAATTGAGTTATAGCTAATTAGTACTATGATTGTAATAATATCATTTATTTTATTTGGGTTCATTTGATTGAATTATATTGAACTGTTAATTATGTATTAATTTGCTTTGTTGGAGTGAGAATATATATATTATTTTAATTGCGGCTAAAAAATTGGCTATAGAATATTTTTCATACATACAATTTATGAAGTCATCTAAAAATTTAAATAGTTTTCATACGAGTGAAAAGTAGAGATTAATTTTTAATATTACATGAAAGTTTGAATAAGAAATTTAAATTAAATAATGGTAAATTTAGTGCGCCAGCACCAACGGTTAAACTGCTGTTATTCGTTAATTTTAAGAATTTTTAGGGGCTTCAGTTATCTCGATAATAAATTTTAATAATTATCTAGGTTGAATAAATTTATGTGAACCGTACAAATTGCCCGCCACTTTCATTATAAATGGAATAAATCGTAACGTTGTAAAAGTATGGGAAAATGTATTCATTAAAATTTTAGTTTAACAATAAGTGTTTCATTTACATTGAAAGGATTCTGAATGAGGAAAATTTTATTATTTGCACAAATTATAAATATTATTGATTTCTTAATTTAATATATTTGAAAAAAGGAATTACATGATTATAAGTTATAGTATTTATTTACGAATAAATTTAATGATTTTAAAATGTGTGTGCGTGTGTTGTAGAAGAAGAAAGTAATATTAGTATAAGTAAAAGTGATTTTTTCGTACTTTTTGTATCAGGGTTAATTAAAATAAAGTTAGTGTTTTTAATTATCTCGAAAGTAAAAGAGTTAATTTAATATTTCTGTTATGTATCATAATAATTATTAATACTGAATTGATGAGTTTATGTTGGAAGAAAATCCTAACTTTGGCATTGTTAGTTGTTACATTTTTTATTGGAATTTTTTTTTTCTTTTCTTTTTTACGGACATTATTATTTCATACTTTTAAATATATTTATTCATTTATCCTACATCAAATTGAATTGGTTAGTTTAGGGTATTCAATAATAAATGAAATAAATAATAGTTCATTGTCATATAAAGTATTAAAGTCGTGTAAAGAATTAAGTTTAGATTTATGATAATTGAAGATTTAAATTTTTATTAAAATAATCAGTAAAATTAAATGATTTGTATTTCATAACAATTTTATTACTTTGTTGTAATATAATTTAACTTAACGGGATAAATTTATTTTAAAACTAATTTAAAATTGGACTTTTAAAATTAGAATATTTAAATTTTCAGTAGTTTCAATCAATAAAATTAAATACTTTGTATTATGATAATTAGACCGCATTTCCAATATTTTCACGTGGCTCGCGGGTGGTCCGGTCTGCCGATAGGACCCACGGCGGACAGTCGCATGAATTGGGGAAAAACCGTAATTCGTTTTCTATGGCCATAAATCCGGTCGACGAGCTAACGATGCATACTGTCAATGTCGTACTAAGAGAAAGAAACAATTGTGCGTTTGTCGTAAATTATGTTGAGTGCGAGCGGCGATTGTGTCGCGCCTTCGACTGACGAAATACACACGACCAGGCACTCGAGGCCCCAATAGTGTTTGGTTTCCTGGATCGCAGACAAAATATATATATTGCCGGGTAAGTGGCCGAGGACTGTCGCGTGGTTTCCCACAGATCAGTTTGTTTTTCCTTTAGAGAATCGCGAGCCCCGGGGCACACCAGATAACTGTTATTCGTTGAATTTTTAGGGGCTGCAGTTATCTGGTCTGCCCCGAACGGAGAAGAGCAGAGCAGAGAAGAGCTGAGCAGAGCAGAGAAGAGCGGAGAAGAGCAGAGCAGAGAAGAGCTGAGCAGAGCAGAGCTGAGAAGAGCAGAGCTGAGAAGAGCAGAGAAGAGCAGAGCATAGCAGAGCAGAGCAGAGAAGAGCAGAGAAGAGCAGAGCAGAGCAGAGGAGTGCAGAGCAGAGAAGAGCAGAGCAGAGCAGAGGAGTGCAGAGCAGAGAAGAGCGGAGAAGAGCAGAACAGAGAAGAGCAGAGCAGAGCAGAGAAGAGCAGTGAAGAGCAGAGAAGAGCAGAGCAGAGAAGAGCAGAGGAGAGCAGAGCAGAGCAGTGGTGAGCTGAGCAGTGAAGAGCAGAGAAGAGCAGAGCGGAGGAGTGCAGAGAAGAGCAGAGAAGAGCAGAGCAGAGCAGAGAAGAGCAGAGCAGAGCATAGCAGAGGAGAGAAGAGCTGAGCAGAGCAGAGCAGAGGAGAGCAGAGCAGATCAGAGCAGAGCAGAGCAGAGAAGAACAGAACAGAGCAGAGAAGAGCAGAGCAGAGATGAGCAGAGAAGAGCGGAGAAGAGTAGAGCAGAGCAGAGAAGAGCATACCAGATCAGACCAGAGCAGACCAGAGAAGTGCAGGGCAGAGAAGAGCAGAGAAGAGCAGAGAAGAACTGAGAAGAGCGGAGAAGAGCAGAGGAGAGCAGAGAAGAACAGAGAAGAGCAAAGCAGAGCAGAGCGAGGAAGAGCAGAGCAGAGCGAATGAACAAATGAACAAATGAACAAATGAACAAATGAACAAATGAACAAATGAACAAATGAACAAATGAACAAAATCGGTAGTTAAGCAAGATTCTCGTATTTAAAAAATCTGATGATAGGTTGTTTCAGAAAATTGAGAAAACCGAAAAATCACTGGAGTAAAGTGCCATTTTCTGACATTAGATTTCGTTCTAAATGCTTCAACCCTATGTAAAAACGTTATTTAAGCAGGAATATCGTACTTTGAAGAAAATCTAATGATAGGTTTTTTCAGAAAATTGAAAAAACCGAAATTTGACAAGAGTAAAGTGACATTTTCTGACATTACATTTCGTTCTAAATATTTAATTCTAATGTAAAATTGTTAGATAAGCAAGATTCTCGTATTTAAAAAATCTAATGATAGGTTTTTTCAGAAAATTGAAAAAGCCGTAAAATCACAAGAGTAAAGTGCCATTTTCTGACATTAGATTTCGTTCTAAATGCTTAATCCCTATTTAGAAACGATATTTAAGCAAGAATATCGTACTTCGAAGAAAATCTAATGATTGGTTTTTACAGAAAGTTGAAAAAACCGAAAAACCATTAGAGTAAAGCGCCATTTTCTTACTTTAGATTTCGTTCTAAATACTTAATTCTAATGTAAAATCGTTAGTTAAGCAAGATTCTCGTATTTAAAAAAATCTAATGAGAGGTGTTTTCAGAAAATTGAAAAAACCGTAAAATCACAAGAGTAAAATGCCATTTTCTGACATTACATTTCGTTCTAGATACTTAATTCTAATGTAAAATCGTTAGTTAAGCAAGATTCTCGTATTTAAAAAATCTGATGATAGGTTTTTTCAGAAAATTGAAAAAACCGAAAAATCACAGGAGTAAAGTGCCATTTTCTGACATTAGATTTCGTTCTAAATGCATAATCCCTATGTAAAAACGTTATTTAAGCAAGAATATCGGACTTTGAAGAAAATCAAATGATAGATTCTTTCAGAAAATGGAAAAAACCTAAAAATCACAAGAGTAAAGTGCCATTTTCTGACATTAGATTTCGTTCTAAATGCTTCAACCCTATGTAAAAACGTTATTTAAGCAGGAATATCGTACTTTGAAGAAAATCTAATGATAGGTTTTTTCAGAAAATTGAAAAAACCGAAAATTAACAAGAGTAAAGTGACATTTCCTGACTTTAGATTTTGTCCTAAATACTTAATTCTAATGTAAAATCGTTAGATAAGCAAGATTCTCGTATTTAAAAAATCTAATGATAGGTTTTTTCAGAAAATTGAAAAAGCCGTAAAATCACAAGAGTAAAGTGCCATTTTCTGACTTTCGATTTCGTTCTAAATACTTAATTCTAATGTAAAATCGGTAGTTAAGCAAGATTCTCGTATTTAAAAAATCTAATGATAGGTTTCTTCAGAAAATTGAAAAAACCGTAAAATCACAAGAGTAAAATGCCATTTTCTGACATTACATTTCGTTCTAGATACTTAATTCTAATGTAAAATCGTTAGTTAAGCAAGATTCTCGTATTTAAAAAATCTGATGCTAGGTTTTTTCAGAAAATTGAAAAAACCGAAAAATCACAGGAGTAAAGTGCCATTTTCTGACATTAGATTTCGTTCTAAATGCATAATCCCTATGTAAAAACGTTATTTAGGCAAGAATATCGGACTTTGAAGAAAATCAAATGATAGATTCTTTCAGAAAATTGAAAAAACCGAAAAATCACAGGAGTAAAGTGCCATTTTCTGACATTAGATTTCGTTCTAAATGCATAATCCCTATGTAAAAACGTTATTTAAGCAAGAATATCGGACTGTGAAGAAAATCAAATGATAGATTCTTTCAGAAAATGGAAAAAACCTAAAAATCACAAGAGTAAAGTGCCATTTTCTGACATTAGCTTTCGTTCTAAATGCTTCAACCCTATGTAAAAACGTTATTTAAGCAGGAATATCGTACTTTGAAGAAAATCTAATGATAGGTTTTCTCAGAAAATTGAAAAAACCGAAAATTAACAAGAGTAAAGTGACATTTCCTGACTTTAGATTTTGTCCTAAATACTTAATTCTAATGTAAAATCGTTAGATAAGCAAGATTCTCGTATTTAAAAAATCTAATGATAGGTTTTTTCAGAAAATTGAAAAAGCCGTAAAATCACAAGAGTAAAGTGCCATTTTCTGACTTTCGATTTCGTTCTAAATACTTAATTCTAATGTAAAATCGGTAGTTAAGCAAGATTCTCGTATTTAAAAAATCTAATGATAGGTTTCTTCAGAAAATTGAAAAAACCGTAAAATCACAAGAGTAAAATGCCATTTTCTGACATTACATTTCGTTCTAGATACTTAATTCTAATGTAAAATCGTTAGTTAAGCAAGATTCTCGTATTTAAAAAATCTGATGATAGGTTTTTTCAGAAAATTGAAAAAACCGTAAAATCACGAGAGTAAAGTTCCATTTTCTGACATTAGATTTCGTTCTAAATGCTTAATCCCTATATAAAAACGTTATCTAAGCAAGATTATGGTATTTTGAAGAACATCTAATGATAGGTTTTTTCAGAAAATAGAGAAAACCGAAAAATCACAAGAGTAAAGTGCCATTTTCTGACATTAGATTTCGTTCTAAATGAACCATCCCTATGTAAAAACGTTATGTAAGCAAGAATATCGTATTTTGAAGTATATCTATAATGATAGGTTTTTTCAGAAAATTGAAAAAACCGAAAAATCACAAGAGTAAAGTGCCATTTTCTGACATTAGATTTCGTTCTAAATGCTTAATCTCTATGTAAAAACGTTATTTAAGCAACAATATTGTACCTGGAAGGAAATCTAAGAATAGGTTTTTACAGACATTTGAAAAAACCGAAAAATCACTAGAGTAAAGTGCCATTTTCTGACATTAGATTTCGTTCTAAATGCTTAATCCCTATGTAAAAGTGTTATTTAAGCAAGAATATCGTAGTTTGAGGTAAATCTAATTATAGGTTTTTTCAGAAAATTGAAAAAACCGAAAAATCGCTAGAGTAAAGTGCCATTTTCTGACATTAGATTTCGTTCGAAATGCTTAATCCCTATGTAGAAACGTTATTGAAGCAAGAATATCGTATTTTGAAGTATATCTATAATGATAGGTTCTTTCAGAAAATTGAAAAAACCGTAAAATCACGAGAGTAAAGTTCCATTTTGTGACATTAGATTTCGTTCTAAATGCTTAATCCCTATATAAAAACGTTATTTAAGCAAGATTATGGTATTTTGAAGAAAATCTAATGATAGGTTTTTTCAGAAAATTGAGAAAACCGAAAAATCACAAGAGTAAAGTGCCATTTTCTGACATTAAATTTCGTTCTAAATGCTTCATCCCTATGTAAAAACGTTATGTAAGCAAGAATATCGTATCTTGAAGTATATCTATAATGATAGGTTTTTTCAGAAAATTGAGAAAACCGAAAAATCACAAGAGTAAAGTGTCATTTTCTGACATTAGATTTCGTTCTAAATGCTTCATCCCTATGTAAAAACGTTATGTAAGCAAGAATATCGTATCTTGAAGTATATCTATAATGATAGGTTTTTTCAGAAAATTGAAAATACCGTAAAATCACAAGAGTAAAGTGCCATTTTCTGACATTAGATTTCGTTCTAAATGCTTCATTCCTATGTAAAAACGTTATTTAAGCAATAATATCGTATTTTGAAGAAAATCTAATGATAGGTTTTTACAGAAATTTGAAAAAACCGAAAAATCACGACAGTAAACCGCCATTTTCTGACTTTAGATTTCTTTCTAAATACTTAGTTCTAATGTAAAATCGTTAGCTAAGCTAGATTCTCGTATTTAAGAAAATCTAATAACAGGTTTTTTCAGAAAATTGAAAAGACCGTAAAATCATAAGAGGAAAGTGCCATTTTCTGACATTAGATTTCGTTCTAACTTCTTAATCCCTATGAAAAAGCGTTATTTAAGCAAGAATATCGTAGTTTGAGGTAAATCTAATTATAGGTTTTTTCAGAAAATTGAAAAAACCGAAAAATCGCTAGAGTAAAGTGCCATTTTCTGACATTAGATTTCGTTCGAAATGCTTAATCCCTATGTAAAAACGTTATTGAAGCAAGAATATCGTATTTTGAAGTATATCTATAATGATAGGTTCTTTCAGAAAATTGAAAAAACCGTAAAATCACGAGAGTAAAGTTCCATTTTGTGACATTAGATTTCGTTCTAAATGCTTAATCCCTATATAAAAACGTTATTTAAGCAAGATTATGGTATTTTGAAGAAAATCTAATGATAGGTTTTTTCAGAAAATTGAGAAAACCGAAAAATCACAAGAGTAAAGTGCCATTTTCTGACATTAAATTTCGTTCTAAATGCTTCATCCCTATGTAAAAACGTTATGTAAGCAAGAATATCGTATCTTGAGGTATATCTATAATGATAGGTTTTTTCAGAAAATTGAAAAAACCGTAAAATCACAAGAGTAAAGTGCCATTTTCTGACATTAGATTTCGTTCTAAATACTTAATTCTAATGTAAAATCGTTAGTTAAGCAAGATTCTGGTATTTAAAAAAATCTAATGAGAGGTGTTTTCAGAAAATTGAAGAAGCCGAAAAATCACAAGAGTAAAGTGCCATTTTCTGACATTACATTTCGTTCTAAATACTTAGTTCTAATGTAAAATCGTTAGCTAAGCCAGATTCTCGTATTTAAGAAAATCTAATGACAGGTTTTTTCAGAAAATTGAAAAAACCGTAAAATCATAAGAGGAAAGTGCCATTTTCCGACATTAGATTTCGTTCTAAATGCTTAATCCCTATGTAAAAGTGTTATCTAAGCAAGAATATCGTAGTTTGAGGTAAATCTAATTATAGGTTTTTTCAGAAAATTGAAAAAACCGAAAAACCGCTAGAGTAACGTGCCATTTTCTGACATTAGATTTCGTTCTAAATGCTTCACCCCTATGTAAAAACGTTATTGAAGCAAGAATATCGTATTTTGAAGTATATCTAATAATAGGTTCTTTCAGAAAATTGAAAAAACCGTAAAATCACGAGAGTAAAGTTCCATTTTCTGACATTACATTTCGTTCTAAATACTTAGTTCTAATGTAAAATCGTTAGCTAAGCCAGATTCTCGTATTTAAGAAAATCTAATGACAGGTTTTTTCAGAAAATTCAAAAAACCGTAAAATCATAAGAGGAAAGTGCCATTTTCTGACATTAGATTTCGTTCTAAATGCTTAATCCCTATGTAAAAGTGTTATTTATGCAAGAATATCGTAGTTTGAGGTAAATCTAATTATAGGTTTTTTCAGAAAATTGAAAAGACCGAAAAATCGCTAGCGTAAAGTGCCATTTTCTGACATTAGATTTCGTTCTAAATGCTTCATCCCTATGTAAAAACGTTATTTAAGCAAGAATATCGTATTTTGAAGTATATCTATAATGATACGTTTTTTCAGAAAATTGAAAAAACCGAAAAATCACAAGAGTAAAGTGCCATTTTCTGACATTACATTTCGTTCTAAATGCTTCATCCCTATGTAAAAACGTTATGTAAGCAAGAATATCGTATCTTGAAGTATATCTATAATGATAGGTTTTTTCAGAAAATTGAAAAAACCGTAAAATCACAAGAGTAAAGTGCCATTTTCTGACATTAGATTTCGTTCTAAATGCTTAATCTCTATGTAAAAACGTTATTTAAGCAACAATATTGTACCTGGAAGGAAGTCTAAGAATAGGTTTTTACAGACATTTGAAAAAACCGAAAAATCACAAGAGTAAAGTGCCATTTTCTGACATTAGATTTCGTTCTAAATGGTTAATCCCTATGTAAAAACGTTATTGAAGCAAGAATATCGTATTTTGAAGTATATCTATAATGATAGGTTTTTTAGAAAATTGAAAAAACCGAAAAGTCACAAGAGTAAAGTGACATTTTCTGACATTACATTTCGTTCTAAATACTTAATTCTAATGTAAAATCGTTAGTTAAGCAAGATTCTCGTATTTAAAAAATCTGATGATAGGTTTTTTCAGAAAATTGAAAAAACCGAAAAATCACAAGAGTAAAGTGCCATTTTCTGACATTAGATTTCGTTCTAAATGCTTCATCCCTATGTAAAAACGTTATTTATGCAAGAATATCGTATTTTGAAGTATATCTATAATGATAGTTTTTTTCAGAAAATTGAAAAAACCGAAAAATCACAAGAGTAAAGTGCCATTTTCTGACATTAGATTTCGTTCTAAATGCTTAATCCCTATGTAAAAACGTTATTTAAGCAAGAATATCGTATTTTGAAGAAAATCTAATGATAGGTTTTTACAGAAAGTTGAAAAAACCGAAAAATCACTAGAGTAAAGTGCCATTTTCTGACATTAGATTTCGTTCTAAATGCTTCATCCCTATGTAAAAACGTTATGTAAGCAAGAATATCGTATTTTGAAGTAAATCTAATTATAGGTTTTTTCAGAAAATTGAAAAAACCGAAAAATCACAAGAGTAAAGTGCCATTTTCTGACATTAGATTTCGTTCTAAATGCTCAATCCCTATATAAAAACGTTATTTAAGCAAGATTATGGTATTTTGAAGAAAATCTAATGATAGGTTTTTTCAGAAAATTGAAAAAACCGAAAAGTCACAAGAGTAAAGTGACATTTTCTGACATTACATTTCGTTCTAAATACTTAATTCTAATGTAAAATCGTTAGTTAAGCAAGATTCTCGTATTTAAAAAATCTGATGATAGGTTTTTTCAGAAAATTGAAAAAACCGAAAAATCACAAGAGTAAAGTGCCATTTTCTGACATTAGATTTCGTTCTAAATGGTTAATCCCTATGTAAAAACGTTATTGAAGCAAGAATATCGTATTTTGAAGTATATCAATAATGATAGATCCTTTCAGAAAATTGAAAAAACCGAAAAATCACAAGAGTAAAGTGCCATTTTCTGACATTAGATTTCGTTCTAAATACTTAATCCCTATGTAAAAACGTTATTTAAGCAAGAATATCGTATTTTGAAGAAAATCTAATGATAGGTTTTTACAGAAAGTTGAAAAAACCGAAAAATCAATAGAGTAAAGCGCCATTTTCTGACTTTAGATTTCGTTCTAAATACTTAATTCTAATGTAAAATCGTTAGTTAAGCAAGATTCTCGTATTTAAAAAAATCTAATGAGAGGTGTTTTGAGAAAATTGAAGAAGCCGAAAAATCACAAGAGTAAAGTGCCATTTTCTGACATTACATTTCGTTCTAAATACTTAGTTCTAATGTAAAATCGTTAGCTAAGCCAGACTCTCGTATTTAAGAAAATCTAATGACAGGTTTTTTCAGAAAATTGAAAAAACCGTAAAATCATAAGAGGAAAGTGCCATTTTCTGACATTAGATTTCGTTCTAAATGCTTAATCCCTATGTAAAAGTGTTATCTAAGCAAGAATATCGTAGTTTGAGGTAAATCTAATTATATGTTTTTTCAGAAAATTGAAAAAACCGTAAAATCGCTAGAGTAAAGTGCCATTTTCTGACATAAGATTTCGTTCTAAATGCTTCATCCCTATGTAAAAACGTTATGTAAGCAAGAATATCGTATTTTGAAGTAAATCTAATTATAGGTTTTTTCAGAAAATTGAAAAAACCGAAAAATCGCTAGAGTAAAGTGCCATTTTCTGACATTAGATTTCGTTCTAAATGCTCAATCCCTATATAAAAACGTTATTTAAGCAAGATTATGGTATTTTGAAGAAAATCTAATGATAGGTTTTTTCAGAAAATTGAGAAAACCGAAAAATCACAAGAGTAAAGTGCCATTTTCTGACATTAGATTTCGTTCTAAATGCTTCATCCCTATGTAAAAATGTTATTTAAGCAAGAATATCGTATTTTGAAGTATATCTATAATGATAGGTTTTTTCAGAAAATTGAAAAAACCGAAAAGTCACAAGAGTAAAGTGACATTTTCTGACATTACATTTCGTTCTAAATACTTAATTCTAATGTAAAATCGTTAGTTAAGCAAGATTCTCGTATTTAAAAAATCTGATGATAGGTTTTTTCAGAAAATTGAAAAAACCGAAAAATCACAAGAGTAAAGTGCCATTTTCTGACATTAGATTTCGTTCTAAATGCTTCATCCCTATGTAAAAACGTTATTTATGCAAGAATATCGTATTTTGAAGTATATCTATAATGATAGGTTTTTTCAGAAAATTGAAAAAACCGTAAAATCACAAGAGTAAAGTGCCATTTTCTGACATTAGATTTCGTTCGAAATGATTAATCTCTATGTAAAAACGTTATTTAAGCAACAATATTGTACCTGGAAGGAAGTCTAAGAATAGGTTTTTACAGACATTTGAAAAAACCGAAAAATCACAAGAGTAAAGTGCCATTTTCTGACATTAGATTTCGTTCTAAATGTTTAATCCCTATGTAAAAACGTTATTGAAGCAAGAATATCGTATTTTAAAGTATATCAATAATGATAGGTCCTTTCAGAAAATTGAAAAATCCGAAAAATCACAAGAGTAAAGTGCCATTTTCTGACATTAGATTTCGTTCTAAATGCTTAATCCCTATGTAAAAATGTTATTTAAGCAAGAATATCGTATTTTGAAGAAAATCTAATGATAGGTTTTTACAGAAAGTTGAAAAACCGAAAAATCACTACAGTAAACCGCCATTTTCTGACATTAGATTTCGTTCTCAATGCTTAATCCCTATGTAAAAACGTTATTTAAGCAAGAATATCGTATTTTGAAGAAAATCTAATGATAGGTTTTTACAGAAAGTTGAAAAAACCGAAAAATCACTAGAGTAAAGTGCCATTTTCTGACATTAGATTTCGTTCTAAATGCTTCATCCCTATGTAAAAACGTTATGTAAGCAAGAATATCGTATTTTGAAGTAAATCTAATTATAGGTTTTTTCAGAAAATTGAAAAAACCGAAAAATCACAAGAGTAAAGTGCCATTTTCTGACATTAGATTTCGTTCTAAATGCTCAATCCCTATATAAAAACGTTATTTAAGCAAGAATATCGTATTTTGAAGTATACCTATAATGATAGGTTTTTTCAGAAAATTGAAAAAACCGTAAGATCACAACAGTAAAGTGCCATTTTCTGACATTAGATTTCGTTCTAAATGCTTCATCCCTATGTAAAAACGTTATTTAAGCAAGAATATCGTATTTTGAAGTATATCTATAATGATACGTTTTTTCAGAAAATTGAAAAAACCGAAAAATCACAAGAGTAAAGTGCCATTTTCTGACATTACATTTCGTACTAAATGCTTCATCCCTATGTAGAAACGTTATTTAAGCAAGAATATCGTATTTTGAAGTATATCTATGATGATAGGTTTTTTCAGAAAATTGAAAAAACCGTAAAATCACAAGAGTAAAGTGCCATTTTCTGACATTAGATTTCGTTCTAAATGATTAATCTCTATGTAAAAACGTTATTTAAGCAACAATATTGTACCTGGAAGGAAGTCTAAGAATAGGTTTTTACAGACATTTGAAAAAACCGAAAAATCACAAGAGTAAAGTGCCATTTTCTGACATTAGATTTCGTTCTAAATGTTTAATCCCTATGTAAAAACGTTATTGAAGCAAGAATATCGTATTTTAAAGTATATCAATAATGATAGGTCCTTTCAGAAAATTGAAAAAACCGTAAAATCACGAGAGTAAAGTTCCATTTTCTGACATTACATTTCGTTCTAAATACTTAGTTCTAATGTAAAATCGTTAGCTAAGCCAGATTCTCGTATTTAAGAAAATCTAATGACAGGTTTTTTCAGAAAATTCATAAAACCGTAAAATCATAAGAGGAAAGTGCCATTTTCTGACATTAGATTTCGTTCTAAATGCTTAATCCCTATGTAAAAGTGTTATTTATGCAAGAATATCGTAGTTTGAGGTAAATCTAATTATAGGTTTTTTCAGAAAATTGAAAAGACCGAAAAATCGCTAGCGTAAAGTGCCATTTTCTGACATTAGATTTCGTTCTAAATGCTTCATCCCCATGTAAAAACGCTATTTAAGCAATAATATCGTATTTTGAAGAAAATCTAATGATAGGTTTTTACAGAAATTTGAAAAAACCGAAAAATCACTACAGTAAACCGCCATTTTCTGACTTTAGATTTCGTTCTAAATACTTAGTTCTAATGTAAAATCGTTAGCTAAGCTAGATTCTCGTATTTAAGAAAATCTAATGACAGGTTTTTTCAGAAAATTGAAAAAACCGTAAAATCATAAGAGGAAAGTGCCATTTTCTGACATTAGATTTCGTTCTAAATGCTTCATCCCTATGTAGAAACGTTATTTAAGCAAGAATATCGTATTTTGAAGTATATCTATAATGATAGGTTTTTTCAGAAAATTGAAAAATCCGTAAAATCACAAGAGTAAAGTGCCATTTTCTGACATTAGATTTCGTTCTAAATGCTTAATTCCTATGTAAAAGTGTTATTTAAGCAAGAATATCGTAGTTTGAGGTAAATCTAATTATAGGTTTTTTCAGAAAATTGAAAAAACCGAAAAACCGCTAGAGTAAAGTGCCATTTTCTGACATTAGATTTCGTTCTAAATGCTTCATCCCTATGTAAAAACGTTATTGAAGCAAGAATATCGTATTTTGAAGTATATCTAATAATAGGTTCTTTCAGAAAATTGAAAAAACCGTAAAATCACGAGAGTAAAGTTCCATTTTCTGACATTACATTTCGTTCTAAATACTTAGTTCTAATGTAAAATCGTTAGCTAAGCCAGATTCTCGTATTTAAGAAAATCTAATGACAGGTTTTTTCAGAAAATTGAAAAAACCGTAAAATCATAAGAGGAAAGTGCCATTTTCTGACATTAGATTTCGTTCTAAATGCTTAATCCCTATGTAAAAGTGTTATTTATGCAAGAATATCGTAGTTTGAGGTAAATCTAATTATAGGTTTTTTCAGAAAATTGAAAAGACCGAAAAATCGCTAACGTAAAGTGCCATTTTCTGACATTAGATTTCGTTCTAAATGCTTCATCCCTATGTAAAAACGTTATGTAAGCAAGAATATCGTATCTTGAAGTATATCTATAATGATAGGTTTTTTCAGAAAATTGAAAAAACCGTAAAATCACAAGAGTAAAGTGCCATTTTCTGACATTACATTTCGTTCTAAATGCTTCATCCCTATGTAAAAACGTTATGTAAGCAAGAATATCGTATCTTGAAGTATATCTATAATGATAGGTTTTTTCAGAAAATTGAAAAAACCGTAAAATCACAAGAGTAAAGTGCCATTTTCTGACACTAGATTTCGTTCTAAATGATTAATCTCTATGTAAAAACGTTATTTAAGCAACAATATTGTACCTGGAAGGAAGTCTAAGAATAGGTTTTTACAGACATTTGAAAAAACCGAAAAATCACAAGAGTAAAGTGCCATTTTCTGACATTAGATTTCGTTCTAAATGTTTAATCCCTATGTAAAAACGTTATTGAAGCAAGAATATCGTATTTTAAAGTATATCAATAATGATAGGTCCTTTCAGAAAATTGAAAAATCCGAAAAATCACAAGAGTAAAGTGCCATTTTCTGACATTAGATTTCGTTCTAAATGCTTAATCCCTATGTAAAAATGTTATTTAAGCAAGAATATCGTATTTTGAAGAAAATCTAATGATAGGTTTTTACAGAAAGTTGAAAAACCGAAAAATCACTACAGTAAACCGCCATTTTCTGACATTAGATTTCGTTCTAAATGCTTAATTCCTATGTAAAAGTCTCATTTAAGCAAGAATATCGTAGTTTGAGGTAAATCTAATTATAGGTTTTTTCAGAAAATTGAAAAAACCGAAAAACCGCTAGAGTAAAGTGCCATTTTCTGACATTAGATTTCGTTCTAAATGCTTCATCCCTATGTAAAAACGTTATTGAAGCAAGAATATCGTATTTTGAAGTATATCTAATAATAGGTTCTTTCAGAAAATTGAAAAAACCGTAAAATCACGAGAGTAAAGTTCCATTTTCTGACAGTACATTTCGTTCTAAATACTTAGTTCTAATGTAAAATCGTTAGCTAAGCCAGATTCTCGTATTTAAGAAAATCTAATGACAGGTTTTTTCAGAAAATTCATAAAACCGTAAAATCATAAGAGGAAAGTGCCATTTTCTGACATTAGATTTCGTTCTAAATGCTTAATCCCTATGTAAAAGTGTTATTTATGCAAGAATATCGTAGTTTGAGGTAAATCTAATTATAGGTTTTTTCAGAAAATTGAAAAGACCGAAAAATCGCTAGCGTAAAGTGCCATTTTCTGACATTAGATTTCGTTCTAAATGCTTCATCCCCATGTAAAAACGCTATTTAAGCAATAATATCGTATTTTGAAGAAAATCTAATGATAGGTTTTTACAGAAATTTGAAAAAACCGAAAAATCACTACAGTAAACCGCCATTTTCTGACTTTAGATTTCGTTCTAAATACTTAGTTCTAATGTAAAATCGTTAGCTAAGCTAGATTCTCGTATTTAAGAAAATCTAATGATAGGTTTTTTCAGAAAATAGAGAAAACCGAAAAATCACAAGAGTAAAGTGCCATTTTCTGACATTAGATTTCGTTCTAAATGAACCATCCCTATGTAAAAACGTTATGTAAGCAAGAATATCGTATTTTGAAGTATATCTATAATGATAGGTTTTTTCAGAAAATTGAAAAAACCGAAAAATCACAAGAGTAAAGTGCCATTTTCTGACATTAGATTTCGTTCTAAATGCTTAATCTCTATGTAAAAACGTTATTTAAGCAACAATATTGTACCTGGAAGGAAATCTAAGAATAGGTTTTTACAGACATTTGAAAAAACCGAAAAATCACTAGAGTAAAGTGCCATTTTCTGACATTAGATTTCGTTCTAAATGCTTAATCCCTATGTAAAAGTGTTATTTAAGCAAGAATATCGTAGTTTGAGGTAAATCTAATTATAGGTTTTTTCAGAAAATTGAAAAAACCGAAAAATCGCTAGAGTAAAGTGCCATTTTCTGACATTAGATTTCGTTCGAAATGCTTAATCCCTATGTAGAAACGTTATTGAAGCAAGAATATCGTATTTTGAAGTATATCTATAATGATAGGTTTTTTCAGAAAATTGAAAAAACCGTAAAATCATAAGAGGAAAGTGCCATTTTCTGACATTAGATTTCGTTCTAAATGCTTCATCCCTATGTAGAAACGTTATTTAAGCAAGAATATCGTATTTTGAAGTATATCTATAATGATAGGTTTTTTCAGAAAATTGAAAAATCCGTAAAATCACAAGAGTAAAGTGCCATTTTCTGACATTAGATTTCGTTCTAAATGCTTAATTCCTATGTAAAAGTGTTATTTAAGCAAGAATATCGTAGTTTGAGGTAAATCTAATTATAGGTTTTTTCAGAAAATTGAAAAAACCGAAAAACCGCTAGAGTAAAGTGCCATTTTCTGACATTAGATTTCGTTCTAAATGCTTCATCCCTATGTAAAAACGTTATTGAAGCAAGAATATCGTATTTTGAAGTATATCTAATAATAGGTTCTTTCAGAAAATTGAAAAAACCGTAAAATCACGAGAGTAAAGTTCCATTTTCTGACATTACATTTCGTTCTAAATACTTAGTTCTAATGTAAAATCGTTAGCTAAGCTAGATTCTCGTATTTAAGAAAATCTAATGACAGGTTTTTTCAGAAAATTGAAAAAACCGTAAAATCATAAGAGGAAAGTGCCATTTTCTGACATTAGATTTCGTTCTAAATGCTTAATCCCTATGTAAAAACGTTATTTAAGCAAGAATATCGTATTTTGAAGAAAATCTAATGATAGGTTTTTACAGAAAGTTGAAAAAACCGAAAAATCACTACAGTAAAGTGCCATTTTCTGACATTAGATTTCGTTCTAAATGCTTCATCCCTATGTAAAAACGTTATGTAAGCAAGAATATCGTATTTTGAAGTAAATCTAATTATAGGTTTTTTCAGAAAATTGAAAAAACCGAAAAATCACAAGAGTAAAGTGCCATTTTCTGACATTAGATTTCGTTCTAAATGCTCAATCCCTATATAAAAACGTTATTTAAGCAAGAATATCGTATTTTGAAGTATACCTATACTGATAGGTTTTTTCAGAAAATTGAAAAAACCGTAAGATCACAACAGTAAAGTGCCATTTTCTGACATTAGATTTCGTTCTAAATGCTTCATCCCTATGTAAAAACGTTATTTAAACAAGAATATCGTATTTTGAAGTATATCTATAATGATAGGTTTTTTCAGAAAATTGAAAAAACCGAAAAATCACAAGAGTAAAGTGCCATTTTCTGACATTAGATTTCGTACTAAATGCTTCATCCCTATGTAGAAACGTTATTTAAGCAAGAATATCGTATTTTGAAGTATATCTATGATGATAGGTTTTTTCAGAAAATTGAAAAAACCGTAAAATCACAAGAGTAAAGTGCCATTTTCTGACATTAGATTTCGTTCTAAATGCTTAATCCCTATGTAAAAGTGTTATTTATGCAAGAATATCGTAGTTTGAGGTAAATCTAATTATAGGTTTTTACAGAAAATTGAAAAGACCGAAAAATGGCTAGCGTAAAGTGCCATTTTCTGACATTAGATTTCGTTCTAAATGCTTCATCCCTATGTAAAAACGTTATTTAAGCAAGAATATCGTATTTTGAAGTATATCTATAATGATACGTTTTTTCAGAAAATTGAAAAAACCGAAAAATCACAAGAGTAAAGTGCCATTTTCTGACATTACATTTCGTTCTAAATGCTTCATCCCTATGTAAAAACGTTATGTAAGCAAGAATATCGTATCTTGAAGTATATCTATAATGATAGGTTTTTTCAGAAAATTGAAAAAACCGTAAAATCACAAGAGTAAAGTGCCATTTTCTGACATTAGATTTCGTTCTAAATGATTAATCTCTATGTAAAAACGTTATTTAAGCAACAATATTGTACCTGGAAGGAAGTCTAAGAATAGGTTTTTACAGACATTTGAAAAAACCGAAAAATCACAAGAGTAAAGTGCCATTTTCTGACATTAGATTTCGTTCTAAATGTTTAATCCCTATGTAAAAACGTTATTGAAGCAAGAATATCGTATTTTAAAGTATATCAATAATGATAGGTCCTTTCAGAAAATTGAAAAATCCGAAAAATCACAAGAGTAAAGTGCCATTTTCTGACATTAGATTTCGTTCTAAATGCTTAATCCCTATGTAAAAATGTTATTTAAGCAAGAATATCGTATTTTGAAGAAAATCTAATGATAGGGTTTTACAGAAAGTTGAAAAACCGAAAAATCACTACAGTAAACCGCCATTTTCTGACATTAGATTTCGTTCTAAATGCTTAATTCCTATGTAAAAGTCTCATTTAAGCAAGAATATCGTAGTTTGAGGTAAATCTAATTATAGGTTTTTTCAGAAAATTGAAAAAACCGAAAAACCGCTAGAGTAAAGTGCCATTTTCTGACATTAGATTTCGTTCTAAATGCTTCATCCCTATGTAAAAACGTTATTGAAGCAAGAATATCGTATTTTGAAGTATATCTAATAATAGGTTCTTTCAGAAAATTGAAAAAACCGTAAAATCACGAGAGTAAAGTTCCATTTTCTGACATTACATTTCGTTCTAAATACTTAGTTCTAATGTAAAATCGTTAGCTAAGCCAGATTCTCGTATTTAAGAAAATCTAATGACAGGTTTTTTCAGAAAATTCATAAAACCGTAAAATCATAAGAGGAAAGTGCCATTTTCTGACATTAGATTTCGTTCTAAATGCTTAATCCCTATGTAAAAGTGTTATTTATGCAAGAATATCGTAGTTTGAGGTAAATCTAATTATAGGTTTTTTCAGAAAATTGAAAAGACCGAAAAATCGCTAGCGTAAAGTGCCATTTTCTGACATTAGATTTCGTTCTAAATGCTTCATCCCCATGTAAAAACGCTATTTAAGCAATAATATCGTATTTTGAAGAAAATCTAATGATAGGTTTTTACAGAAATTTGAAAAAACCGAAAAATCACTACAGTAAACCGCCATTTTCTGACTTTAGACTTCGTTCTAAATACTTAGTTCTAATGTAAAATCGTTAGCTAAGCTAGATTCTCGTATTTAAGAAAATCTAATGACAGGTTTTTTCAGAAAATTGAAAAAACCGTAAAATCATAAGAGGAAAGTGCCATTTTCTGACATTAGATTTCGTTCTAAATGCTTCATCCCTATGTAGAAACGTTATTTAAGCAAGAATATCGTATTTTGAAGTATATCTATAATGATAGGTTTTTTCAGAAAATTGAAAAATCCGTAAAATCACAAGAGTAAAGTGCCATTTTCTGACATTAGATTTCGTTCTAAATGCTTAATTCCTATGTAAAAGTGTTATTTAAGCAAGAATATCGTAGTTTGAGGTAAATCTAATTATAGGTTTTTTCAGAAAATTGAAAAAACCGAAAAACCGCTAGAGTAAAGTGTCATTTTCTGACATTAGATTTCGTTCTAAATGCTTCATCCCTATGTAAAAACGTTATTGAAGCAAGAATATCGTATTTTGAAGTATATCTAATAATAGGTTCTTTCAGAAAATTGTGAAAACCGTAAAATCACGAGAGTAAAGTTCCATTTTCTGACATTACATTTCGTTCTAAATACTTAGTTCTAATGTAAAATCGTTAGCTAAGCCAGATTCTCGTATTTAAGAAAATCTAATGACAGGTTTTTTCAGAAAATTGAAAAAACCGTAAAATCATAAGAGGAAAGTGCCATTTTCTGACATTAGATTTCGTTCTAAATGCTTAATCCCTATGTAAAAGTGTTATTTATGCAAGAATATCGTAGTTTGAGGTAAATCTAATTATAGGTTTTTTCAGAAAATTGAAAAGACCGAAAAATCGCTAACGTAAAGTGCCATTTTCTGACATTAGATTTCGTTCTAAATGCTTCATCCCTATGTAAAAACGTTATGTAAGCAAGAATATCGTATTTTGAAGAAAATCTAATGATAGGTTTTTACAGAAAGTTGAAAAACCGAAAAGTCACAAGAGTAAAGTGACATTTTCTGACATTACATTTCGTTCTAAATACTTAATTCTAATGTAAAATCGTTAGTTAAGCAAGATTCTCGTATTTAAAAAATCTGATGATAGGTTTTTTCAGAAAATTGAAAAAACCGAAAAATCACAAGAGTAAAGTGCCATTTTCTGACATTAGATTTCGTTCTAAATGCTTAATCCCTATGTAAAAACGTTATTTAAGCAAGAATATCGTATTTTGAAGTAAATCTAATTATAGGTTTTTTCAGAAAATTGAAAAAACCGAAAAATCGCTAACGTAAAGTGCCATTTTCTGACATTAGATTACGTTCTAAATGCTTCATCCCTATGTAAAAACGTTATGTAAGCAAGAATATCGTATCTTGAAGTATATCTATAATGATAGGTTTTTTCAGAAAATTGAAAAAACCGTAAAATCACAAGAGTAAATTGCCATTTTCTGACATTAGATTTCGTTCTAAATGCTTAATCTCTATGTAAAAACGTTATTTAAGCAACAATATTGTACCTGGAAGGAAGTCTAAGAATAGGTTTTTACAGACATTTGAAAAAACCGAAAAATCACAAGAGTAAAGTGCCATTTTCTGACATTAGATTTCGTTCTAAATGTTTAATCCCTATGTAAAAACGTTATTGAAGCAAGAATATCGTATTTTGAAGTATATCAATAATGATAGGTCCTTTCAGAAAATTGAAAAAACCGAAAAATCACAGGAGTAAAGTGCCATTTTCTGACATTAGATTTCGTTCTAAATGCTTCATCCCTATGTAAAAACGTTATTTAAGCAAGGATATCGTATTTTGAAGTATATCTATAATGATAGGTTTTTTCAGAAAATTGAAAAAACCGAAAAATCACAAGAGTAAAGTGCCATTTTCTGACATTAGATTTCGTTCTAAATGCTCAATCCCTATATAAAAACGTTATTTAAGCAAGAATATCGTATTTTGAAGTATACCTATAATTATAGGTTTTTTCAGAAAATTGAAAAAACCGTAAGATCACAACAGTAAAGTGCCATTTTCTGACATTAGATTTCGTTCTAAATGCTTCATCCCTATGTAAAAACGTTATTTAAACAAGAATATCGTATTTTGAAGTATATCTATAATGATAGGTTTTTTCAGAAAATTGAAAAAACCGAAAAATCACAAGAGTAAAGTGCCATTTTCTGACATTAGATTTCGTACTAAATGCTTCATCCCTATGTAGAAACGTTATTTAAGCAAGAATATCGTATTTTGAAGTATATCTATGATGATAGGTTTTTTCAGAAAATTGAAAAAACCGTAAAATCACAAGAGTAAAGTGCCATTTTCTGACATTAGATTTCGTTCTAAATGCTTAATCCCTATGTAAAAGTGTTATTTATGCAAGAATATCGTAGTTTGAGGTAAATCTAATTATAGGTTTTTACAGAAAATTGAAAAGACCGAAAAATGGCTAGCGTAAAGTGCCATTTTCTGACATTAGATTTCGTTCTAAATGCTTCATCCCTATGTAAAAACGTTATTTAAGCAAGAATATCGTATTTTGAAGTATATCTATAATGATACGTTTTTTCAGAAAATTGAAAAAACCGAAAAATCACAAGAGTAAAGTGCCATTTTCTGACATTACATTTCGTTCTAAATGCTTCATCCCTATGTAAAAACGTTATGTAAGCAAGAATATCGTATCTTGAAGTATATCTATAATGATAGGTTTTTTCAGAAAATTGAAAAAACCGTAAAATCACAAGAGTAAAGTGCCATTTTCTGACATTAGATTTCGTTCTAAATGATTAATCTCTATGTAAAAACGTTATTTAAGCAACAATATTGTACCTGGAAGGAAGTCTAAGAATAGGTTTTTACAGACATTTGAAAAAACCGAAAAATCACAAGAGTAAAGTGCCATTTTCTGACATTAGATTTCGTTCTAAATGTTTAATCCCTATGTAAAAACGTTATTGAAGCAAGAATATCGTATTTTAAAGTATATCAATAATGATAGGTCCTTTCAGAAAATTGAAAAATCCGAAAAATCACAAGAGTAAAGTGCCATTTTCTGACATTAGATTTCGTTCTAAATGCTTAATCCCTATGTAAAAATGTTATTTAAGCAAGAATATCGTATTTTGAAGAAAATCTAATGATAGGTTTTTACAGAAAGTTGAAAAACCGAAAAGTCACAAGAGTAAAGTGACATTTTCTGACATTACATTTCGTTCTAAATACTTAATTCTAATGTAAAATCGTTAGTTAAGCAAGATTCTCGTATTTAAAAAATCTGATGATAGGTTTTTTCAGAAAATTGAAAAAACCGAAAAATCACAAGAGTAAAGTGCCATTTTCTGACATTAGATTTCGTTCTAAATGCTTAATCCCTATGTAAAAACGTTATTTAAGCAAGAATATCGTATTTTGAAGTAAATCTAATTATAGGTTTTTTCAGAAAATTGAAAAAACCGAAAAATCACAAGAGTAAAGTGCCATTTTCTGACATTAGATTTCGTTCTAAATGCTCAATCCCTATATAAAAACGTTATTTAAGCAAGAATATCGTATTTTGAAGTATATCTATAATGATACGTTTTTTCAGAAAATTGAAAAAACCGAAAAATCACAAGAGTAAAGTGCCATTTTCTGACATTACATTTCGTTCTAAATGCTTCATCCCTATGTAAAAACGTTATGTAAGCAAGAATATCGTATCTTGAAGTATATCTATAATGATAGGTTTTTTCAGAAAATTGAAAAAACCGTAAAATCACAAGAGTAAAGTGCCATTTTCTGACATTAGATTTCGTTCTAAATGATTAAACTCTATGTAAAAACGTTATTTAAGCAACAATATTGTACCTGGAAGGAAGTCTAAGAATAGGTTTTTACAGACATTTGAAAAAACCGAAAAATCACAAGAGTAAAGTGCCATTTTCTGACATTAGATTTCGTTCTAAATGTTTAATCCCTATGTAAAAACGTTATTGAAGCAAGAATATCGTATTTTAAAGTATATCAATAATGATAGGTCCTTTCAGAAAATTGAAAAATCCGAAAAATCACAAGAGTAAAGTGCCATTTTCTGACATTAGATTTCGTTCTAAATGCTTAATCCCTATGTAAAAATGTTATTTAAGCAAGAATATCGTATTTTGAAGAAAATCTAATGATAGGTTTTTACAGAAAGTTGAAAAACCGAAAAATCACTACAGTAAACCGCCATTTTCTGACATTAGATTTCGTTCTAAATGCTTAATTCCTATGTAAAAGTCTTATTTAAGCAAGAATATCGTAGTTTGAGGTAAATCTAATTATAGGTTTTTTCAGAAAATTGAAAAAACCGAAAAACCGCTAGAGTATTGTGCCATTTTCTGACATTAGATTTCGTTCTAAATGCTTCATCCCTATGTAAAAACGTTATTGAAGCAAGAATATCGTATTTTGAAGTATATCTAATAATAGGTTCTTTCAGAAAATTGAAAAAACCGTAAAATCACGAGAGTAAAGTTCCATTTTCTGACATTACATTTCGTTCTAAATACTTAGTTCTAATGTAAAATCGTTAGCTAAGCCAGATTCTCGTATTTAAGAAAATCTAATGACAGGTTTTTTCAGAAAATTCATAAAACCGTAAAATCATAAGAGGAAAGTGCCATTTTCTGACATTACATTTCGTTCTAAATACTTAATTCTAATGTAAAATCGTTAGTTAAGCAAGATTCTCGTATTTAAAAAATCTGATGATAGGTTTTTTCAGAAAATTGAAAAAACCGAAAAATCACAAGAGTAAAGTGCCATTTTCTGACATTAGATTTCGTTCTAAATGCTTCATCCCTATGTAAAAACGTTATTTATGCAAGAATATCGTATTTTGAAGTATATCTATAATGATAGTTTTTTTCAGAAAATTGAAAAAACCGAAAAATCACAAGAGTAAAGTGCCATTTTCTGACATTAGATTTCGTTCTAAATGATTAATCCCTATGTAAAAACGTTATTTAAGCAAGAATATCGTATTTTGAAGAAAATCTAATGATAGGTTTTTACAGAAAGTTGAAAAAACCGAAAATTCACTACAGTAAAGTGCCATTTTCTGACATTAGATTTCGTTCTAAATGCTCAATCCCTATATAAAAACGTTATTTAAGCAAGATTATGGTATTTTGAAGAAAATCTAATGATAGGTTTTTTCAGAAAATTGAGAAAACCGAAAAATCACAAGAGTAAAGTGCCATTTTCTGACATTAGATTTCGTTCTAAATGCTTCATCCCTATGTAAAAATGTTATTTAAGCAAGAATATCGTATTTTGAAGTATATCTATAATGATAGGTTTTTTCAGAAAATTGAAAAAACCGAAAAGTCACAAGAGTAAAGTGACATTTTCTGACATTACATTTCGTTCTAAATACTTAATTCTAATGTAAAATCGTTAGTTAAGCAAGATTCTCGTATTTAAAAAATCTGATGATAGGTTTTTTCAGAAAATTGAAAAAACCGAAAAATCACAAGAGTAAAGTGCCATTTTCTGACATTAGATTTCGTTCTAAATGCTTCATCCCTATGTAAAAACGTTATTTATGCAAGAATATCGTATTTTGAAGTATATCTATAATGATAGTTTTTTTCAGAAAATTGAAAAAACCGAAAAATCACAAGAGTAAAGTGCCATTTTCTGACATTAGATTTCGTTCTAAATGCTTAATCCCTATGTAAAAACGTTATTTAAGCAAGAATATCGTATTTTGAAGAAAATCTAATGATAGGTTTTTACAGAAAGTTGAAAAAACCGAAAAATCACTAGAGTAAAGTGCCATTTTCTGACATTAGATTTCGTTCTAAATGCTTCATCCCTATGTAAAAACGTTATGTAAGCAAGAATATCGTATTTTGAAGTAAATCTAATTATAGGTTTTTTCAGAAAATTGAAAAAACCGAAAAATCACAAGAGTAAAGTGCCATTTTCTGACATTAGATTTCGTTCTAAATGCTCAATCCCTATATAAAAACGTTATTTAAGCAAGAATATCGTATTTTGAAGTATATCTATAATGATAGGTTTTTACAGAAAGTTGAAAAAACCGAAAAATCACTAGAGTAAAGTGCCATTTTCTGACATTAGATTTCGTTCTAAATGCTCAATCCCTATATAAAAACGTTATTTAAGCAAGATTATGGTATTTTGAAGAAAATCTAATGATAGGTTTTTTCAGAAAATTGAGAAAACCGAAAAATCACAAGAGTAAAGTGCCATTTTCTGACATTAGATTTCGTTCTAAATGCTTCATCCCTATGTAAAAATGTTATTTAAGCAAGAATATCGTATTTTGAAGTATATCTATAATGATAGGTTTTTTCAGAAAATTGAAAAAACCGAAAAGTCACAAGAGTAAAGTGACATTTTCTGACATTACATTTCGTTCTAAATACTTAATTCTAATGTAAAATCGTTAGTTAAGCAAGATTCTCGTATTTAAAAAATCTGATGATAGGTTTTTTCAGAAAATTGAAAAAACCGAAAAATCACAAGAGTAAAGTGCCATTTTCTGACATTAGATTTCGTTCTAAATGCTTCATCCCTATGTAAAAACGTTATTTATGCAAGAATATCGTATTTTGAAGTATATCTATAATGATAGTTTTTTTCAGAAAATTGAAAAAACCGAAAAATCACAAGAGTAAAGTGCCATTTTCTGACATTAGATTTCGTTCTAAATGCTTAATCCCTATGTAAAAACGTTATTTAAGCAAGAATATCGTATTTTGAAGAAAATCTAATGATAGGTTTTTACAGAAAGTTGAAAAAACCGAAAAATCACTAGAGTAAAGTGCCATTTTCTGACATTAGATTTCGTTCTAAATGATTAATCCCTATGTAAAAACGTTATTTAAGCAAGAATATCGTATTTTGAAGAAAATCTAATGATAGGTTTTTACAGAAAGTTGAAAAAACCGAAAAATCACTACAGTAAAGTGCCATTTTCTGACATTAGATTTCGTTCTAAATGCTCAATCCCTATATAAAAACGTTATTTAAGCAAGATTATGGTATTTTGAAGAAAATCTAATGATAGGTTTTTTCAGAAAATTGAGAAAACCGAAAAATCACAAGAGTAAAGTGCCATTTTCTGACATTAGATTTCGTTCTAAATGCTTCACCCCTATGTAAAAATGTTATTTAAGCAAGAATATCGTATTTTGAAGTATATCTATAATGATAGGTTTTTTCAGAAAATTGAAAAAACCGAAAAGTCACAAGAGTAAAGTGACATTTTCTGACATTACATTTCGTTCTAAATACTTAATTCTAATGTAAAATCGTTAGTTAAGCAAGATTCTCGTATTTAAAAAATCTGATGATAGGTTTTTTCAGAAAATTGAAAAAACCGAAAAATCACAAGAGTAAAGTGCCATTTTCTGACATTAGATTTCGTTCTAAATGCTTCATCCCTATGTAAAAACGTTATTTATGCAAGAATATCGTATTTTGAAGTATATCTATAATGATAGTTTTTTTCAGAAAATTGAAAAAACCGAAAAATCACAAGAGTAAAGTGCCATTTTCTGACATTAGATTTCGTTCTAAATGCTTAATCCCTATGTAAAAACGTTATTTAAGCAAGAATATCGTATTTTGAAGAAAATCTAATGATAGGTTTTTACAGAAAGTTGAAAAAACCGAAAAATCACTAGAGTAAAGTGCCATTTTCTGACATTAGATTTCGTTCTAAATGCTTCATCCCTATGTAAAAACGTTATGTAAGCAAGAATATCGTATTTTGAAGTAAATCTAATTATAGGTTTTTTCAGAAAATTGAAAAAACCGAAAAATCACAAGAGTAAAGTGCCATTTTCTGACATTAGATTTCGTTCTAAATGCTCAATCCCTATATAAAAACGTTATTTAAGCAAGAATATCGTATTTTGAAGTATATCTATAATGATAGGTTTTTACAGAAAGTTGAAAAAACCGAAAAATCACTAGAGTAAAGTGCCATTTTCTGACATTAGATTTCGTTCTAAATGCTCAATCCCTATATAAAAACGTTATTTAAGCAAGATTATGGTATTTTGAAGAAAATCTAATGATAGGTTTTTTCAGAAAATTGAGAAAACCGAAAAATCACAAGAGTAAAGTGCCATTTTCTGACATTAGATTTCGTTCTAAATGCTTCATCCCTATGTAAAAATGTTATTTAAGCAAGAATATCGTATTTTGAAGTATATCTATAATGATAGGTTTTTTCAGAAAATTGAAAAAACCGAAAAGTCACAAGAGTAAAGTGACATTTTCTGACATTACATTTCGTTCTAAATGCTCAATCCCTATATAAAAACGTTATTTAAGCAAGATTATGGTATTTTGAAGAAAATCTAATGATAGGTTTTTTCAGAAAATTGAGAAAACCGAAAAATCACAAGAGTAAAGTGCCATTTTCTGACATTAGATTTCGTTCTAAATGCTTCATCCCTATGTAAAAATGTTATTTAAGCAAGAATATCGTATTTTGAAGTATATCTATAATGATAGGTTTTTTCAGAAAATTGAAAAAACCGAAAAGTCACAAGAGTAAAGTGACATTTTCTGACATTACATTTCGTTCTAAATACTTAATTCTAATGTAAAATCGTTAGTTAAGCAAGATTCTCGTATTTAAAAAATCTGATGATAGGTTTTTTCAGAAAATTGAAAAAACCGAAAAATCACAAGAGTAAAGTGCCATTTTCTGACATTAGATTTCGTTCTAAATGCTTAATCCCTATGTAAAAACGTTATTTAAGCAAGAATATCGTATTTTGAAGAAAATCTAATGATAGGTTTTTACAGAAAGTTGAAAAAACCGAAAAATCACTAGAGTAAAGTGCCATTTTCTGAAATTAGATTTCATTCTAAATGCTTCATCCCTATGTAAAAACGTTATTTAAGCAAGAATATCGTATTTTGAAGTATATCTAATGATAGGTTTTTTCAGAAAATTGAAAAAACCGTAAAATCATAAGAGGAAAGTGCCATTTTCTGACATTAGATTTCGTTCTAAATGCTTAATCCCTATGTAAAAACGTTATTGAAGCAAGAATATCGTATTTTGAAGTATATCTAATAATAGGTTCTATCAGAAAATTGAAAAAACCGTAAATTCACGAGAGTAAAGTGCCATTTTCTGACATTAGATTTCGTTCTAAATGCTTAATCCCTATATAAAAACGTTATTTAAGCAAGATTATGGTATTTTGAAGAAAATCTAATGATAGGTTTTTTCAGAAAATTGAGAAAGATTTGGATCTGAAAGTCTACCAAATGCTCAAAGAGAAGAACGAAACGAACCTGATTGCTGTAACAATGAAGTTTTTGCATAATAAGCTTAAGAAATTAATCAAAAAGATTTCCAAATATGATGATTTGTGTTGGGACAAAAGGTTGGACAGAAGAGCAGGTTGCAAGACCGAGATTGCAGAATCTAAAGCCTACGTCAATGTAAGAAAAATAATATACACTTCGAAAGTTTGATTTCTAAGGAGTTCCTGTGCTTAGAGGCAAATTGAAAGGTCGAACCTAGAAGCTATACGAAAAGACTCAAAAACTTATATGCGGAACCTATACATAAACAAGTATATCGCTCAGCAACGTTTACTGCAACAATTGTAGATATTTTCGTAAACCAACAAATAGTCTCACTGTTTATTTCGGAATTGTATCGCGAGTTCCTGAATGCAGTCAAATTAGAAGAATTTTTATACTCTTACAAATTTTCATAGATTTTACAAGATTGCAAATTTTCATTGTACAACTATCATAGGAGAAACATTATATGAAAACATTGAGAAATGCTAATAAAAACGACATTATTAACAAGTTGACATATGGTGGATTAACACGTAAAGATAAAGAAAAGCCTTTTTAGCTGACGAAAAAGACAAAAGAAGGGAAAGATATTGCCGTTATTACGAAACTCTCGTTACGAGAGTTTCCATCCACAGCAGCAAACCTTACCTGGATACTGAAATTACTATAGCTGAAGAAGAAAAATTCGATTTTTTTTTTCAATTTCAAAGTGTTCAGGTCCCTTAATATATCTAACATTTCGTTTTGAAGATGATGCGACGAGGCAAAAGTTCAAATATGATGCGGCAAGGACAGAGGTCGAGGATGAGTCAAGGGTGAAATCAGTAATTTCAATGACAATAATAAAAATCGTCTGCACGTTTATTCATTATTAGAGGTCGTTTGCAGACCATTTGTAGGAAAAGTAGAAATAGGGACTACATGTAGGGTTATGTCAAAGTTATGTCAATTATTAAATTAGCAATAGTATATATGTATGGGTAATAAAAACAAAAAACTTGATTAATTCATCAAATGTTTGTTGTAATATGTGCCTTTTCTGCAGAATCTCTTGCTATCCCTGCTGCCCGACAACGCATTCTCGTCTAGGCCTTGTAAACACAACACGTCAGAAATGTACCGTGTACACCTACAAAAACATATTTCAAGTGTCTTAAAGATGTTTCGAAACAGACGCCTTTAAATAATCTTGTTTCGGGCGTCGTTTCAACGTCTGGAATAAGATGTCTTAAAGAAGTCTATTTGAGCTCGTAAGACGTTTAGACTTGAAATGGACGTGTTAGACGCTAGGGAACCAGACCAATCGAAAATACACGTATAGAGCGCAAGTTAGTCGGACAGAGAGGATATGCGCTTATAGAGAACTGGACTGGCAAAGCGAGCTGTTCGCTCCCTGCCGAATTTCATATCTACAATTTTACGAATTGCTTGCTAGTTGCGTCTTTCCTCTGCAGTTTAGAAAAATGTAACACTGGGGTTCGCGTCGGTGAAGGTGGAAAAAAAGCGTTATTTTTCCCAATATATAAACTTTATTCAAACTCTATCTTAACTTATCGGTGGACGAATTAACAATTAAAATCTATTATTATAAACAAATATTTCGGTGAGACTACTCAAATAATCTTTAAAAAATTAACAAAAATAAATTATCCTGTTCTATATAACAAAATTAACATATTATTGTGGGAGAAAGCCCTTCCTTGTAGGTATCGTTAATAGCCTGTTCCATTTGCATCATCAAATCGCTTAGTTAACATCACGTGATTGCAATTCCCGTTATTAACATGATGGATCCTTTCAAACAGTGGAGAAGTCGATGATAAAATGATCGGAATATTTTCAAATTTGGCTAAAATTATCGCCATATCTCGAGCATTGTATGTATATAATTTCCTGTTCTTATTTTTGAAAGACGAATCATGCTCTTCATCGACAATAATTAACTTTATGTTTTTATAAGGTCAAAAAGGCTCAAGGAAGAAATAACTGTTTCCACTATTAAATGATTTCGATGAATTTCAGGTGTTTTCACAAGCAGAAAAATCAAGAGCGAGCTCGTGGATTATAAAATTAATTGCTCCTTTAACCAATTGTTTTGGCAAAGATTGCTACGGCCTGCATGTTTGCTGTGCTTCTTCAATTTCACGTTTTCGAACTACAAAAGGAATTACATTGGTTACTTGTACCACTTCTTCTATGTTCTTGCTATTTCTCGGGCTATCAAGATATTCTCTAGCTAACTCCTCTTTTATCTAGAAGATCCCAGAGAGCTTGTTGCTATTTTTACTACCTCCTTTGCTCTTACTCTGATTACTAGTACACTTACGGGTTTTTCTCTTAGGATCATTTTTTTTTGTGAACTATCCCAATCTTGTCTTTGGCCCGTTTCTACTAAGAAAGCAAAGGAGCTTTTTTAATTTTTTTTTACTTTTTTATATAGTATATTAAGTATCGCATTCGGCGAGCTATTTTTTATAAGATTATTTAAATAATCTGTTTCATTTCCTGCCTTATCAAAGCAAAGATCATGCAACTTTTCAAAAGTATGGCAAGTACCAAGTCCTCCTCCATATAAAATCTTAGATAAATCCTTTGGCATAAAAAGCTCTTTCTCAGCTAAGAAATGATTTAAAAATGATTCTTTATTAAAACAAGATTTATGGAAATTTCTTAAAATGGAAGTAGCATTATCTCCTGTCATGGATAATATGTTAGATAAATTGCATGGCTTAAAGCCTGCTTTATGGAAATCATTTAAAAGTTGTGTTTTGTTTCCATTCCCATCAAAACAGATATCATGAAAATCTTTTAAAGCAGAACAAATCTTAGTTGCTGCTCCATGCAATATTTTAGATAAATTTTTTGGTGTAAAACCTTTCTTCTCAATTAAGAAACGATTCAAATACTTTTTTGTTTCGTTTATAAAACAAAAATCATGAAATTCTTTTAAACTATTCGCTGCCGCACTCAATATACCACATAAATCGCACGGCCTAAAACCCACATTGTAAAAATCCTTTAAAAGCTGTGTTTCCTTTCTTTTCTTATTAAAAGAAATATTATGCAGTTGTTTCAAAGTAAAAGAAGCACGAGCTCCTGTTCCACATAGTATAGAGGATAAGTTACTTGGTCTAAAACCTGCGTTGTAGAAGTCCTCTAAAAGCTCTGTTCTTTGTCCTTTGCTATTAAAACAAACGCTGTGCAACTCTTGAAAAGCACCTTTAGCCTTGCCTCCTGCTCTACTTAATATGCTAGACAAGTTATGCAACGTAAAGTTACTTCCCTCATCACCGACCCCTTCAATAAAATGTTTCAAACGCTGTGTTTGATTTCCTCTTGCATCAAACCAAGAGTCATATAAATCTTTAAAAGCTTCTGCAGCGTTAGCTCCTGCACCATTCAAAATACTGGACATATTAGACAGATTTATCTTCTCGTTTTCTAAAGTTTTTATATATAGTCTTTTGTTTCCTTCCTCATCAAACCAAAGATCATATAAATTTGTAAAAGTTTCAGGAGCTTTAGCTCTTGCTCCATGTAAAATACTGGAAATATTAGATAGACGTATCCCTTCCTTTTCTAACGTTTTGAAATATTGTGTTTTACCTCCTTCTTCATTAAACCAAAGATCATATAAGCCTTTAAAAGCTTTTGCAGCATTAGCTCCTGCTACATTCAAAATACTGGAAATATTAGTTAGATTTATTCCTTCTTTCTCCAGAGTTTTTAAACATTGTGTTTTACTTCCTTCTTCATCAAACCAAAGGATATGTAAGTCTTTAAAGGCTTTTGCAGCGTTAGCTCCTGCTCCACTTAAAATACTAGAAATATTACTTAGATTTATCTCCTCTTTCTCTAAAGTTTCTAGATATTGTGTTTTACTTCCTTCTTCATCGAACAAAAGGTCGTATAGGTCTTTAAAGGCTTTTGCAGCGTTAGCTCCTGCTCCACTCAAAATACTGGAAATATTACTTTGATTTATCTCTTCTTTGTCTAGAGTTTTTAGATATTGTGTTTTACTTCCTTCTTCATCAAACCATAGGTCATATAGGTCTTTAAAGGCTTTTGCAGCGTTAGCTCCTGTCACATGCAAAATACTCGACATAGTAGCTAAATTTATTCTTTCCTTCTTTAGTACCTCCAGACATATTTTCCCTTCTCCCTTAATTAAGAAACTTAAAAATTGATAAAATGCAGATATTCCTTCTCTGCCAACTACACTTCTGGCAAATTTGATTTCTTCATCAATATTTTCTACAATTTCCTGATAACTAGACCTATTATATTTTATATCTCCCAACAAATTTTCCATTATTCCCTTAGTAATAGGGCCAAATTCATGAGATTCTAACCAACGTAACGCTATTTCATGTAATTCTTCGCAATTATATGGAACATTACCCTCATCTATCCCATTTCTAATAACACTGTTCAATGCTTCCTTGTCACACTGATTAACTGCAAATATTAGTCTATCTAAAAATTTCTCTTTTATTTCTTTTTCACCCTCGCCAGAAAGTCTTCCTTCTTCTTTTTCTTTCTGCCAAAAAGGTGGCAGCTTTAACAAATTTAAAAGCCTTGTCATTTCTTTTTGCGAAAATTGATAAAGACCATTCTCATTTATACAAAAACAATCGTTAAAAATCTTATATCCTTTTTTTTTAATATTTATGTTATTGAATTGTAAAGGATAGAAATTTTTAGATCGTTCATATTTGAATTTCTTTTCTTCTGTAAGATTTAGGTCTGCATTAGTATAGATGACAAAATATTTTATATTTTCATCCTTTTCTAATTTTTCAATGAAAAGAGCGAAGCACTTATTCACAGAAAATGTATTCTTTTTCTCCTGCCGTTTAGAAGGAAATAACTGATAATAACCAATACTATTATTTGCATTGTGAGGCTTTATACAAGTAATGCTATCTTTATAATTGATAGTGACGTCAACAGATATGCCATAGTTTCTTTCCTCAAAATTGATGAGAAACATGTTTTTACGCAAGAACATATTGTGTAAGAAGGACATTAATAAATTGGATCCATATGTAATTTCAGATATATAACTTCCAAGTTTTCCATCTTTTTCTGAAGCTATTAAATCACGTAACACAATTTTTTGTAATGCTACATAACCGTCGTGAACTTTACTATTTTTTCCCATTTCACTTTTGATAATGCTGTTCAATTCTTCTCTATTAGGTTGATTAACTGCAAATACTAATTTATCCAAAAATGCTTCTTTTATTTCTTTCCGGGAATATTTCCTATCTTTTATTACTGTCTGCATAGCGGACGAAAATTCTAATCGCTTTAAAAGTTCATCTCTTATTATTTTATCTCGCGCAAATTGATAAAAACCACGCCCTTGTAGATTATCATTTGTAAAGAAAAAGTCTCTTAATATGATATCACGTTCTTCCATGCTATCAAATTTAAACGGATAAAAGTTTTTAAATCGTCCCCTTTTTAATCTGTTTCCTTTCGCAAGATTCAAGCTTGAATTAGTATAGATAACAAGGTATTCTATATCATTTGATAAATCATCTGTCTTAGAGATTAGATGTTTAACAAAACTATTAAGGTAATTATTCATGGAGAAACTTCGATTTTCTTTAGTAAATAATCTGGCATAACTAATATTATTATCTGTATAATATTTGTCTACATTTTCAATTTTTAGATGGATAGACTTCTTCTCGTAGCAAAGAACAATGTTACTAAACTTATCAATATCAGACTTTTCAAACGCTAACGATAATGAAGGATATTTATGTTTATATATGGACTTCCTTAGTAAGCAAAGAATCGACAAGTCTAATTGATACATAAGTCCAATCAATTGATGAGGAATACGTTGATAAGCATTACTCAATCCATCCCGTCTAGATCCATCTTGTAAATCATTAAGAAATTCCGAATCCTCATTGCTAGTATCATTTATATCAATGTGCCCACTTTTTGGTACCTTACTATCTTTGTCCACCATTTTTCCTTCAATTTCAGGACTTCCGCATAGAACATTTTTCAACTTTAGATTTCTTACTTCTGGACCGGAACCCATATTTCCAATGTCTTCTGCAGTAAATTCAATGTGTGGAATATATTCACAAAGTTTTCATATCCTTCTTTTACAGCATTACCCAAACATGAGCCTTTCTTCGACTGATTAACTTGTTGCGCATATTGCTTGCAACTTTCCCGTAAAGACTTTATACTGAATCCTCTACTACCTGTAATCAGATCCTCAAAACAAAAAGAAAAAAAGAAAAAAAGAAAAAAAGAAAAAAAGAAAAAAAGAAAAAAAGAAAAAAAGAAAAAAAGAAAAAGAAAACAATCTACTTTACCCGCAGCAGCTCCTATCTAAAGTCTTCAGGCAATTTCTTTCTTAATGTTTCCAAAGGTTGATTAAGCTTCTCTTGTTTCTGTTTATCCTTTACATTTTTTATCTAACTAAAAATGAAAATCGTTTCTTTAATAACAAATCATTTTAGAGCAGCAGCATCAGATGATAGATCTGGTAATCCATTTAATCCAAACATATCAAATCTACTATATTAACCAGCAGCAAAAATGATTAAAGATTATAATTAAAGGCATTATTTTATGTCGGATAATATCACTTTAATTAGTATATACTTTCATATATTTTATCATTATCGTTTTAAATCAAAACAACTACCGTGAGAACTGTTTCTAGATCAAGATTTAGAAAGGTTTTAACTATTTGTATTATTCTGCCTCCGTTGCTCTCTCTCTCTCTCCCTCTCTCTCTCTCTCTCTCTCTCTCTCTCTCTCTTTCGATGATTAGAGGAGCTTGCCAGAGACAAATATTATCTGAAGCAGAACTACATACTAAAGGAGACGATAAAGATTATTCCAACGGCGAGGGAGAAAGAGTACTGAGAAATTTCTTTGAAATTCTTTTTAATCTCTTTGAAGTAGATTTGGATCTGAAAGTCTACCAAATGCTCAAAGAGAAGAACGAAACGAACCTGATTGCTGTAACAATGAAGTTTTTGCATAATAAGCTTAAGAAATTAATCAAAAAGATTTCCAAATATGATGATTTGTGTTGGGACAAAAGGTTGGACAGAAGAGCAGGTTGCAAGACCGAGATTGCAGAATCTAAAGCCTACGTCAATGTTAGAAAAATAATATACGTTGCGCGGTTAGTGGAGTGAGAAAGGGGGATAGACGCATCGTTACGGTTTCTCTCTCTCTCTCTCTCTCTCTCTCTCTCTCTCTCTCTTCCGCTTGGTCCGCTATGAACGAAGCGCGGTTTTTAGGAGTGAGAGAGAGATGGAGGATAGATGCGTCGCAACGGTTACCGTCGCGCACGACGAATGCGTCGCATTTGTAACGAGTCTGGAGACGATTTCTAAGCGGTCTTCTTGTCTTATTGAATTTAATCATGTGGCGTTTTTTTATCGCGCTTGCATTTTTACATTATAGGAAATGTTTTGGAGTGTGAGAGCGAAAGAGAGAGGGTTAGATTAGAGAGGCTGCGCTTGCATTTTGACGACGTTGTGGAGAGTGAAGTGCGCGTGCGTGCCTGTTAATAAATAGATGAAGCATAACGCGGAGCAAATTAAATTGTTGTCGTACAGTGTAAAGGTGCGTGTTGCTATAGACATATATTTTGCAAAAAGTAAGTTTACGTTTAAGATGCCCGCAATAGATTTTATTGTCGATATGGACGGTTTCTTCGTAGCCAACAAATTTAATTGTAAAGAATTAGCCATCGTAAATGCTCATACCGCTGAATATGAATTATTTGAATTCGAATTGTACGTTCGCTACATGGATTTATCCAGAAGCGATCAAAAGTCTGCATGGCATGTCTCGAATTTCGTGCACGGGATTTCATTTAAAAATTTCCAGGGGAAAAAGAATTATCAACAAGAGGACATTGGCATTATTATAAAAAATTTCGTTCGAGACTACAAAGATCCCGTCGTCGCGTACAAAGGGGGGCATATTGAAAAGGATATTTTAAATAAAATAGGAGTTGGCAGTTTCAATTTGGAATATCTCGGCTGTCCGAAATTCAATTCATTGATCGCGGAGCCGATGTATCAAGAATACCACGTACCATGCAGGCTTCATTGCTGGACGCGAACTTCGAAAGAAAAGATTCAATATCATTGTTGTTTGAGCGAAGTTCGTGTATTTTAGATGTGGCTAATGAAATCGAAAGGTAACACATTTTTTTTTCTTTTTTTTTAGTTAGAATTATTTTTTATTTCTATGGCGCCTTTTTGTAGAGAGAGAGAGAGAGAGAGAGAGAGAGAGAGAGAGAACGTAGGAACGTATGGATTATCGGTGCGAAGAGGACAGGCTTAGCAGCTTTGAAAATTGGCCGATCCCGTTTATTAAGCCGGAGGAGCTCGCGATCGCTGGATTTTATTATCTGAGGGAGGATGATTTCGTGGAATGCTTCGCGTGCGGCATAGGACTCTATTGGTGGGAAGCCGGGGACAAACCCATGTTGGAGCATCGCTTTTGGTCCAGGAATTGTCCGTACGATCCTCGAACAACGTTATGTATATGTTTAGCGCGCAATATCCGTTTTGTCCATCAACGATGACGACGACAACGAGGGTGGTGGCGTCAACGATGAATAAAAAAAATGTAATACGAAGTTTAAAATATTTTTTAATTTGTAATTTTGCTGTGTAAAAGCATATGCATCAATCGAAAATAGGGATACATTTCCGAGTTCAGAAAAAGTCGAATATTGGATAATAAGCACGAATCGAATTGGGTAGGGTTTATCTTTAAATCGTTTTTCCTTTCGGTTTGTAACGCGATTGTCACGTACCGCGGTTTTTTCATTTGCGGAGCTGTTTTTATCGCCCACGTGTGCTTCGTGGTTGTTTGCAGCATCGGATACTTGTACAGTTACCACGAACGGAAACTCATGCTGATCGTTCTTTCGCTCTCAAGAATACGCAGCATCGGCAACTTGTGTATTTCATCCAAAGCGACGTGCGACATTCTCCATTGAATTTGATACAAATCCAGGACAGGTTTCGCATTGTCGGACCAGCTTCGTAAAGCGTTAGCGTCGTTGCGCGCGCGAATCAAAATCAATCCGTGCCGAGCATTTATTACAACGCGTTTGTAATCTTCGCAGAAGTCTAGCAATGTGTTCATATGCACGCAAAAGTTGAAATGTAGCAAATTCGTAAGCGTTACGGTGAGAGTTTCCCTCCGTTGATCATCGTTTCTGTATATCCAGCCCGCGTTGGACAGCGTGTGACAGCCTACACGCCCCGTTACACCATCATAACAACATCCGGTTAAGGTCCAGCCGACTACGATCCACGTGGAGCGAGATAAGAGCCTGTATAAAATCACCGCACATCAAAGACAGACCATTGAGTTGGAATCAGGGTTTTGACCCATACACATCAAATTGCTGTCCGTCGTTACTATTAAAATTTGTATTGTGTTCATTTATTGTATTGTACATTCAGGCGTAACCCGCTTGAATGAAATAAAGTTTTTTATATATCTAAGTGTGAAAATTTACATCACAAGCGCGTTGCTCTTCGTAATGTTCAGACTGATGTAATTCTTCAAGATCGTCGTTGTACCGGGATTTCTGGACCGATCGATTTCCACTCCGTTCAGTTCATAACGTATCTCGTCGAACATAAACGCTACCGCATTGTTCTCTAGAGCCACCGTGTCGTTGGTCGATCCTCCTGGTAGGCTGAGTCTTCCCTCCACGTATAGGAAGCTTTTACACGGAAGAGTGTACAAGTCTTGATGTTGAATGGGTATTCTTATCTCATCACTGTTTCCAAACGTTGTGTTGGCGTACGTATTGTCGATCGTAGTTATTCGATTGTCGAAGATTGGTGCCTCAGAGATGTTCAGAATGTCGTCGGACATGGCGGTGAAGCGAGTTCGATTACTTGGTAACGATGAATCCCAAAGATCGCAAATATTCCACGTTTCGGTTAGTTTCCTCGTCTTCTTCTTCTCCTTATTGTCGAAATGGCGCGCCGTTCTTTATGTTCGACGTATTCGATATCCTATTATTATTATTATGAATTAACATAACGGCTATGTCAAGGTTATGAGACGATTCGACGAACGTGCAGCCGAACCGTGATTTCTTCGTTTCGAAAATCAATCAAACGTGCAGACTGGTCCACGATGCGAATCGTTAAATCTTCCATTGATCGTGTAACGATCAGGAGGTAAATGACTCGTGCCGGTGTTTCCGATATTTTATACTCCGGCGACATGTTAGGCGTGAATTCGTGTATCGTGTGAATCAGTTTCCCGTTATCGTACGAACCGGTGGTTACGTTGCATTCTATTCGAATAATATTCGTGTTAATGATATTCACGGAAGTGTGCGATACATGCCACGTGTTCGGTGATAGAATGCGATTCCTAGAAAATCCTAGGATTGGACCCACGGTGTCGGGTTTCGTAAAATCTATCTTATATGCGCTTTTAATTTCGCTTTTCATAGTATTGTTGATCGCTCGTAGAATCAGCGGATATTCTACATCGTTGTTATCTTTGGCTGGAGAAGGATACCGCGCGTTTATCTCACGCCTCAAGTAAGCGTTGATCGCCCCCAGTTCGTACGAGCCGTCCGGGATGTTTATCTCCTCACCCTCGTCGCCGAAATAGAATTTATTGTCTCCGATTGTCGAAAAAGAAACTTTAGCCTCGGACAAAAATTAATTTATAGTTTACTTAGGACTGAGATTCGAAAATATCAGATTACGTTTCCGCCGGTTCCGTCAACACGCACCGACGGTGATGTAAACTGTATATCAAAGATACCGCTATACAGGGTGTTCGACGATTATTTTAACTGCCAAAAATGAAGGGTAGCTGAGGTCATTTGAAGTAACTTTTTCCTTTGCGAAAATGCAATCTGGGGCTTTGTTTACGAGTTATTAACGAAAAACACTGGCCAATGAGAGGTGACGGTGCGAGGGAGAGGGTCCGCGAGAGAGTCCGCAGCACGAGGCTTTAACAGAAGGTCGGGACGGACTCGAGCCGCGTTCGAAGTATTGAACAAGTCACAAGGCGAGAACTTACCGGATTTTTTTACTACATAACAGTGATATTTTTAAGAAAAACGCTGTTCACCTTTACTTTAGAACGTCTGAAGAATATTTACTAATTTTTCGGACCCGAAATAATATGAAGTTTAACCGTGGCAGCCGTTTTAATTTTCTGATGTGCATGACACCTCGTGTGTACCACGCAACTGGCTCTGCAAAAGAAATTACTGAGTATAAAATTGCAAAGTGATACCCCATTGATGAGACACTTCACGACATTTGATGGCCTAATCACTGAATTGAAAGCAGCTGGAGGAAAATTAGAAGAGATAGATGTAATTTCTCATTTGTTATTAACACTTCCATCATCTTATGATGGAATGATAACAGCTATTGAAACTTTAGCTGAAGACAACTTAAGTATTGCATTCGTAAAAACCAGGCTATTGGATCATGAGGTGAAATTGTTAAATGAGAATGCCGATTCAAGTATAAAGATTCTCCAGGCAATTAAACAAAATAATAATAAAAGGAGATTCACTAATCAAGACTTTCCTATAAAAACAAAAAAACATGGAAATTTTTAAATACAAAATAAAACGTCTACGAACATGAAGACAAAAGCAACACATGTGACAAAATGTTACCAGTGTGGAAGAAAAGGACATATAAAGAAGGATTGTTACTACCACAAGAGAACCATGGACTATAAAAATGGCGAAAACAGGAGAACATTACAAACAGTGCAGTGTGTGCAGCAAAATACAAATGCTGCAAATACAGATGGATTTGCATTCATGGCAGGATATGTGGAATGCACTGAAGATAGAAGAGAACGGGTTATGTCATTTTTATTGGATTCAGGAGCGTCCGACCATATTATCAATAGGGAGGACTTAGCAAAACGAGGAGCTGAAGACACCGATCAGGATATCAGTGACAAAATCTGGAGAATACATCATGGCAACAAAAAGGGACACACTAGACGTACTCAGTGACACAGGAGTCGCAGGAGAATTGAAGGACGTCCTATATTCGCCGGAAGTACCATATAACTTGCTCTCTGTATCAAAGATGCAAAGTTTGGGTAATACGATTGTATTTGATAAACAAGGTGTACAGATTTTTAAATCCGGTAAGGTGATCATCAGGGGTAAGTCCTCGAACAATCTTGTTACAATAGATTTTAAAATAAAGCATGAACAAGTAAACTCAGTCCAAATGTACAGTATTATCAAAGGTAATTTTGAACTATGGCATGAACGCTTGGGACATATTGAAAAAAGTAAATTCTTAGAGTTAAGAAATAAAGGAATGATTAGCGATGTCGAATTGGTAAATAAAATAATACCTAATAATAACTTATGCGAAGCTTGCGTTAATGGAAAACAAGCACGATTGCCGTTTAAAAAGGAAAAAGATAAAGATCATGTAAAAAGACCTTTGTTTATAGTACATTCGGACGTGTGCGGTCCAATCACTCCTTCCACAAATAAAATATTTAAGAATATTTGATTCTACAGTATATGTGCATGATAAAACTAGTAAAACCAATTGTAACGAAAAGTCATGGAAAGGAATACTAGCAGGCTATGAAACAAACGGGTATAGAGTGTGGGACGTGAAAAGGAAAAGTATTTCGTTGTCAGAGATACAATATTTGACGAAGTTAATTTCCTAAAGTCAAGGCCGGTAGCAAATGTTAAAGAGATTAGTTGTGAAAAATCTCAAAATAAAATTGAAATTTCTGACGTAATGTCAAACTCAATAAAGGAATTAAAGAAATCTGATAATGGCAAACCAGATAGTTTAAGTTCGGAAAATATCGGAAATAAAACTGATGTTTCTGACGTAAAGTCAAAATCAGTGGGTGATCCTAGTAAGTCTGTTGATGGAAAAACAGATAAACTAGAGAGTATAAATCCAAACAGAATCAATGAAAAATTCCATAATGATAATATTGAAATAACAGTAGATAGGTCTTCTTCTCAGAATAGTACAAATACAGATAGTACAAATAGCAGTAAAAGAATGTTATCAGAACCAAGAAGGAGTGATAGGATTAAAAGGAAACCGCACATTTCATATGATGAAGAGGACATGCCGATTGATTATGTGATGTGTGCACAATCGGAAGTTTGTGAAACTCCTGCATCATATCAGGAAACAAATAACAGAAATGATAGGGAACAATGGGAACAAGCTATTAGAGAAGAAATTAATTCTCTTATGGTGAATAAAACTTGGACATTAGTACCAAGTCCTAGCAATAAAAATATAATAAATTATAAATGGGTATTTACGATAAAAGATGATGAATTTGTAAACCCATTAAGATATAAAGCTCGGCTGGTTGCAAAAGCGTTTAGCCAAAAGTATTTAGTAGATTATAATGAAACCTTTGCTCCGATTGCAAGGATTTCAAGTTTCAGATTTATAATTGCTTATGCTAATCAATTTAATTTATTAATCCATCATATGGATGTAGAAACCGCATTTTTAAACGGTATATTAAAGGAGGAAATTTATATGAGAGTACCTGAGGGAATTGAAAACAAACAGAATCAAGTTTGTAAATTAAATAAAGCTTTGTATGGATTAAAACAAGCAGCAAGATGCTGGTTTGAAGAATTCGAAAAGGCTCTTAAAAAGATTTTCAGAATTCCCCAGTTGACCGTTGTACTTATATTTTAGATAAAGGAGATATTTCTAAAAATATCTATGTAGTTTTGTATGTCGATCATTTGGTAGTTGCGACAGCTAATATCGTAACGATGAATAATTTCAAAGACTACTTAATGAACAGGTAATGAACAGTTTCATTAGAATTGAAAGGACTGGAGAAAATATAACTCTAGACCAAAGTACTTATATTAGAAAAGTATTGAAGAAATTTAATATGGATAATTGTAAACCCATAAATACTCCACTTGAAAGTAAGCTTAATTATGAAGCCCTGAATTCAGACGAACAATATGAGGCACCTTGTCGAAATGTTATTGATTGTTTGATGTATATTGTAACATACGAGGAATCTTCCCACGTATTTTTTATATTCCTTCCTGAAGGCATACGCCAGGCTGGCGGCAGCCAGTCGGGGGTGGATTTGTATATCGTGAGTCGAGTGCCTCCGAGGGGGTACGACGACGAACGTTCTGGAACCGGACCACGTAGCAACACCGCCACTACCATTTTTCCCATAAAATTTTAGTATATAAAGGGCTCTAACGCGACCGGGAAGCGGGCTAGTTTCGTGACATTCGTTGAGACGGAAACATTAGCAAGATCGAGTTAAATTCTCTTTCAACCAAATCTCAGAGGTAACAGCCTAGAATCGAAAGCCCCCGCCGGCTCAGTGCGAAAAACTGAGAGCGCGTTTAGAGTCCACAAACACACACTCACACTTGTTAAACCCAGCGCGCAATAAATTAGTTTCTACCAGTTTTTTGGTTTCCACTTCAATTATTACCATCTCCTGCTTCGAACCAGTAATAGGTAAGAACCCACCAAGGTATACCTCAGCTGCTCGAGGTATATCCTTATTTCTTTTTAACAAAGTTACGAGGCACCCTAACACCAATTCCTCCAACCACCTTATCCAAACCCCTTTGAAGATAGCCACCCGTGTCGAAATAAACATTGGCTGGTCTACGCACCTCATCCTAACCTAAAAGGTAGCCACCCGTGTCGAAATAAACATCGGCTGGTCTACGCACCTCATCCAAAAAGATTCCAATTGCATGCAACCTCCGGCCACCCAAACTGCCTGGCCCTCGGCACGTAACAATATTATGATCTGTACGCGACCTGATCTATGTGTAGCTGTGAGCATTTTGAGCAGATACACAAATAAAAGAAATAAGGAATTATGGATTTGTCTTAAAAGAGTTTTAAGATATTTGAAAGGCACGACAGATATCAAACTAACGTACACAAGAGGTACACATGATAACATCTTGATAGACAGCAGGGTATGCTGATTCAGATTGGGATGGAAACGATATGTACGATAGAAAAAGCACAACAGGTTATATATTTAAATTGCTCGAAAAATATACAATTAGTTGGAATACGAAAAAGCAATCATCAGTCGCGGCCTCTTCGACTGAGGCTGAATACATGGCTTTATTTGAAGCAGTTAAAGAAGCATTATGGTTAAAATCTTTAGCAACAGTATCAAAGTAAATATATCAGAATCCATTGTAATCTATGAAGACAATAATGGTGGTATTAGTATTGCAAACAACCCAACTCTAGTTACAAAAAATTAAATTGTTGTCGTACAGTGTAAAGGTGCGTGTTGCTATAGACATATATTTTGCAAAAAGTAAGTTTACGTTTAAGATGCCCGCAATAGATTTTATTGTCGATATGGGCGGTTTCTTCGTAGCCAACAAATTTAATTGTAAAGAATTAGCCATCGTAAATGCTCATACCGCTGAATATGAATTATTTGAATTCGAATTGTACGTTCGCTACATGGATTTATCCAGAAGCGATCAAAAGTCTGCATGGCATGTCTCGAATTTCGTGCACGGGATTTCATTTAAAAATTTCCAGGGGAAAAAGAATTATCAACAAGAGGACATTGGCATTATTATAAAAAATTTCGTTCGAGACTACAAAGATCCCGTCGTCGCGTACAAAGGGGGGCATATTGAAAAGGATATTTTAAATAAAATAGGAGTTGGCAGTTTCAATTTGGAATATCTCGGCTGTCCGAAATTCAATTCATTGATCGCGGAGCCGATGTATCAAGAATACCACGTACCATGCAGGCTTCATTGCTGGACGCGAACTTCGAAAGAAAAGATTCAATATCATTGTTGTTTGAGCGAAGTTCGTGTATTTTAGATGTGGCTAATGAAATCGAAAGGTAACACATTTTTTTTTCTTTTTTTTTAGTTAGAATTATTTTTTATTTCTATGGCGCCTTTTTGTAGAGAGAGAGAGAGAGAGAGAGAGAGAGAGAGAGAGAACGTAGGAACGTATGGATTATCGGTGCGAAGAGGACAGGCTTAGCAGCTTTGAAAATTGGCCGATCCCGTTTATTAAGCCGGAGGAGCTCGCGATCGCTGGATTTTATTATCTGAGGGAGGATGATTTCGTGGAATGCTTCGCGTGCGGCATAGGACTCTATTGGTGGGAAGCCGGGGACAAACCCATGTTGGAGCATCGCTTTTGGTCCAGGAATTGTCCGTACGATCCTCGAACAACGTTATGTATATGTTTAGCGCGCAATATCCGTTTTGTCCATCAACGATGACGACGACAACGAGGGTGGTGGCGTCAACGATGAATAAAAAAAATGTAATACAAAGTTTAAAATATTTTTTAATTTGTAAATTTGCTGTGTAAAAGCATATGCATCAATCGAAAATAGGGATACATTTCCGAGTTCAGAAAAAGTCGAATATTGGATAATAAGCACGAATCGAATTGGGTAGGGTTTATCTTTAAATCGTTTTTCCTTTCGGTTTGTAACGCGATTGTCACGTACCGCGGTTTTTTCATTTGCGGAGCTGTTTTTATCGCCCACGTGTGCTTCGTGGTTGTTTGCAGCATCGGATACTTGTACAGTTACCACGAACGGAAACTCATGCTGATCGTTCTTTCGCTCTCAAGAATACGCAGCATCGACAACTTGTGTATTTCATCCAAAGCGACGTGCGACATTCTCCATTGAATTTGATACAAATCCAGGACAGGTTTCGCATTGTCGGACCAGCTTCGTAAAGCGTTAGCGTCGTTGCGCGCGCGAATCAAAATCAATCCGTGCCGAGCATTTATTACAACGCGTTTGTAATCTTCGCAGAAGTCTAGCAATGTGTTCATATGCACGCAAAAGTTGAAATGTAGCAAATTCGTAAGCGTTACGGTGAGAGTTTCCCTCCGTTGATCATCGTGTCTGTATATCCAGCCCGCGTTGGACAGCGTGTGACAGCCTACACGCCCCGTTACACCATCATAACAACATCCGGTTAAGGTCCAGCCGACTACGATCCACGTGGAGCGAGATAAGAGCCTGTATAAAATCACCGCACATCAAAGACAGACCATTGAGTTGGAATCAGGGTTTTGACCCATACACATCAAATTGCTGTCCGTCGTTACTATTAAAATTTGTATTGTGTTCATTTATTGTATTGTACATTCAGGCGTAACCCGCTTGAATGAAATAAAGTTTTTTATATATCTAAGTGTGAAAATTTACATCACAAGCGCGTTGCTCTTCGTAATGTTCAGACTGATGTAATTCTTCAAGATCGTCGTTGTACCGGGATTTCTGGACCGATCGATTTCCACTCCGTTCAGTTCATAACGTATCTCGTCGAACATAAACGCTACCGCATTGTTCTCTAGAGCCACCGTGTCGTTGGTCGATCCTCCTGGTAGGCTGAGTCTTCCCTCCACGTATAGGAAGCTTTTACACGGAAGAGTGTACAAGTCTTGATGTTGAATGGGTATTCTTATCTCATCACTGTTTCCAAACGTTGTGTTGGCGTACGTATTGTCGATCGTAGTTATTCGATTGTCGAAGATTGGTGCCTCAGAGATGTTCAGAATGTCGTCGGACATGGCGGTGAAGCGAGTTCGATTACTTGGTAACGATGAATCCCAAAGATCGCAAATATTCCACGTTTCGGTTAGTTTCCTCGTCTTCTTCTTCTCCTTATTGTCGAAATGGCGCGCCGTTTTTTATGTTCGACGTATTCGATATCCTATTATTATTATTATGAATTAACATAACGGCTATGTCAAGGTTATGAGACGATTCGACGAACGTGCAGCCGAACCGTGATTTCTTCGTTTCGAAAATCAATCAAACGTGCAGACTGGTCCACGATGCGAATCGTTAAATCTTCCATTGATCGTGTAACGATCAGGAGGTAAATGACTCGTGCCGGTGTTTCCGATATTTTATACTCCGGCGACATGTTAGGCGTGAATTCGTGTATCGTGTGAATCAGTTTCCCGTTATCGTACGAACCGGTGGTTACGTTGCATTCTATTCGAATAATATTCGTGTTAATGATATTCACGGAAGTGTGCGATACATGCCACGTGTTCGGTGATAGAATGCGATTCCTAGAAAATCCTAGGATTGGACCCACGGTGTCGGGTTTCGTAAAATCTATCTTATATGCGCTTTTAATTTCGCTTTTCATAGTATTGTTGATCGCTCGTAGAATCAGCGGATATTCTACATCGTTGTTATCTTTGGCTGGAGAAGGATACCGCGCGTTTATCTCACGCCTCAAGTAAGCGTTGATCGCCCCCAGTTCGTACGAGCCGTCCGGGATGTTTATCTCCTCACCCTCGTCGCCGAAATAGAATTTATTGTCTCCGATTGTCGAAAAAGAAACTTTAGCCTCGGACAAAAATTAATTTATAGTTTACTTAGGACTGAGATTCGAAAATATCAGATTACGTTTCCGCCGGTTCCGTCAACACGCACCGACGGTGATGTAAACTGTATATCAAAGATACCGCTATACAGGGTGTTCGACGATTATTTTAACTGCCAAAAATGAAGGGTAGCTGAGGTCATTTGAAGTAACTTTTTCCTTTGCGAAAATGCAATCTGGGGCTTTGTTTACGAGTTATTAACGAAAAACACTGGCCAATGAGAGGTGACGGTGCGAGGGAGAGGGTCCGCGAGAGAGTCCGCAGCACGAGGCTTTAACAGAAGGTCGGGACGGACTCGAGCCGCGTTCGAAGTATTGAACAAGTCACAAGGCGAGAACTTACCGGATTTTTTTACTACATAACAGTGATATTTTTAAGAAAAACGCTGTTCACCTTTACTTTAGAACGTCTGAAGAATATTTACTAATTTTTCGGACCCGAAATAATATGAAGTTTAACCGTGGCAGCCGTTTTAATTTTCTGATGTGCATGACACCTCGTGTGTACCACGCAACTGGCTCTGCAAAAGAAATTACTGAGTATAAAATTGCAAAGTGATACCCCATTGATGAGACACTTCACGACATTTGATGGCCTAATCACTGAATTGAAAGCAGCTGGAGGAAAATTAGAAGAGATAGATGTAATTTCTCATTTGTTATTAACACTTCCATCATCTTATGATGGAATGATAACAGCTATTGAAACTTTAGCTGAAGACAACTTAAGTATTGCATTCGTAAAAACCAGGCTATTGGATCATGAGGTGAAATTGTTAAATGAGAATGCCGATTCAAGTATAAAGATTCTCCAGGCAATTAAACAAAATAATAATAAAAGGAGATTCACTAATCAAGACTTTCCTATAAAAACAAAAAAACATGGAAATTTTTAAATACAAAATAAAACGTCTACGAACATGAAGACAAAAGCAACACATGTGACAAAATGTTACCAGTGTGGAAGAAAAGGACATATAAAGAAGGATTGTTACTACCACAAGAGAACCATGGACTATAAAAATGGCGAAAACAGGAGAACATTACAAACAGTGCAGTGTGTGCAGCAAAATACAAATGCTGCAAATACAGATGGATTTGCATTCATGGCAGGATATGTGGAATGCACTGAAGATAGAAGAGAACGGGTTATGTCATTTTTATTGGATTCAGGAGCGTCCGACCATATTATCAATAGGGAGGACTTAGCAAAACGAGGAGCTGAAGACACCGATCAGGATATCAGTGACAAAATCTGGAGAATACATCATGGCAACAAAAAGGGACACACTAGACGTACTCAGTGACACAGGAGTCGCAGGAGAATTGAAGGACGTCCTATATTCGCCGGAAGTACCATATAACTTGCTCTCTGTATCAAAGATGCAAAGTTTGGGTAATACGATTGTATTTGATAAACAAGGTGTACAGATTTTTAAATCCGGTAAGGTGATCATCAGGGGTAAGTCCTCGAACAATCTTGTTACAATAGATTTTAAAATAAAGCATGAACAAGTAAACTCAGTCCAAATGTACAGTATTATCAAAGGTAATTTTGAACTATGGCATGAACGCTTGGGACATATTGAAAAAAGTAAATTCTTAGAGTTAAGAAATAAAGGAATGATTAGCGATGTCGAATTGGTAAATAAAATAATACCTAATAATAACTTATGCGAAGCTTGCGTTAATGGAAAACAAGCACGATTGCCGTTTAAAAAGGAAAAAGATAAAGATCATGTAAAAAGACCTTTGTTTATAGTACATTCGGACGTGTGCGGTCCAATCACTCCTTCCACAAATAAAATATTTAAGAATATTTGATTCTACAGTATATGTGCATGATAAAACTAGTAAAACCAATTGTAACGAAAAGTCATGGAAAGGAATACTAGCAGGCTATGAAACAAACGGGTATAGAGTGTGGGACGTGAAAAGGAAAAGTATTTCGTTGTCAGAGATACAATATTTGACGAAGTTAATTTCCTAAAGTCAAGGCCGGTAGCAAATGTTAAAGAGATTAGTTGTGAAAAATCTCAAAATAAAATTGAAATTTCTGACGTAATGTCAAACTCAATAAAGGAATTAAAGAAATCTGATAATGGCAAACCAGATAGTTTAAGTTCGGAAAATATCGGAAATAAAACTGATGTTTCTGACGTAAAGTCAAAATCAGTGGGTGATCCTAGTAAGTCTGTTGATGGAAAAACAGATAAACTAGAGAGTATAAATCCAAACAGAATCAATGAAAAATTCCATAATGATAATATTGAAATAACAGTAGATAGGTCTTCTTCTCAGAATAGTACAAATACAGATAGTACAAATAGCAGTAAAAGAATGTTATCAGAACCAAGAAGGAGTGATAGGATTAAAAGGAAACCGCACATTTCATATGATGAAGAGGACATGCCGATTGATTATGTGATGTGTGCACAATCGGAAGTTTGTGAAACTCCTGCATCATATCAGGAAACAAATAACAGAAACGATAGGGAACAATGGGAACAAGCTATTAGAGAAGAAATTAATTCTCTTATGGTGAATAAAACTTGGACATTAGTACCAAGTCCTAGCAATAAAAATATAATAAATTATAAATGGGTATTTACGATAAAAGATGATGAATTTGTAAACCCATTAAGATATAAAGCTCGGCTGGTTGCAAAAGCGTTTAGCCAAAAGTATTTAGTAGATTATAATGAAACCTTTGCTCCGATTGCAAGGATTTCAAGTTTCAGATTTATAATTGCTTATGCTAATCAATTTAATTTATTAATCCATCATATGGATGTAGAAACCGCATTTTTAAACGGTATATTAAAGGAGGAAATTTATATGAGAGTACCTGAGGGAATTGAAAACAAACAGAATCAAGTTTGTAAATTAAATAAAGCTTTGTATGGATTAAAACAAGCAGCAAGATGCTGGTTTGAAGAATTCGAAAAGGCTCTTAAAAAGATTTTCAGAATTCCCCAGTTGACCGTTGTACTTATATTTTAGATAAAGGAGATATTTCTAAAAATATCTATGTAGTTTTGTATGTCGATCATTTGGTAGTTGCGACAGCTAATATCGTAACGATGAATAATTTCAAAGACTACTTAATGAACAGGTAATGAACAGTTTCATTAGAATTGAAAGGACTGGAGAAAATATAACTCTAGACCAAAGTACTTATATTAGAAAAGTATTGAAGAAATTTAATATGGATAATTGTAAACCCATAAATACTCCACTTGAAAGTAAGCTTAATTATGAAGCCCTGAATTCAGACGAACAATATGAGGCACCTTGTCGAAATGTTATTGATTGTTTGATGTATATTGTAACATACGAGGAATCTTCCCACGTATTTTTTATATTCCTTCCTGAAGGCATACGCCAGGCTGGCGGCAGCCAGTCGGGGGTGGATTTGTATATCGTGAGTCGAGTGCCTCCGAGGGGGTACGACGACGAACGTTCTGGAACCGGACCACGTAGCAACACCGCCACTACCATTTTTCCCATAAAATTTTAGTATATAAAGGGCTCTAACGCGACCGGGAAGCGGGCTAGTTTCGTGACATTCGTTGAGACGGAAACATTAGCAAGATCGAGTTAAATTCTCTTTCAACCAAATCTCAGAGGTAACAGCCTAGAATCGAAAGCCCCCGCCGGCTCAGTGCGAAAAACTGAGAGCGCGTTTAGAGTCCACAAACACACACTCACACTTGTTAAACCCAGCGCGCAATAAATTAGTTTCTACCAGTTTTTTGGTTTCCACTTCAATTATTACCATCTCCTGCTTCGAACCAGTAATAGGTAAGAACCCACCAAGGTATACCTCAGCTGCTCGAGGTATATCCTTATTTCTTTTTAACAAAGTTACGAGGCACCCTAACACCAATTCCTCCAACCACCTTATCCAAACCCCTTTGAAGATAGCCACCCGTGTCGAAATAAACATTGGCTGGTCTACGCACCTCATCCTAACCTAAAAGGTAGCCACCCGTGTCGAAATAAACATCGGCTGGTCTACGCACCTCATCCAAAAAGATTCCAATTGCATGCAACCTCCGGCCACCCAAACTGCCTGGCCCTCGGCACGTAACAATATTATGATCTGTACGCGACCTGATCTATGTGTAGCTGTGAGCATTTTGAGCAGATACACAAATAAAAGAAATAAGGAATTATGGATTTGTCTTAAAAGAGTTTTAAGATATTTGAAAGGCACGACAGATATCAAACTAACGTACACAAGAGGTACACATGATAACATCTTGATAGACAGCAGGGTATGCTGATTCAGATTGGGATGGAAACGATATGTACGATAGAAAAAGCACAACAGGTTATATATTTAAATTGCTCGAAAAATATACAATTAGTTGGAATACGAAAAAGCAATCATCAGTCGCGGCCTCTTCGACTGAGGCTGAATACATGGCTTTATTTGAAGCAGTTAAAGAAGCATTATGGTTAAAATCTTTAGCAACAGTATCAAAGTAAATATATCAGAATCCATTGTAATCTATGAAGACAATAATGGTGGTATTAGTATTGCAAACAACCCAACTCTAGTCACAAAAGATCAAAACATATCGATATTAAATATCACTTTTCCAGAGAGCAGGTAGAGAATAAAGTGGTAATATTAAAATATATTCCAACAGGTCATCAATTGGCAGATATGCTAACCAAGCCTTCCAGGACAGAAGTTCATCCAAATGAAAATTGGAATAGGCGTACAATAATAGAATTTTTTTCTCATTTTTCAATTATTATAAGAAGTAAATGGTCTGGTCAGGTTTTTCTGGGTTTCCCCTGACCCTTAGCAACAAATGTTGGACCTGTGGCGGCTACCTCCAGACCCGCCAGCAGAGGGCTCCTCTTCCCGCTAGTAGCCGATCCGTTCCGATCCCTATATATACACCGAGACTTCGTCCTACCCTTACGTCTAAGGCAAGGGCCCGCTAGGATAGCCTTACCGATGAGTCCTCTAGCGGGCCCCGGACGAAACGTCTCCCCACTCCTTACCATTTCCACGACACACGAACCGCCGCCAAAGACCATATTGTATTTCCCAAAAGAGAGAACATATTTAGTTGATAAATATACATATTTTTATTGGTTGCATGTTAAACTTGTATTTTTCTTTTGTTTAATTTTTGAGGGGGCGTATTGAAAAAAAACTTTAGCCTCGGACAAAAATTAATCTATAGTTTACTTAGGACTGAGATTCGAAAATATCAGATTACGTTTCCGCCGGTTCCGTCAGCGCGCACCGACGGTGATGTAAACTGTACATCAAAGATATCGCCATATACCATCGCCGGTGTTGTAAGAACACTTCGTGCTCTGACCGTTAGTGATCTCAATACCGCGTATACAAAGTTTTGGTCGCTCAGTCAATTCGTACATATACCTTCTCTCAAATAAAAGTAAAAATAAAGCTTTTTAAGAAAAAGAATTAATATCATATTTATTTGAGAAATAATCCAAGCCTTAATCCCAATACCGATATTTGAACTGATGTTTGGTATCGTGTAATAAGTTTGCAAATCGAGCAGGCCCAGTTCGTAATCGGCATTGTTGAGATCTATAGGCGGGAAGTACTTGGACGATAACACGCTACTTCTTCCCGATAACGTGAACGTGTCTGACATTCTTGCGACGGACTATATTAGAGTTCCTCGCAGAAATTTCACACACAATTGTCCGCACACGCTTTCGTTGTATCTTTGATAAATCTTGTGATTGTACGTGATGGACGGAAATAATGAATCAATTCGATCGGTGGTCGAAGATCTCCGAAACTATCGAAGTAACTGACACGCGAATCATGCTTTATATACGCCACCCAGTGCGTTCCTGAACCATGACCGCTATCCAGATTCACTATTCCTCGTTCGTTTACCCATATTTGTTTCGGCAATTCATCGCGCATGAAAACTCCGCGAAAATGCGATAATCTTTTACAGGCGATTTTCAATTCAACGTCCGTCGTCGAGTTATCTTTTTCCTTTCTTTTGACGTTTTTTTTCTTCTTCATTCCTTTTCCACGTTTGTACGGCGCGAGATACACTCCGCGAGCCTCCATAGCGCGATTGTGTCGTCGCGCTTCCTCCAATTGTTTCTTCGCAGCATTCGCATCGTTTATTGTTTTGATCACCCCAGCGCAGCGCCATCTGTCAACGCTTCCGAAGCTCCCAAAGCGGGTAATAACAGCGGTAGAAAACCGCCTCGTTTGATGATAGGTAGAATTCATTCGATACTGTTTCTACCTTCTTTCTTTTTCCTTTGACCGTTCGTCGGTCTTCCACCTTCTTCTTCTTCTTCTTCAAACCCATACCTAATCTTATCAGAGCTGTTTTTACCAGTCTGTAACGGTATACAGAGCTGTTGTTACCAGTGTGTAACGGTATACAGAGCTGTTTTTACCAGTCTGTAAATGGTATATGGAGCTGTTATGTCAAGGTTTGTTTTATTTTTCTGTTGATTATGAAAAAAGAAAAAATGTACGTACGTCAGTTTACATGGAGATGCGCTCTATCATTGGAATGCGGGGAGACTGATATCTACAGTTTCGTACGACAGTCCTTGAATGTCCGGGTTCCGACCTGCCGCACGTTCGACGATCACGATGTGATAATTCGGAAACACGGATCATTGCTACCGAGTAGTATACGGTGCGTGATAAGCGGCCCGTGAGGATGTGGTAAAACGAACGTTATGATTAGTCTGTTGGAGAGTCCGAATTGGCTGCGATTCGCAAACGTGTCCGTGTATTCGAAATCGCTGCGTCAACCAAAGTATCAATACTTGAGCAACTTGCTCTCGTCCGTGGGGGAAGTAGGTTATTGGCGTGCGGGGCAGTCGTGAGCGGCGCGGCAGTTGCAGCAAGAACGCTCGTCGAATACTGTAAATATCTGAACAATAATAAAAAAATGGTCCTTTCTACATCCGAAGCCTCCCAGCTTAGACTTTCTGGATCGATATATCCAACTCTCGAACTGCTTACTCGAATATAGGCACGTCCATCTTGCTTGAAACGAACAGTTGTCACGAAGATATTCTGCCGCGCGCTAGGTTACTTGACCAGGGGAAGGTGGCGTGCGGGGCAGTCGTGAGCGGCGCGGCAGTTGCAGCCAGAACGCTCGTCGAGTAATCGGGTAGGTGATGTAGGAATTTTAATATATAATAATATATATTAAAATAATAATAGATTTTTTTATAATAATAATAATTTAATAAGACATGTATTTATAATTTTTATAGAATGATTCATTATACTATAATAAACTAAGAATAATAAAAACGTAAGGATGAATAATTATAGGAAATCAGAAAAAAAGTTTGATTTTGTCGGACAGTGCTAGTGGGATAGGATGTGATATGTAGATAATGCGAAGTAAACAAATAATTTAAATGTAGTTCGTTTATTTAAAAAACTGATGGTGATGGAGCAATTCGTAAATAAAATGAACAACAGAAATAATAAAAACGATCCTTTTATTAATTAATAAAAATTCAAAACGTATTTACAACTCCCCCCTCCTCCCCCTCCTCGTCCTCCTCTTCCTCCTCTTCCTCCTTTTCCTTTCCGTTCTTTGCCCCTTTTTTGAGGGCCATAAATAGTTGTTTTGAACAGTTTTTTGAGCTCTCTCTGCAACGTATAAGTATATATTATTATTATAATTTGTTACTATACATATTACTATATTATATTATATATAAAAGTATTTTTCATTTACTTACATTGGCCGCCACCAGGTTTGCCAGGTTAGGCCTGGCTACCCCTCTGGCCAATTGGCCCAATATGTTCCTCCACTGGGACTGTAACATAACAGCAGAATTAGAAATATATATGTTATAAATATACATTCTGTTGTGCACACTTATATTGCATATACTTACAGCCCTCCCGGACTCGTACGCGGCAGCGATTTCTCGCTGCCGCGCTAGTATTGAGTCCAGCGACTCGTTCGCGGCGGAGGTGTCCGTCGCTGCTGAGGTCGCCGTTGATGCTGCGGCGGTGTTCGCCGCTGCTGAGGTCGCCGTTGATGCTGCGGCGGTGTTCGCCGCTGCTGATCCGGCGGATGCGTTTTCTTCTTCTAGCTGCATTTCCTGCAATGATTATATACGGAGTACCCAGAGACATTGTAGAAGAAGATATAATAGCGGCGATAACTCAGCAAAATTTAAGCAATTTAAAAAACCCTAAGGCCAAAGATGATTTGAAACTTCTTTTCAAAACAGGAAATAAAAATAGAGATACAATTAATTGGGTGGTTGAAGTCTCCCCAGAAATCCGAGATATTTTCAAAAAAGAAGGGCGTGTCTTTATGGAATGGCACTCTTGCTTTGTACAGGACTTTACTATGGTCAGCAGATGTTATAAATGTCAGAGCTTTGGGCATGTTTCAAAGTACTGCAGAGCCCAAACGGACACATGTGGTCACTGTGCAAAGGAGGGCCATACATACAAGGAGTGTAATTTTAAATCTCAGGACCCAGCCTGTGCAAACTGCAAGAGATTTGGTAAGCAACATAACCATTCTTCACGTTCCAAAGAATGCCCGGCCTTTCTGTACGCAAGTAAAGTACATATTTCAAAAATAGATTATGGTGAACAAGTCTAAAAAGAATAGAATCCAGCACTGCAAATCCCCTATCTATATAGCACAGTTAAATGCTCAGAACTCAAGGACGGTCCTAGACGATTTGAGGAAACGCGCGCACGAAAACAGTATAGACATTATTGCAATCCAAGAACCTTACAATATGAATAATAAAGTTATAGGACTTGGTTTAGCGACCAGAATAGTTTCTGATAACAAAATTTTTACACAGAAAATTTTATCAAAAAACATCAAATCTGCAATAGCCATTCTTAATCCAAATTTTACCATTCTAAAACTCGAAAACTTTTGCAACACGCATTGCACATGCATTGAAGTCACAACTACCTCCTATCGATTCTATCTGATAAACATGTACTTACAATATTGTGATAGAATTGAACCTTACCTGAACCATTTAGACAAGATAATCAGTTGCCTCAGAGGAGAACATATTATCATTCTTATGGATGCAAATGCAAAATCACCTCTTTGGCATAGTGACGCGTTGGATGAGAGAGGAGAAGCTCTAGAACTCCTCATTGCTCAGAACAGCCTTTTCATTATAAATACCCCCTCAAATGAATACACCTTTAACAACACGCATGGGCGTTCAAATATTGATGTAACGCTAGCTTCCGGTTCGTGTTACAACGCAATCTCCAAATGGAAAATAATTCCTGACTTCACAACGAGTGATCACAACACCATCACCTTCCTAGTAAATCCTCCGGAGGACACCTTTACCACGCAATATGGCCCCAGTCGATATAACCTCAAGAGAGCGGACTGGTCCTACTTTGAGGAAGAATTGACTACCTCTGTGACTACCCTCTGCGAGCAGCAAGACTCAGTACAGACTGCAGAGCATCTCTGCTGGGAAATAGAACAGGTCATTACTAAGGCATCTGACGCTTCCATTCCCAGGAAAACACGTTTTCAAAAGTCTGTTCCATGGTGGAACAGAAATCTCACTGCACTTCGCAAAGAAATCCGAACCGCTCACCGCAAATACCTACACACTGGAGACCCAATCCTTCGTAACCTCCGTAAATCAGATTATAGGCAACTTAGAAATAAGTACAAGTCTCTAATCAGGAAATCTAAATTAGACAGCTGGACAAAATTTTTAAACGACAAAGGAAATGCCGACCCCTGGGGCCTTCCATACAAGATCCAGGCGGGAAAATTAAAAATAGAACAAGTCTGTAGCAACGTTAAAATAGACGGCACACATACAACTACCTGGGAAGAAACATATAGCGCACTATTAAATGCACTGATACCTGACGACTGCACTGATAAAGAAACACCCTGGCAAAAAACTCTGCGCACATCCGTGGCTGATCCTCCATCCACAGATGACGCTCCACCTTTTAGCACAGATGAAGTCAAAGCGGCCATAGTTTCCCTTAAAAATAGAAAAGCCCCTGGTTATGATCTTTTGGAAGCTGAGATTATTAAAAATGCTTGGCATCTACTTGGCCCAAGTATCACTAACCTATTAAACTTGTGTTTGAGGACTGGCTCCTTCCCTCGTAGATGGAAGAGAGGGATTATCCGCGTTCTTATCAAGGGACAGGACAAAGACAGGACTGAACTTCGATCATACAGACCAATTTGTCTCCTTCCTGTAATGAGTAAAGTAGCCGAAAAACTCATACTTAAGAGGATTTGTGATCTTATTACCAACCACCCACTCTCAGCTGTATCTCAATTTGGATTTAGGAAGGGACGCTCTACAGAGGATGCAATAGTTATGTTCAGAGACAAGATAAAGCAAACTACTGAAAAATACTCTATAGCACTGTTCTTTGACATAACAGGTGCGTTTGATAATGTTTGGTGGCCATCAATTTTATCAAACCTTAAGATACGAAATTGTCCACAGAACCTCTATAAACTCATACAAAGTTATTTAAGCGAAAGGACCATTGAAATCTCAGGAGCCAAAATAACAATTAAAAAGCAGGTAAACAGAGACTGCCCGCAGGGGTCAGTTCTTGGCCCCTATTTCTGGAACCTGGTTTTTGATGACGCCATAAACTCTTTAAATAGTAACAATTTCTGTACAATTGCTTATGCAGATGATCTCGCAGTAATTATTCAGGGAAATACTAGAAGGCAAATTGAAATCCAAGCAAATTGTGTAACTGATATTTTATCCAAGTGGTGTGACCGTTACAAATTGAAACTCTCCACAGCAAAATCGGAGATGCTGCTGGTTAAAGGCTTCTTTGACATAAAAAGATCTCCCGTAGTTAAGATAAACGGTCATTCAATAAGGATGACAAAAGTTGCAAAGTATTTGGGAATCAGTTTCGGCACTAGACTTAATATCACGCCACATGTCAACTACATTGCAGATAAAGCTAAAATACTCTTTAACAAGTTAACAGTAATAGCCAAGGCAAACTGGGGACTAAATCAAAAAAGTATGAACACTATATACAAAGGAACCTTCATCCCCATCATTACATATGCTGCCACAGGATGGGTTGATAAGTTAAATACGCATCACATCAGACGCCTCTTCCAATCTCAGAGACATGCTCTTCTGAGAGTCTCTAAGGCCTATCGTACTATTTCCTCAGATGCTCTAAATATCATTAATGCTGCCATCCCAGTTGACCTTCTCTTGGAAAGACATAAATGTTACTATCTGCTCCGAACAAATAAGGAATTCTCAATAGGAGAGCTGCACATTATCCCCCCAACAGAACTGCCAGATAAAAAATATATTTCTAAAATTAAACAATTAATCGGGACACAGGTATTACATCTCTGGCAAGCACGATGGGAAGCATCCGCCAATGGAAGAACCACTTTCCGTTTCATAGACAACATTTCTGACAGAATCTCATCTTCATGGATATCTCCAAACTATTATTCTACTCAACTAATCTCTGGACATGGCATCATTGGAAACACAATGAAAAAACATAAAATTACTAAAGATGATATATGTGAATGTGGACAAAGGGACTCTGTAGACCACATAATTTTCTAATGCAGTAAACTACATCATCACCGGACTACTCTCATTAGCACCTTGACGGAAAAGCAGATAGCCTGGCCATGCCAATTGAAATGTCTCCTGTCTCAGGATGCGTTTGAAGGTTTCAGAATTTTTGCAATAGCTGTTATGAAACACCGAGAAACAATAGATAGGAGAAGGCAGGATGCATTGTTAAGACCCAGACTTGGGAGACCACCTGGAAGAGCGCTCCCAATACAACTCAGGGGACTCAGTACACGCTCCCGCACAAGGGTGTGACTTCTTCTTTCCATGTGCATCCACCCCACCCCCCTCAAACCTCCAAACCTCCTTTCCTTCCCCCTCCCCTCCTCATCCCTTCCTTTTCTTTCCCTCCCTCCTACCCTTCCTCAAAACCCATCTGTGACGACGCGGGTTGCAGTAACCCCTTGGGTAACTGTAATTGTCCAGGTGAGTGGTGACTTATGTCACCAAACTCTCGTTTCTACGAGCCCGCAAGGGACCGAGCTTTTGCTGGCGACCTCGCCTCCACGTGGCCCCCGCTGTCAACGCGGCGTGCGGGATTCTACCTCACCTGAGGGGGATCGCGGACGCCGCGGCTAAGTGGGTTGCTTCCCTCACGGGACGGTCCTCCCTCTGAATGATCCTTCACGGGTGACAGGGGGGTTTTTCCAAGTCCTCTCTCCCCTCGCAGCTGTTTCTGCACCGACCATCGGTACCTGACATGGGCGTAAGCCTCGTTCAGGAGAGCCTGCCTTTAATTAGGCCTTTGGGCTGTAGAACACTCGTTGCATTTCCTGCATTTTTTGTTCGACTTCTCGTTCCATATTTCTGCAAAAAAAATAATATTATTAAAATAAATTGCTACACGATTACTAGAACAAATTTCCACAATACTAAATTTTATCGCGTTATAAATTCGAAATAAAATCAATTGAATCGTTTGCATACCAGATGGTTCTAAAAAAACAGGATCGAAAAACGCCAAAGAGCGCGATCGCGCTCCTTCGATTACATAACTAATATTTTAACTTATATTTAACGAAAAATATACTACATGTATATGCCCTGGCTTTTCTCAACCCAAAATCTGAAGAGCGCGAAAGTGGCTCGTGGTACGCAAACGTTTCAAAACTTTGAAATTCTAGTGCCAGATACATAGTTTATATATTAGTATGTACTTACTTGCAATTTCTTCGTGGTTTCTTACTCCTCCAAGAGTTCAGCGTTGAATGAAACTGCGACCCTTCGCAGCTCGAAGTTAGGCCCAGTGTCGGTCTCGGAGCCGTGTTTGTGGTGGGGGGATTTTCAAAATGGGACTACATGATGCGCCAATGGTTCAAATAGTATGATTGGTTGTCTGCCAATGGTTCAAATAGTATCATTGGTTGTCTGTCAATGGTTCAAATAATATCATTGGTTGTCTGCCAATGGTTGAAATAGTATCATTGATTGTCTGCCAATGGTTCAAAAAATATCATTGGTTGTCTGCCAATGGCAATGTCCAATGGTAGCATCGCAAGCATACCCTGGTCCAAATCATGATCCCACACAACGGTTGCTTTCCCTATTTCGAATTTCCCGCTACCGCTGTTTGCAGTTCGAAAATGATTTGTTTACACTTTCGTAGGCGATGAAGCTACATGTATTAGTAGTATCGTAACGTGACTCGTATTCAGCTGTTCTCTGCGTTTTTACGTCGCGTTCAGTCGTGATTTGTTCTCCAAGTGATACGGTCTAGGAGTGCAAAGCGCGCGATGTTTATTTCTTATAATTTTAGATTTTTTCTATTTCATTCTATTTCATTCTACTTCATTCTATTTTATTTTATTCAATTCTATTCTTTTTGATTCTACTTTTATATTCTACTCTATTTGGCATTATTCTACTACATTTCATTGTAAACAATAGAAACAGATAAATTTAACAATTTCAAAAGTGTAGCGAAACGATGCCAAAGGTTGTGAATTCAATGAATTGGGAGGATGTGGTTTCTTCCCAATTGTTTAGACGTATGAAGGGGGATGCATCGAAAAAACTGACCTTGACCACACCAAGATACAGCAAAAGAAAAATTATGAAGGAGAGGTAAGTGAGCATTTTGTTTCGTTACTATGATTTCGGTAATATGTTTCGATATAATTTAAATGGTAAGAGCAAAAGTTCTCATTACTGCTGGAAATACATTTTTTCGCTTTCTCGCTTTTGTACTTCCATTTCTCGGATTTTTATGATATTGACATATGCTGTAGTCCATATTCAATCATTAGAATGAAGTTGCAAAACAAAATCGACGGGTCGAAGTAGCTGATTAGTGTCATTTATACGTCATTTATATTTCACGTAAATTTCTGTATCATCGAAAACACTGACATCGAGATATCCCTTCCTTTTTTTGGGATCTTCGTCACGTACAAATGCTTTCCCGGTTGTATGGACGGATGTTCGTATTGTTTGACGAACAGATGGGGTCGAAAGGAAATTTTAGGATTATTGTCGTAAAGAAAGCCGATTGCCTTCGTGTGTCCCTAAAGAAAGAAATTAGAAGGCCGAGGATCTGGAACTCGGCCGCGTACGGCACGCAGATGGGAAGGTTACAATTTCCGCGTCCGACAATTCATTCCCTCCCACGGTGAGGGCCCACTGCAGATATTATTTCAATACGTATTCTGCATTTGTTTGCAACAAACGTTTTCTCTTCAATCTTCTGCAAAGAGCGTAGCCGATTCAAGATGGTCAAAATTGTCCTTACAGGTTTTTCAAATGAGTACTATACCGTTCGATCTAAATAAATTGATATTATTAATTAAATAATGTGAGCCAGAGTCACTGTGCCGTTGCAACCATTTCGAATCATAACCTGCAGTAAGCCGTTCAATCTTTCCATTTTAATTGAACACTTGCAAATGATAACGATGACAATACAAGTAGCAACGATTTGTTGCATAGCAATACGGCCCACCGGTCATCAAAAACCTAGCTGCGCAAAATTTCAACCCGGTTGCAAGCTGTGGTTATCTCTGACTATCACGAAGTAAAATAATACAAAATTTATTGTATACGTATCTATTATTTAAAAAATATAATATTATATATTAGAGTTTAGACTTATTTAAGATGAATTTTATGTTGATTACTAATGTGGGATTAATTTATAATAGAGTTGAATTTAATTTTTATTTTGATTTCGGTTCGAGAGATATGAAATTATCTAATTGAATAATTGAATTTGATTTCTAATATACAGTTACGGGGTAATTTTCGTAGAAATAAATAATTGAGTTATAGCTAATTAGTACTATGATTGTAATAATATCATTTATTTTATTTGGGTTCATTTGATTGAATTATATTGAACTGTTAATTATGTATTAATTTGCTTTGTTGGAGTGAGAATATATATATTATTTTAATTGCGGCTAAAAAATTGGCTATAGAATATTTTTCATACATACAATTTATGAAGTCATCTAAAAATTTAAATAGTTTTCATACGAGTGAAAAGTAGAGATTAATTTTTAATATTACATGAAAGTTTGAATAAGAAATTTAAATTAAATAATGGTAAATTTAGTGCGCCAGCACCAACGGTTAAACTGCTGTTATTCGTTAATTTTAAGAATTTTTAGGGGCTTCAGTTATCTCGATAATAAATTTTAATAATTATCTAGGTTGAATAAATTTATGTGAACCGTACAAATTGCCCGCCACTTTCATTATAAATGGAATAAATCGTAACGTTGTAAAAGTATGGGAAAATGTATTCATTAAAATTTTAGTTTAACAATAAGTGTTTCATTTACATTGAAAGGATTCTGAATGAGGAAAATTTTATTATTTGCACAAATTATAAATATTATTGATTTCTTAATTTAATATATTTGAAAAAAGGAATTACATGATTATAAGTTATAGTATTTATTTACGAATAAATTTAATGATTTTAAAATGTGTGTGCGTGTGTTGTAGAAGAAGAAAGTAATATTAGTATAAGTAAAAGTGATTTTTTCGTACTTTTTGTATCAGGGTTAATTAAAATAAAGTTAGTGTTTTTAATTATCTCGAAAGTAAAAGAGTTAATTTAATATTTCTGTTATGTATCATAATAATTATTAATACTGAATTGATGAGTTTATGTTGGAAGAAAATCCTAACTTTGGCATTGTTAGTTGTTACATTTTTTATTGGAATTTTTTTTTTCTTTTCTTTTTTACGGACATTATTATTTCATACTTTTAAATATATTTATTCATTTATCCTACATCAAATTGAATTGGTTAGTTTAGGGTATTCAATAATAAATGAAATAAATAATAGTTCATTGTCATATAAAGTATTAAAGTCGTGTAAAGAATTAAGTTTAGATTTATGATAATTGAAGATTTAAATTTTTATTAAAATAATCAGTAAAATTAAATGATTTGTATTTCATAACAATTTTATTACTTTGTTGTAATATAATTTAACTTAACGGGATAAATTTATTTTAAAACTAATTTAAAATTGGACTTTTAAAATTAGAATATTTAAATTTTCAGTAGTTTCAATCAATAAAATTAAATACTTTGTATTATGATAATTAGACCGCATTTCCAATATTTTCACGTGGCTCGCGGGTGGTCCGGTCTGCCGATAGGACCCACGGCGGACAGTCGCATGAATTGGGGAAAAACCGTAATTCGTTTTCTATGGCCATAAATCCGGTCGACGGGCTAACGATGCATACTGTCAATGTCGTACTAAGAGAAAGAAACAATTGTGCGTTTGTCGTAAATTATGTTGAGTGCGAGCGGCGATTGTGTCGCGCCTTCGACTGACGAAATACACACGACCAGGCACTCGAGGCCCCAATAGTGTTTGGTTTCCTGGATCGCAGACAAAATATATATATTGCCGGGTAAGTGGCCGAGGACTGTCGCGTGGTTTCCCACAGATCAGTTTGTTTTTCCTTTAGAGAATCGCGAGCCCCGGGGCACACCAGATAACTGTTATTCGTTGAATAGTTGCAGTTATCTGGTCTGCCCCGAACGGAGAAGAGCAGAGCAGAGAAGAGCTGAGCAGAGCAGAGAAGAGCGGAGAAGAGCAGAGCAGAGAAGAGCTGAGCAGAGCAGAGCTGAGAAGAGCAGAGCTGAGAAGAGCAGAGAAGAGCAGAGCATAGCAGAGCAGAGCAGAGAAGAGCAGAGAAGAGAAGAGCAGAGCAGAGGAGTGCAGAGCAGAGAAGAGCAGAGCAGAGCAGAGGAGTGCAGAGCAGAGAAGAGCGGAGAAGAGCAGAACAGAGAAGAGCAGAGCAGAGCAGAGAAGAGCAGTGAAGAGCAGAGAAGAGCAGAGCAGAGAAGAGCAGAGGAGAGCAGAGCAGAGCAGTGGTGAGCTGAGCAGTGAAGAGCAGAGAAGAGCAGAGCGGAGGAGTGCAGAGAAGAGCAGAGAAGAGCAGAGCAGAGCAGAGAAGAGCAGAGCAGAGCATAGCAGAGGAGAGAAGAGCTGAGCAGAGCAGAGCAGAGGAGAGCAGAGCAGATCAGAGCAGAGCAGAGCAGAGAAGAACAGAACAGAGCAGAGAAGAGCAGAGCAGAGATGAGCAGAGAAGAGCGGAGAAGAGTAGAGCAGAGCAGAGAAGAGCATACCAGATCAGACCAGAGCAGACCAGAGAAGTGCAGGGCAGAGAAGAGCAGAGAAGAGCAGAGAAGAACTGAGAAGAGCGGAGAAGAGCAGAGGAGAGCAGAGAAGAACAGAGAAGAGCAAAGCAGAGCAGAGCGAGGAAGAGCAGAGCAGAGCGAATGAACAAATGAACAAATGAACAAATGAACAAATGAACAAATGAACAAATGAACAAATGAACAAATGAACAAAATCGGTAGTTAAGCAAGATTCTCGTATTTAAAAAATCTGATGATAGGTTGTTTCAGAAAATTGAGAAAACCGAAAAATCACTGGAGTAAAGTGCCATTTTCTGACATTAGATTTCGTTCTAAATGCTTCAACCCTATGTAAAAACGTTATTTAAGCAGGAATATCGTACTTTGAAGAAAATCTAATGATAGGTTTTTTCAGAAAATTGAAAAAACCGAAATTTGACAAGAGTAAAGTGACATTTTCTGACATTACATTTCGTTCTAAATATTTAATTCTAATGTAAAATTGTTAGATAAGCAAGATTCTCGTATTTAAAAAATCTAATGATAGGTTTTTTCAGAAAATTGAAAAAGCCGTAAAATCACAAGAGTAAAGTGCCATTTTCTGACATTAGATTTCGTTCTAAATGCTTAATCCCTATTTAGAAACGATATTTAAGCAAGAATATCGTACTTCGAAGAAAATCTAATGATTGGTTTTTACAGAAAGTTGAAAAAACCGAAAAACCATTAGAGTAAAGCGCCATTTTCTTACTTTAGATTTCGTTCTAAATACTTAATTCTAATGTAAAATCGTTAGTTAAGCAAGATTCTCGTATTTAAAAAAATCTAATGAGAGGTGTTTTCAGAAAATTGAAAAAACCGTAAAATCACAAGAGTAAAATGCCATTTTCTGACATTACATTTCGTTCTAGATACTTAATTCTAATGTAAAATCGTTAGTTAAGCAAGATTCTCGTATTTAAAAAATCTGATGATAGGTTTTTTCAGAAAATTGAAAAAACCGAAAAATCACAGGAGTAAAGTGCCATTTTCTGACATTAGATTTCGTTCTAAATGCATAATCCCTATGTAAAAACGTTATTTAAGCAAGAATATCGGACTTTGAAGAAAATCAAATGATAGATTCTTTCAGAAAATGGAAAAAACCTAAAAATCACAAGAGTAAAGTGCCATTTTCTGACATTAGATTTCGTTCTAAATGCTTCAACCCTATGTAAAAACGTTATTTAAGCAGGAATATCGTACTTTGAAGAAAATCTAATGATAGGTATTTTCAGAAAATTGAAAAAACCGAAAATTAACAAGAGTAAAGTGACATTTCCTGACTTTAGATTTTGTCCTAAATACTTAATTCTAATGTAAAATCGTTAGATAAGCAAGATTCTCGTATTTAAAAAATCTAATGATAGGTTTCTTCAGAAAATTGAAAAAACCGTAAAATCACAAGAGTAAAATGCCATTTTCTGACATTACATTTCGTTCTAGATACTTAATTCTAATGTAAAATCGTTAGTTAAGCAAGATTCTCGTATTTAAAAAATCTGATGATAGGTTTTTTCAGAAAATTGAAAAAACCGAAAAATCACAGGAGTAAAGTGCCATTTTCTGACATTAGATTTCGTTCTAAATGCATAATCCCTATGTAAAAACGTTATTTAGGCAAGAATATCGGACTTTGAAGAAAATCAAATGATAGATTCTTTCAGAAAATTGAAAAAACCGAAAAATCACAGGAGTAAAGTGCCATTTTCTGACATTAGATTTCGTTCTAAATGCATAATCCCTATGTAAAAACGTTATTTAAGCAGGAATATCGTACTTTGAAGAAAATCTAATGATAGGTTTTTTCAGAAAATTGAAAAAACCGAAAATTAACAAGAGTAAAGTGACATTTCCTGACTTTAGATTTTGTCCTAAATACTTAATTCTAATGTAAAATCGTTAGATAAGCAAGATTCTCGTATTTAAAAAATCTAATGATAGGTTTTTTCAGAAAATTGAAAAAGCCGTAAAATCACAAGAGTAAAGTGCCATTTTCTGACTTTCGATTTCGTTCTAAATACTTAATTCTAATGTAAAATCGGTAGTTAAGCAAGATTCTCGTATTTAAAAAATCTAATGATAGGTTTCTTCAGAAAATTGAAAAAACCGTAAAATCACAAGAGTAAAATGCCATTTTCTGACATTACATTTCGTTCTAGATACTTAATTCTAATGTAAAATCGTTAGTTAAGCAAGATTCTCGTATTTAAAAAATCTGATGATAGGTTTTTTCAGAAAATTGAAAAAACCGAAAAATCACAGGAGTAAAGTGCCGTTTTCTGACATTAGATTTCGTTCTAAATGCTTAATCCCTATGTAAAAGTGTTATTTAAGCAAGAATATCGTAGTTTGAGGTAAATCTAATTATACGTTTTTTGAGAAAATTGAAAAAACCGAAAAATCGCTAGAGTAAAGTGCCATTTTCTGACATTAGATTTCGTTCGAAATGCTTAATCCCTATGTAAAAACGTTATTGAAGCAAGAATATCGTATTTTGAAGTATATCTATAATGATAGGTTCTTTCAGAAAATTGAAAAAACCGTAAAATCACGAGAGTAAAGTTCCATTTTGTGACATTAGATTTCGTTCTAAATGCTTAATCCCTATATAAAAACGTTATTTAAGCAAGATTATGGTATTTTGAAGAAAATCTAATGATAGGTTTTTTCAGAAAATTGAGAAAACCGAAAAATCACAAGAGTAAAGTGCCATTTTCTGACATTAAATTTCGTTCTAAATGCTTCATCCCTATGTAAAAACGTTATGTAAGCAAGAATATCGTATCTTGAGGTATATCTATAATGATAGGTTTTTTCAGAAAATTGAAAAAACCGTAAAATCACAAGAGTAAAGTGCCATTTTCTGACATTAGATTTCGTTCTAAATACTTAATTCTAATGTAAAATCGTTAGTTAAGCAAGATTCTGGTATTTAAAAAAATCTAATGAGAGGTGTTTTCAGAAAATTGAAGAAGCCGAAAAATCACAAGAGTAAAGTGCCATTTTCTGACATTACATTTCGTTCTAAATACTTAGTTCTAATGTAAAATCGTTAGCTAAGCCAGATTCTCGTATTTAAGAAAATCTAATGACAGGTTTTTTCAGAAAATTGAAAAAACCGTAAAATCATAAGAGGAAAGTGCCATTTTCCGACATTAGATTTCGTTCTAAATGCTTAATCCCTATGTAAAAGTGTTATCTAAGCAAGAATATCGTAGTTTGAGGTAAATCTAATTATAGGTTTTTTCAGAAAATTGAAAAAACCGAAAAACCGCTAGAGTAACGTGCCATTTTCTGACATTAGATTTCGTTCTAAATGCTTCACCCCTATGTAAAAACGTTATTGAAGCAAGAATATCGTATTTTGAAGTATATCTAATAATAGGTTCTTTCAGAAAATTGAAAAAACCGTAAAATCACGAGAGTAAAGTTCCATTTTCTGACATTACATTTCGTTCTAAATACTTAGTTCTAATGTAAAATCGTTAGCTAAGCCAGATTCTCGTATTTAAGAAAATCTAATGACAGGTTTTTTCAGAAAATTCAAAAAACCGTAAAATCATAAGAGGAAAGTGCCATTTTCTGACATTAGATTTCGTTCTAAATGCTTAATCCCTATGTAAAAGTGTTATCTAAGCAAGAATATCGTAGTTTGAGGTAAATCTAATTATAGGTTTTTTCAGAAAACTGAAAAAACCGTAAAATCGCTAGAGTAAAGTGCCATTTTCTGACATTAGATTTCGTTCTAAATGCTTCATCCCTATGTAAAAACGTTATGTAAGCAAGAATATCGTATTTTGAAGTAAATCTAATTATAGGTTTTTTCAGAAAATTGAAAAAACCGAAAAATCGCTAGAGTAAAGTGCCATTTTCTGACATTAGATTTCGTTCTAAATGCTCAATCCCTATATAAAAACGTTATTTAAGCAAGATTATGGTATTTTGAAGAAAATCTAATGATAGGTTTTTTCAGAAAATTGAGAAAACCGAAAAATCACAAGAGTAAAGTGCCATTTTCTGACATTAGATTTCGTTCTAAATGCTTCATCCCTATGTAAAAATGTTATTTAAGCAAGAATATCGTATTTTGAAGTATATCTATAATGATAGGTTTTTTCAGAAAATTGAAAAAACCGAAAAGTCACAAGAGTAAAGTGACATTTTCTGACATTACATTTCGTTCTAAATACTTAATTCTAATGTAAAATCGTTAGTTAAGCAAGATTCTCGTATTTAAAAAATCTGATGATAGGTTTTTTCAGAAAATTGAAAAAACCGAAAAATCACAAGAGTAAAGTGCCATTTTCTGACTTTAGATTTCGTTCTAAATACTTAATTCTGATGTAAAATTGTTAGTTAAGCAAGATTCTCGTATTTAAAAAAATCTAATGAGAGGTGTTTTGAGAAAATTGAAGAAGCCGAAAAATCACAAGAGTAAAGTGCCATTTTCTGACATTACATTTCGTTCTAAATACTTAGTTCTAATGTAAAATCGTTAGCTAAGCCAGACTCTCGTATTTAAGAAAATCTAATGACAGGTTTTTTCAGAAAATTGAAAAAACCGTAAAATCATAAGAGGAAAGTGCCATTTTCTGACATTAGATTTCGTTCTAAATGCTTAATCCCTATGTAAAAGTGTTATCTAAGCAAGAATATCGTAGTATGAGGTAAATCTAATTATAGGTTTTTTCAGAAAATTGAAAAAACCGTAAAATCGCTAGAGTAAAGTGCCATTTTCTGACATTAGATTTCGTTCTAAATGCTTCATCCCTATGTAAAAACGTTATTTAAGCAAGAATATCGTATCTTGAAGTATATCTATAATGATAGGTTTTTTCAGAAAATTCAAAAAACCGTAAAATCATAAGAGGAAAGTGCCATTTTCTGACATTAGATTTCGTTCTAAATGCTTAATCCCTATGTAAAAGTGTTATCTAAACAAGAATATCGTAGTTTGAGGTAAATCTAATTATAGGTTTTTTCAGAAAATTGAAAAAACCGTAAAATCGCTAGAGTAAAGTGCCATTTTCTGACATAAGATTTCGTTCTAAATGCTTCATCCCTATGTAAAAACGTTATGTAAGCAAGAATATCGTATTTTGAAGTAAATCTAATTATAGGTTTTTTCAGAAAATTGAAAAAACCGAAAAATCGCTAGAGTAAAGTGCCATTTTCTGACATTAGATTTCGTTCTAAATGCTCAATCCCTATATAAAAACGTTATTTAAGCAAGATTATGGTATTTTGAAGAAAATCTAATGATAGGTTTTTTCAGAAAATTGAGAAAACCGAAAAAACACAAGAGTAAAGTGCCATTTTCTGACATTAGATTTCGTTCTAAATGCTTCATCCCTATATAAAAATGTTATTTAAGCAAGAATATCGTATTTTGAAGTATATCTATAATGATAGGTTTTTTCAGAAAATTGAAAAAACCGAAAAGTCACAAGAGTAAAGTGACATTTTCTGACATTACATTTCGTTCTAAATACTTAATTCTAATGTAAAATCGTTAGTTAAGCAAGATTCTCGTATTTAAAAAATCTGATGATAGGTTTTTTCAGAAAATTGAAAAAACCGAAAAATCACAAGAGTAAAGTGCCATTTTCTGACATTAGATTTCGTTCTAAATGCTTCATCCCTATGTAAAAACGTTATTTATGCAAGAATATCGTATTTTGAAGTATATCTATAATGATAGTTTTTTTCAGAAAATTGAAAAAACCGAAAAATCACAAGAGTAAAGTGCCATTTTCTGACTTTAGATTTCGTTCTAAATACTTAATTCTGATGTAAAATTGTTAGTTAAGCAAGATTCTCGTATTTAAAAAAATCTAATGAGAGGTGTTTTGAGAAAATTGAAGAAGCCGAAAAATCACAAGAGTAAAGTGCCATTTTCTGACATTACATTTCGTTCTAAATACTTAGTTCTAATGTAAAATCGTTAGCTAAGCCAGACTCTCGTATTTAAGAAAATCTAATGACAGGTTTTTTCAGAAAATTGAAAAAACCGTAAAATCATAAGAGGAAAGTGCCATTTTCTGACATTAGATTTCGTTCTAAATGCTTAATCCCTATGTAAAAGTGTTATCTAAGCAAGAATATCGTAGTATGAGGTAAATCTAATTATAGGTTTTTTCAGAAAATTGAAAAAACCGTAAAATCGCTAGAGTAAAGTGCCATTTTCTGACATTAGATTTCGTTCTAAATGCTTCATCCCTATGTAAAAACGTTATTTAAGCAAGAATATCGTATCTTGAAGTATATCTATAATGATAGGTTTTTTCAGAAAATTCAAAAAACCGTAAAATCATAAGAGGAAAGTGCCATTTTCTGACATTAGATTTCGTTCTAAATGCTTAATCCCTATGTAAAAGTGTTATCTAAACAAGAATATCGTAGTTTGAGGTAAATCTAATTATAGGTTTTTTCAGAAAATTGAAAAAACCGTAAAATCGCTAGAGTAAAGTGCCATTTTCTGACATAAGATTTCGTTCTAAATGCTTCATCCCTATGTAAAAACGTTATGTAAGCAAGAATATCGTATTTTGAAGTAAATCTAATTATAGGTTTTTTCAGAAAATTGAAAAAACCGAAAAATCGCTAGAGTAAAGTGCCATTTTCTGACATTAGATTTCGTTCTAAATGCTCAATCCCTATATAAAAACGTTATTTAAGCAAGATTATGGTATTTTGAAGAAAATCTAATGATAGGTTTTTTCAGAAAATTGAGAAAACCGAAAAAACACAAGAGTAAAGTGCCATTTTCTGACATTAGATTTCGTTCTAAATGCTTCATCCCTATATAAAAATGTTATTTAAGCAAGAATATCGTATTTTGAAGTATATCTATAATGATAGGTTTTTTCAGAAAATTGAAAAAACCGAAAAGTCACAAGAGTAAAGTGACATTTTCTGACATTACATTTCGTTCTAAATACTTAATTCTAATGTAAAATCGTTAGTTAAGCAAGATTCTCGTATTTAAAAAATCTGATGATAGGTTTTTTCAGAAAATTGAAAAAACCGAAAAATCACAAGAGTAAAGTGCCATTTTCTGACATTAGATTTCGTTCTAAATGCTTCATCCCTATGTAAAAACGTTATTTATGCAAGAATATCGTATTTTGAAGTATATCTATAATGATAGTTTTTTTCAGAAAATTGAAAAAACCGAAAAATCACAAGAGTAAAGTGCCATTTTCTGACATTAGATTTCGTTCTAAATGCATAATCCCTATGTAAAAACGTTATTTAAGCAAGAATATCGTAGTATGAGGTAAATCTAATTATAGGTTTTTTCAGAAAATTGAAAAAACCGTAAAATCGCTAGAGTAAAGTGCCATTTTCTGACAGTAGATTTCGTTCTAAATGCTTCATCCCTATGTAAAAACGTTATTTAAGCAAGAATATCGTATCTTGAAGTATATCTATAATGATAGGTTTTTTCAGAAAATTCAAAAAACCGTAAAATCATAAGAGGAAAGTGCCATTTTCTGACATTAGATTTCGTTCTAAATGCTTAATTCCTATGTAAAAGTGTTATCTAAGCAAGAATATCGTAGTTTGAGGTAAATCTAATTATAGGTTTTTTCAGAAAATTGAAAAAACCGTAAAATCGCTAGAGTAAAGTGCCATTTTCTGACATAAGATTTCGTTCTAAATGCTTCATCCCTATGTAAAAACGTTATGTAAGCAAGAATATCGTATTTTGAAGTAAATCTAATTATAGGTTTTTTCAGAAAATTGAAAAAACCGAAAAATCGCTAGAGTAAAGTGCCATTTTCTGACATTAGATTTCGTTCTAAATGCTTCATCCCTATGTAAAAACGTTATTTAAGCAAGAATATCGTATCTTGAAGTATATCTATAATGATAGGTTTTTTCAGAAAATTCAAAAAACCGTAAAATCATAAGAGGAAAGTGCCATTTTCTGACATTAGATTTCGTTCTAAATGCTTAATCCCTATGTAAAAGTGTTATCTCAGCAAGAATATCGTAGTTTGAGGTAAATCTAATTATAGGTTTTTTCAGAAAATTGAAAAAACCGTAAAATCGCTAGAGTAAAGTGCCATTTTCTGACATAAGATTTCGTTCTAAATGCTTCATCCCTATGTAAAAACGTTATGTAAGCAAGAATATCGTATTTTGAAGTAAATCTAATTATAGGTTTTTTCAGAAAATTGAAAAAACCGAAAAATCGCTAGAGTAAAGTGCCATTTTCTGACATTAGATTTCGTTCTAAATGCTCAATCCCTATATAAAAACGTTATTTAAGCAAGATTATGGTATTTTGAAGAAAATCTAATGATAGGTTTTTTCAGAAAATTGAGAAAACCGAAAAATCACAAGAGTAAAGTGCCATTTTCTGACATTAGATTTCGTTCTAAATGCTTCATCCCTATGTAAAAATGTTATTTAAGCAAGAATATCGTATTTTGAAGTATATCTATAATGATAGGTTTTTTCAGAAAATTGAAAAAACCGAAAAGTCACAAGAGTAAAGTGACATTTTCTGACATTACATTTCGTTCTAAATACTTAATTCTAATGTAAAATCGTTAGTTAAGCAAGATTCTCGTATTTAAAAAATCTGATGATAGGTTTTTTCAGAAAATTGAAAAAACCGAAAAATCACAAGAGTAAAGTGCCATTTTCTGACATTAGATTTCGTTCTAAATGCTTCATCCCTATGTAAAAACGTTATTTATGCAAGAATATCGTATTTTGAAGTATATCTATAATGATAGTTTTTTTCAGAAAATTGAAAAAACCGAAAAATCACAAGAGTAAAGTGCCATTTTCTGACATTAGATTTCGTTCTAAATGCTTAATCCCTATGTAAAAACGTTATTTAAGCAAGAATATCGTATTTTGAAGAAAATCTAATGATAGGTTTTTACAGAAAGTTGAAAAAACCGAAAAATCACTAGAGTAAAGTGCCATTTTCTGACATTAGATTTCGTTCTAAATGATTAATCTCTATGTAAAAACGTTATTTAAGCAACAATATTGTACCTGGAAGGAAGTCTAAGAATAGGTTTTTACAGACATTTGAAAAAACCGAAAAATCACAAGAGTAAAGTGCCATTTTCTGACATTAGATTTCGTTCTAAATGATTAATCTCTATGTAAAAACGTTATTTAAGCAACAATATTGTACCTGGAAGGAAGTCTAAGAATAGGTTTTTACAGACATTTGAAAAAACCGAAAAATCACAAGAGTAAAGTGCCATTTTCTGACATTAGATTTCGTTCTAAATGTTTAATCCCTATGTAAAAACGTTATTGAAGCAAGAATATCGTATTTTAAAGTATATCAATAATGATAGGTCCTTTCAGAAAATTGAAAAATCCGAAAAATCACAAGAGTAAAGTGCCATTTTCTGACATTAGATTTCGTTCTAAATGCTTAATCCCTATGTAAAAATGTTATTTAAGCAAGAATATCGTATTTTGAAGAAAATCTAATGATAGGTTTTTACAGAAAGTTGAAAAACCGAAAAGTCACAAGAGTAAAGTGACATTTTCTGACATTACATTTCGTTCTAAATACTTAATTCTAATGTAAAATCGTTAGTTAAGCAAGATTCTCGTATTTAAAAAATCTGATGATAGGTTTTTTCAGAAAATTGAAAAAACCGAAAAATCACAAGAGTAAAGTGCCATTTTCTGACATTAGATTTCGTTCTAAATGCATAATCCCTATGTAAAAACGTTATTTAAGCAAGAATATCGTATTTTGAAGGAAGTCTAAGAATAGGTTTTTACAGACATTTGAAAAAACCGAAAAATCACTAGAGTAAAGTGCCATTTTCTGACATTAGATTTCGTTCTAAATGCTCAATCCCTATATAAAAACGTTATTTAAGCAAGATTATGGTATTTTGAAGAAAATCTAATGATAGGTTTTTTCAGAAAATTGAGAAAACCGAAAAATCACAAGAGTAAAGTGCCATTTTCTGACATTAGATTTCGTTCTAAATGCTTCATCCCTATGTAAAAATGTTATTTAAGCAAGAATATCGTATTTTGAAGTATATCTATAACGATAGGTTTTTTCAGAAAATTGAAAAAACCGAAAAGTCACAAGAGTAAAGTGACATTTTCTAACATTACATTTCGTTCTAAATACTTAATTCTAATGTAAAATCGTTAGTTAAGCAAGATTCTCGTATTTAAAAAATCTGATGATAGGTTTTTTCAGAAAATTGAAAAAACCGAAAAATCACAAGAGTAAAGTGCCATTTTCTGACATTAGATTTCGTTCTAAATGCTTCATCCCTATGTAAAAACGTTATTTATGCAAGAATATCGTATTTTGAAGTATATCTATAATGATAGTTTTTTTCAGAAAATTGAAAAAACCGAAAAATCACAAGAGTAAAGTGCCATTTTCTGACATTAGATTTCGTTCTAAATGCTTCATCCCTATGTAAAAACGTTATGTAAGCAAGAATATCGTATTTTGAAGTAAATCTAATTATAGGTTTTTTCAGAAAATTGAAAAAACCGAAAAATCACAAGAGTAAAGTGCCATTTTCTGACATTAGATTTCGTTCTAAATGCTCAATCCCTATATAAAAACGTTATTTAAGCAAGAATATCGTATTTTGAAGTATATCTATAATGATACGTTTTTTCAGAAAATTGAAAAAACCGAAAAATCACAAGAGTAAAGTGCCATTTTCTGACATTACATTTCGTTCTAAATGCTTCATCCCTATGTAAAAACGTTATGTAAGCAAGAATATCGTATCTTGAAGTATATCTATAATGATAGGTTTTTTCAGAAAATTGAAAAAACCGTAAAATCACAAGAGTAAAGTGCCATTTTCTGACATTAGATTTCGTTCTAAATGATTAATCTCTATGTAAAAACGTTATTTAAGCAACAATATTGTACCTGGAAGGAAGTCTAAGAATAGGTTTTTACAGACATTTGAAAAAACCGAAAAATCACAAGAGTAAAGTGCCATTTTCTGACATTAGATTTCGTTCTAAATGTTTAATCCCTATGTAAAAACGTTATTGAAGCAAGAATATCGTATTTTAAAGTATATCAATAATGATAGGTCCTTTCAGAAAATTGAAAAATCCGAAAAATCACAAGAGTAAAGTGCCATTTTCTGACATTAGATTTCGTTCTAAATGCTTAATCCCTATGTAAAAATGTTATTTAAGCAAGAATATCGTATTTTGAAGAAAATCTAATGATAGGTTTTTACAGAAAGTTGAAAAACCGAAAAATCACTACAGTAAACCGCCATTTTCTGACATTAGATTTCGTTCTAAATGCTTAATTCCTATGTAAAAGTCTCATTTAAGCAAGAATATCGTAGTTTGAGGTAAATCTAATTATAGGTTTTTTCAGAAAATTGAAAAAACCGAAAAACCGCTAGAGTAAAGTGCCATTTTCTGACATTAGATTTCGTTCTAAATGCATAATCCCTATGTAAAAACGTTATTGAAGCAAGAATATCGTATTTTGAAGTATATCTAATAATAGGTTCTTTCAGAAAATTGAAAAAACCGTAAAATCACGAGAGTAAAATTCCATTTTCTGACATTACATTTCGTTCTAAATACTTAGTTCTAATGTAAAATCGTTAGCTAAGCCAGATTCTCGTATTTAAGAAAATCTAATGACAGGTTTTTTCAGAAAATTCATAAAACCGTAAAATCATAAGAGGAAAGTGCCATTTTCTGACATTAGATTTCGTTCTAAATGCTTAATCCCTATGTAAAAGTGTTATTTATGCAAGAATATCGTAGTTTGAGGTAAATCTAATTATAGGTTTTTTCAGAAAATTGAAAAGACCGAAAAATCGCTAGCGTAAAGTGCCATTTTCTGACATTAGATTTCGTTCTAAATGCTTCATCCCCATGTAAAAACGCTATTTAAGCAATAATATCGTATTTTGAAGAAAATCTAATGATAGGTTTTTACAGAAATTTGAAAAAACCGAAAAATCACTACAGTAAACCGCCATTTTCTGACTTTAGATTTCGTTCTAAATACTTAGTTCTAATGTAAAATCGTTAGCTAAGCTAGATTCTCGTATTTAAGAAAATCTAATGACAGGTTTTTTCAGAAAATTGAAAAAACCGTAAAATCATAAGAGGAAAGTGCCATTTTCTGACATTAGATTTCGTTCTAAATGCTTCATCCCTATGTAGAAACGTTATTTAAGCAAGAATATCGTATTTTGAAGTATATCTATAATGATAGGTTTTTTCAGAAAATTGAAAAATCCGTAAAATCACAAGAGTAAAGTGCCATTTTCTGACATTAGATTTCGTTCTAAATGTTTAATTCCTATGTAAAAGTGTTATTTAAGCAAGAATATCGTAGTTTGAGGTAAATCTAATTATAGGTTTTTTCAGAAAATTGAAAAAACCGAAAAACCGCTAGAGTAAAGTGCCATTTTCTGACATTAGATTTCGTTCTAAATGCTTCATCCCTATGTAAAAACGTTATTGAAGCAAGAATATCGTATTTTGAAGTATATCTAATAATAGGTTCTTTCAGAAAATTGAAAAAACCGTAAAATCACGAGAGTAAAGTTCCATTTTCTGACATTACATTTCGTTCTAAATACTTAGTTCTAATGTAAAATCGTTAGCTAAGCCAGATTCTCGTATTTAAGAAAATCTAATGACAGGTTTTTTCAGAAAATTGAAAAAACCGTAAAATCATAAGAGGAAAGTGCCATTTGCTGACATTAGATTTCGTTCTAAATGCTTAATCCCTATGTAAAAGTGTTATTTATGCAAGAATATCGTAGTTTGAGGTAAATCTAATTATAGGTTTTTTCAGAAAATTGAAAAGACCGAAAAATCGCTAGCGTAAAGTGCCATTTTCTGACATTAGATTTCGTTCTAAATGCTTCATCCCTATGTAAAAACGTTATGTAAGCAAGAATATCGTATCTTGAAGTATATCTATAATGATAGGTTTTTTCAGAAAATTGAAAAAACCGTAAAATCACAAGAGTAAATTGCCATTTTCTGACATTAGATTTCGTTCTAAATGCTTAATCTCTATGTAAAAACGTTATTTAAGCAACAATATTGTACCTGGAAGGAAGTCTAAGAATAGGTTTTTACAGACATTTGAAAAAACCGAAAAATCACAAGAGTAAAGTGCCATTTTCTGACATTAGATTTCGTTCTAAATGTTTAATCCCTATGTAAAAACGTTATTGAAGCAAGAATATCGTATTTTGAAGTATATCAATAATGATAGGTCCTTTCAGAAAATTGAAAAAACCGAAAAATCACAGGAGTAAAGTGCCATTTTCTGACATTAGATTTCGTTCTAAATGCTTCATCCCTATGTAAAAACGTTATTTAAGCAAGGATATCGTATTTTGAAGTATATCTATAATGATAGGTTTTTTCAGAAAATTGAAAAAACCGAAAAATCACAAGAGTACAGTGCCATTTTCTGACATTAGATTTCGTTCTAAATGCTTAATCCCTATGTGAAAACGTTATTTAAGCAAGAATATCGTATTTTGAAGAAAATCTAATGATAGGTTTTTACAGAAACTTGAAAAAACCGAAAAACCGCTAGAGTAAAGTGCCATTTTCTGACATTAGATTTCGTTCTAAATGCTTCAACCCTATGTAAAAACGTTATTGAAGCAAGAATATCGTATTTTGAAGTATATCTAATAATAGGTTCTTTCAGAAAATTGAAAAAACCGTAAAATCACGAGAGTAAAGTTCCATTTTCTGACATTACATTTCGTTCTAAATACTTAGTTCTAATGTAAAATCGTTAGCTAAGCCAGATTCTCGTATTTAAGAAAATCTAATGACAGGTTTTTTCAGAAAATTGAAAAAACCGTAAAATCATAAGAGGAAAGTGCCATTTGCTGACATTAGATTTCGTTCTAAATGCTTAATTCCTATGTAAAAGTGTTATCTAAGCAAGAATATCGTAGTTTGAGGTAAATCTAATTATAGGTTTTTTCAGAAAATTGAAAAAACCGTAAAATCGCTAGAGTAAAGTGCCATTTTCTGACATAAGATTTCGTTCTAAATGCTTCATCCCTATGTAAAAACGTTATGTAAGCAAGAATATCGTATTTTGAAGAAAATCTAATGATAGGTTTTTTCAGAAAATTGAGAAAACCGAAAAATCACAAGAGTAAAGTGCCATTTTCTGACATTAAATTTCGTTCTAAATGCTTCATCCCTATGTAAAAACGTTATGTAAGCAAGAATATCGTATCTTGAGGTATATCTATAATGATAGGTTTTTTCAGAAAATTGAAAAAACCGTAAAATCACAAGAGTAAAGTGCCATTTTCTGACATTAGATTTCGTTCTAAATACTTAATTCTAATGTAAAATCGTTAGTTAAGCAAGATTCTGGTATTTAAAAAAATCTAATGAGAGGTGTTTTCAGAAAATTGAAGAAGCCGAAAAATCACAAGAGTAAAGTGCCATTTTCTGACATTACATTTCGTTCTAAATACTTAGTTCTAATGTAAAATCGTTAGCTAAGCCAGATTCTCGTATTTAAGAAAATCTAATGACAGGTTTTTTCAGAAAATTGAAAAAACCGTAAAATCATAAGAGGAAAGTGCCATTTTCCGACATTAGATTTCGTTCTAAATGCTTAATCCCTATGTAAAAGTGTTATCTAAGCAAGAATATCGTAGTTTGAGGTAAATCTAATTATAGGTTTTTTCAGAAAATTGAAAAAACCGAAAAACCGCTAGAGTAACGTGCCATTTTCTGACATTAGATTTCGTTCTAAATGCTTCACCCCTATGTAAAAACGTTATTGAAGCAAGAATATCGTATTTTGAAGTATATCTAATAATAGGTTCTTTCAGAAAATTGAAAAAACCGTAAAATCACGAGAGTAAAGTTCCATTTTCTGACATTACATTTCGTTCTAAATACTTAGTTCTAATGTAAAATCGTTAGCTAAGCCAGATTCTCGTATTTAAGAAAATCTAATGACAGGTTTTTTCAGAAAATTCAAAAAACCGTAAAATCATAAGAGGAAAGTGCCATTTTCTGACATTAGATTTCGTTCTAAATGCTTAATCCCTATGTAAAAGTGTTATTTATGCAAGAATATCGTAGTTTGAGGTAAATCTAATTATAGGTTTTTTCAGAAAATTGAAAAGACCGAAAAATCGCTAGCGTAAAGTGCCATTTTCTGACATTAGATTTCGTTCTAAATGCTTCATCCCTATGTAAAAACGTTATTTAAGCAAGAATATCGTATTTTGAAGTATATCTATAATGATACGTTTTTTCAGAAAATTGAAAAAACCGAAAAATCACAAGAGTAAAGTGCCATTTTCTGACATTACATTTCGTTCTAAATGCTTCATCCCTATGTAAAAACGTTATGTAAGCAAGAATATCGTATCTTGAAGTATATCTATAATGATAGGTTTTTTCAGAAAATTGAAAAAACCGTAAAATCACAAGAGTAAAGTGCCATTTTCTGACATTAGATTTCGTTCTAAATGCTTAATCTCTATGTAAAAACGTTATTTAAGCAACAATATTGTACCTGGAAGGAAGTCTAAGAATAGGTTTTTACAGACATTTGAAAAAACCGAAAAATCACAAGAGTAAAGTGCCATTTTCTGACATTAGATTTCGTTCTAAATGGTTAATCCCTATGTAAAAACGTTATTGAAGCAAGAATATCGTATTTTGAAGTATATCTATAATGATAGGTTTTTTCAGAAAATTGAAAAAACCGAAAAGTCACAAGAGTAAAGTGACATTTTCTGACATTACATTTCGTTCTAAATACTTAATTCTAATGTAAAATCGTTAGTTAAGCAAGATTCTCGTATTTAAAAAATCTGATGATAGGTTTTTTCAGAAAATTGAAAAAACCGAAAAATCACAAGAGTAAAGTGCCATTTTCTGACATTAGATTTCGTTCTAAATGCTTCATCCCTATGTAAAAACGTTATTTATGCACGAATATCGTATTTTGAAGTATATCTATAATGATAGTTTTTTTCAGAAAATTGAAAAAACCGAAAAATCACAAGAGTAAAGTGCCATTTTCTGACATTAGATTTCGTTCTAAATGCTCAATCCCTATATAAAAACGTTATTTAAGCAAGATTATGGTATTTTGAAGAAAATCTAATGATAGGTTTTTTCAGAAAATTGAAAAAACCGAAAAGTCACAAGAGTAAAGTGACATTTTCTGACATTACATTTCGTTCTAAATACTTAATTCTAATGTAAAATCGTTAGTTAAGCAAGATTCTCGTATTTAAAAAATCTGATGATAGGTTTTTTCAGAAAATTGAAAAAACCGAAAAATCACAAGAGTAAAGTGCCATTTTCTGACATTAGATTTCGTTCTAAATGGTTAATCCCTATGTAAAAACGTTATTGAAGCAAGAATATCGTATTTTGAAGTATATCAATAATGATAGATCCTTTCAGAAAATTGAAAAAACCGAAAAATCACAAGAGTAAAGTGCCATTTTCTGACATTAGATTTCGTTCTAAATACTTAATCCCTATGTAAAAACGTTATTTAAGCAAGAATATCGTATTTTGAAGAAAATCTAATGATAGGTTTTTACAGAAAGTTGAAAAAACCGAAAAATCACTAGAGTAAAGCGCCATTTTCTGACTTTAGATTTCGTTCTAAATACTTAATTCTAATGTAAAATCGTTAGTTAAGCAAGATTCTCGTATTTAAAAAAATCTAATGAGAGGTGTTTTGAGAAAATTGAAGAAGCCGAAAAATCACAAGAGTAAAGTGCCATTTTCTGACATTACATTTCGTTCTAAATACTTAGTTCTAATGTAAAATCGTTAGCTAAGCCAGACTCTCGTATTTAAGAAAATCTAATGACAGGTTTTTTCAGAAAATTGAAAAAACCGTAAAATCATAAGAGGAAAGTGCCATTTTCTGACATTAGATTTCGTTCTAAATGCTTAATCCCTATGTAAAAGTGTTATCTAAGCAAGAATATCGTAGTTTGAGGTAAATCTAATTATAGGTTTTTTCAGAAAACTGAAAAAACCGTAAAATCGCTAGAGTAAAGTGCCATTTTCTGACATTAGATTTCGTTCTAAATGCTTCATCCCTATGTAAAAACGTTATGTAAGCAAGAATATCGTATTTTGAAGTAAATCTAATTATAGGTTTTTTCAGAAAATTGAAAAAACCGAAAAATCGCTAGAGTAAAGTGCCATTTTCTGACATTAGATTTCGTTCTAAATGCTCAATCCCTATATAAAAACGTTATTTAAGCAAGATTATGGTATTTTGAAGAAAATCTAATGATAGGTTTTTTCAGAAAATTGAGAAAACCGAAAAATCACAAGAGTAAAGTGCCATTTTCTGACATTAGATTTCGTTCTAAATGCTTCATCCCTATGTAAAAATGTTATTTAAGCAAGAATATCGTATTTTGAAGTATATCTATAATGATAGGTTTTTTCAGAAAATTGAAAAAACCGAAAAGTCACAAGAGTAAAGTGACATTTTCTGACATTACATTTCGTTCTAAATACTTAATTCTAATGTAAAATCGTTAGTTAAGCAAGATTCTCGTATTTAAAAAATCTGATGATAGGTTTTTTCAGAAAATTGAAAAAACCGAAAAATCACAAGAGTAAAGTGCCATTTTCTGACTTTAGATTTCGTTCTAAATACTTAATTCTGATGTAAAATTGTTAGTTAAGCAAGATTCTCGTATTTAAAAAAATCTAATGAGAGGTGTTTTGAGAAAATTGAAGAAGCCGAAAAATCACAAGAGTAAAGTGCCATTTTCTGACATTACATTTCGTTCTAAATACTTAGTTCTAATGTAAAATCGTTAGCTAAGCCAGACTCTCGTATTTAAGAAAATCTAATGACAGGTTTTTTCAGAAAATTGAAAAAACCGTAAAATCATAAGAGGAAAGTGCCATTTTCTGACATTAGATTTCGTTCTAAATGCTTAATCCCTATGTAAAAGTGTTATCTAAGCAAGAATATCGTAGTATGAGGTAAATCTAATTATAGGTTTTTTCAGAAAATTGAAAAAACCGTAAAATCGCTAGAGTAAAGTGCCATTTTCTGACATTAGATTTCGTTCTAAATGCTTCATCCCTATGTAAAAACGTTATTTAAGCAAGAATATCGTATCTTGAAGTATATCTATAATGATAGGTTTTTTCAGAAAATTCAAAAAACCGTAAAATCATAAGAGGAAAGTGCCATTTTCTGACATTAGATTTCGTTCTAAATGCTTAATCCCTATGTAAAAGTGTTATCTAAACAAGAATATCGTAGTTTGAGGTAAATCTAATTATAGGTTTTTTCAGAAAATTGAAAAAACCGTAAAATCGCTAGAGTAAAGTGCCATTTTCTGACATAAGATTTCGTTCTAAATGCTTCATCCCTATGTAAAAACGTTATGTAAGCAAGAATATCGTATTTTGAAGTAAATCTAATTATAGGTTTTTTCAGAAAATTGAAAAAACCGAAAAATCGCTAGAGTAAAGTGCCATTTTCTGACATTAGATTTCGTTCTAAATGCTCAATCCCTATATAAAAACGTTATTTAAGCAAGATTATGGTATTTTGAAGAAAATCTAATGATAGGTTTTTTCAGAAAATTGAGAAAACCGAAAAATCACAAGAGTAAAGTGCCATTTTCTGACATTAGATTTCGTTCTAAATGCTTCATCCCTATGTAAAAATGTTATTTAAGCAAGAATATCGTATTTTGAAGTATATCTATAATGATAGGTTTTTTCAGAAAATTGAAAAAACCGAAAAGTCACAAGAGTAAAGTGACATTTTCTGACATTACATTTCGTTCTAAATACTTAATTCTAATGTAAAATCGTTAGTTAAGCAAGATTCTCGTATTTAAAAAATCTGATGATAGGTTTTTTCAGAAAATTGAAAAAACCGAAAAATCACAAGAGTAAAGTGCCATTTTCTGACATTAGATTTCGTTCTAAATGCTTCATCCCTATGTAAAAACGTTATTTATGCAAGAATATCGTATTTTGAAGTATATCTATAATGATAGTTTTTTTCAGAAAATTGAAAAAACCGAAAAATCACAAGAGTAAAGTGCCATTTTCTGACATTAGATTTCGTTCTAAATGCTTAATCCCTATGTAAAAACGTTATTTAAGCAAGAATATCGTATTTTGAAGAAAATCTAATGATAGGTTTTTACAGAAAGTTGAAAAAACCGAAAAATCACTAGAGTAAAGTGCCATTTTCTGACATTAGATTTCGTTCTAAATGCTCAATCCCTATATAAAAACGTTATTTAAGCAAGATTATGGTATTTTGAAGAAAATCTAATGATAGGTTTTTTCAGAAAATTGAGAAAACCGAAAAATCACAAGAGTAAAGTGCCATTTTCTGACATTAGATTTCGTTCTAAATGCATAATCCCTATGTAAAAACGTTATTTAAGCAAGAATATCGTATTTTGAAGGAAGTCTAAGAATAGGTTTTTACAGACATTTGAAAAAACCGAAAAATCACTAGAGTAAAGTGCCATTTTCTGACATTAGATTTCGTTCTAAATGCTCAATCCCTATATAAAAACGTTATTTAAGCAAGATTATGGTATTTTGAAGAAAATCTAATGATAGGTTTTTTCAGAAAATTGAGAAAACCAAAAAATCACAAGAGTAAAGTGCCATTTTCTGACATTAGATTTCGTTCTAAATGCTTCATCCCTATGTAAAAATGTTATTTAAGCAAGAATATCGTATTTTGAAGTATATCTATAACGATAGGTTTTTTCAGAAAATTGAAAAAACCGAAAAGTCACAAGAGTAAAGTGACATTTTCTAACATTACATTTCGTTCTAAATACTTAATTCTAATGTAAAATCGTTAGTTAAGCAAGATTCTCGTATTTAAAAAATCTGATGATAGGTTTTTTCAGAAAATTGAAAAAACCGAAAAATCACAAGAGTAAAGTGCCATTTTCTGACATTAGATTTCGTTCTAAATGCTTCATCCCTATGTAAAAACGTTATTTATGCAAGAATATCGTATTTTGAAGTATATCTATAATGATAGTTTTTTTCAGAAAATTGAAAAAACCGAAAAATCACAAGAGTAAAGTGCCATTTTCTGACATTAGATTTCGTTCTAAATGCTTAATCCCTATGTAAAAACGTTATTTAAGCAAGAATATCGTATTTTGAAGAAAATCTAATGATAGGTTTTTACAGAAAGTTGAAAAAACCGAAAAATCACTAGAGTAAAGTGCCATTTTCTGACATTAGATTTCGTTCTAAATGCTTCATCCCTATGTAAAAACGTTATGTAAGCAAGAATATCGTATTTTGAAGTAAATCTAATTATAGGTTTTTTCAGAAAATTGAAAAAACCGAAAAATCACAAGAGTAAAGTGCCATTTTCTGACATTAGATTTCGTTCTAAATGCTCAATCCCTATATAAAAACGTTATTTAAGCAAGAATATCGTATTTTGAAGTATATCTATAATGATACGTTTTTTCAGAAAATTGAAAAAACCGAAAAATCACAAGAGTAAAGTGCCATTTTCTGACATTACATTTCGTTCTAAATGCTTCATCCCTATGTAAAAACGTTATGTAAGCAAGAATATCGTATCTTGAAGTATATCTATAATGATAGGTTTTTTCAGAAAATTGAAAAAACCGTAAAATCACAAGAGTAAAGTGCCATTTTCTGACATTAGATTTCGTTCTAAATGATTAATCTCTATGTAAAAACGTTATTTAAGCAACAATATTGTACCTGGAAGGAAGTCTAAGAATAGGTTTTTACAGACATTTGAAAAAACCGAAAAATCACAAGAGTAAAGTGCCATTTTCTGACATTAGATTTCGTTCTAAATGTTTAATCCCTATGTAAAAACGTTATTGAAGCAAGAATATCGTATTTTAAAGTATATCAATAATGATAGGTCCTTTCAGAAAATTGAAAAATCCGAAAAATCACAAGAGTAAAGTGCCATTTTCTGACATTAGATTTCGTTCTAAATGCTTAATCCCTATGTAAAAATGTTATTTAAGCAAGAATATCGTATTTTGAAGAAAATCTAATGATAGGTTTTTACAGAAAGTTGAAAAACCGAAAAATCACTACAGTAAACCGCCATTTTCTGACATTAGATTTCGTTCTAAATGCTTAATTCCTATGTAAAAGTCTCATTTAAGCAAGAATATCGTAGTTTGAGGTAAATCTAATTATAGGTTTTTTCAGAAAATTGAAAAAACCGAAAAACCGCTAGAGTAAAGTGCCATTTTCTGACATTAGATTTCGTTCTAAATGCTTCATCCCTATGTAAAAACGTTATTGAAGCAAGAATATCGTATTTTGAAGTATATCTAATAATAGGTTCTTTCAGAAAATTGAAAAAACCGTAAAATCACGAGAGTAAAATTCCATTTTCTGACATTACATTTCGTTCTAAATACTTAGTTCTAATGTAAAATCGTTAGCTAAGCCAGATTCTCGTATTTAAGAAAATCTAATGACAGGTTTTTTCAGAAAATTCATAAAACCGTAAAATCATAAGAGGAAAGTGCCATTTTCTGACATTAGATTTCGTTCTAAATGCTTCATCCCTATGTAAAAACGTTATTTAAGCAAGGATATCGTATTTTGAAGTATATCTATAATGATAGGTTTTTTCAGAAAATTGAAAAAACCGAAAAATCACAAGAGTACAGTGCCATTTTCTGACATTAGATTTCGTTCTAAATGCTTAATCCCTATGTGAAAACGTTATTTAAGCAAGAATATCGTATTTTGAAGAAAATCTAATGATAGGTTTTTACAGAAACTTGAAAAAACCGAAAAACCGCTAGAGTAAAGTGCCATTTTCTGACATTAGATTTCGTTCTAAATGCTTCAACCCTATGTAAAAACGTTATTGAAGCAAGAATATCGTATTTTGAAGTATATCTAATAATAGGTTCTTTCAGAAAATTGAAAAAACCGTAAAATCACGAGAGTAAAGTTACATTTTCTGACATTACATTTCGTTCTAAATACTTAGTTCTAATGTAAAATCGTTAGCTAAGCCAGATTCTCGTATTTAAGAAAATCTAATGACAGGTTTTTTCAGAAAATTGAAAAAACCGTAAAATCATAAGAGGAAAGTGCCATTTGCTGACATTAGATTTCGTTCTAAATGCTTAATCCCTATGTAAAAGTGTTATTTATGCAAGAATATCGTAGTTTGAGGTAAATCTAATTATAGGTTTTTTCAGAAAATTGAAAAGACCGAAAAATCGCTAGCGTAAAGTGCCATTTTCTGACATTAGATTTCGTTCTAAATGCTTAATCCCTATGTGAAAACGTTATTTAAGCAAGAATATCGTATTTTGAAGAAAATCTAATGATAGGTTTTTACAGAAACTTGAAAAAACCGAAAAACCGCTAGAGTAAAGTGCCATTTTCTGACATTAGATTTCGTTCTAAATGCTTCAACCCTATGTAAAAACGTTATTGAAGCAAGAATATCGTATTTTGAAGTATATCTAATAATAGGTTCTTTCAGAAAATTGAAAAAACCGTAAAATCACGAGAGTAAAGTTACATTTTCTGACATTACATTTCGTTCTAAATACTTAGTTCTAATGTAAAATCGTTAGCTAAGCCAGATTCTCGTATTTAAGAAAATCTAATGACAGGTTTTTTCAGAAAATTCAAAAAACCGTAAAATCATAAGAGGAAAGTGCCATTTTCTGACATTAGATTTCGTTCTAAATGCTTAATCCCTATGTAAAAGTGTTATCTCAGCAAGAATATCGTATTTTGAAGAAAATCTAATGATAGGTTTTTACAGAAAGTTGAAAAACCGAAAAATCACTACAGTAAACCGCCATTTTCTGACATAAGATTTCGTTCTAAATGCTTCATCCCTATGTAAAAACGTTATGTAAGCAAGAATATCGTATTTTGAAGTAAATCTAATTATAGGTTTTTTCAGAAAATTGAAAAAACCGAAAAATCGCTAGAGTAAAGTGCCATTTTCTGACATTAGATTTCGTTCTAAATGCTCAATCCCTATATAAAAACGTTATTTAAGCAAGATTATGGTATTTTGAAGAAAATCTAATTATAGGTTTTTTCAGAAAATTGAGAAAACCGAAAAATCACAAGAGTAAAGTGCCATTTTCTGACATTAGATTTCGTTCTAAATGCTTCATCCCTATGTAAAAATGTTATTTAAGCAAGAATATCGTATTTTGAAGTATATCTATAATGATAGGTTTTTTCAGAAAATTGAAAAAACCGAAAAGTCACAAGAGTAAAGTGACATTTTCTGACATTACATTTCGTTCTAAATACTTAATTCTAATGTAAAATCGTTAGTTAAGCAAGATTCTCGTATTTAAAAAATCTGATGATAGGTTTTTTCAGAAAATTGAAAAAACCGAAAAATCACAAGAGTAAAGTGCCATTTTCTGACATTAGATTTCGTTCTAAATGCTTCATCCCTATGTAAAAACGTTATTTATGCAAGAATATCGTATTTTGAAGTATATCTATAATGATAGTTTTTTTCAGAAAATTGAAAAAACCGAAAAATCACAAGAGTAAAGTGCCATTTTCTGACATTAGATTTCGTTCTAAATGATTAATCCCTATGTAAAAACGTTATTTAAGCAAGAATATCGTATTTTGAAGAAAATCTAATGATAGGTTTTTACAGAAAGTTGAAAAAACCGAAAAATCACTAGAGTAAAGTGCCATTTTCTGACATTAGATTTCGTTCTAAATGCTTCATCCCTATGTAAAAACGTTATGTAAGCAAGAATATCGTATTTTGAAGTAAATCTAATTATAGGTTTTTTCAGAAAATTGAAAAAACCGAAAAATCACAAGAGTAAAGTGCCATTTTCTGACATTAGATTTCGTTCTAAATGCTCAATCCCTATATAAAAACGTTATTTAAGCAAGAATATCGTATTTTGAAGTATATCTATAATGATAGGTTTTTTCAGAAAATTGAAAAAACCGAAAAATCACAAGAGTAAAGTGCCATTTTCTGACATTAGATTTCGTACTAAATGCTTCATCCCTATGTAGAAACGTTATTTAAGCAAGAATATCGTATTTTGAAGTATATCTATGATGATAGGTTTTTTCAGAAAATTGAAAAAACCGTAAAATCACAAGAGTAAAGTGCCATTTTCTGACATTAGATTTCGTTCTAAATGCTTAATCCCTATGTAAAAGTGTTATTTATGCAAGAATATCGTAGTTTGAGGTAAATCTAATTATAGGTTTTTACAGAAAATTGAAAAGACCGAAAAATGGCTAGCGTAAAGTGCCATTTTCTGACATTAGATTTCGTTCTAAATGCTTCATCCCTATGTAAAAACGTTATTTAAGCAAGAATATCGTATTTTGAAGTATATCTATAATGATACGTTTTTTCAGAAAATTGAAAAAACCGAAAAATCACAAGAGTAAAGTGCCATTTTCTGACATTACATTTCGTTCTAAATGCTTCATCCCTATGTAAAAACGTTATGTAAGCAAGAATATCGTATCTTGAAGTATATCTATAATGATAGGTTTTTTCAGAAAATTGAAAAAACCGTAAAATCACAAGAGTAAAGTGCCATTTTCTGACATTAGATTTCGTTCTAAATGATTAATCTCTATGTAAAAACGTTATTTAAGCAACAATATTGTACCTGGAAGGAAGTCTAAGAATAGGTTTTTACAGACATTTGAAAAAACCGAAAAATCACAAGAGTAAAGTGCCATTTTCTGACATTAGATTTCGTTCTAAATGTTTAATCCCTATGTAAAAACGTTATTGAAGCAAGAATATCGTATTTTAAAGTATATCAATAATGATAGGTCCTTTCAGAAAATTGAAAAATCCGAAAAATCACAAGAGTAAAGTGCCATTTTCTGACATTAGATTTCGTTCTAAATGCTTAATCCCTATGTAAAAATGTTATTTAAGCAAGAATATCGTATTTTGAAGAAAATCTAATGATAGGTTTTTACAGAAAGTTGAAAAACCGAAAAATCACTACAGTAAACCGCCATTTTCTGACATTAGATTTCGTTCTAAATGCTTAATTCCTATGTAAAAGTCTTATTTAAGCAAGAATATCGTAGTTTGAGGTAAATCTAATTATAGGTTTTTTCAGAAAATTGAAAAAACCGAAAAACCGCTAGAGTATTGTGCCATTTTCTGACATTAGATTTCGTTCTAAATGCTTCATCCCTATGTAAAAACGTTATTGAAGCAAGAATATCGTATTTTGAAGTATATCTAATAATAGGTTCTTTCAGAAAATTGAAAAAACCGTAAAATCACGAGAGTAAAGTTCCATTTTCTGACATTACATTTCGTTCTAAATACTTAGTTCTAATGTAAAATCGTTAGCTAAGCCAGATTCTCGTATTTAAGAAAATCTAATGACAGGTTTTTTCAGAAAATTCATAAAACCGTAAAATCATAAGAGGAAAGTGCCATTTTCTGACATTACATTTCGTTCTAAATACTTAATTCTAATGTAAAATCGTTAGTTAAGCAAGATTCTCGTATTTAAAAAATCTGATGATAGGTTTTTTCAGAAAATTGAAAAAACCGAAAAATCACAAGAGTAAAGTGCCATTTTCTGACATTAGATTTCGTTCTAAATGATTAATCCCTATGTAAAAACGTTATTTAAGCAAGAATATCGTATTTTGAAGAAAATCTAATGATAGGTTTTTACAGAAAGTTGAAAAAACCGAAAAATCACTAGAGTAAAGTGCCATTTTCTGACATTAGATTTCGTTCTAAATGTTTAATCCCTATGTAAAAACGTTATTGAAGCAAGAATATCGTATTTTAAAGTATATCAATAATGATAGGTCCTTTCAGAAAATTGAAAAATCCGAAAAATCACAAGAGTAAAGTGCCATTTTCTGACATTAGATTTCGTTCTAAATGCTTAATCCCTATGTAAAAATGTTATTTAAGCAAGAATATCGTATTTTGAAGAAAATCTAATGATAGGTTTTTACAGAAAGTTGAAAAACCGAAAAATCACTACAGTAAACCGCCATTTTCTGACATTAGATTTCGTTCTAAATGCTTAATTCCTATGTAAAAGTCTTATTTAAGCAAGAATATCGTAGTTTGAGGTAAATCTAATTATAGGTTTTTTCAGAAAATTGAAAAAACCGAAAAACCGCTAGAGTATTGTGCCATTTTCTGACATTAGATTTCGTTCTAAATGCTTCATCCCTATGTAAAAACGTTATTGAAGCAAGAATATCGTATTTTGAAGTATATCTAATAATAGGTTCTTTCAGAAAATTGAAAAAACCGTAAAATCACGAGAGTAAAGTTCCATTTTCTGACATTACATTTCGTTCTAAATACTTAGTTCTAATGTAAAATCGTTAGCTAAGCCAGATTCTCGTATTTAAGAAAATCTAATGACAGGTTTTTTCAGAAAATTCATAAAACCGTAAAATCATAAGAGGAAAGTGCCATTTTCTGACATTACATTTCGTTCTAAATACTTAATTCTAATGTAAAATCGTTAGTTAAGCAAGATTCTCGTATTTAAAAAATCTGATGATAGGTTTTTTCAGAAAATTGAAAAAACCGAAAAATCACAAGAGTAAAGTGCCATTTTCTGACATTAGATTTCGTTCTAAATGATTAATCCCTATGTAAAAACGTTATTTAAGCAAGAATATCGTATTTTGAAGAAAATCTAATGATAGGTTTTTACAGAAAGTTGAAAAAACCGAAAAATCACTAGAGTAAAGTGCCATTTTCTGACATTAGATTTCGTTCTAAATGCTCAATCCCTATATAAAAACGTTATTTAAGCAAGATTATGGTATTTTGAAGAAAATCTAATGATAGGTTTTTTCAGAAAATTGAGAAAACCGAAAAATCACAAGAGTAAAGTGCCATTTTCTGACATTAGATTTCGTTCTAAATGCTTCATCCCTATGTAAAAATGTTATTTAAGCAAGAATATCGTATTTTGAAGTATATCTATAATGATAGGTTTTTTCAGAAAATTGAAAAAACCGAAAAGTCACAAGAGTAAAGTGACATTTTCTGACATTACATTTCGTTCTAAATACTTAATTCTAATGTAAAATCGTTAGTTAACCAAGATTCTCGTATTTAAAAAATCTGATGATAGGTTTTTTCAGAAAATTGAAAAAACCGAAAAATCACAAGAGTAAAGTGCCATTTTCTGACATTAGATTTCGTTCTAAATGCTTCATCCCTATGTAAAAACGTTATTTATGCAAGAATATCGTATTTTGAAGTATATCTATAATGATAGTTTTTTTCAGAAAATTGAAAAAACCGAAAAATCACAAGAGTAAAGTGCCATTTTCTGACATTAGATTTCGTTCTAAATGCTTAATCCCTATGTAAAAACGTTATTTAAGCAAGAATATCGTATTTTGAAGAAAATCTAATGATAGGTTTTTACAGAAAGTTGAAAAAACCGAAAAATCACTAGAGTAAAGTGCCATTTTCTGACATTAGATTTCGTTCTAAATGCTTCATCCCTATGTAAAAACGTTATGTAAGCAAGAATATCGTATTTTGAAGTAAATCTAATTATAGGTTTTTTCAGAAAATTGAAAAAACCGAAAAATCACAAGAGTAAAGTGCCATTTTCTGACATTACATTTCGTTCTAAATGCTTCATCCCTATGTAAAAACGTTATGTAAGCAAGAATATCGTATCTTGAAGTATATCTATAATGATAGGTTTTTTCAGAAAATTGAAAAAACCGTAAAATCACAAGAGTAAAGTGCCATTTTCTGACATTAGATTTCGTTCTAAATGATTAATCTCTATGTAAAAACGTTATTTAAGCAACAATATTGTACCTGGAAGGAAGTCTAAGAATAGGTTTTTACAGACATTTGAAAAAACCGAAAAATCACAAGAGTAAAGTGCCATTTTCTGACATTAGATTTCGTTCTAAATGTTTAATCCCTATGTAAAAACGTTATTGAAGCAAGAATATCGTATTTTGAAGTATATCAATAATGATAGGTCCTTTCAGAAAATTGAAAAAACCGAAAAATCACAGGAGTAATGTGCCATTTTCTGACATTAGATTTCGTTCTAAATGCTTAATTCCTATGTAAAAGTGTTATTTAAGCAAGAATATCGTAGTTTGAGATAAATCTAATTATAGGTTTTTTCAGAAAATTGAAAAAACCGAAAAACCGCTAGAGTAAAGTGCCATTTTCTGACATTAGATTTCGTTCTAAATGCTTCATCCCTATGTAAAAACGTTATTGAAGCAAGAATATCGTATTTTGAAGTATATCTAATAATAGGTTCTTTCAGAAAATTGAAAAAACCGTAAAATCACGAGAGTAAAGTTCCATTTTCTGACATTACATTTCGTTCTAAATACTTAGTTCTAATGTAAAATCGTTAGCTAAGCCAGATTCTCGTATTTAAGAAAATCCAATGACAGGTTTTTTCAGAAAATTGAAAAAACCGTAAAATCATAAGAGGAAAGTGCCATTTTCTGACATTAGATTTCGTTCTAAATGCTTAATCCCTATGTAAAAGTGTTATTTATGCAAGAATATCGTAGTTTGAGGTAAATCTAATTATAGGTTTTTTCAGAAAATTGAAAAGACCGAAAAATCGCTAGCGTAAAGTGCCATTTTCTGACATTAGATTTCGTTCTAAATGCTTCATCCCTATGTAAAAACGTTATGTAAGCAAGAATATCGTATCTTGAAGTATATCTATAATGATAGGTTTTTTCAGAAAATTGAAAAAACCGTAAAATCACAAGAGTAAATTGCCATTTTCTGACATTAGATTTCGTTCTAAATGCTTAATCTCTATGTAAAAACGTTATTTAAGCAACAATATTGTACCTGGAAGGAAGTCTAAGAATAGGTTTTTACAGACATTTGAAAAAACCGAAAAATCACAAGAGTAAAGTGCCATTTTCTGACATTAGATTTCGTTCTAAATGTTTAATCCCTATGTAAAAACGTTATTGAAGCAAGAATATCGTATTTTGAAGTATATCAATAATGATAGGTCCTTTTAGAAAATTGAAAAAACCGAAAAATCACAGGAGTAAAGTGCCATTTTCTGACATTAGATTTCGTTCTAAATGCTTCATCCCTATGTAAAAACGTTATTTAAGCAAGGATATCGTATTTTGAAGTATATCTATAATGATAGGTTTTTTCAGAAAATTGAAAAAACCGAAAAATCACAAGAGTAAAGTGCCATTTTCTGACATTAGATTTCGTTCTAAATTCTTAATCCCTATGTGAAAACGTTATTTAAGCAAGAATATCGTATTTTGAAGAAAATCTAATGATAGGTTTTTACAGAAAGTTGAAAAAACCGAAAAATCACTAGAGTAAAGCGCCATTTTCTGACTTTAGATTTCGTTCTAAATACTTAATTCTAATGTAAAATCGTTAGTTAAGCAAGATTCTCGTATTTAAAAAAATCTAATGAGAGGTGTTTTCAGAAAATTGAAGAAGCCGAAAAATCACAAGAGTAAAGTGCCATTTTCTGACATTACATTTCGTTCTAAATACTTAGTTCTAATGTAAAATCGTTAGCTAAGCCAGATTCTCGTATTTAAGAAAATCTAATGACAGGTTTTTTCAGAAAATTGATAAAACCGTAAAATCATAAGAGGAAAGTGCCATTTTCTGACATTAGATTTCGTTCCAAATGCTTAATTCCTATGTAAAAGTGTTATTTAAGCAAGAATATCGTAGTTTGAGGTAAATCTAATTATAGGTTTTTTCAGAAAATTGAAAAAACCGAAAAACCGCTAGAGTAAAGTGCCATTTTCTGACATTAGATTTCGTTCTAAATGCTTCATCCCTATGTAAAAACGTTATTGAAGCAAGAATATCGTATTTTGAAGTATATCTAATAATAGGTTCTTTCAGAAAATTGAAAAAACCGTAAAATCACGAGAGTAAAGTTACATTTTCTGACATTACATTTCGTTCTAAATACTTAGTTCTAATGTAAAATCGTTAGCTAAGCCAGATTCTCGTATTTAAGAAAATCTAATGACAGGTTTTTTCAGAAAATTGAAAAAACCGTAAAATCATAAGAGGAAAGTGCCATTTTCTGACATTAGATTTCGTTCTAAATGCTTCATCCCTATGTAGAAACGTTATTTAAGCAAGAATATCGTATTTTGAAGTATATCTATAATGATAGGTTTTTTCAGAAAATTGAAAAATCCGTAAAATCACAAGAGTAAAGTGCCATTTTCTGACATTAGATTTCGTTCTAAATGCTTAATTCCTATGTAAAAGTGTTATTTAAGCAAGAATATCGTAGTTTGAGGTAAATCTAATTATAGGTTTTTTCAGAAAATTGAAAAAACCGAAAAACCGCTAGAGTAAAGTGCCATTTTCTGACATTAGATTTCGTTCTAAATGCTTAATCCCTATGTAAAAGTGTTATTTATGCAAGAATATCGTAGTTTGAGGTAAATCTAATTATAGGTTTTTTCAGAAAATTGAAAAGACCGAAAAATCGCTAGCGTAAAGTGCCATTTTCTGACATTAGATTTGGTTCTAAATGCTTCATCCCTATGTAAAAACGTTATTTAAGCAAGAATATCGTATTTTGAAGTATATCTATAATGATACGTTTTTTCAGAAAATTGAGAAAACCGAAAAATCACAAGAGTAAAGTGCCATTTTCTGACATTACATTTCGTTCTAAATGCTTCATCCCTATGTAAAAACGTTATTTAAGCAACAATATTGTACCTGGAAGGAAGTCTAAGAATAGGTTTTTACAGACATTTGAAAAAACCGAAAAATCACAAGAGTAAAGTGCCATTTTCTGACATTAGATTTCGTTCTAAATGTTTAATCCCTATGTAAAAACGTTATTGAAGCAAGAATATCGTATTTTGAAGTATATCAATAATGATAGGTCCTTTCAGAAAATTGAAAAATCCGAAAAATCACAAGAGTAAAGTGCCATTTTCTGACTTTAGATTTCGTTCTAAATACTTAGTTCTAATGTAAAATCGTTAGCTAAGCTAGATTCTCGTATTTAAGAAAATCTAATGACAGGTTTTTTCAGAAAATTGAAAAAACCGTAAAATCATAAGAGGAAAGTGCCATTTTCTGACATTAGATTTCGTTCTAAATGCTTCATCCCTATGTAGAAACGTTATTTAAGCAAGAGTATCGTATTTTGAAGTATATCTATAATGATAGGTTTTTTCAGAAAATTGAAAAATCCGTAAAATCACAAGAGTAAAGTGCCATTTTCTGACATTAGATTTCGTTCTAAATGCTTAATCCCTATGTAAAAACGTTATTGAAGCAAGAATATCGTATTTTAAAGTATATCAATAATGATAGGTCCTTTCAGAAAATTGAAAAATCCGAAAAATCACAAGAGTAAAGTGCCATTTTCTGACTTTAGATTTCGTTCTAAATACTTAGTTCTAATGTAAAATCGTTAGCTAAGCTAGATTCTCGTATTTAAGAAAATCTAATGACAGGTTTTTTCAGAAAATTGAAAAAACCGTAAAATCATAAGAGGAAAGTGCCATTTTCTGACATTAGATTTCGTTCTAAATGCTTCATCCCTATGTAGAAACGTTATTTAAGCAAGAATATCGTATTTTGAAGTATATCTATAATGATAGGTTTTTTCAGAAAATTGAAAAATCCGTAAAATCACAAGAGTAAAGTGCCATTTTCTGACATTAGATTTCGTTCTAAATGCTTAATTCCTATGTAAAAGTGTTATTTAAGCAAGAATATCGTAGTTTGAGGTAAATCTAATTATAGGTTTTTTCAGAAAATTGAAAAAACCGAAAAACCGCTAGAGTAAAGTGCCATTTTCTGACATTAGATTACGTTCTAAATGCTTCATCCCTATGTAAAAACGTTATTGAAGCAAGAATACCGTATTTTGAAGTATATCTAATAATAGGTTCTTTCAGAAAATTGAAAAAACCGTAAAATCACGAGAGTAAAGTTCCATTTTCTGACATTACATTTCGTTCCAAATACTTAGTTCTAATGAAAAATCGTTAGCTAAGCCAGATTCTCGTATTTAAGAAAATCTAATGACAGGTTTTTTCAGAAAATTGAAAAAACCGTAAAATCATAAGAGGAAAGTGCCATTTTCTGACTTTAGATTTCGTTCTAAATGCTTAATCCCTATGTAAAAGTGTTATTTATGCAAGAATATCGTAGTTTGAGGTAAATCTAATTATAGGTTTTTTCAGAAAATTGAAAAGACCGAAAAATCGCTAGCGTAAAGTGCCATTTTCTGACATTAGATTTCGTTCTAAATGCTTCATCCCTATGTAAAAACGTTATTTAAGCAAGAATATCGTATTTTGAAGTATATCTATAATGATACGTTTTTTCAGAAAATTGAGAAAACCGAAAAATCACAAGAGTAAAGTGCCATTTTCTGACATTACATTTCGTTCTAAATGCTTCATCCCTATGTAAAAACGTTATTTAAGCAACAATATTGTACCTGGAAGGAAGTCTAAGAATAGGTTTTTACAGACATTTGAAAAAACCGAAAAATCACAAGAGTAAAGTGCCATTTTCTGACATTAGATTTCGTTCTAAATGTTTAATCCCTATGTAAAAACGTTATTGAAGCAAGAATATCGTATTTTGAAGTATATCAATAATGATAGGTCCTTTCAGAAAATTGAAAAAACCGAAAAATCACAGGAGTAAAGTGCCATTTTCTGACATTAGATTTCGTTCTAAATGCTTCATCCCTATGTAGAAACGTTATTTAAGCAAGAATATCGTATTTTGAAGTATATCTATAATGATAGGTTTTTTCAGAAAATTGAAAAATCCGTAAAATCACAAGAGTAAAGTTCCATTTTCTGACATTACATTTCGTTCTAAATACTTAGTTCTAATGTAAAATCGTTAGCTAAGCCAGATTCTCGTATTTAAGAAAATCTAATGACAGGTTTTTTCAGAAAATTGAAAAAACCGTAAAATCATAAGAGGAAAGTGCCATTTTCTGACATTAGATTTCGTTCTAAATGCTTAATCCCTATGTAAAAGTGTTATTTATGCAAGAATATCGTAGTTTGAGGTAAATCTAATTATAGGTTTTTTCAGAAAATTGAAAAGACCGAAAAATCGCTAGCGTAAAGTGCCATTTTCTGACATTAGATTTCGTTCTAAATGCTTCATCCCTATGTAAAAACGTTATGTAAGCAAGAATATCGTATCTTGAAGTATATCTATAATGATAGGTTTTTTCAGAAAATTGAAAAAACCGTAAAATCACAAGAGTAAATTGCCATTTTCTGACATTAGATTTCGTTCTAAATGCTTAATCTCTATGTAAAAACGTTATTTAAGCAACAATATTGTACCTGGAAGGAAGTCTAAGAATAGGTTTTTACAGACATTTGAAAAAACCGAAAAATCACAAGAGTACAGTGCCATTTTCTGACATTAGATTTCGTTCTAAATGTTTAATCCCTATGTAAAAACGTTATTGAAGCAAGAATATCGTATTTTGAAGTATATCAATAATGATAGGTCCTTTCAGAAAATTGAAAAAACCGAAAAATCACAGGAGTAAAGTGCCATTTTCTGACATTAGATTTCGTTCTAAATGCTTCATCCCTATGTAAAAACGTTATTTAAGCAAGAATATCGTATTTTGAAGTATATCTATAATGATAGGTTTTTTCAGAAAATTGAAAAAACCGAAAAATCACAAGGGTAAAGTGCCATTTTCTGACATTAGATTTCGTTCTAAATGCTTAATCCCTATGTAAAAACGTTATTGAAGCAAGAATATCGTATTTTGAAGTATATCAATAATGATAGGTCCTTTCAGAAAATTGAAAAAACCGAAAAATCACAGGAGTAAAGTGCCATTTTCTGACATTAGATTTCGTTCTAAATGCTTAATCCCTATGTGAAAACGTTATTTAAGCAAGAATATCGTATTTTGAAGAAAATCTAATGATAGGTTTTTACAGAAAGTTGAAAAAACCGAAAAATCACTAGAGTAAAGCGCCATTTTCTGACTTTAGATTTCGTTCTAAATACTTAATTCTAATGTAAAATCGTTAGTTAAGCAAGATTCTCGTATTTAAAAAAATCTAATGAGAGGTGTTTTCAGAAAATTGAAGAAGCCGAAAAATCACAAGAGTAAAGTGCCATTTTCTGACATTACATTTCGTTCTAAATACTTAGTTCTAATGTAAAATCGTTAGCTAAGCCAGATTCTCGTATTTAAGAAAATCTAATGACAGGTTTTTTCAGAAAATTGAAAAAACCGTAAAATCATAAGAGGAAAGTGCCATTTTCTGACATTAGATTTCGTTCTAAATGCTTAATTCCTATGTAAAAGTGTTATTTAAGCAAGAATATCGTAGTTTGAGGTAAATCTAATTATAGGTTTTTTCAGAAAATTGAAAAAGCCGAAAAACCGCTAGAGTAAAGTGCCATTTTCTGACATTAGATTTCGTTCTAAATGCTTCATCCCTATGTAAAAACGTTATTGAAGCAAGAATATCGTATTTTGAAGTATATCTAATAATAGGTTCTTTCAGAAAATTGAAAAAACCGTAAAATCACGAGAGTAAAGTTACATTTTCTGACATTACATTTCGTTCTAAATACTTAGTTCTAATGTAAAATCGTTAGCTAAGCCAGATTCTCGTATTTAAGAAAATCTAATGACAGGTTTTTTCAGAAAATTCAAAAAACCGTAAAATCATAAGAGGAAAGTGCCATTTTCTGACATTAGATTTCGTTCTAAATGCTTAATCCCTATGTAAAAGTGTTATTTATGCAAGAATATCGTAGTTTGAGGTAAATCTAATTATAGGTTTTTTCAGAAAATTGAAAAGACCGAAAAATCGCTAGCGTAAAGTGCCATTTTCTGACATTAGATTTCGTTCTAAATGCTTCATCCCTTTGTAAAAACGTTATTTAAGCAAGAATATCGTATTTTGAAGTATATCTATAATGATACGTTTTTTCAGAAAATTGAAAAAACCGAAAAATCACAAGAGTAAAGTGCCATTTTCTGACATTAGATTTCGTTCTAAATGCTTAATCTCTACGTAAAAACGTTATTTAAGCAACAATATTGTACCTGGAAGGAAGTCTAAGAATAGGTTTTTACAGACATTTGAAAAAACCGAAAAATCACAAGAGTAAAGTGCCATTTTCTGACATTAGATTTCGTTCTAAATGTTTAATCCCTATGTAAAAACGTTATTGAAGCAAGAATATCGTATTTTGAAGTATATCAATAATGATAGGTCCTTTCAGAAAATTGAAAAAACCGAAAAATCACAGGAGTAAAGCGCCATTTTCTGACTTTAGATTTCGTTCTAAATACTTAATTCTAATGTAAAATCGTTAGTTAAGCAAGATTCTCGTATTTAAAAAAATCTAATGAGAGGTGTTTTCAGAAAATTGAAGAAGCCGAAAAATCACAAGAGTAAAGTGCCATTTTCTGACATTACATTTCGTTCTAAATACTTAGTTCTAATGTAAAATCGTTAGCTAAGCCAGATTCTCGTATTTAAAAAATCTGATGATAGGTTTTTTCAGAAAATTGAAAAAACCGAAAAATCACAGGAGTAAAGTGCCATTTTCTGACATTAGATTTCGTTCTAAATGCATAATCCCTATGTAAAAACGTTATTTAAGCAAGAATATCGTATTTTGAAGAAAATCTAATGATAGGTTTTTACAGAAAGTTGAAAAAACCGAAAAATCACTAGAGTAAAGCGCCATTTTCAGACTTTAGATTTCGTTCTCAATACTTAATTCTAATGTAAAATCGTTAGTTAAGCAAGATTCTCGTATTTAAAAAAATCTAATGAGAGGTGTTTTCAGAAAATTGAAGAAGCCGGAAAATCACAAGAGTAAAGTGCCATTTTCTGACATTACATTTCGTTCTAAATACTTAGTTCTAATGTAAAATCGTTAGCTAAGCCAGATTCTCGTATTTAAGAAAATCTAATGACAGGTTTTTGCAGACATTTGAAAAAACCGAAAAATCACAAGAGTAAAGTGCCATTTTCTGACATTAGATTTCGTTCTAAATGTTTAATCCCTATGTAAAAACGTTATTGAAGCAAGAATATCGTATTTTAAAGTATATCAATAATGATAGGTCCTTTCAGAAAATTGAAAAATCCGAAAAATCACAAGAGTAAAGTGCCATTTTCTGACTTTAGGTTTCGTTCTAAATACTTAGTTCTAATGTAAAATCGTTAGCTAAGCTAGATTCTCGTATTTAAGAAAATCTAATGACAGGTTTTTTCAGAAAATTGAAAAAACCGTAAAATCATAAGAGGAAAGTGCCATTTTCTGACATTAGATTTCGTTCTAAATGCTTCATCCCTATGTAGAAACGTTATTTAAGCAAGAATATCGTATTTTGAAGTATATCTATAATGATAGGTTTTTTCAGAAAATTGAAAAATCCGTAAAATCACAAGAGTAAAGTGCCATTTTCTGACATTAGATTTCGTTCTAAATGCTTAATTCCTATGTAAAAGTGTTATTTAAGCAAGAATATCGTAGTTTGAGGTAAATCTAATTATTGGTTTTTTCAGAAAATTGAAAAAACCGAAAAACCGCTAGAGTAAAGTGCCATTTTCTGACATTAGATTTCGTTCTAAATGCTTAATCCCTATGTAAAAGTGTTATTTATGCAAGAATATCGTATTTTGAAGTATATCTATAATGATAGGTTTTTTCAGAAAATTGAAAAAACCGAAAAATCACAAGGGTAAAGTGCCATTTTCTGACATTAGATTTCGTTCTAAATGCTTAATCCCTATGTAAAAACGTTATTGAAGCAAGAATATCGTATTTTGAAGTATATCAATAATGATAGGTCCTTTCAGAAAATTGAAAAAACCGAAAAATCACAGGAGTAAAGTGCCATTTTCTGACATTAGATTTCGTTCTAAATGCTTAATCCCTATGTGAAAACGTTATTTAAGCAAGAATATCGTATTTTGAAGAAAATCTAATGATAGGTTTTTACAGAAAGTTGAAAAAACCGAAAAATCACTAGAGTAAAGCGCCATTTTCTGACTTTAGATTTCGTTCTAAATACTTAATTCTAATGTAAAATCGTTAGTTAAGCAAGATTCTCGTATTTAAAAAAATCTAATGAGAGGTGTTTTCAGAAAATTGAAGAAGCCGAAAAATCACAAGAGTAAAGTGCCATTTTCTGACATTACATTTCGTTCTAAATACTTAGTTCTAATGTAAAATCGTTAGCTAAGCCAGATTCTCGTATTTAAGAAAATCTAATGACAGGTTTTTTCAGAAAATTGAAAAAACCGTAAAATCATAAGAGGAAAGTGCCATTTTCTGACATTAGATTTCGTTCTAAATGCTTAATTCCTATGTAAAAGTGTTATTTAAGCAAGAATATCGTAGTTTGAGGTAAATCTAATTATAGGTTTCTTCAGAAAATTGAAAAAACCGAAAAACCGCTAGAGTAAAGTGCCATTTTCTGACATTAGATTTCGTTCTAAATGCTTCATCCCTATGTAAAAACGTTATTGAAGCAAGAATATCGTATTTTGAAGTATATCTAATAATAGGTTCTTTCAGAAAATTGAAAAAACCGTAAAATCACGAGAGTAAAGTTACATTTTCTGACATTACATTTCGTTCTAAATACTTAGTTCTAATGTAAAATCGTTAGCTAAGCCAGATTCTCGTATTTAAGAAAATCTAATGACAGGTTTTTTCAGAAAATTCAAAAAACCGTAAAATCATAAGAGGAAAGTGCCATTTTCTGACATTAGATTTCGTTCTAAATGCTTAATCCCTATGTAAAAGTGTTATTTATGCAAGAATATCGTAGTTTGAGGTAAATCTAATTATAGGTTTTTTCAGAAAATTGAAAAGACCGAAAAATCGCTAGCGTAAAGTGCCATTTTCTGACATTAGATTTCGTTCTAAATGCTTCATCCCTTTGTAAAAACGTTATTTAAGCAAGAATATCGTATTTTGAAGTATATCTATAATGATACGTTTTTTCAGAAAATTGAAAAAACCGAAAAATCACAAGAGTAAAGTGCCATTTTCTGACATTAGATTTCGTTCTAAATGCTTAATCTCTACGTAAAAACGTTATTTAAGCAACAATATTGTACCTGGAAGGAAGTCTAAGAATAGGTTTTTACAGACATTTGAAAAAACCGAAAAATCACAAGAGTAAAGTGCCATTTTCTGACATTAGATTTCGTTCTAAATGTTTAATCCCTATGTAAAAACTTTATTGAAGCAAGAATATCGTATTTTGAAGTATATCAATAATGATAGGTCCTTTCAGAAAATTGAAAAAACCGAAAAATCACAGGAGTAAAGCGCCATTTTCTGACTTTAGATTTCGTTCTAAATACTTAATTCTAATGTAAAATCGTTAGTTAAGCAAGATTCTCGTATTTAAAAAAATCTAATGAGAGGTGTTTTCAGAAAATTGAAGAAGCCGAAAAATCACAAGAGTAAAGTGCCATTTTCTGACATTACATTTCGTTCTAAATACTTAGTTCTAATGTAAAATCGTTAGCTAAGCCAGATTCTCGTATTTAAAAAATCTGATGATAGGTTTTTTCAGAAAATTGAAAAAACCGAAAAATCACAGGAGTAAAGTGCCATTTTCTGACATTAGATTTCGTTCTAAATGCATAATCCCTATGTAAAAACGTTATTTAAGCAAGAATATCGTATTTTGAAGAAAATCTAATGATAGGTTTTTACAGAAAGTTGAAAAAACCGAAAAATCACTAGAGTAAAGCGCCATTTTCAGACTTTAGATTTCGTTCTCAATACTTAATTCTAATGTAAAATCGTTAGTTAAGCAAGATTCTCGTATTTAAAAAAATCTAATGAGAGGTGTTTTCAGAAAATTGAAGAAGCCGGAAAATCACAAGAGTAAAGTGCCATTTTCTGACATTACATTTCGTTCTAAATACTTAGTTCTAATGTAAAATCGTTAGCTAAGCCAGATTCTCGTATTTAAGAAAATCTAATGACAGGTTTTTGCAGACATTTGAAAAAACCGAAAAATCACAAGAGTAAAGTGCCATTTTCTGACATTAGATTTCGTTCTAAATGTTTAATCCCTATGTAAAAACGTTATTGAAGCAAGAATATCGTATTTTAAAGTATATCAATAATGATAGGTCCTTTCAGAAAATTGAAAAATCCGAAAAATCACAAGAGTAAAGTGCCATTTTCTGACTTTAGATTTCGTTCTAAATACTTAGTTCTAATGTAAAATCGTTAGCTAAGCTAGATTCTCGTATTTAAGAAAATCTAATGACAGGTTTTTTCAGAAAATTGAAAAAACCGTAAAATCATAAGAGGAAAGTGCCATTTTCTGACATTAGATTTCGTTCTAAATGCTTCATCCCTATGTAGAAACGTTATTTAAGCAAGAATATCGTATTTTGAAGTATATCTATAATGATAGGTATTTTCAGAAAATTGAAAAATCCGTAAAATCACAAGAGTAAAGTGCCATTTTCTGACATTAGATTTCGTTCTAAATGCTTAATTCCTATGTAAAAGTGTTATTTAAGCAAGAATATCGTAGTTTGAGGTAAATCTAATTATAGGTTTTTTCAGAAAATTGAAAAAACCGAAAAACCGCTAGAGTAAAGTGCCATTTTCTGACATTAGATTTCGTTCTAAATGCTTAATCCCTATGTAAAAGTGTTATTTATGCAAGAATATCGTAGTTTGAGGTAAATCTAATTATAGGTTTTTTCAGAAAATTGAAAAGACCGAAAAATCGCTAGCGTAAAGTGCCATTTTCTGACATTAGATTTCGTTCTAAATGCTTCATCCCTATGTAAAAACGTTATTTAAGCAAGAATATCGTATTTTGAAGTATATCTATAATGATACGTTTTTTCAGAAAATTGAGAAAACCGAAAAATCACAAGAGTAAAGTGCCATTTTCTGACATTACATTTCGTTCTAAATGCTTCACCCCTATGTAAAAACGTTATTTAAGCAACAATATTGTACCTGGAAGGAAGTCTAAGAATAGGTTTTTACAGACATTTGAAAAAACCGAAAAATCACAAGAGTAAAGTGCCATTTTCTGACATTAGATTTCGTTCTAAATGTTTAATCCCTATGTAAAAACGTTATTGAAGCAAGAATATCGTATTTTGAAGTATATCAATAATGATAGGTCCTTTCAGAAAATTGAAAAATCCGAAAAATCACAAGAGTAAAGTGCCATTTTCTGACTTTAGATTTCGTTCTAAATACTTAGTTCTAATGTAAAATCGTTAGCTAAGCTAGATTCTCGTATTTAAGAAAATCTAATGACAGGTTTTTTCAGAAAATTGAAAAAACCGTAAAATCATAAGAGGAAAGTGCCATTTTCTGACATTAGATTTCGTTCTAAATGCTTCATCCCTATGTAGAAACGTTATTTAAGCAAGAATATCGTATTTTGAAGTATATCTATAATGATAGGTTTTTTCAGAAAATTGAAAAATCCGTAAAATCACAAGAGTAAAGTGCCATTTTCTGACATTAGATTTCGTTCTAAATGCTTAATCCCTATGTAAAAACGTTATTGAAGCATGAATATCGTATTTTAAAGTATATCAATAATGATAGGTCCTTTCAGAAAATTGAAAAATCCGAAAAATCACAAGAGTAAAGTGCCATTTTCTGACTTTAGATTTCGTTCTAAATACTTAGTTCTAATGTAAAATCGTTAGCTAAGCTAGATTCTCGTATTTAAGAAAATCTAATGACAGGTTTTTTCAGAAAATTGAAAAAACCGTAAAATCATAAGAGGAAAGTGCCATTTTCTGACATTAGATTTCGTTCTAAATGCTTCATCCCTATGTAGAAACGTTATTTAAGCAAGAATATCGTATTTTGAAGTATATCTATAATGATAGGTTTTTTCAGAAAATTGAAAAATCCGTAAAATCACAAGAGTAAAGTGCCATTTTCTGACATTAGATTACGTTCTAAATGCTTCATCCCTATGTGAAAACGTTATTGAAGCAAGAATACCGTATTTTGAAGTATATCTAATAATAGGTTCTTTCAGAAAATTGAAAAAACCGTAAAATCACGAGAGTAAAGTTCCATTTTCTGACATTACATTTCGTTCTAAATACTTAGTTCTAATGAAAAATCGTTAGCTAAGCCAGATTCTCGTATTTAAGAAAATCTAATGACAGGTTCTTTCAGAAAATTGAAAAAACCGTAAAATCATAAGAGGAAAGTGCCATTTTCTGACATTAGATTTCGTTCTAAATGCTTAATCCCTATGTAAAAGTGTTATTTATGCAAGAATATCGTAGTTTGAGGTAAATCTAATTATAGGTTTTTTCAGAAAATTGAAAAGACCGAAAAATCGCTAGCGTAAAGTGCCATTTTCTGACATTAGATTTCGTTCTAAATGCTTCATCCCTATGTAAAAACGTTATTTAAGCAAGAATATCGTATTTTGAAGTATATCTATAATGATACGTTTTTTCAGAAAATTGAGAAAACCGAAAAATCACAAGAGTAAAGTGCCATTTTCTGACATTACATTTCGTTCTAAATGCTTCATCCCTATGTAAAAACGTTATTTAAGCAACAATATTGTACCTGGAAGGAAGTCTAAGAATAGGTTTTTACAGACATTTGAAAAAACCGAAAAATCACAAGAGTAAAGTGCCATTTTCTGACATTAGATTTCGTTCTAAATGTTTAATCCCTATGTAAAAACGTTATTGAAGCAAGAATATCGTATTTTGAAGTATATCAATAATGATAGGTCCTTTCAGAAAATTGAAAAAACCGAAAAATCACAGGAGTAAAGTGCCATTTTCTGACATTAGATTTCGTTCTAAATGCTTCATCCCTATGTAGAAACGTTATTTAAGCAAGAATATCGTATTTTGAAGTATATCTATAATGATAGGTTTTTTCAGAAAATTGAAAAATCCGTAAAATCACAAGAGTAAAGTGCCATTTTCTGACATTAGATTTCGTTCTAAATGCTTAATTCCTATGTGAAAACGTTATTTAAGCAAGAATATCGTATTTTGAAGAAAATCTAATGATAGGTTTTTACAGAAAGTTGAAAAAACCGAAAAATCACTAGAGTAAAGCGCCATTTTCTGACTTTAGATTTCGTTCTAAATACTTAATTCTAATGTAAAATCGTTAGTTAAGCAAGATTCTCGTATTTAAAAAAATCTAATGAGAGGTGTTTTCAGAAAATTGAAGAAGCCGAAAAATCACAAGAGTAAAGTGCCATTTTCTGACATTACATTTCGTTCTAAATACTTAGTTCTAATGTAAAATCGTTAGCTAAGCCAGATTCTCGTATTTAAGAAAATCTAATGACAGGTTTTTTCAGAAAATTCAAAAAACCGTAAAATCATAAGAGGAAAGTGCCATTTTCTGACATTAGATTTCGTTCTAAATGCTTAATCCCTATGTAAAAGTGTTATTTATGCAAGAATATCGTAGTTTGAGGTAAATCTAATTATAGGTTTTTTCAGAAAATTGAAAAGACCGAAAAATCGCTAGCGTAAAGTGCCATTTTCTGACATTAGATTTCGTTCTAAATGCTTCATCCCTTTGTAAAAACGTTATTTAAGCAAGAATATCGTATTTTGAAGTATATCTATAATGATACGTTTTTTCAGAAAATTGAAAAAACCGAAAAATCACAAGAGTAAAGTGCCATTTTCTGACATTAGATTTCGTTCTAAATGCTTAATCTCTACGTAAAAACGTTATTTAAGCAACAATATTGTACCTGGAAGGAAGTCTAAGAATAGGTTTTTACAGACATTTGAAAAAACCGAAAAATCACAAGAGTAAAGTGCCATTTTCTGACATTAGATTTCGTTCTAAATGTTTAATCCCTATGTAAAAACGTTATTGAAGCAAGAATATCGTATTTTGAAGTATATCAATAATGATAGGTCCTTTCAGAAAATTGAAAAAACCGAAAAATCACAGGTGTAAAGCGCCATTTTCTGACTTTAGATTTCGTTCTAAATACTTAATTCTAATGTAAAATCGTTAGTTAAGCAAGATTCTCGTATTTAAAAAAATCTAATGAGAGGTGTTTTCAGAAAATTGAAGAAGCCGAAAAATCACAAGAGTAAAGTGCCATTTTCTGACATTACATTTCGTTCTAAATACTTAGTTCTAATGTAAAATCGTTAGCTAAGCCAGATTCTCGTATTTAAGAAAATCTAATGACAGGTTTTTTCAGAAAATTGAAAAAACCGTAAAATCATAAGAGGAAAGTGCCATTTTCTGACATTAGATTTCGTTCTAAATGCTTCATCCCTATGTAAACACGTTATTTAAGCAAGAATATCGTATTTTGAAGTATATCTAATGATAGGTTTTTTCAGAAAATTGAAAAAACCGTAAAATCATAAGAGGAAAGTGCCATTTTCTGACATTACATTTCGTTCTAAATACTTAATTCTAATGTAAAATCGTTAGTTAAGCAAGATTCTCGTATTTAAAAAAATCTAATGAGAGGTGTTTTCAGAAAATTGAAGAAGCCGAAAAATCACAAGAGTAAAGTGCCATTTTCTGACATTACATTTCGTTCTAAATACTTAGTTCTAATGTAAAATCGTTAGCTAAGCCAGATTCTCGTATTTAAGAAAATCTAATGACAGGTTTTTTATGAAAATTGAAAAAACCGTAAAATCATAAGAGGAAAGTGCCATTTTCTGACATTAGATTTCGTTCTAAATGCTTAATCCCTATGTAAAAGAGTTATCTAAGCGAGAATATCGTAGTTTGAGGTAAATCTAATTATAGGTTTTTTCAGAAAATTGAAAAAACCGTAAAATCGCTAGAGTAAAGTGCCATTTTCTGACATCAGATTTCGTTCTAAATGCTTCATCCCTATGTAAAAACGTTATTTAAGCAAGAATATCGTATTTTGAAGTATATCTAATGATAGGTTTTTTCAGAAAATTGAAAAAACCGTAAAATCATAAGAGTAAAGTGCCATTTTCTGACATTAGATTTCGTTCTAAATGCATAATCTCTGTGTAAAAACGTTATTTAAGCAACAATATTGTACCTGGAAGGAAGTCTAAGAATAGGTTTTTACAGACATTTGAAAAAACCGAAAAATCACAAGAGTAAAGTGCCATTTTCTGACATTAGATTTCGTTCTAAATTCTTAATCCCTATGTAAAAGTGTTATTTAAGCAAGAATATCGTAGTTTGAGGTAAATCTAATTATACGTTTTTTGAGAAAATTGAAAAAACCGAAAAATCGCTAGAGCAAAATGCCATTTTCTGACATTAGATTTCGTTCTAAATGCTTAATCCCTATGTAAAAACGTTATTTAAGCAAGAATATCGTATTTTGAAGAAAATCTAATGATAGGTTTTTACAGAAAGTTGAAAAAACCGAAAAATCACTAGAGTAAAGCTCCATTTTCTGACTTTAGATTTCGTTCTAAATACTTAATTCTAATGTAAAATCGTTAGCTAAGCATGATTCTCGTATTTAAAAAAATCTAATGAGAGGTGTTTTTAGAAAATTGAAGAAGCCGAAAAATCACAAGAGTAAAGTGCCATTTTCTGACATTACATTTCGTTCTAAATACTTATTTCTAATGTAAAATCGTTAGCTAAGCCAGATTCTCGTATTTAAGAAAATCTAATGACAGGTTTTTTCAGAAAATTGAAAAAAACGTAAAATCATAAGAGGAAAGTGCCATTTTCTGACATTAGATTTCGTTCTAAATGCTTAATCCCTATGTAAAAGTGTTATCTAAGCAAGAATATCGTATTTTGAAGTATATCTAATGATAGGTTTTTTCAGAAAATTGAAAAAACCGTAAAATCATAAGAGGGAAGTGCCATTTTCTGACATTAGATTTCGTTCTAAATGCTTAATTCCTATGTAAAAGTGTTATTTAAGCAAGAATATCGTAGTTTGAGGTAAATCTAATTATACGTTTTTTGAGAAAATTGAAAAAACCGAAAAATCGCTAGAGTAAAGTGCCATTTTCTGACATTAGATTTCGTTCTAAATGCTTAATCCCTATGTAAAAACGTTATTTAAGCAAGAATATCGTATTTTGAAGAAAATCTAATGATAGGTTTTTACAGAAATTTGAAAAAACCGAAAAATCACTACAGTAAACCGCCATTTTCTGACATCAGATTTCGTTCGAAATGCTTAATCCCTATGTTAAACCGTTATTGAAGCAAGAATATCGTATTTTGAAGTATATATAATAATAGGTTCTTTCAGAAAATTGAAAAAACCGTAAAATCACGAGAGTTAAGTTCCATTTTCTGACATTAGATTTCGTTCTAAATGTTTAATCCCTATATAAAAACGTTATATAAGCAAGATTATGGTATTTTGAAGAAAATCTAATGATGGGTTTTTTCAGAAAATTGAGAAGACCGAAAAATCACAAGAGTAAAGTGCCTTTTTCTGACATTAGATTTCGTTCTAAATGCATAATCCCTATGTAAAAACGTTATTTAAGCAAGAATATCGGACATTGAAGAAAATCAAATGATAGATTCTTTCAGAAAATTGAAAAACCCGAAAAATCACAAGAGTAAAGTGCCATTTTCTGACATTAGATTTCGTTCTAAATGCTTAATCTCTATGTAAAAACGTTATTTAAGCAACAATATTGTACCTGGAAGGAAGTCTAAGAATAGGTTTTTACAGACATTTGAAAAAACCGAAAAATCACAAGAGTAAAGTGCCATTTTCTGACATTAGATTTCGTTCTAAATGTTTAATCCCTATGTAAAAACGTTATTGAAGCAAGAATATCGTATTTCGAAGTATATCTATAATGATAGGTTTTTTCAGAAAATTGAAGAAGCCGAAAAATCACAAGAGTAAAGTGCCATTTTCTGACATTACATTTCGTTCTAAATACTTAGTTCTAATGTAAAATCGTTAGCTAAGCCAGATTCTCGTATTTAAGAAAATCTAATGACAGGTTTTTTCAGAAAATTGAAAAAACCGTAAAATCATAAGAGGAAAGTGCCATTTTCTGACATTAGATTTCGTTCTAAATGCATAATCCCTATGTAAAAGTGTTATTTAAGCAAGAATATCGTAGTTTGAGGTAAATCTAATTATAGGTTTTTTCAGAAAATTGAAAAAACCGAAAAATCGCTTCAGTAAACCGCCATTTTCTGACATCAGATTTCGTTCGAAATGCTTAATCCCTATGTAAAAACGTTATTTAAGCAAGAATATCGGACATTGAAGAAAATCAAATGATAGATTCTTTCAGAAAATTGAAAAATCCGAAAAATCGCTACAGTAAAGTGCCATTTTCTGACATTAGATTTCGTTCTAAATTCTCAATCCCTATATAAAAACGTTATTTAAGCAAGATTATGGTATTTTGAAGAAAATCTAATGATAGGTTTTTTCAGAAAATTGAGAAAACCGAAAAATCACGAGAGTAAAGTGCCATTTTCTGACATTAGATTTCGTTCTAAATGCTTCATCCCTATGTAAAAACGTTATTTAAGCAACAATATTGTACCTGGAAGGAAGTCTAAGAATAGGTTTTTTCAGAAAATTGAAAAAACCGAAAAATCACAAGAGTAAAGTGCCATTTTCTGACATTAGATTTCGTTCTAAATGCTTAATCTCTACGTAAAAACGTTATTTAAGCAACAATATTGTACCTGGAAGGAAGTCTAAGAATAGGTTTTTACAGACATTTGAAAAAACCGAAAAATCACAAGAGTAAAGTGCCATTTTCTGACATTAGATTTCGTTCTAAATGTTTAATCCCTATGTAAAAACGTTATTGAAGCAAGAATATCGTATTTTGAAGTATATCAATAATGATAGGTCCTTTCAGAAAATTGAAAAAACCGAAAAATCACAGGTGTAAAGCGCCATTTTCTGACTTTAGATTTCGTTCTAAATACTTAATTCTAATGTAAAATCGTTAGTTAAGCAAGATTCTCGTATTTAAAAAAATCTAATGAGAGGTGTTTTCAGAAAATTGAAGAAGCCGAAAAATCACAAGAGTAAAGTGCCATTTTCTGACATTACATTTCGTTCTAAATACTTAGTTCTAATGTAAAATCGTTAGCTAAGCCAGATTCTCGTATTTAAGAAAATCTAATGACAGGTTTTTTCAGAAAATTGAAAAAACCGTAAAATCATAAGAGGAAAGTGCCATTTTCTGACATTAGATTTCGTTCTAAATGCTTCATCCCTATGTAAACACGTTATTTAAGCAAGAATATCGTATTTTGAAGTATATCTAATGATAGGTTTTTTCAGAAAATTGAAAAAACCGTAAAATCATAAGAGGAAAGTGCCATTTTCTGACATTACATTTCGTTCTAAATACTTAATTCTAATGTAAAATCGTTAGTTAAGCAAGATTCTCGTATTTAAAAAAATCTAATGAGAGGTGTTTTCAGAAAATTGAAGAAGCCGAAAAATCACAAGAGTAAAGTGCCATTTTCTGACATTACATTTCGTTCTAAATACTTAGTTCTAATGTAAAATCGTTAGCTAAGCCAGATTCTCGTATTTAAGAAAATCTAATGACAGGTTTTTTATGAAAATTGAAAAAACCGTAAAATCATAAGAGGAAAGTGCCATTTTCTGACATTAGATTTCGTTCTAAATGCTTAATCCCTATGTAAAAGAGTTATCTAAGCGAGAATATCGTAGTTTGAGGTAAATCTAATTATAGGTTTTTTCAGAAAATTGAAAAAACCGTAAAATCGCTAGAGTAAAGTGCCATTTTCTGACATCAGATTTCGTTCTAAATGCTTCATCCCTATGTAAAAACGTTATTTAAGCAAGAATATCGTATTTTGAAGTATATCTAATGATAGGTTTTTTCAGAAAATTGAAAAAACCGTAAAATCATAAGAGTAAAGTGCCATTTTCTGACATTAGATTTCGTTCTAAATGCATAATCTCTGTGTAAAAACGTTATTTAAGCAACAATATTGTACCTGGAAGGAAGTCTAAGAATAGGTTTTTACAGACATTTGAAAAAACCGAAAAATCACAAGAGTAAAGTGCCATTTTCTGACATTAGATTTCGTTCTAAATTCTTAATCCCTATGTAAAAGTGTTATTTAAGCAAGAATATCGTAGTTTGAGGTAAATCTAATTATACGTTTTTTGAGAAAATTGAAAAAACCGAAAAATCGCTAGAGCAAAATGCCATTTTCTGACATTAGATTTCGTTCTAAATGCTTAATCCCTATGTAAAAACGTTATTTAAGCAAGAATATCGTATTTTGAAGAAAATCTAATGATAGGTTTTTACAGAAAGTTGAAAAAACCGAAAAATCACTAGAGTAAAGCTCCATTTTCTGACTTTAGATTTCGTTCTAAATACTTAATTCTAATGTAAAATCGTTAGCTAAGCATGATTCTCGTATTTAAAAAAATCTAATGAGAGGTGTTTTTAGAAAATTGAAGAAGCCGAAAAATCACAAGAGTAAAGTGCCATTTTCTGACATTACATTTCGTTCTAAATACTTATTTCTAATGTAAAATCGTTAGCTAAGCCAGATTCTCGTATTTAAGAAAATCTAATGACAGGTTTTTTCAGAAAATTGAAAAAAACGTAAAATCATAAGAGGAAAGTGCCATTTTCTGACATTAGATTTCGTTCTAAATGCTTAATCCCTATGTAAAAGTGTTATCTAAGCAAGAATATCGTATTTTGAAGTATATCTAATGATAGGTTTTTTCAGAAAATTGAAAAAACCGTAAAATCATAAGAGGGAAGTGCCATTTTCTGACATTAGATTTCGTTCTAAATGCTTAATTCCTATGTAAAAGTGTTATTTAAGCAAGAATATCGTAGTTTGAGGTAAATCTAATTATACGTTTTTTGAGAAAATTGAAAAAACCGAAAAATCGCTAGAGTAAAGTGCCATTTTCTGACATTAGATTTCGTTCTAAATGCTTAATCCCTATGTAAAAACGTTATTTAAGCAAGAATATCGTATTTTGAAGAAAATCTAATGATAGGTTTTTACAGAAATTTGAAAAAACCGAAAAATCACTACAGTAAACCGCCATTTTCTGACATCAGATTTCGTTCGAAATGCTTAATCCCTATGTTAAACCGTTATTGAAGCAAGAATATCGTATTTTGAAGTATATATAATAATAGGTTCTTTCAGAAAATTGAAAAAACCGTAAAATCACGAGAGTTAAGTTCCATTTTCTGACATTAGATTTCGTTCTAAATGTTTAATCCCTATATAAAAACGTTATATAAGCAAGATTATGGTATTTTGAAGAAAATCTAATGATGGGTTTTTTCAGAAAATTGAGAAGACCGAAAAATCACAAGAGTAAAGTGCCTTTTTCTGACATTAGATTTCGTTCTAAATGCATAATCCCTATGTAAAAACGTTATTTAAGCAAGAATATCGGACATTGAAGAAAATCAAATGATAGATTCTTTCAGAAAATTGAAAAACCCGAAAAATCACAAGAGTAAAGTGCCATTTTCTGACATTAGATTTCGTTCTAAATGCTTAATCTCTATGTAAAAACGTTATTTAAGCAACAATATTGTACCTGGAAGGAAGTCTAAGAATAGGTTTTTACAGACATTTGAAAAAACCGAAAAATCACAAGAGTAAAGTGCCATTTTCTGACATTAGATTTCGTTCTAAATGTTTAATCCCTATGTAAAAACGTTATTGAAGCAAGAATATCGTATTTCGAAGTATATCTATAATGATAGGTTTTTTCAGAAAATTGAAGAAGCCGAAAAATCACAAGAGTAAAGTGCCATTTTCTGACATTACATTTCGTTCTAAATACTTAGTTCTAATGTAAAATCGTTAGCTAAGCCAGATTCTCGTATTTAAGAAAATCTAATGACAGGTTTTTTCAGAAAATTGAAAAAACCGTAAAATCATAAGAGGAAAGTGCCATTTTCTGACATTAGATTTCGTTCTAAATGCATAATCCCTATGTAAAAGTGTTATTTAAGCAAGAATATCGTAGTTTGAGGTAAATCTAATTATAGGTTTTTTCAGAAAATTGAAAAAACCGAAAAATCGCTTCAGTAAACCGCCATTTTCTGACATCAGATTTCGTTCGAAATGCTTAATCCCTATGTAAAAACGTTATTTAAGCAAGAATATCGGACATTGAAGAAAATCAAATGATAGATTCTTTCAGAAAATTGAAAAATCCGAAAAATCGCTACAGTAAAGTGCCATTTTCTGACATTAGATTTCGTTCTAAATTCTCAATCCCTATATAAAAACGTTATTTAAGCAAGATTATGGTATTTTGAAGAAAATCTAATGATAGGTTTTTTCAGAAAATTGAGAAAACCGAAAAATCACGAGAGTAAAGTGCCATTTTCTGACATTAGATTTCGTTCTAAATGCTTCACCCCTATGTAAAAACGTTATTTAAGCAACAATATTGTACCTGGAAGGAAGTCTAAGAATAGGTTTTTACAGACATTTGAAAAAACCGAAAAATCACAAGAGTAAAGTGCCATTTTCTGACATTAGATTTCGTTCTAAATGCTTAATCCCTATGTAAAAGTGTTATTTAAGCAAGAATATCGTAGTTTGAGGTAAATCTAATTATACGTTTTTTGAGAAAATTGAAAAAACCGAAAAATCGCTAGAGCAAAATGACATTTTCTGACATTAGATTTCGTTCTAAATGCTTAATCCCTATGTAAAAGTGTTATCTAAGCAAGAATATCGTATTTTGAAGTATATCTAATGATAGGTTTTTTCAGAAAATTGAAAAAACCGTAAAATCATAAGAGGGAAGTGCCATTTTCTGACATTAGATTTCGTTCTAAATGCTTAATTCCTATGTAAAAGTGTTATTTAAGCAAGAATATCGTAGTTTGAGGTAAATCTAATTATACGTTTTTTGAGAAAATTGAAAAAACCGAAAAATCGCTAGAGTAAAGTGCCATTTTCTGACATTAGATTTCGTTCTAAATGCTTAATCCCTATGTAAAAACGTTATTTAAGCAAGAATATCGTATTTTGAAGAAAATCTAATGATAGGTTTTTACAGAAATTTGAAAAAACCGAAAAATCACTACAGTAAACCGCCATTTTCTGACATCAGATTTCGTTCGAAATGCTTAATCCCTATGTTAAAGCGTTATTGAAGCAAGAATATCGTATTTTGAAGTATATATAATAATAGGTTCTTTCAGAAAATTGAAAAAACCGTAAAATCACGAGAGTAAAGTTCCATTTTCTGACATTAGATTTCGTTCTAAATGTTTAATCCCTATATAAAAACGTTATATAAGCAAGATTATGGTATTTTGAAGAAAATCTAATGATGGGTTTTTTCAGAAAATTGAGAAAACCGAAAAATCACAAGAGTAAAGTGCCTTTTTCTGACATTAGACTTCGTTCTAAATGCATAATCCCTATGTAAAAACGTTATTTAAGCAAGAATATCGGACATTGAAGAAAATCAAATGATAGATTCTTTCAGAAAATTGAAAAATCCGAAAAATCACAAGAGTAAAGTGCCATTTTCTGACATTACATTTCGTTCTAAATACTTAGTTCTAATGTAAAATCGTTAGCTAAGCCAGATTCTCGTATTTAAGAAAATCTAATGACAGGTTTTTTCAGAAAATTGAAAAAACCGTAAAATCATAAGAGGAAAGTGCCATTTTCTGACATTAGATTTCGTTCTAAATGCTTAATCCCTATGTAAAAGTGTTATTTAAGCAAGAATATCGTAGTTTGAGGTAAATCTAATTATAGGTTTTTTCAGAAAATTGAAAAAACCGAAAAATCGCTAGAGTAAAGTGCCATTTTCTGAAATTAGATTTCATTCTAAATGCTTCATCCCTATGTAAAAACGTTATTTAAGCAAGAATATCGGACATTGAAGAAAATCAAATGATAGATTCTTTCAGAAAATTGAAAAATCCGAAAAATCACAAGAGTAAAGTGCCATTTTCTGACATTAGATTTCGTTCTAAATGCTTAATCTCTATGTAAAAACGTTATTTAAGCAACAATATTGTACCTGGAAGGAAGTCTAAGAATAGGTTTTTACAGACATTTGAAAAAACCGAAAAATCACAAGAGTAAAGTGCCATTTTCTGACATTAGATTTCGTTCTAAATGTTTAATCCCTATGTAAAAACGTTATTGAAGCAAGAATATCGTATTTCGAAGTATATCTATAATGATAGGTTTTTTCAGAAAATTGAAGAAGCCGAAAAATCACAAGAGTAAAGTGCCATTTTCTGACATTACATTTCGTTCTAAATACTTAGTTCTAATGTAAAATCGTTAGCTAAGCCAGATTCTCGTATTTAAGAAAATCTAATGACAGGTTTTTTCAGAAAATTGAAAAAACCGTAAAATCATAAGAGGAAAGTGCCATTTTCTGACATTAGATTTCGTTCTAAATGCTTAATCCCTATGTAAAAGTGTTATTTAAGCAAGAATATCGTAGTTTGAGGTAAATCTAATTATAGGTTTTTTCAGAAAATTGAAAAAACCGAAAAATCGCTAGAGTAAAGTGCCATTTTCTGAAATTAGATTTCATTCTAAATGCTTCATCCCTATGTAAAAACGTTATTTAAGCAAGAATATCGTATTTTGAAGTATATCTAATGATAGGTTTTTTCAGAAAATTGAAAAAACCGTAAAATCATAAGAGGAAAGTGCCATTTTCTGACATTAGATTTCGTTCTAAATGCTTAATCCCTATGTAAAAACGTTATTGAAGCAAGAATATCGTATTTTGAAGTATATCTAATAATAGGTTCTATCAGAAAATTGAAAAAACCGTAAATTCACGAGAGTAAAGTGCCATTTTCTGACATTAGATTTCGTTCTAAATGCTTAATCCCTATATAAAAACGTTATTTAAGCAAGATTATGGTATTTTGAAGAAAATCTAATGATAGGTTTTTTCAGAAAATTGAGAAAGATTTGGATCTGAAAGTCTACCAAATGCTCAAAGAGAAGAACGAAACGAACCTGATTGCTGTAACAATGAAGTTTTTGCATAATAAGCTTAAGAAATTAATCAAAAAGATTTCCAAATATGATGATTTGTGTTGGGACAAAAGGTTGGACAGAAGAGCAGGTTGCAAGACCGAGATTGCAGAATCTAAAGCCTACGTCAATGTAAGAAAAATAATATACACTTCGAAAGTTTGATTTCTAAGGAGTTCCTGTGCTTAGAGGCAAATTGAAAGGTCGAACCTAGAAGCTATACGAAAAGACTCAAAAACTTATATGCGGAACCTATACATAAACAAGTATATCGCTCAGCAACGTTTACTTTAACAATTGTAGATATTTTCGTAAACCAACAAATAGTCTCACTGTTTATTTCGGAATTGTATCGCGAGTTCCTGAATGCAGTCAAATTAGAAGAATTTTTATACTCTTACAAATTTTCATAGATTTTACAAGATTGCAAATTTTCATTGTACAACTATCATAGGAGAAACATTATATGAAAACATTGAGAAATGCTAATAAAAACGACATTATTAACAAGTTGACATATGGTGGATTAACACGTAAAGATAAAGAAAAGCCTTTTTAGCTGACGAAAAAGACAAAAGAAGGGAAAGATATTGCCGTTATTACGAAACTCTCGTTACGAGAGTTTCCATCCACAGCAGCAAACCTTACCTGGATACTGAAATTACTATAGCTGAAGAAGAAAAATTCGATTTTTTTTTTCAATTTCAAAGTGTTCAGGTCCCTTAATATATCTAACATTTCGTTTTGAAGATGATGCGACGAGGCAAAAGTTCAAATATGATGCGGCAAGGACAGAGGTCGAGGATGAGTCAAGGGTGAAATCAGTAATTTCAATGACAATAATAAAAATCGTCTGCACGTTTATTCATTATTAGAGGTCGTTTGCAGACCATTTGTAGGAAAAGTAGAAATAGGGATTACATGTAGGGTTATGTCAAAGTTATGTCAATTATTAAATTAGCAATAGTATATATGTATGGGCAATAAAAACAAAAAACTTGATTAATTCATCAAATGTTTGTTGTAATATGTGCCTTTTCTGCAGAATCTTGCTATCCCTGCTGCCCGACAACGCATTCTCGTCTAGGCCTTGTAAACACAACACGTCAGAAATGTACCGTGTACACCTACAAAAACATATTTCAAGTGTCTTAAAGATGTTTCGAAACAGACGCCTTTAAATAATCTTGTTTCGGGCGTCGTTTCAACGTCTGGAATAAGATGTCTTAAAGAAGTCTATTTGAGCTCGTAAGACGTTTAGACTTGAAATGGACGTGTTAGACGCTAGGGAACCAGACCAATCGAAAATACACGTATAGAGCGCAAGTTAGTCGGACAGAGAGGATATGCGCTTATAGAGAACTGGACTGGCAAAGCGAGCTGTTCGCTCCCTGCCGAATTTCATATCTACAATTTTACGAATTGCTTGCTAGTTGCGTCTTTCCTCTGCAGTTTAGAAAAATGTAACACTGGGGTTCGCGTCGGTGAAGGTGGAAAAAAAGCGTTATTTTTCCCAATATATAAACTTTATTCAAACTCTATCTTAACTTATCGGTGGACGAATTAACAATTAAAATCTATTATTATAAACAAATATTTCGGTGAGACTACTCAAATAATCTTTAAAAAATTAACAAAAATAAATTATCCTGTTCTATATAACAAAATTAACATATTATTGTGGGAGAAAGCCCTTCCTTGTAGGTATCGTTAATAGCCTGTTCCATTTGCATCATCAAATCGCTTAGTTAACATCACGTGATTGCAATTCCCGTTATTAACATGATGGATCCTTTCAAACAGTGGAGAAGTCGATGATAAAATGATCGGAATATTTTCAAATTTGGCTAAAATTATCGCCATATCTCGAGCATTGTATGTATATAATTTCCTGTTCTTATTTTTGAAAGACGAATCATGCTCTTCATCGACAATAATTAACTTTATGTTTTTATAAGGTCAAAAAGGCTCAAGGAAGAAATAACTGTTTCCACTATTAAATGATTTAGATGAATTTCAGGTGTTTTCACAAGCAGAAAAATCAAGAGCGAGCTCGTGGATTATAAAATTAATTGCTCCTTTAACCAATTGTTTTGGCAAAGATTGCTACGGCCTGCATGTTTGCTGTGCTTCTTCAATTTCACGTTTTCGAACTACAAAAGGAATTACATTGGTTACTTGTACCACTTCTTCTATGTTCTTGCTATTTCTCGGGCTATCAAGATATTCTCTAGCTAACTCCTCTTTTATCTAGAAGATCCCAGAGAGCTTGTTGCTATTTTTACTACCTCCTTTGCTCTTACTCTGATTACTAGTACACTTACGGGTTTTTCTCTTAGGATCATTTTTTTTTTGTGAACTATCCCAATCTTGTCTTTGGCCCGTTTCTACTAAGAAAGCAAAGGAGCTTTTTTAATTTTTTTTTACTTTTTTATATAGTATATTAAGTATCGCATTCGGCGAGCTATTTTTTATAAGATTATTTAAATAATCTGTTTTATTTCCTGCCTTATCAAAGCAAAGATCATGCAACTTTTCAAAAGTATGGCAAGTACCAAGTCCTCCTCCATATAAAATCTTAGATAAATCCTTTGGCATAAAAAGCTCTTTCTCAGCTAAGAAATGATTTAAAAATGATTCTTTATTAAAACAAGATTTATGGAAATTTCTTAAAATGGAAGTAGCATTATCTCCTGTCATGGATAATATGTTAGATAAATTGCATGGCTTAAAGCCTGCTTTATGGAAATCATTTAAAAGTTGTGTTTTGTTTCCATTCCCATCAAAACAGATATCATGAAAATCTTTTAAAGCAGAACAAATCTTAGTTGCTGCTCCATGCAATATTTTAGATAAATTTTTTGGTGTAAAACCTTTCTTCTCAATTAAGAAACGATTCAAATACTTTTTTGTTTCGTTTATAAAACAAAAATCATGAAATTCTTTTAAACTATTCGCTGCTGCACTCAATATACCACATAAATCGCACGGCCTAAAACCCACATTGTAAAAATCCTTTAAAAGCTGTGTTTCCTTTCTTTTCTTATTAAAAGAAATATTATGCAGTTGTTTCAAAGTAAAAGAAGCACGAGCTCCTGTTCCACATAGTATAGAGGATAAGTTACTTGGTCTAAAACCTGCGTTGTAGAAGTCCTCTAAAAGCTCTGTTCTTTGTCCTTTGCTATTAAAACAAACGCTGTGCAACTCTTGAAAAGCACCTTTAGCCTTGCCTCCTGCTCTACTTAATATGCTAGACAAGTTATGCAACGTAAAGTTACTTCCCTCATCACCGACCCCTTCAATAAAATGTTTCAAACGCTGTGTTTGATTTCCTCTTGCATCAAACCAAGAGTCATATAAATCTTTAAAAGCTTCTGCAGCGTTAGCTCCTGCACCATTCAAAATACTGGACATATTAGACAGATTTATCTTCTCGTTTTCTAAAGTTTTTATATATAGTCTTTTGTTTCCTTCCTCATCAAACCAAAGATCATATAAATTTGTAAAAGTTTCAGGAGCTTTAGCTCTTGCTCCATGTAAAATACTGGAAATATTAGATAGACGTATCCCTTCCTTTTCTAACGTTTTGAAATATTGTGTTTTACCTCCTTCTTCATTAAACCAAAGATCATATAAGCCTTTAAAAGCTTCTGCAGCATTAGCTCCTGCTACATTCAAAATACTGGAAATATTAGTTAGATTTATTCCTTCTTTCTCCAGAGTTTTTAAACATTGTGTTTTACTTCCTTCTTCATCAAACCAAAGGATATGTAAGTCTTTAAAGGCTTTTGCAGCGTTAGCTCCTGCTCCACTTAAAATACTAGAAATATTACTTAGATTTATCTCCTCTCTCTCTAAAGTTTCTAGATATTGTGTTTTACTTCCTTCTTCATCGAACAAAAGGTCGTATAGGTCTTTAAAGGCTTTTGCAGCGTTAGCTCCTGCTCCACTCAAAATACTGGAAATATTACTTTGATTTATCTCTTCTTTGTCTAGAGTTTTTAGATATTGTGTTTTACTTCCTTCTTCATCAAACCATAGGTCATATAGGTCTTTAAAGGCTTTTGCAGCGTTAGCTCCTGTCACATGCAAAATACTCGACATAGTAGCTAAATTTATTCTTTCCTTCTTTAGTACCTCCAGACATATTTTCCCTTCTCCCTTAATTAAGAAACTTAAAAATTGATAAAATGCAGATATTCCTTCTCTGCCAACTACACTTCTGGCAAATTTGATTTCTTCATCAATATTTTCTACAATTTCCTGATAACTAGACCTATTATATTTTATATCTCCCAACAAATTTTCCATTATTCCCTTAGTAATAGGGCCAAATTCATGAGATTCTAACCAACGTAACGCTATTTCATGTAATTCTTCGCAATTATATGGAACATTACCCTCATCTATCCCATTTCTAATAACACTGTTCAATGCTTCCTTGTCACACTGATTAACTGCAAATATTAGTCTATCTAAAAATTTCTCTTTTATTTCTTTTTCACCCTCGCCAGAAAGTCTTCCTTCTTCTTTTTCTTTCTGCCAAAAAGGTGGCAGCTTTAACAAATTTAAAAGCCTTGTCATTTCTTTTTGCGAAAATTGATAAAGACCATTCTCATTTATACAAAAACAATCGTTAAAAATCTTATATCCTTTTTTTTTAATATTTATGTTATTGAATTGTAAAGGATAGAAATTTTTAGATCGTTCATATTTGAATTTCTTTTCTTCTGTAAGATTTAGGTCTGCATTAGTATAGATGACAAAATATTTTATATTTTCATCCTTTTCTAATTTTTCAATGAAAAGAGCGAAGCACTTATTCACAGAAAATGTATTCTTTTTCTCCTGCCGTTTAGAAGGAAATAACTGATAATAACCAATACTATTATTTGCATTGTGAGGCTTTATACAAGTAATGCTATCTTTATAATTGATAGTGACGTCAACAGATATGCCATAGTTTCTTTCCTCAAAATTGATGAGAAACATGTTTTTACGCAAGAACATATTGTGTAAGAAGGACATTAATAAATTGGATCCATATGTAATTTCAGATATATAACTTCCAAGTTTTCCATCTTTTTCTGAAGCTATTAAATCACGTAACACAATTTTTTGTAATGCTACATAACCGTCGTGAACTTTACTATTTTTTCCCATTTCACTTTTGATAATGCTGTTCAATTCTTCTCTATTAGGTTGATTAACTGCAAATACTAATTTATCCAAAAATGCTTCTTTTATTTCTTTCCGGGAATATTTCCTATCTTTTATTACTGTCTGCATAGCGGACGAAAATTCTAATCGCTTTAAAAGTTCATCTCTTATTATTTTATCTCGCGCAAATTGATAAAAACCACGCCCTTGTAGATTATCATTTGTAAAGAAAAAGTCTCTTAATATGATATCACGTTCTTCCATGCTATCAAATTTAAACGGATAAAAGTTTTTAAATCGTCCCCTTTTTAATCTGTTTCCTTTCGCAAGATTCAAGCTTGAATTAGTATAGATAACAAGGTATTCTATATCATTTGATAAATCATCTGTCTTAGAGATTAGATGTTTAACAAAACTATTAAGGTAATTATTCATGGAGAAACTTCGATTTTCTTTAGTAAATAATCTGGCATAACTAATATTATTATCTGTATAATATTTGTCTACATTTTCAATTTTTAGATGGATAGACTTCTTCTCGTAGCAAAGAACAATGTTACTAAACTTATCAATATCAGACTTTTCAAACGCTAACGATAATGAAGGATATTTATGTTTATATATGGACTTCCTTAGTAAGCAAAGAATCGACAAGTCTAATTGATACATAAGTCCAATCAATTGATGAGGAATACGTTGATAAGCATTACTCAATCCATCCCGTCTAGATCCATCTTGTAAATCATTAAGAAATTCCGAATCCTCATTGCTAGTATCATTTATATCAATGTGCCCACTTTTTGGTACCTTACTATCTTTGTCCACCATTTTTCCTTCAATTTCAGGACTTCCGCATAGAACATTTTTCAACTTTAGATTTCTTACTTCTGGACCGGAACCCATATTTCCAATGTCTTCTGCAGTAAATTCAATGTGTGGAATATATTCACAAAGTTTTCATATCCTTCTTTTACAGCATTACCCAAACATGAGCCTTTCTTCGACTGATTAACTTGTTGCGCATATTGCTTGCAACTTTCCCGTAAAGACTTTATACTGAATCCTCTACTACCTGTAATCAGATCCTCAAAACAAAAAGAAAAAAAGAAAAAAAGAAAAAAAGAAAAAAAGAAAAAAAGAAAAAGAAAACAATCTACTTTACCCGCAGCAGCTCCTATCTAAAGTCTTCAGGCAATTTCTTTCTTAATGTTTCCAAAGGTTGATTAAGCTTCTCTTGTTTCTGTTTATCCTTTACATTTTTTATCTAACTAAAAATGAAAATCGTTTCTTTAATAACAAATCATTTTAGAGCAGCAGCATCAGATGATAGATCTGGTAATCCATTTAATCCAAACATATCAAATCTACTATATTAACCAGCAGCAAAAATGATTAAAGATTATAATTAAAGGCATTATTTTATGTCGGATAATATCACTTTAATTAGTATATACTTTCATATATTTTATCATTAAATTAAGAATATGGTTACTTTTGTTTAAATCAAAACAACTACCGTGAGAACTGTTTCTAGATCAAGATTTAGAAAGGTTTTAACTATTTGTATTATTCTGCCTCCGTTGCTCTCTCTCTCTCCCTCTCTCTCTCTCTCTCTCTCTCTCTCTCTCTTTCGATGATTAGAGGAGCTTGCCAGAGACAAATATTATCTGAAGCAGAACTACATACTAAAGGAGACGATAAAGATTATTCCAACGGCGAGGGAGAAAGAGTACTGAGAAATTTCTTTGAAATTCTTTTTAATCTCTTTGAAGTAGATTTGGATCTGAAAGTCTACCAAATGCTCAAAGAGAAGAACGAAACGAACCTGATTGCTGTAACAATGAAGTTTTTGCATAATAAGCTTAAGAAATTAATCAAAAAGATTTCCAAATATGATGATTTGTGTTGGGACAAAAGGTTGGACAGAAGAGCAGGTTGCAAGACCGAGATTGCAGAATCTAAAGCCTACGTCAATGTTAGAAAAATAATATACGTTGCGCGGTTAGTGGAGTGAGAAAGGGGGATAGACGCATCGTTACGGTTTCTCTCTCTCTCTCTCTCTCTCTCTCTCTCTCTCTCTCTTCCGCTTGGTCCGCTATGAACGAAGCGCGGTTTTTAGGAGTGAGAGAGAGATGGAGGATAGATGCGTCGCAACGGTTACCGTCGCGCACGACGAATGCGTCGCATTTGTAACGAGTCTGGAGACGATTTCTAAGCGGTCTTCTTGTCTTATTGAATTTAATCATGTGGCGTTTTTTTATCGCGCTTGCATTTTTACATTATAGGAAATGTTTTGGAGTGTGAGAGCGAAAGAGAGAGGGTTAGATTAGAGAGGCTGCGCTTGCATTTTGACGACGTTGTGGAGAGTGAAGTGCGCGTGCGTGCCTGTTAATAAATAGATGAAGCATAACGCGGAGCAAATTAAATTGTTGTCGTACAGTGTAAAGGTGCGTGTTGCTATAGACATATATTTTGCAAAAAGTAAGTTTACGTTTAAGATGCCCGCAATAGATTTTATTGTCGATATGGACGGTTTCTTCGTAGCCAACAAATTTAATTGTAAAGAATTAGCCATCGTAAATGCTCATACCGCTGAATATGAATTATTTGAATTCGAATTGTACGTTCGCTACATGGATTTATCCAGAAGCGATCAAAAGTCTGCATGGCATGTCTCGAATTTCGTGCACGGGATTTCATTTAAAAATTTCCAGGGGAAAAAGAATTATCAACAAGAGGACATTGGCATTATTATAAAAAATTTCGTTCGAGACTACAAAGATCCCGTCGTCGCGTACAAAGGGGGGCATATTGAAAAGGATATTTTAAATAAAATAGGAGTTGGCAGTTTCAATTTGGAATATCTCGGCTGTCCGAAATTCAATTCATTGATCGCGGAGCCGATGTATCAAGAATACCACGTACCATGCAGGCTTCATTGCTGGACGCGAACTTCGAAAGAAAAGATTCAATATCATTGTTGTTTGAGCGAAGTTCGTGTATTTTAGATGTGGCTAATGAAATCGAAAGGTAACACATTTTTTTTCTTTTTTTTTAGTTAGAATTATTTTTTATTTCTATGGCGCCTTTTTGTAGAGAGAGAGAGAGAGAGAGAGAGAGAGAGAGAGAGAGAGAGAACGTAGGAACGTATGGATTATCGGTGCGAAGAGGACAGGCTTAGCAGCTTTGAAAATTGGCCGATCCCGTTTATTAAGCCGGAGGAGCTCGCGATCGCTGGATTTTATTATCTGAGGGAGGATGATTTCGTGGAATGCTTCGCGTGCGGCATAGGACTCTATTGGTGGGAAGCCGGGGACAAACCCATGTTGGAGCATCGCTTTTGGTCCAGGAATTGTCCGTACGATCCTCGAACAACGTTATGTATATGTTTAGCGCGCAATATCCGTTTTGTCCATCAACGATGACGACGACAACGAGGGTGGTGGCGTCAACGATGAATAAAAAAAATGTAATACGAAGTTTAAAATATTTTTTAATTTGTAAATTTGCTGTGTAAAAGCATATGCATCAATCGAAAATAGGGATACATTTCCGAGTTCAGAAAAAGTCGAATATTGGATAATAAGCACGAATCGAATTGGGTAGGGTTTATCTTTAAATCGTTTTTCCTTTCGGTTTGTAACGCGATTGTCACGTACCGCGGTTTTTTCATTTGCGGAGCTGTTTTTATCGCCCACGTGTGCTTCGTGGTTGTTTGCAGCATCGGATACTTGTACAGTTACCACGAACGGAAACTCATGCTGATCGTTCTTTCGCTCTCAAGAATACGCAGCATCGGCAACTTGTGTATTTCATCCAAAGCGACGTGCGACATTCTCCATTGAATTTGATACAAATCCAGGACAGGTTTCGCATTGTCGGACCAGCTTCGTAAAGCGTTAGCGTCGTTGCGCGCGCGAATCAAAATCAATCCGTGCCGAGCATTTATTACAACGCGTTTGTAATCTTCGCAGAAGTCTAGCAATGTGTTCATATGCACGCAAAAGTTGAAATGTAGCAAATTCGTAAGCGTTACGGTGAGAGTTTCCCTCCGTTGATCATCGTTTCTGTATATCCAGCCCGCGTTGGACAGCGTGTGACAGCCTACACGCCCCGTTACACCATCATAACAACATCCGGTTAAGGTCCAGCCGACTACGATCCACGTGGAGCGAGATAAGAGCCTGCTCCACGTGGAGCGAGATAAGAGCCTGTATAAAATCACCGCACATCAAAGACAGACCATTGAGTTGGAATCAGGGTTTTGACCCATACACATCAAATTGCTGTCCGTCGTTACTATTAAAATTTGTATTGTGTTCATTTATTGTATTGTACATTCAGGCGTAACCCGCTTGAATGAAATAAAGTTTTTTATATATCTAAGTGTGAAAATTTACATCACAAGCGCGTTGCTCTTCGTAATGTTCAGACTGATGTAATTCTTCAAGATCGTCGTTGTACCGGGATTTCTGGACCGATCGATTTCCACTCCGTTCAGTTCATAACGTATCTCGTCGAACATAAACGCTACCGCATTGTTCTCTAGAGCCACCGTGTCGTTGGTCGATCCTCCTGGTAGGCTGAGTCTTCCCTCCACGTATAGGAAGCTTTTACACGGAAGAGTGTACAAGTCTTGATGTTGAATGGGTATTCTTATCTCATCACTGTTTCCAAACGTTGTGTTGGCGTACGTATTGTCGATCGTAGTTATTCGATTGTCGAAGATTGGTGCCTCAGAGATGTTCAGAATGTCGTCGGACATGGCGGTGAAGCGAGTTCGATTACTTGGTAACGATGAATCCCAAAGATCGCAAATATTCCACGTTTCGGTTAGTTTCCTCGTCTTCTTCTTCTCCTTATTGTCGAAATGGCGCGCCGTTTTTTATGTTCGACGTATTCGATATCCTATTATTATTATTATGAATTAACATAACGGCTATGTCAAGGTTATGAGACGATTCGACGAACGTGCAGCCGAACCGTGATTTCTTCGTTTCGAAAATCAATCAAACGTGCAGACTGGTCCACGATGCGAATCGTTAAATCTTCCATTGATCGTGTAACGATCAGGAGGTAAATGACTCGTGCCGGTGTTTCCGATATTTTATACTCCGGCGACATGTTAGGCGTGAATTCGTGTATCGTGTGAATCAGTTTCCCGTTATCGTACGAACCGGTGGTTACGTTGCATTCTATTCGAATAATATTCGTGTTAATGATATTCACGGAAGTGTGCGATACAAGCCACGTGTTCGGTGATAGAATGCGATTCCTAGAAAATCCTAGGATTGGACCCACGGTGTCGGGTTTCGTAAAATCTATCTTATATGCGCTTTTAATTTCGCTTTTCATAGTATTGTTGATCGCTCGTAGAATCAGCGGATATTCTACATCGTTGTTATCTTTGGCTGGAGAAGGATACCGCGCGTTTATCTCACGCCTCAAGTAAGCGTTGATCGCCCCCAGTTCGTACGAGCCGTCCGGGATGTTTATCTCCTCACCCTCGTCGCCGAAATAGAATTTATTGTCTCCGATTGTCGAAAAAGAAACTTTAGCCTCGGACAAAAATTAATTTATAGTTTACTTAGGACTGAGATTCGAAAATATCAGATTACGTTTCCGCCGGTTCCGTCAACACGCACCGACGGTGATGTAAACTGTATATCAAAGATACCGCTATACAGGGTGTTCGACGATTATTTTAACTGCCAAAAATGAAGGGTAGCTGAGGTCATTTGAAGTAACTTTTTCCTTTGCGAAAATGCAATCTGGGGCTTTGTTTACGAGTTATTAACGAAAAACACTGGCCAATGAGAGGTGACGGTGCGAGGGAGAGGGTCCGCGAGAGAGTCCGCAGCACGAGGCTTTAACAGAAGGTCGGGACGGACTCGAGCCGCGTTCGAAGTATTGAACAAGTCACAAGGCGAGAACTTACCGGATTTTTTTACTACATAACAGTGATATTTTTAAGAAAAACGCTGTTCACCTTTACTTTAGAACGTCTGAAGAATATTTACTAATTTTTCGGACCCGAAATAATATGAAGTTTAACCGTGGCAGCCGTTTTAATTTTCTGATGTGCATGACACCTCGTGTGTACCACGCAACTGGCTCTGCAAAAGAAATTACTGAGTATAAAATTGCAAAGTGATACCCCATTGATGAGACACTTCACGACATTTGATGGCCTAATCACTGAATTGAAAGCAGCTGGAGGAAAATTAGAAGAGATAGATGTAATTTCTCATTTGTTATTAACACTTCCATCATCTTATGATGGAATGATAACAGCTATTGAAACTTTAGCTGAAGACAACTTAAGTATTGCATTCGTAAAAACCAGGCTATTGGATCATGAGGTGAAATTGTTAAATGAGAATGCCGATTCAAGTATAAAGATTCTCCAGGCAATTAAACAAAATAATAATAAAAGGAGATTCACTAATCAAGACTTTCCTATAAAAACAAAAAAACATGGAGATTTTTAAATACAAAATAAAACGTCTACGAACATGAAGACAAAAGCAACACATGTGACAAAATGTTACCAGTGTGGAAGAAAAGGACATATAAAGAAGGATTGTTACTACCACAAGAGAACCATGGACTATAAAAATGGCGAAAACAGGAGAACATTACAAACAGTGCAGTGTGTGCAGCAAAATACAAATGCTGCAAATACAGATGGATTTGCATTCATGGCAGGATATGTGGAATGCACTGAAGATAGAAGAGAACGGGTTATGTCATTTTTATTGGATTCAGGAGCGTCCGACCATATTATCAATAGGGAGGACTTAGCAAAACGAGGAGCTGAAGACACCGATCAGGATATCAGTGACAAAATCTGGAGAATACATCATGGCAACAAAAAGGGACACACTAGACGTACTCAGTGACACAGGAGTCGCAGGAGAATTGAAGGACGTCCTATATTCGCCGGAAGTACCATATAACTTGCTCTCTGTATCAAAGATGCAAAGTTTGGGTAATACGATTGTATTTGATAAACAAGGTGTACAGATTTTTAAATCCGGTAAGGTGATCATCAGGGGTAAGTCCTCGAACAATCTTGTTACAATAGATTTTAAAATAAAGCATGAACAAGTAAACTCAGTCCAAATGTACAGTATTATCAAAGGTAATTTTGAACTATGGCATGAACGCTTGGGACATATTGAAAAAAGTAAATTCTTAGAGTTAAGAAATAAAGGAATGATTAGCGATGTCGAATTGGTAAATAAAATAATACCTAATAATAACTTATGCGAAGCTTGCGTTAATGGAAAACAAGCACGATTGCCGTTTAAAAAGGAAAAAGATAAAGATCATGTAAAAAGACCTTTGTTTATAGTACATTCGGACGTGTGCGGTCCAATCACTCCTTCCACAAATAAAATATTTAAGAATATTTGATTCTACAGTATATGTGCATGATAAAACTAGTAAAACCAATTGTAACGAAAAGTCATGGAAAGGAATACTAGCAGGCTATGAAACAAACGGGTATAGAGTGTGGGACGTGAAAAGGAAAAGTATTTCGTTGTCAGAGATACAATATTTGACGAAGTTAATTTCCTAAAGTCAAGGCCGGTAGCAAATGTTAAAGAGATTAGTTGTGAAAAATCTCAAAATAAAATTGAAATTTCTGACGTAATGTCAAACTCAATAAAGGAATTAAAGAAATCTGATAATGGCAAACCAGATAGTTTAAGTTCGGAAAATATCGGAAATAAAACTGATGTTTCTGACGTAAAGTCAAAATCAGTGGGTGATCCTAGTAAGTCTGTTGATGGAAAAACAGATAAACTAGAGAGTATAAATCCAAACAGAATCAATGAAAAATTCCATAATGATAATATTGAAATAACAGTAGATAGGTCTTCTTCTCAGAATAGTACAAATACAGATAGTACAAATAGCAGTAAAAGAATGTTATCAGAACCAAGAAGGAGTGATAGGATTAAAAGGAAACCGCACATTTCATATGATGAAGAGGACATGCCGATTGATTATGTGATGTGTGCACAATCGGAAGTTTGTGAAACTCCTGCATCATATCAGGAAACAAATAACAGAAACGATAGGGAACAATGGGAACAAGCTATTAGAGAAGAAATTAATTCTCTTATGGTGAATAAAACTTGGACATTAGTACCAAGTCCTAGCAATAAAAATATAATAAATTATAAATGGGTATTTACGATAAAAGATGATGAATTTGTAAACCCATTAAGATATAAAGCTCGGCTGGTTGCAAAAGCGTTTAGCCAAAAGTATTTAGTAGATTATAATGAAACCTTTGCTCCGATTGCAAGGATTTCAAGTTTCAGATTTATAATTGCTTATGCTAATCAATTTAATTTATTAATCCATCATATGGATGTAGAAACCGCATTTTTAAACGGTATATTAAAGGAGGAAATTTATATGAGAGTACCTGAGGGAATTGAAAACAAACAGAATCAAGTTTGTAAATTAAATAAAGCTTTGTATGGATTAAAACAAGCAGCAAGATGCTGGTTTGAAGAATTCGAAAAGGCTCTTAAAAAGATTTTCAGAATTCCCCAGTTGACCGTTGTACTTATATTTTAGATAAAGGAGATATTTCTAAAAATATCTATGTAGTTTTGTATGTCGATCATTTGGTAGTTGCGACAGCTAATATCGTAACGATGAATAATTTCAAAGACTACTTAATGAACAGGTAATGAACAGTTTCATTAGAATTGAAAGGACTGGAGAAAATATAACTCTAGACCAAAGTACTTATATTAGAAAAGTATTGAAGAAATTTAATATGGATAATTGTAAACCCATAAATACTCCACTTGAAAGTAAGCTTAATTATGAAGCCCTGAATTCAGACGAACAATATGAGGCACCTTGTCGAAATGTTATTGATTGTTTGATGTATATTGTAACATACGAGGAATCTTCCCACGTATTTTTTATATTCCTTCCTGAAGGCATACGCCAGGCTGGCGGCAGCCAGTCGGGGGTGGATTTGTATATCGTGAGTCGAGTGCCTCCGAGGGGGTACGACGACGAACGTTCTGGAACCGGACCACGTAGCAACACCGCCACTACCATTTTTCCCATAAAATTTTAGTATATAAAGGGCTCTAACGCGACCGGGAAGCGGGCTAGTTTCGTGACATTCGTTGAGACGGAAACATTAGCAAGATCGAGTTAAATTCTCTTTCAACCAAATCTCAGAGGTAACAGCCTAGAATCGAAAGCCCCCGCCGGCTCAGTGCGAAAAACTGAGAGCGCGTTTAGAGTCCACAAACACACACTCACACTTGTTAAACCCAGCGCGCAATAAATTAGTTTCTACCAGTTTTTTGGTTTCCACTTCAATTATTACCATCTCCTGCTTCGAACCAGTAATAGGTAAGAACCCACCAAGGTATACCTCAGCTGCTCGAGGTATATCCTTATTTCTTTTTAACAAAGTTACGAGGCACCCTAACACCAATTCCTCCAACCACCTTATCCAAACCCCTTTGAAGATAGCCACCCGTGTCGAAATAAACATTGGCTGGTCTACGCACCTCATCCTAACCTAAAAGGTAGCCACCCGTGTCGAAATAAACATCGGCTGGTCTACGCACCTCATCCAAAAAGATTCCAATTGCATGCAACCTCCGGCCACCCAAACTGCCTGGCCCTCGGCACGTAACAATATTATGATCTGTACGCGACCTGATCTATGTGTAGCTGTGAGCATTTTGAGCAGATACACAAATAAAAGAAATAAGGAATTATGGATTTGTCTTAAAAGAGTTTTAAGATATTTGAAAGGCACGACAGATATCAAACTAACGTACACAAGAGGTACACATGATAACATCTTGATAGACAGCAGGGTATGCTGATTCAGATTGGGATGGAAACGATATGTACGATAGAAAAAGCACAACAGGTTATATATTTAAATTGCTCGAAAAATATACAATTAGTTGGAATACGAAAAAGCAATCATCAGTCGCGGCCTCTTCGACTGAGGCTGAATACATGGCTTTATTTGAAGCAGTTAAAGAAGCATTATGGTTAAAATCTTTAGCAACAGTATCAAAGTAAATATATCAGAATCCATTGTAATCTATGAAGACAATAATGGTGGTATTAGTATTGCAAACAACCCAACTCTAGTCACAAAAGATCAAAACATATCGATATTAAATATCACTTTTCCAGAGAGCAGGTAGAGAATAAAGTGGTAATATTAAAATATATTCCAACAGGTCATCAATTGGCAGATATGCTAACCAAGCCTTCCAGGACAGAAGTTCATCCAAATGAAAATTGGAATAGGCGTACAATAATAGAATTTTTTTCTCATTTTTCAATTATTATAAGAAGTAAATGGTCTGGTCAGGTTTTTCTGGGTTTCCCCTGACCCTTAGCAACAAATGTTGGACCTGTGGCGGCTACCTCCAGACCCGCCAGCAGAGGGCTCCTCTTCCCGCTAGTAGCCGATCCGTTCCGATCCCTATATATACACCGAGACTTCGTCCTACCCTTACGTCTAAGGCAAGGGCCCGCTAGGATAGCCTTACCGATGAGTCCTCTAGCGGGCCCCGGACGGAACGTCTCCCCACTCCTTACCATTTCCACGACACACGAACCGCCGCCAAAGACCATATTGTATTTCCCAAAAGAGAGAACATATTTAGTTGATAAATATACATATTTTTATTGGTTGCATGTTAAACTTGTATTTTTCTTTTGTTTAATTTTTGAGGGGGCGTATTGAAAAAAAACTTTAGCCTCGGACAAAAATTAATCTATAGTTTACTTAGGACTGAGATTCGAAAATATCAGATTACGTTTCCGCCGGTTCCGTCAGCGCGCACCGACGGTGATGTAAACTGTACATCAAAGATATCGCCATATACCATCGCCGGTGTTGTAAGAACACATCGTGCTCTGACCGTTAGTGATCTCAATACCGCGTATACAAAGTTTTGGTCGCTCAGTCAATTCGTACATATACCTTCTCTCAAATAAAAGTAAAAATAAAGCTTTTTAAGAAAAAGAATTAATATCATATTTATTTGAGAAATAATCCAAGCCTTAATCCCAATACCGATATTTGAACTGATGTTTGGTATCGTGTAATAAGTTTGCAAATCGAGCAGGCCCAGTTCGTAATCGGCATTGTTGAGATCTATAGGCGGGAAGTACTTGGACGATAACACGCTACTTCTTCCCGATAACGTGAACGTGTCTGACATTCTTGCGACGGACTATATTAGAGTTCCTCGCAGAAATTTCACACACAATTGTCCGCACACGCTTTCGTTGTATCTTTGATAAATCTTGTGATTGTACGTGATGGACGGAAATAATGAATCAATTCGATCGGTGGTCGAAGATCTCCGAAACTATCGAAGTAACTGACACGCGAATCATGCTTTATATACGCCACCCAGTGCGTTCCTGAACCATGACCGCTATCCAGATTCACTATTCCTCGTTCGTTTACCCATATTTGTTTCGGCAATTCATCGCGCATGAAAACTCCGCGAAAATGCGATAATCTTTTACAGGCGATTTTCAATTCAACGTCCGTCGTCGAGTTATCTTTTTCCTTTCTTTTGACGTTTTTTTTCTTCTTCATTCCTTTTCCACGTTTGTACGGCGCGAGATACACTCCGCGAGCCTCCATAGCGCGATTGTGTCGTCGCGCTTCCTCCAATTGTTTCTTCGCAGCATTCGCATTGTTTTGATCACCCCAGCGCAGCGCCATCTGTCAACGCTTCCGAAGCTCCCAAAGCGGGTAATAACAGCGGTAGAAAACCGCCTCGTTTGATGATAGGTAGAATTCATTCGATACTGTTTCTACCTTCTTTCTTTTTCCTTTGACCGTTCGTCGGTCTTCCACCTTCTTCTTCTTCTTCTTCAAACCCATACCTAATCTTATCAGAGCTGTTTTTACCAGTCTGTAACGGTATACAGAGCTGTTGTTACCAGTGTGTAACGGTATACAGAGCTGTTTTTACCAGTCTGTAAATGGTATATGGAGCTGTTATGTCAAGGTTTGTTTTATTTTTCTGTTGATTATGAAAAAAGAAAAAATGTACGTACGTCAGTTTACATGGAGATGCGCTCTATCATTGGAATGCGGGGAGACTGATATCTACAGTTTCGTACGACAGTCCTTGAATGTCCGGGTTCCGACCTGCCGCACGTTCGACGATCACGATGTGATAATTCGGAAACACGGATCATTGCTACCGAGTAGTATACGGTGCGTGATAAGCGGCCCGTGAGGATGTGGTAAAACGAACGTTATGATTAGTCTGTTGGAGAGTCCGAATTGGCTGCGATTCGCAAACGTGTCCGTGTATTCGAAATCGCTGCGTCAACCAAAGTATCAATACTTGAGCAACTTGCTCTCGTCCGTGGGGGAAGTAGGTTATTGGCGTGCGGGGCAGTCGTGAGCGGCGCGGCAGTTGCAGCAAGAACGCTCGTCGAATACTGTAAATATCTGAACAATAATAAAAAAATGGTCCTTTCTACATCCGAAGCCTCCCAGCTTAGACTTTCTGGATCGATATATCCAACTCTCGAACTGCTTACTCGAATATAGGCACGTCCATCTTGCTTGAAACGAACAGTTGTCACGAAGATATTCTGCCGCGCGCTAGGTTACTTGACCAGGGGAAGGTGGCGTGCGGGGCAGTCGTGAGCGGCGCGGCAGTTGCAGCCAGAACGCTCGTCGAGTAATCGGGTAGGTGATGTAGGAATTTTAATATATAATAATATATATTAAAATAATAATAGATTTTTTTATAATAATAATAATTTAATAAGACATGTATTTATAATTTTTATAGAATGATTCATTATACTATAATAAACTAAGAATAATAAAAACGTAAGGATGAATAATTATAGGAAATCAGAAAAAAAGTTTGATTTTGTCGGACAGTGCTAGTGGGATAGGATGTGATATGTAGATAATGCGAAGTAAACAAATAATTTAAATGTAGTTCGTTTATTTAAAAAACTGATGGTGATGGAGCAATTCGTAAATAAAATGAACAACAGAAATAATAAAAACGATCCTTTTATTAATTAATAAAAATTCAAAACGTATTTACAACTCCCCCCTCCTCCCCCTCCTCGTCCTCCTCTTCCTCCTCTTCCTCCTTTTCCTTTCCGTTCTTTGCCCCTTTTTTGAGGGCCATAAATAGTTGTTTTGAACAGTTTTTTGAGCTCTCTCTGCAACGTATAAGTATATATTATTATTATAATTTGTTACTATACATATTACTATATTATATTATATATAAAAGTATTTTTCATTTACTTACATTGGCCGCCACCAGGTTTGCCAGGTTAGGCCTGGCTACCCCTCTGGTCAATTGGCCCAATATGTTCCTCCACTGGGACTGTAACATAACAGCAGAATTAGAAATATATATATTATAAATATACATTCTGTTGTGCACACTTATATTGCATATACTTACAGCCCTCCCGGACTCGTACGCGGCAGCGATTTCTCGCTGCCGCGCTAGTATTGAGTCCAGCGACTCGTTCGCGGCGGAGGTGTCCGTCGCTGCTGAGGTCGCCGTTGATGCTGCGGCGGTGTTCGCCGCTGCTGAGGTCGCCGTTGATGCTGCGGCGGTGTTCGCCGCTGCTGATCCGGCGGATGCGTTTTCTTCTTCTAGCTGCATTTCCTGCAATGATTATATACGGAGTACCCAGAGACATTGTAGAAGAAGATATAATAGCGGCGATAACTCAGCAAAATTTAAGCAATTTAAAAAACCCTAAGGCCAAAGATGATTTGAAACTTCTTTTCAAAACAGGAAATAAAAATAGAGATACAATTAATTGGGTGGTTGAAGTCTCCCCAGAAATCCGAGATATTTTCAAAAAAGAAGGGCGTGTCTTTATGGAATGGCACTCTTGCTTTGTACAGGACTTTACTATGGTCAGCAGATGTTATAAATGTCAGAGCTTTGGGCATGTTTCAAAGTACTGCAGAGCCCAAACGGACACATGTGGTCACTGTGCAAAGGAGGGCCATACATACAAGGAGTGTAATTTTAAATCTCAGGACCCAGCCTGTGCAAACTGCAAGAGATTTGGTAAGCAACATAACCATTCTTCACGTTCCAAAGAATGCCCGGCCTTTCTGTACGCAAGTAAAGTACATATTTCAAAAATAGATTATGGTGAACAAGTCTAAAAAGAATAGAATCCAGCACTGCAAATCCCCTATCTATATAGCACAGTTAAATGCTCAGAACTCAAGGACGGTCCTAGACGATTTGAGGAAACGCGCGCACGAAAACAGTATAGACATTATTGCAATCCAAGAACCTTACAATATGAATAATAAAGTTATAGGACTTGGTTTAGCGACCAGAATAGTTTCTGATAACAAAATTTTTACACAGAAAATTTTATCAAAAAACATCAAATCTGCAATAGCCATTCTTAATCCAAATTTTACCATTCTAAAACTCGAAAACTTTTGCAACACGCATTGCACATGCATTGAAGTCACAACTACCTCCTATCGATTCTATCTGATAAACATGTACTTACAATATTGTGATAGAATTGAACCTTACCTGAACCATTTAGACAAGATAATCAGTTGCCTCAGAGGAGAACATATTATCATTCTTATGGATGCAAATGCAAAATCACCTCTTTGGCATAGTGACGCGTTGGATGAGAGAGGAGAAGCTCTAGAACTCCTCATTGCTCAGAACAGCCTTTTCATTATAAATACCCCCTCAAATGAATACACCTTTAACAACACGCATGGGCGTTCAAATATTGATGTAACGCTAGCTTCCGGTTCGTGTTACAACGCAATCTCCAAATGGAAAATAATTCCTGACTTCACAACGAGTGATCACAACACCATCACCTTCCTAGTAAATCCTCCGGAGGACACCTTTACCACGCAATATGGCCCCAGTCGATATAACCTCAAGAGAGCGGACTGGTCCTACTTTGAGGAAGAATTGACTACCTCTGTGACTACCCTCTGCGAGCAGCAAGACTCAGTACAGACTGCAGAGCATCTCTGCTGGGAAATAGAACAGGTCATTACTAAGGCATCTGACGCTTCCATTCCCAGGAAAACACGTTTTCAAAAGTCTGTTCCATGGTGGAACAGAAATCTCACTGCACTTCGCAAAGAAATCCGAACCGCTCACCGCAAATACCTACACACTGGAGACCCAATCCTTCGTAACCTCCGTAAATCAGATTATAGGCAACTTAGAAATAAGTACAAGTCTCTAATCAGGAAATCTAAATTAGACAGCTGGACAAAATTTTTAAACGACAAAGGAAATGCCGACCCCTGGGGCCTTCCATACAAGATCCAGGCGGGAAAATTAAAAATAGAACAAGTCTGTAGCAACGTTAAAATAGACGGCACACATACAACTACCTGGGAAGAAACATATAGCGCACTATTAAATGCACTGATACCTGACGACTGCACTGATAAAGAAACACCCTGGCAAAAAACTCTGCGCACATCCGTGGCTGATCCTCCATCCACAGATGACGCTCCACCTTTTAGCACAGATGAAGTCAAAGCGGCCATAGTTTCCCTTAAAAATAGAAAAGCCCCTGGTTATGATCTTTTGGAAGCTGAGATTATTAAAAATGCTTGGCATCTACTTGGCCCAAGTATCACTAACCTATTAAACTTGTGTTTGAGGACTGGCTCCTTCCCTCGTAGATGGAAGAGAGGGATTATCCGCGTTCTTATCAAGGGACAGGACAAAGACAGGACTGAACTTCGATCATACAGACCAATTTGTCTCCTTCCTGTAATGAGTAAAGTAGCCGAAAAACTCATACTTAAGAGGATTTGTGATCTTATTACCAACCACCCACTCTCAGCTGTATCTCAATTTGGATTTAGGAAGGGACGCTCTACAGAGGATGCAATAGTTATGTTCAGAGACAAGATAAAGCAAACTACTGAAAAATACTCTATAGCACTGTTCTTTGACATAACAGGTGCGTTTGATAATGTTTGGTGGCCATCAATTTTATCAAACCTTAAGATACGAAATTGTCCACAGAACCTCTATAAACTCATACAAAGTTATTTAAGCGAAAGGACCATTGAAATCTCAGGAGCCAAAATAACAATTAAAAAGCAGGTAAACAGAGACTGCCCGCAGGGGTCAGTTCTTGGCCCCTATTTCTGGAACCTGGTTTTTGATGACGCCATAAACTCTTTAAATAGTAACAATTTCTGTACAATTGCTTATGCAGATGATCTCGCAGTAATTATTCAGGGAAATACTAGAAGGCAAATTGAAATCCAAGCAAATTGTGTAACTGATATTTTATCCAAGTGGTGTGACCGTTACAAATTGAAACTCTCCACAGCAAAATCGGAGATGCTGCTGGTTAAAGGCTTCTTTGACATAAAAAGACCTCCCGTAGTTAAGATAAACGGTCATTCAATAAGGATGACAAAAGTTGCAAAGTATTTGGGAATCAGTTTCGGCACTAGACTTAATATCACGCCACATGTCAACTACATTGCAGATAAAGCTAAAATACTCTTTAACAAGTTAACAGTAATAGCCAAGGCAAACTGGGGACTAAATCAAAAAAGTATGAACACTATATACAAAGGAACCTTCATCCCCATCATTACATATGCTGCCACAGGATGGGTTGATAAGTTAAATACGCATCACATCAGACGCCTCTTCCAATCTCAGAGACATGCTCTTCTGAGAGTCTCTAAGGCCTATCGTACTATTTCCTCAGATGCTCTAAATATCATTAATGCTGCCATCCCAGTTGACCTTCTCTTGGAAAGACATAAATGTTACTATCTGCTCCGAACAAATAAGGAATTCTCAATAGGAGAGCTGCACATTATCCCCCCAACAGAACTGCCAGATAAAAAATATATTTCTAAAATTAAACAATTAATCGGGACACAGGTATTACATCTCTGGCAAGCACGATGGGAAGCATCCGCCAATGGAAGAACCACTTTCCGTTTCATAGACAACATTTCTGACAGAATCTCATCTTCATGGATATCTCCAAACTATTATTCTACTCAACTAATCTCTGGACATGGCATCATTGGAAACACAATGAAAAAACATAAAATTACTAAAGATGATATATGTGAATGTGGACAAAGGGACTCTGTAGACCACATAATTTTCGAATGCAGTAAACTACATCATCACCGGACTACTCTCATTAGCACCTTGACGGAAAAGCAGATAGCCTGGCCATGCCAATTGAAATGTCTCCTGTCTCAGGATGCGTTTGAAGGTTTCAGAATTTTTGCAATAGCTGTTATGAAACACCGAGAAACAATAGATAGGAGAAGGCAGGATGCATTGTTAAGACCCAGACTTGGGAGACCACCTGGAAGAGCGCTCCCAATACAACTCAGGGGACTCAGTACACGCTCCCGCACAAGGGTGTGACTTCTTCTTTCCATGTGCATCCACCCCACCCCCCTCAAACCTCCAAACCTCCTTTCCTTCCCCCTCCCCTCCTCATCCCTTCCTTTTCTTTCCCTCCCTCCTACCCTTCCTCAAAACCCATCTGTGACGACGCGGGTTGCAGTAACCCCTTGGGTAACTGTAATTGTCCAGGTGAGTGGTGACTTATGTCACCAAACTCTCGTTTCTACGAGCCCGCAAGGGACCGAGCTTTTGCTGGCGACCTCGCCTCCACGTGGCCCCCGCTGTCAACGCGGCGTGCGGGATTCTACCTCACCTGAGGGGGATCGCGGACGCCGCGGCTAAGTGGGTTGCTTCCCTCACGGGACGGTCCTCCCTCTGAATGATCCTTCACGGGTGACAGGGGGGTTTTTCCAAGTCCTCTCTCCCCTCGCAGCTGTTTCTGCACCGACCATCGGTACCTGACATGGGCGTAAGCCTCGTTCAGGAGAGCCTGCCTTTAATTAGGCCTTTGGGCTGTAGAACACTCGTTGCATTTCCTGCATTTTTTGTTCGACTTCTCGTTCCATATTTCTGCAAAAAAAATAATATTATTAAAATAAATTGCTACACGATTACTAGAACAAATTTCCACAATACTAAATTTTATCGCGTTATAAATTCGAAATAAAATCAATTGAATCGTTTGCATACCAGATGGTTCTAAAAAAACAGGATCGAAAAACGCCAAAGAGCGCGATCGCGCTCCATCGATTACATAACTAATATTTTAACTTATATTTAACGAAAAATATACTACATGTATATGCCCTGGCTTTTCTCAACCCAAAATCTGAAGAGCGCGAAAGTGGCTCGTGGTACGCAAACGTTTCAAAACTTTGAAATTCTAGTGCCAGATACATAGTTTATATATTAGTATGTACTTACTTGCAATTTCTTCGTGGTTTCTTACTCCTCCAAGAGTTCAGCGTTGAATGAAACTGCGACCCTTCGCAGCTCGAAGTTAGGCCCAGTGTCGGTCTCGGAGCCGTGTTTGTGGTGGGGGGATTTTCAAAATGGGACTACATGATGCGCCAATGGTTCAAATAGTATGATTGGTTGTCTGCCAATGGTTCAAATAGTATCATTGGTTGTCTGTCAATGGTTCAAATAATATCATTGGTTGTCTGCCAATGGTTGAAATAGTATCATTGATTGTCTGCCAATGGTTCAAAAAATATCATTGGTTGTCTGCCAATGGCAATGTCCAATGGTAGCATCGCAAGCATACCCTGGTCCAAATCATGATCCCACACAACGGTTGCTTTCCCTATTTCGAATTTCCCGCTACCGCTGTTTGCAGTTCGAAAATGATTTGTTTACACTTTCGTAGGCGATAAAGCTACATGTATTAGTAGTATCGTAACGTGACTCGCATTCAGCTGTTCTCTGCGTTTTTACGTCGCGTTCAGTCGTGATTTGTTCTCCAAGTGATACGGTCTAGGAGTGCAAAGCGCGCGATGTTTATTTCTTATAATTTTAGATTTTTTCTATTTCATTCTATTTCATTCTACTTAATTCTATTTTATTTTATTCAATTCTATTCTTTTTGATTCTACTTTTATATTCTACTCTATTTGGCATTATTCTACTACATTTCATTGTAAACAATAGAAACAGATAAATTTAACAATTTCAAAAGTGTAGCGAAACGATGCCAAAGGTTGTGAATTCAATGAATTGGGAGGATGTGGTTTCTTCCCAATTGTTTAGACGTATGAAGGGGGATGCATCGAAAAAACTGACCTTGACCACACCAAGATACAGCAAAAGAAAAATTATGAAGGAGAGGTAAGTGAGCATTTTGTTTCGTTACTATGATTTCGGTAATATGTTTCGATATAATTTAAATGGTAAGAGCAAAAGTTCTCATTACTGCTGGAAATACATTTTTTCGCTTTCTCGCTTTTGTACTTCCATTTCTCGGATTTTTATGATATTGACATATGCTGTAGTCCATATTCAATCATTAGAATGAAGTTGCAAAACAAAATCGACGGGTCGAAGTAGCTGATTAGTGTCATTTATACGTCATTTATATTTCACGTAAATTTCTGTATCATCGAAAACACTGACATCGAGATATCCCTTCCTTTTTTTGGGATCTTCGTCACGTACAAATGCTTTCCCGGTTGTATGGACGGATGTTCGTATTGTTTGACGAACAGATGGGGTCGAAAGGAAATTTTAGGATTATTGTCGTAAAGAAAGCCGATTGCCTTCGTGTGTCCCTAAAGAAAGAAATTAGAAGGCCGAGGATCTGGAACTCGGCCGCGTACGGCACGCAGATGGGAAGGTTACAATTTCCGCGTCCGACAATTCATTCCCTCCCACGGTGAGGGCCCACTGCAGATATTATTTCAATACGTATTCTGCATTTGTTTGCAACAAACGTTTTCTCTTCAATCTTCTGCAAAGAGCGTAGCCGATTCAAGATGGTCAAAATTGTCCTTACAGGTTTTTCAAATGAGTACTATACCGTTCGATCTAAATAAATTGATATTATTAATTAAATAATGTGAGCCAGAGTCACTGTGCCGTTGCAACCATTTCGAATCATAACCTGCAGTAAGCCGTTCAATCTTTCCATTTTAATTGAACACTTGCAAATGATAACGATGACAATACAAGTAGCAACGATTTGTTGCATAGCAATACGGCCCACCGGTCATCAAAAACCTAGCTGCGCAAAATTTCAACCCGGTTGCAAGCTGTGGTTATCTCTGACTATCACGAAGTAAAATAATACAAAATTTATTGTATACGTATCTATTATTTAAAAAATATAATATTATATATTAGAGTTTAGACTTATTTAAGATGAATTTTATGTTGATTACTAATGTGGGATTAATTTATAATAGAGTTGAATTTAATTTTTATTTTGATTTCGGTTCGAGAGATATGAAATTATCTAATTGAATAATTGAATTTGATTTCTAATATACAGTTACGGGGTAATTTTCGTAGAAATAAATAATTGAGTTATAGCTAATTAGTACTATGATTGTAATAATATCATTTATTTTATTTGGGTTCATTTGATTGAATTATATTGAACTGTTAATTATGTATTAATTTGCTTTGTTGGAGTGAGAATATATATATTATTTTAATTGCGGCTAAAAAATTGGCTATAGAATATTTTTCATACATACAATTTATGAAGTCATCTAAAAATTTAAATAGTTTTCATACGAGTGAAAAGTAGAGATTAATTTTTAATATTACATGAAAGTTTGAATAAGAAATTTAAATTAAATAATGGTAAATTTAGTGCGCCAGCACCAACGGTTAAACTGCTGTTATTCGTTAATTTTAAGAATTTTTAGGGGCTTCAGTTATCTCGATAATAAATTTTAATAATTATCTAGGTTGAATAAATTTATGTGAACCGTACAAATTGCCCGCCACTTTCATTATAAATGGAATAAATCGTAACGTTGTAAAAGTATGGGAAAATGTTTTCATTAAAATTTTAGTTTAACAATAAGTGTTTCATTTACATTGAAAGGATTCTGAATGAGGAAAATTTTATTATTTGCACAAATTATAAATATTATTGATTTCTTAATTTAATATATTTGAAAAAAGGAATTACATGATTATAAGTTATAGTATTTATTTACGAATAAATTTAATGATTTTAAAATGTGTGTGCGTGTGTTGTAGAAGAAGAAAGTAATATTAGTATAAGTAAAAGTGATTTTTTCGTACTTTTTGTATCAGGGTTAATTAAAATAAAGTTAGTGTTTTTAATTATCTCGAAAGTAAAAGAGTTAATTTAATATTTCTGTTATGTATCATAATAATTATTAATACTGAATTGATGAGTTTATGTTGGAAGAAAATCCTAACTTTGGCATTGTTAGTTGTTACATTTTTTATTGGAATTTTTTTTTTCTTTTCTTTTTTACGGACATTATTATTTCATACTTTTAAATATATTTATTCATTTATCCTACATCAAATTGAATTGGTTAGTTTAGGGTATTCAATAATAAATGAAATAAATAATAGTTCATTGTCATATAAAGTATTAAAGTCGTGTAAAGAATTAAGTTTAGATTTATGATAATTGAAGATTTAAATTTTTATTAAAATAATCAGTAAAATTAAATGATTTGTATTTCATAACAATTTTATTACTTTGTTGTAATATAATTTAACTTAACGGGATAAATTTATTTTAAAACTAATTTAAAATTGGACTTTTAAAATTAGAATATTTAAATTTTCAGTAGTTTCAATCAATAAAATTAAATACTTTGTATTATGATAATTAGACCGCATTTCCAATATTTTCACGTGGCTCGCGGGTGGTCCGGTCTGCCGATAGGACCCACGGCGGACAGTCGCATGAATTGGGGAAAAACCGTAATTCGTTTTCTATGGCCATAAATCCGGTCGACGGGCTAACGATGCATACTGTCAATGTCGTACTAAGAGAAAGAAACAATTGTGCGTTTGTCGTAAATTATGTTGAGTGCGAGCGGCGATTGTGTCGCGCCTTCGACTGACGAAATACACACGACCAGGCACTCGAGGCCCCAATAGTGTTTGGTTTCCTGGATCGCAGACAAAATATATATATTGCCGGGTAAGTGGCCGAGGACTGTCGCGTGGTTTCCCACAGATCAGTTTGTTTTTCCTTTAGAGAATCGCGAGCCCCGGGGCACACCAGATAACTGTTATTCGTTGAATTTTTAGGGGCTGCAGTTATCTGGTCTGCCCCGAACGGAGAAGAGCAGAGCAGAGAAGAGCTGAGCAGAGCAGAGAAGAGCGGAGAAGAGCAGAGCAGAGAAGAGCTGAGCAGAGCAGAGCTGAGAAGAGCAGAGCTGAGAAGAGCAGAGAAGAGCAGAGCATAGCAGAGCAGAGCAGAGAAGAGCAGAGAAGAGAAGAGCAGAGCAGAGGAGTGCAGAGCAGAGAAGAGCAGAGCAGAGCAGAGGAGTGCAGAGCAGAGAAGAGCGGAGAAGAGCAGAACAGAGAAGAGCAGAGCAGAGCAGAGAAGAGCAGTGAAGAGCAGAGAAGAGCAGAGCAGAGAAGAGCAGAGGAGAGCAGAGCAGAGCAGTGGTGAGCTGAGCAGTGAAGAGCAGAGAAGAGCAGAGCGGAGGAGTGCAGAGAAGAGCAGAGAAGAGCAGAGCAGAGCAGAGAAGAGCAGAGCAGAGCATAGCAGAGGAGAGAAGAGCTGAGCAGAGCAGAGCAGAGGAGAGCAGAGCAGATCAGAGCAGAGCAGAGCAGAGAAGAACAGAACAGAGCAGAGAAGAGCAGAGCAGAGATGAGCAGAGAAGAGCGGAGAAGAGTAGAGCAGAGCAGAGAAGAGCATACCAGATCAGACCAGAGCAGACCAGAGAAGTGCAGGGCAGAGAAGAGCAGAGAAGAGCAGAGAAGAACTGAGAAGAGCGGAGAAGAGCAGAGGAGAGCAGAGAAGAACAGAGAAGAGCAAAGCAGAGCAGAGCGAGGAAGAGCAGAGCAGAGCGAATGAACAAATGAACAAATGAACAAATGAACAAATGAACAAATGAACAAATGAACAAATGAACAAATGAACAAATGAACAAATGAACAAATGAACAAATGAACAAAATCGGTAGTTAAGCAAGATTCTCGTATTTAAAAAATCTGATGATAGGTTGTTTCAGAAAATTGAGAAAACCGAAAAATCACTGGAGTAAAGTGTCATTTTCTGACATTAGATTTCGTTCTAAATGCTTCAACCCTATGTAAAAACGTTATTTAAGCAGGAATATCGTACTTTGAAGAAAATCTAATGATAGGTTTTTTCAGAAAATTGAAAAAACCGAAATTTGACAAGAGTAAAGTGACATTTTCTGACATTACATTTCGTTCTAAATATTTAATTCTAATGTAAAATTGTTAGATAAGCAAGATTCTCGTATTTAAAAAATCTAATGATAGGTTTTTTCAGAAAATTGAAAAAGCCGTAAAATCACAAGAGTAAAGTGCCATTTTCTGACATTAGATTTCGTTCTAAATGCTTAATCCCTATTTAGAAACGATATTTAAGCAAGAATATCGTACTTCGAAGAAAATCTAATGATTGGTTTTTACAGAAAGTTGAAAAAACCGAAAAACCATTAGAGTAAAGCGCCATTTTCTTACTTTAGATTTCGTTCTAAATACTTAATTCTAATGTAAAATCGTTAGTTAAGCAAGATTCTCGTATTTAAAAAAATCTAATGAGAGGTGTTTTCAGAAAATTGAAAAAACCGTAAAATCACAAGAGTAAAATGCCATTTTCTGACATTACATTTCGTTCTAGATACTTAATTCTAATGTAAAATCGTTAGTTAAGCAAGATTCTCGTATTTAAAAAATCTGATGATAGGTTTTTTCAGAAAATTGAAAAAACCGAAAAATCACAGGAGTAAAGTGCCATTTTCTGACATTAGATTTCGTTCTAAATGCATAATCCCTATGTAAAAACGTTATTTAAGCAAGAATATCGGACTTTGAAGAAAATCAAATGATAGATTCTTTCAGAAAATGGAAAAAACCTAAAAATCACAAGAGTAAAGTGCCATTTTCTGACATTAGATTTCGTTCTAAATGCTTCAACCCTATGTAAAAACGTTATTTAAGCAGGAATATCGTACTTTGAAGAAAATCTAATGATAGGTTTTTTCAGAAAATTGAAAAAACCGAAAATTAACAAGAGTAAAGTGACATTTCCTGACTTTAGATTTTGACCTAAATACTTAATTCTAATGTAAAATCGTTAGATAAGCAAGATTCTCGTATTTAAAAAATCTAATGATAGGTTTCTTCAGAAAATTGAAAAAACCGTAAAATCACAAGAGTAAAATGCCATTTTCTGACATTACATTTCGTTCTAGATACTTAATTCTAATGTAAAATCGTTAGTTAAGCAAGATTCTCGTATTTAAAAAATCTGATGATAGGTTTTTTCAGAAAATTGACAAAAACCGAAAAATCACAGGAGTAAAGTGCCATTTTCTGACATTAGATTTCGTTCTAAATGCATAATCCCTATGTAAAAACGTTATTTAGGCAAGAATATCGGACTTTGAAGAAAATCAAATGATAGATTCTTTCAGAAAATTGAAAAAACCGAAAAATCACAGGAGTAAAGTGCCATTTTCTGACATTAGATTTCGTTCTAAATGCATAATCCCTATGTAAAAACGTTATTTAAGCAAGAATATCGGACTTTGAAGAAAATCAAATGATAGATTCTTTCAGAAAATGGAAAAAACCTAAAAATCACAAGAGTAAAGTGCCATTTTCTGACATTAGATTTCGTTCTACATGCTTCAACCCTATGTAAAAACGTTATTTAAGCAGGAATATCGTACTTTGAAGAAAATCTAATGATAGGTTTTTTCAGAAAATTGAAAAAACCGAAAATTAACAAGAGTAAAGTGACATTTCCTGACTTTAGATTTTGTCCTAAATACTTAATTCTAATGTAAAATCGTTAGATAAGCAAGATTCTCGTATTTAAAAAATCTAATGATAGGTTTTTTCAGAAAATTGAAAAAGCCGTAAAATCACAAGAGTAAAGTGCCATTTTCTGACTTTCGATTTCGTTCTAAATACTTAATTCTAATGTAAAATCGGTAGTTAAGCAAGATTCTCGTATTTAAAAAATCTAATGATAGGTTTCTTCAGAAAATTGAAAAAACCGTAAAATCACAAGAGTAAAATGCCATTTTCTGACATTACATTTCGTTCTAGATACTTAATTCTAATGTAAAATCGTTAGTTAAGCAAGATTCTCGTATTTAAAAAACCTGATGATAGGTTTTTTCAGAAAATTGAAAAAACCGAAAAATCACAGGAGTAAAGTGCCATTTTCTGACATTAGATTTCGTTCTAAATGCATAATCCCTATGTAAAAACGTTATTTAGGCAAGAATATCGGACTTTGAAGAAAATCAAATGATAGATTCTTTCAGAAAATTGAAAAAACCGAAAAATCACAAGAGTAAAGTGCCATTTTCTGACATTAGATTTCGATCTAAATGCATAATCCCTACGTAAAAACGTTATCTAAGCAAGAATATCGTACTTTGAAGAAAATCTAATGACAGGTTTTTTCAGAAAATTGAAAAGGCCGTAAAATCATGAGAGTAAAGTGCCATTTTCTGACATTAGATTTCGTTCTAAATGCTTAATCCCTATGTAAAAGTGTTATTTAAGCAAGAATATCGTAGTTTGAGGTAAATCTAATTATACGTTTTTTGAGAAAATTGAAAAAACCGAAAAATCGCTAGAGTAAAGTGCCATTTTCTGACATTAGATTTCGTTCGAAATGCTTAATCCCTATGTAAAAACGTTATTGAAGCAAGAATATCGTATTTTGAAGTATATCTATAATGATAGGTTCTTTCAGAAAATTGAAAAAGCCGTAAAATCACGAGAGTAAAGTTCCATTTTGTGACATTAGATTTCGTTCTAAATGCTTAATCCCTATATAAAAACGTTATTTAAGCAAGATTATGGTATTTTGAAGAAAATCTAATGATAGGTTTTTTCAGAAAATTGAGAAAACCGAAAAATCACAAGAGTAAAGTGCCATTTTCTGACATTAAATTTCGTTCTAAATGCTTCATCCCTATGTAAAAACGTTATGTAAGCAAGAATATCGTATCTTGAGGTATATCTATAATGATAGGTTTTTTCAGAAAATTGAAAAAACCGTAAAATCACAAGAGTAAAGTGCCATTTTCTGACATTAGATTTCGTTCTAAATACTTAATTCTAATGTAAAATCGTTAGTTAAGCAAGATTCTGGTATTTAAAAAAATCTAATGAGAGGTGTTTTCAGAAAATTGAAGAAGCCGAAAAATCACAAGAGTAAAGTGCCATTTTCTGACATTACATTTCGTTCTAAATACTTAGTTCTAATGTAAAATCGTTAGCTAAGCCAGATTCTCGTATTTAAGAAAATCTAATGACAGGTTTTTTCAGAAAATAGAAAAAACCGTAAAATCATAAGAGGAAAGTGCCATTTTCCGACATTAGATTTCGTTCTAAATGCTTAATCCCTATGTAAAAGTGTTATCTAAGCAAGAATATCGTAGTTTGAGGTAAATCTAATTATAGGTTTTTTCAGAAAATTGAAAAAACCGAAAAACCGCTAGAGTAACGTGCCATTTTCTGACATTAGATTTCGTTCTAAATGCTTCACCCCTATGTAAAAACGTTATTGAAGCAAGAATATCGTATTTTGAAGTATATCTAATAATAGGTTCTTTCAGAAAATTGAAAAAACCGTAAAATCACGAGAGTAAAGTTCCATTTTCTGACATTACATTTCGTTCTAAATACTTAGTTCTAATGTAAAATCGTTAGCTAAGCCAGATTCTCGTATTTAAGAAAATCTAATGACAGGTTTTTTCAGAAAATTCAAAAAACCGTAAAATCATAAGAGGAAAGTGCCATTTTCTGACATTAGATTTCGTTCTAAATGCTTAATCCCTATGTAAAAGTGTTATTTATGCAAGAATATCGTAGTTTGAGGTAAATCTAATTATAGGTTTTTTCAGAAAATTGAAAAGACCGAAAAATCGCTAGCGTAAAGTGCCATTTTCTGACATTAGATTTCGTTCTAAATGCTTCATCCCTATGTAAAAACGTTATTTAAGCAAGAATATCGTATTTTGAAGTATATCTATAATGATACGTTTTTTCAGAAAATTGAAAAAACCGAAAAATCACAAGAGTAAAGTGCCATTTTCTGACATTACATTTCGTTCTAAATGCTTCATCCCTATGTAAAAACGTTATGTAAGCAAGAATATCGTATCTTGAAGTATATCTATAATGATAGGTTTTATCAGAAAATTGAAAAAACCGTAAAATCACAAGAGTAAAGTGCCATTTTCTGACATTAGATTTCGTTCTAAATGCTTAATCTCTATGTAAAAACGTTATTTAAGCAACAATATTGTACCTGGAAGGAAGTCTAAGAATAGGTTTTTACAGACATTTGAAAAAACCGAAAAATCACAAGAGTAAAGTGCCATTTTCTGACATTAGATTTCGTTCTAAATGGTTAATCCCTATGTAAAAACGTTATTGAAGCAAGAATATCGTATTTTGAAGTATATCTATAATGATAGGTTTTTTCAGAAAATTGAAAAAACCGAAAAGTCACAAGAGTAAAGTGACATTTTCTGACATTACATTTCGTTCTAAATACTTAATTCTAATGTAAAATCGTTAGTTAAGCAAGATTCTCGTATTTAAAAAATCTGATGATAGGTTTTTTCAGAAAATTGAAAAAACCGAAAAATCACAAGAGTAAAGTGCCATTTTCTGACATTAGATTTCGTTCTAAATGCTTCATCCCTATGTAAAAACGTTATTTAGGCAAGAATATCGGACTTTGAAGAAAATCAAATGATAGATTCTTTCAGAAAATTGAAAAAACCGAAAAATCACAAGAGTAAAGTGCCATTTTCTGACATTAGATTTCGATCTAAATGCATAATCCCTACGTAAAAACGTTATCTAAGCAAGAATATCGTACTTTGAAGAAAATCTAATGACAGGTTTTTTCAGAAAATTGAAAAGGCCGTAAAATCATGAGAGTAAAGTGCCATTTTCTGACATTAGATTTCGTTCTAAATGCTTAATCCCTATGTAAAAGTGTTATTTAAGCAAGAATATCGTAGTTTGAGGTAAATCTAATTATACGTTTTTTGAGAAAATTGAAAAAACCGAAAAATCGCTAGAGTAAAGTGCCATTTTCTGACATTAGATTTCGTTCGAAATGCTTAATCCCTATGTAAAAACGTTATTGAAGCAAGAATATCGTATTTTGAAGTATATCTATAATGATAGGTTCTTTCAGAAAATTGAAAAAACCGTAAAATCACGAGAGTAAAGTTCCATTTTGTGACATTAGATTTCGTTCTAAATGCTTAATCCCTATATAAAAACGTTATTTAAGCAAGATTATGGTATTTTGAAGAAAATCTAATGATAGGTTTTTTCAGAAAATTGAGAAAACCGAAAAATCACAAGAGTAAAGTGCCATTTTCTGACATTAAATTTCGTTCTAAATGCTTCATCCCTATGTAAAAACGTTATGTAAGCAAGAATATCGTATCTTGAGGTATATCTATAATGATAGGTTTTTTCAGAAAATTGAAAAAACCGTAAAATCACAAGAGTAAAGTGCCATTTTCTGACATTAGATTTCGTTCTAAATACTTAATTCTAATGTAAAATCGTTAGTTAAGCAAGATTCTGGTATTTAAAAAAATCTAATGAGAGGTGTTTTCAGAAAATTGAAGAAGCCGAAAAATCACAAGAGTAAAGTGCCATTTTCTGACATTACATTTCGTTCTAAATACTTAGTTCTAATGTAAAATCGTTAGCTAAGCCAGATTCTCGTATTTAAGAAAATCTAATGACAGGTTTTTTCAGAAAATTGAAAAAACCGTAAAATCATAAGAGGAAAGTGCCATTTTCCGACATTAGATTTCGTTCTAAATGCTTAATCCCTATGTAAAAGTGTTATCTATGCAAGAATATCGTAGTTTGAGGTAAATCTAATTATAGGTTTTTTCAGAAAATTGAAAAAACCGAAAAACCGCTAGAGTAACGTGCCATTTTCTGACATTAGATTTCGTTCTAAATGCTTCACCCCTATGTAAAAACGTTATTGAAGCAAGAATATCGTATTTTGAAGTATATCTAATAATAGGTTCTTTCAGAAAATTGAAAAAACCGTAAAATCACGAGAGTAAAGTTCCATTTTCTGACATTACATTTCGTTCTAAATACTTAGTTCTAATGTAAAATCGTTAGCTAAGCCAGATTCTCGTATTTAAGAAAATCTAATGACAGGTTTTTTCAGAAAATTCAAAAAACCGTAAAATCATAAGAGGAAAGTGCCATTTTCTGACATTAGATTTCGTTCTAAATGCTTAATCCCTATGTAAAAGTGTTATTTATGCAAGAATATCGTAGTTTGAGGTAAATCTAATTATAGGTTTTTTCAGAAAATTGAAAAGACCGAAAAATCGCTAGCGTAAAGTGCCATTTTCTGACATTAGATTTCGTTCTAAATGCTTCATCCCTATGTAAAAACGTTATTTAAGCAAGAATATCGTATTTTGAAGTATATCTATAATGATACGTTTTTTCAGAAAATTGAAAAAACCGAAAAATCACAAGAGTAAAGTGCCATTTTCTGACATTACATTTCGTTCTAAATGCTTCATCCCTATGTAAAAACGTTATGTAAGCAAGAATATCGTATCTTGAAGTATATCTATAATGATAGGTTTTATCAGAAAATTGAAAAAACCGTAAAATCACAAGAGTAAAGTGCCATTTTCTGACATTAGATTTCGTTCTAAATGCTTAATCTCTATGTAAAAACGTTATTTAAGCAACAATATTGTACCTGGAAGGAAGTCTAAGAATAGGTTTTTACAGACATTTGAAAAAACCGAAAAATCACAAGAGTAAAGTGCCATTTTCTGACATTAGATTTCGTTCTAAATGGTTAATCCCTATGTAAAAACGTTATTGAAGCAAGAATATCGTATTTTGAAGTATATCTATAATGATAGGTTTTTTCAGAAAATTGAAAAAACCGAAAAGTCACAAGAGTAAAGTGACATTTTCTGACATTACATTTCGTTCTAAATACTTAATTCTAATGTAAAATCGTTAGTTAAGCAAGATTCTCGTATTTAAAAAATCTGATGATAGGTTTTTTCAGAAAATTGAAAAAACCGAAAAATCACAAGAGTAAAGTGCCATTTTCTGACATTAGATTTCGTTCTAAATGCTTCATCCCTATGTAAAAACGTTATTTATGCACGAATATCGTATTTTGAAGTATATCTATAATGATAGTTTTTTTCAGAAAATTGAAAAAACCGAAAAATCTCAAGAGTAAAGTGCCATTTTCTGACATTAGATTTCGTTCTAAATGCTCAATCCCTATATAAAAACGTTATTTAAGCAAGATTATGGTATTTTGAAGAAAATCTAATGATAGGTTTTTTCAGAAAATTGAAAAAACCGAAAAGTCACAAGAGTAAAGTGACATTTTCTGACATTACATTTCGTTCTAAATACTTAATTCTAATGTAAAATCGTTAGTTAAGCAAGATTCTCGTATTTAAAAAATCTGATGATAGGTTTTTTCAGAAAATTGAAAAAACCGAAAAATCACAAGAGTAAAGTGCCATTTTCTGACATTAGATTTCGTTCTAAATGGTTAATCCCTATGTAAAAACGTTATTGAAGCAAGAATATCGTATTTTGAAGTATATCAATAATGATAGATCCTTTCAGAAAATTGAAAAAACCGAAAAATCACAACAGTAAAGTGCCATTTTCTGACATTAGATTTCGTTCTAAATACTTAATCCCTATGTAAAAACGTTATTTAAGCAAGAATATCGTATTTTGAAGAAAATCTAATGATAGGTTTTTACAGAAAGTTGAAAAAACCGAAAAATCACTAGAGTAAAGCGCCATTTTCTGACTTTAGATTTCGTTCTAAATACTTAATTCTAATGTAAAATCGTTAGTTAAGCAAGATTCTCGTATTTAAAAAAATCTAATGAGAGGTGTTTTGAGAAAATTGAAGAAGCCGAAAAATCACAAGAGTAAAGTGCCATTTTCTGACATTACATTTCGTTCTAAATACTTAGTTCTAATGTAAAATCGTTAGCTAAGCCAGACTCTCGTATTTAAGAAAATCTAATGACAGGTTTTTTCAGAAAATTGAAAAAACCGTAAAATCATAAGAGGAAAGTGCCATTTTCTGACATTAGATTTCGTTCTAAATGCTTAATCCCTATGTAAAAGTGTTATCTAAGCAAGAATATCGTAGTTTGAGGTAAATCTAATTATAGGTTTTTTCAGAAAATTGAAAAAACCGTAAAATCGCTAGAGTAAAGTGCCATTTTCTGACATTAGATTTCGTTCTAAATGCTTCATCCCTATGTAAAAACGTTATGTAAGCAAGAATATCGTATTTTGAAGTAAATCTAATTATAGGTTTTTTCAGAAAATTGAAAAAACCGAAAAATCGCTAGAGTAAAGTGCCATTTTCTGACATTAGATTTCGTTCTAAATGCTCAATCCCTATATAAAAACGTTATTTAAGCAAGATTATGGTATTTTGAAGAAAATCTAATGATAGGTTTTTTCAGAAAATTGAGAAAACCGAAAAATCACAAGAGTAAAGTGCCATTTTCTGACATTAGATTTCGTTCTAAATGCTTCATCCCTATGTAAAAATGTTATTTAAGCAAGAATATCGTATTTTGAAGTATATCTATAATGATAGGTTTTTTCAGAAAATTGAAAAAACCGAAAAGTCACAAGAGTAAAGTGACATTTTCTGACATTACATTTCGTTCTAAATACTTAATTCTAATGTAAAATCGTTAGTTAAGCAAGATTCTCGTATTTAAAAAATCTGATGATAGGTTTTTTCAGAAAATTGAAAAAACCGAAAAATCACAAGAGTAAAGTGCCATTTTCTGACATTAGATTTCGTTCTAAATGCTTCATCCCTATGTAAAAACGTTATTTATGCAAGAATATCGTATTTTGAAGTATATCTATAATGATAGTTTTTTTCAGAAAATTGAAAAAACCGAAAAATCACAAGAGTAAAGTGCCATTTTCTGACATTAGATTTCGTTCTAAATGCTTAATCCCTATGTAAAAACGTTATTTAAGCAAGAATATCGTATTTTGAAGAAAATCTAATGATAGGTTTTTACAGAAAGTTGAAAAAACCGAAAAATCACTAGAGTAAAGCGCCATTTTCTGACTTTAGATTTCGTTCTAAATACTTAATTCTGATGTAAAATTGTTAGTTAAGCAAGATTCTCGTATTTAAAAAAATCTAATGAGAGGTGTTTTGAGAAAATTGAAGAAGCCGAAAAATCACAAGAGTAAAGTGCCATTTTCTGACATTACATTTCGTTCTAAATGCTTAATCTCTATGTAAAAACGTTATTTAAGCAACAATATTGTACCTGGAAGGAAGTCTAAGAATAGGTTTTTACAGACATTTGAAAAAACCGAAAAATCACAAGAGTAAAGTGCCATTTTCTGACATTAGATTTCGTTCTAAATGGTTAATCCCTATGTAAAAACGTTATTGAAGCAAGAATATCGTATTTTGAAGTATATCTATAATGATAGGTTTTTTCAGAAAATTGAAAAAACCGAAAAGTCACAAGAGTAAAGTGACATTTTCTGACATTACATTTCGTTCTAAATACTTAATTCTAATGTAAAATCGTTAGTTAAGCAAGATTCTCGTATTTAAAAAATCTGATGATAGGTTTTTTCAGAAAATTGAAAAAACCGAAAAATCACAAGAGTAAAGTGCCATTTTCTGACATTAGATTTCGTTCTAAATGCTTCATCCCTATGTAAAAACGTTATTTAGGCAAGAATATCGGACTTTGAAGAAAATCAAATGATAGATTCTTTCAGAAAATTGAAAAAACCGAAAAATCACAAGAGTAAAGTGCCATTTTCTGACATTAGATTTCGATCTAAATGCATAATCCCTACGTAAAAACGTTATCTAAGCAAGAATATCGTACTTTGAAGAAAATCTAATGACAGGTTTTTTCAGAAAATTGAAAAGGCCGTAAAATCATGAGAGTAAAGTGCCATTTTCTGACATTAGATTTCGTTCTAAATGCTTAATCCCTATGTAAAAGTGTTATTTAAGCAAGAATATCGTAGTTTGAGGTAAATCTAATTATACGTTTTTTGAGAAAATTGAAAAAACCGAAAAATCGCTAGAGTAAAGTGCCATTTTCTGACATTAGATTTCGTTCGAAATGCTTAATCCCTATGTAAAAACGTTATTGAAGCAAGAATATCGTATTTTGAAGTATATCTATAATGATAGGTTCTTTCAGAAAATTGAAAAAACCGTAAAATCACGAGAGTAAAGTTCCATTTTGTGACATTAGATTTCGTTCTAAATGCTTAATCCCTATATAAAAACGTTATTTAAGCAAGATTATGGTATTTTGAAGAAAATCTAATGATAGGTTTTTTCAGAAAATTGAGAAAACCGAAAAATCACAAGAGTAAAGTGCCATTTTCTGACATTAAATTTCGTTCTAAATGCTTCATCCCTATGTAAAAACGTTATGTAAGCAAGAATATCGTATCTTGAGGTATATCTATAATGATAGGTTTTTTCAGAAAATTGAAAAAACCGTAAAATCACAAGAGTAAAGTGCCATTTTCTGACATTAGATTTCGTTCTAAATACTTAATTCTAATGTAAAATCGTTAGTTAAGCAAGATTCTGGTATTTAAAAAAATCTAATGAGAGGTGTTTTCAGAAAATTGAAGAAGCCGAAAAATCACAAGAGTAAAGTGCCATTTTCTGACATTACATTTCGTTCTAAATACTTAGTTCTAATGTAAAATCGTTAGCTAAGCCAGATTCTCGTATTTAAGAAAATCTAATGACAGGTTTTTTCAGAAAATTGAAAAAACCGTAAAATCATAAGAGGAAAGTGCCATTTTCCGACATTAGATTTCGTTCTAAATGCTTAATCCCTATGTAAAAGTGTTATCTATGCAAGAATATCGTAGTTTGAGGTAAATCTAATTATAGGTTTTTTCAGAAAATTGAAAAAACCGAAAAACCGCTAGAGTAACGTGCCATTTTCTGACATTAGATTTCGTTCTAAATGCTTCACCCCTATGTAAAAACGTTATTGAAGCAAGAATATCGTATTTTGAAGTATATCTAATAATAGGTTCTTTCAGAAAATTGAAAAAACCGTAAAATCACGAGAGTAAAGTTCCATTTTCTGACATTACATTTCGTTCTAAATACTTAGTTCTAATGTAAAATCGTTAGCTAAGCCAGATTCTCGTATTTAAGAAAATCTAATGACAGGTTTTTTCAGAAAATTCAAAAAACCGTAAAATCATAAGAGGAAAGTGCCATTTTCTGACATTAGATTTCGTTCTAAATGCTTAATCCCTATGTAAAAGTGTTATTTATGCAAGAATATCGTAGTTTGAGGTAAATCTAATTATAGGTTTTTTCAGAAAATTGAAAAGACCGAAAAATCGCTAGCGTAAAGTGCCATTTTCTGACATTAGATTTCGTTCTAAATGCTTCATCCCTATGTAAAAACGTTATTTAAGCAAGAATATCGTATTTTGAAGTATATCTATAATGATACGTTTTTTCAGAAAATTGAAAAAACCGAAAAATCACAAGAGTAAAGTGCCATTTTCTGACATTACATTTCGTTCTAAATGCTTCATCCCTATGTAAAAACGTTATGTAAGCAAGAATATCGTATCTTGAAGTATATCTATAATGATAGGTTTTATCAGAAAATTGAAAAAACCGTAAAATCACAAGAGTAAAGTGCCATTTTCTGACATTAGATTTCGTTCTAAATGCTTAATCTCTATGTAAAAACGTTATTTAAGCAACAATATTGTACCTGGAAGGAAGTCTAAGAATAGGTTTTTACAGACATTTGAAAAAACCGAAAAATCACAAGAGTAAAGTGCCATTTTCTGACATTAGATTTCGTTCTAAATGGTTAATCCCTATGTAAAAACGTTATTGAAGCAAGAATATCGTATTTTGAAGTATATCTATAATGATAGGTTTTTTCAGAAAATTGAAAAAACCGAAAAGTCACAAGAGTAAAGTGACATTTTCTGACATTACATTTCGTTCTAAATACTTAATTCTAATGTAAAATCGTTAGTTAAGCAAGATTCTCGTATTTAAAAAATCTGATGATAGGTTTTTTCAGAAAATTGAAAAAACCGAAAAATCACAAGAGTAAAGTGCCATTTTCTGACATTAGATTTCGTTCTAAATGCTTCATCCCTATGTAAAAACGTTATTTATGCACGAATATCGTATTTTGAAGTATATCTATAATGATAGTTTTTTTCAGAAAATTGAAAAAACCGAAAAATCTCAAGAGTAAAGTGCCATTTTCTGACATTAGATTTCGTTCTAAATGCTCAATCCCTATATAAAAACGTTATTTAAGCAAGATTATGGTATTTTGAAGAAAATCTAATGATAGGTTTTTTCAGAAAATTGAAAAAACCGAAAAGTCACAAGAGTAAAGTGACATTTTCTGACATTACATTTCGTTCTAAATACTTAATTCTAATGTAAAATCGTTAGTTAAGCAAGATTCTCGTATTTAAAAAATCTGATGATAGGTTTTTTCAGAAAATTGAAAAAACCGAAAAATCACAAGAGTAAAGTGCCATTTTCTGACATTAGATTTCGTTCTAAATGGTTAATCCCTATGTAAAAACGTTATTGAAGCAAGAATATCGTATTTTGAAGTATATCAATAATGATAGATCCTTTCAGAAAATTGAAAAAACCGAAAAATCACAACAGTAAAGTGCCATTTTCTGACATTAGATTTCGTTCTAAATACTTAATCCCTATGTAAAAACGTTATTTAAGCAAGAATATCGTATTTTGAAGAAAATCTAATGATAGGTTTTTACAGAAAGTTGAAAAAACCGAAAAATCACTAGAGTAAAGCGCCATTTTCTGACTTTAGATTTCGTTCTAAATACTTAATTCTAATGTAAAATCGTTAGTTAAGCAAGATTCTCGTATTTAAAAAAATCTAATGAGAGGTGTTTTGAGAAAATTGAAGAAGCCGAAAAATCACAAGAGTAAAGTGCCATTTTCTGACATTACATTTCGTTCTAAATACTTAGTTCTAATGTAAAATCGTTAGCTAAGCCAGACTCTCGTATTTAAGAAAATCTAATGACAGGTTTTTTCAGAAAATTGAAAAAACCGTAAAATCATAAGAGGAAAGTGCCATTTTCTGACATTAGATTTCGTTCTAAATGCTTAATCCCTATGTAAAAGTGTTATCTAAGCAAGAATATCGTAGTTTGAGGTAAATCTAATTATAGGTTTTTTCAGAAAATTGAAAAAACCGTAAAATCGCTAGAGTAAAGTGCCATTTTCTGACATTAGATTTCGTTCTAAATGCTTCATCCCTATGTAAAAACGTTATGTAAGCAAGAATATCGTATTTTGAAGTAAATCTAATTATAGGTTTTTTCAGAAAATTGAAAAAACCGAAAAATCGCTAGAGTAAAGTGCCATTTTCTGACATTAGATTTCGTTCTAAATGCTCAATCCCTATATAAAAACGTTATTTAAGCAAGATTATGGTATTTTGAAGAAAATCTAATGATAGGTTTTTTCAGAAAATTGAGAAAACCGAAAAATCACAAGAGTAAAGTGCCATTTTCTGACATTAGATTTCGTTCTAAATGCTTCATCCCTATGTAAAAATGTTATTTAAGCAAGAATATCGTATTTTGAAGTATATCTATAATGATAGGTTTTTTCAGAAAATTGAAAAAACCGAAAAGTCACAAGAGTAAAGTGACATTTTCTGACATTACATTTCGTTCTAAATACTTAATTCTAATGTAAAATCGTTAGTTAAGCAAGATTCTCGTATTTAAAAAATCTGATGATAGGTTTTTTCAGAAAATTGAAAAAACCGAAAAATCACAAGAGTAAAGTGCCATTTTCTGACATTAGATTTCGTTCTAAATGCTTCATCCCTATGTAAAAACGTTATTTATGCAAGAATATCGTATTTTGAAGTATATCTATAATGATAGTTTTTTTCAGAAAATTGAAAAAACCGAAAAATCACAAGAGTAAAGTGCCATTTTCTGACATTAGATTTCGTTCTAAATGCTTAATCCCTATGTAAAAACGTTATTTAAGCAAGAATATCGTATTTTGAAGAAAATCTAATGATAGGTTTTTACAGAAAGTTGAAAAAACCGAAAAATCACTAGAGTAAAGCGCCATTTTCTGACTTTAGATTTCGTTCTAAATACTTAATTCTGATGTAAAATTGTTAGTTAAGCAAGATTCTCGTATTTAAAAAAATCTAATGAGAGGTGTTTTGAGAAAATTGAAGAAGCCGAAAAATCACAAGAGTAAAGTGCCATTTTCTGACATTACATTTCGTTCTAAATACTTAGTTCTAATGTAAAATCGTTAGCTAAGCCAGACTCTCGTATTTAAGAAAATCTAATGACAGGTTTTTTCAGAAAATTGAAAAAACCGTAAAATCATAAGAGGAAAGTGCCATTTTCTGACATTAGATTTCGTTCTAAATGCTTAATCCCTATGTAAAAGTGTTATCTAAGCAAGAATATCGTAGTATGAGGTAAATCTAATTATAGGTTTTTTCAGAAAATTGAAAAAACCGTAAAATCGCTAGAGTAAAGTGCCATTTTCTGACATTAGATTTCGTTCTAAATGCTTCATCCCTATGTAAAAACGTTATTTAAGCAAGAATATCGTATCTTGAAGTATATCTATAATGATAGGTTTTTTCAGAAAATTCAAAAAACCGTAAAATCATAAGAGGAAAGTGCCATTTTCTGACATTAGATTTCGTTCTAAATGCTTAATCCCTATGTAAAAGTGTTATCTAAGCAAGAATATCGTAGTTTGAGGTAAATCTAATTATAGGTTTTTTCAGAAAATTGAAAAAACCGTAAAATCGCTAGAGTAAAGTGCCATTTTCTGACATAAGATTTCGTTCTAAATGCTTCATCCCTATGTAAAAACGTTATGTAAGCAAGAATATCGTATTTTGAAGTAAATCTAATTATAGGTTTTTTCAGAAAATTGAAAAAACCGAAAAATCGCTAGAGTAAAGTGCCATTTTCTGACATTAGATTTCGTTCTAAATGCTCAATCCCTATATAAAAACGTTATTTAAGCAAGATTATGGTATTTTGAAGAAAATCTAATGATAGGTTTTTTCAGAAAATTGAGAAAACCGAAAAATCACAAGAGTAAAGTGCCATTTTCTGACATTAGATTTCGTTCTAAATGCTTCATCCCTATATAAAAATGTTATTTAAGCAAGAATATCGTATTTTGAAGTATATCTATAATGATAGGTTTTTTCAGAAAATTGAAAAAACCGAAAAGTCACAAGAGTAAAGTGACATTTTCTGACATTACATTTCGTTCTAAATACTTAATTCTAATGTAAAATCGTTAGTTAAGCAAGATTCTCGTATTTAAAAAATCTGATGATAGGTTTTTTCAGAAAATTGAAAAAACCGAAAAATCACAAGAGTAAAGTGCCATTTTCTGACATTAGATTTCGTTCTAAATGCTTCATCCCTATGTAAAAACGTTATTTATGCAAGAATATCGTATTTTGAAGTATATCTATAATGATAGTTTTTTTCAGAAAATTGAAAAAACCGAAAAATCACAAGAGTAAAGTGCCATTTTCTGACATTAGATTTCGTTCTAAATGCATAATCCCTATGTAAAAACGTTATTTAAGCAAGAATATCGTAGTATGAGGTAAATCTAATTATAGGTTTTTTCAGAAAATTGAAAAAACCGTAAAATCGCTAGAGTAAAGTGCCATTTTCTGACAGTAGATTTCGTTCTAAATGCTTCATCCCTATGTAAAAACGTTATTTAAGCAAGAATATCGTATCTTGAAGTATATCTATAATGATAGGTTTTTTCAGAAAATTCAAAAAACCGTAAAATCATAAGAGGAAAGTGCCATTTTCTGACATTAGATTTCGTTCTAAATGCTTAATCCCTATGTAAAAGTGTTATCTAAGCAAGAATATCGTAGTTTGAGGTAAATCTAATTATAGGTTTTTTCAGAAAATTGAAAAAACCGTAAAATCGCTAGAGTAAAGTGCCATTTTCTGACATAAGATTTCGTTCTAAATGCTTCATCCCTATGTAAAAACGTTATGTAAGCAAGAATATCGTATTTTGAAGTAAATCTAATTATAGGTTTTTTCAGAAAATTGAAAAAACCGAAAAATCGCTAGAGTAAAGTGCCATTTTCTGACATTAGATTTCGTTCTAAATGCTCAATCCCTATATAAAAACGTTATTTAAGCAAGATTATGGTATTTTGAAGAAAATCTAATGATAGGTTTTTTCAGAAAATTGAGAAAACCGAAAAATCACAAGAGTAAAGTGCCATTTTCTGACATTAGATTTCGTTCTAAATGCTTCATCCCTATATAAAAATGTTATTTAAGCTAGAATATCGTATTTTGAAGTATATCTATAATGATAGGTTTTTTCAGAAAATTGAAAAAACCGAAAAGTCACAAGAGTAAAGTGACATTTTCTGACATTACATTTCGTTCTAAATACTTAATTCTAATGTAAAATCGTTAGTTAAGCAAGATTCTCGTATTTAAAAAATCTGATGATAGGTTTTTTCAGAAAATTGAAAAAACCGAAAAATCACAAGAGTAAAGTGCCATTTTCTGACATTAGATTTCGTTCTAAATGCTTCATCCCTATGTAAAAACGTTATTTATGCAAGAATATCGTATTTTGAAGTATATCTATAATGATAGTTTTTTTCAGAAAATTGAAAAAACCGAAAAATCACAAGAGTAAAGTGCCATTTTCTATAATTAGATTTCGTTCTAAATGCATAATCCCTATGTAAAAACGTTATTTAAGCAAGAATATCGTATTTTGAAGAAAATCTAATGATAGGTTTTTACAGAAAGTTGAAAAAACCGAAAAATCACTACAGTAAAGTGCCATTTTCTGACATTAGATTTCGTTCTAAATGCTTCATCCCTATGTAAAAACGTTATGTAAGCAAGAATATCGTATTTTGAAGTAAATCTAATTATAGGTTTTTTCAGAAAATTGAAAAAACCGAAAAATCACAAGAGTAAAGTGCCATTTTCTGACATTAGATTTCGTTCTAAATGCTCAATCCCTATATAAAAACGTTATTTAAGCAAGATTATGGTATTTTGAAGAAAATCTAATGATAGGTTTTTTCAGAAAATTGAAAAAACCGAAAAGTCACAAGAGTAAAGTGACATTTTCTGACATTACATTTCGTTCTAAATACTTAATTCTAATGTAAAATCGTTAGTTAAGCAAGATTCTCGTATTTAAAAAATCTGATGATAGGTTTCTTCAGAAAATTGAAAAAACCGAAAAATCACAAGAGTAAAGTGCCATTTTCTGACATTAGATTTCGTTCTAAATGCTTCATCCCTATGTAAAAACGTTATTTATGCAAGAATATCGTATTTTGAAGTATATCTATAATGATAGTTTTTTTCAGAAAATTGAAAAAACCGAAAAATCACAAGAGTAAAGTGCCATTTTCTGACATTAGATTTCGTTCTAAATGCATAATCCCTATGTAAAAACGTTATTTAAGCAAGAATATCGTAGTATGAGGTAAATCTAATTATAGGTTTTTTCAGAAAATTGAAAAAACCGTAAAATCGCTAGATTAAAGTGCCATTTTCTGACAGTAGATTTCGTTCTAAATGCTTCATCCCTATGTAAAAACGTTATTTAAGCAAGAATATCGTATCTTGAAGTATATCTATAATGATAGGTTTTTTCAGAAAATTCAAAAAACCGTAAAATCATAAGAGGAAAGTGCCATTTTCTGACATTAGATTTCGTTCTAAATGCTTAATCCCTATGTAAAAGTGTTATCTAAGCAAGAATATCGTAGTTTGAGGTAAATCTAATTATAGGTTTTTTCAGAAAATTGAAAAAACCGTAAAATCGCTAGAGTAAAGTGCCATTTTCTGACATAAGATTTCGTTCTAAATGCTTCATCCCTATGTAAAAACGTTATGTAAGCAAGAATATCGTATTTTGAAGTAAATCTAATTATAGGTTTTTTCAGAAAATTGAAAAAACCGAAAAATCGCTAGAGTAAAGTGCCATTTTCTGACATTAGATTTCGTTCTAAATGCTCAATCCCTATATAAAAACGTTATTTAAGCAAGATTATGGTATTTTGAAGAAAATCTAATGATAGGTTTTTTCAGAAAATTGAGAAAACCGAAAAATCACAAGAGTAAAGTGCCATTTTCTGACATTAGATTTCGTTCTAAATGCTTCATCCCTATATAAAAATGTTATTTAAGCTAGAATATCGTATTTTGAAGTATATCTATAATGATAGGTTTTTTCAGAAAATTGAAAAAACCGAAAAGTCACAAGAGTAAAGTGACATTTTCTGACATTACATTTCGTTCTAAATACTTAATTCTAATGTAAAATCGTTAGTTAAGCAAGATTCTCGTATTTAAAAAATCTGATGATAGGTTTTTTCAGAAAATTGAAAAAACCGAAAAATCACAAGAGTAAAGTGCCATTTTCTGACATTAGATTTCGTTCTAAATGCTTCATCCCTATGTAAAAACGTTATTTATGCAAGAATATCGTATTTTGAAGTATATCTATAATGATAGTTTTTTTCAGAAAATTGAAAAAACCGAAAAATCACAAGAGTAAAGTGCCATTTTCTATAATTAGATTTCGTTCTAAATGCATAATCCCTATGTAAAAACGTTATTTAAGCAAGAATATCGTATTTTGAAGAAAATCTAATGATAGGTTTTTACAGAAAGTTGAAAAAACCGAAAAATCACTAGAGTAAAGTGCCATTTTCTGACATTAGATTTCGTTCTAAATGCTTCATCCCTATGTAAAAACGTTATGTAAGCAAGAATATCGTATTTTGAAGTAAATCTAATTATAGGTTTTTTCAGAAAATTGAAAAAACCGAAAAATCACAAGAGTAAAGTGCCATTTTCTGACATTAGATTTCGTTCTAAATGCTCAATCCCTATATAAAAACGTTATTTAAGCAAGATTATGGTATTTTGAAGAAAATCTAATGATAGGTTTTTTCAGAAAATTGAAAAAACCGAAAAGTCACAAGAGTAAAGTGACATTTTCTGACATTACATTTCGTTCTAAATACTTAATTCTAATGTAAAATCGTTAGTTAAGCAAGATTCTCGTATTTAAAAAATCTGATGATAGGTTTTTTCAGAAAATTGAAAAAACCGAAAAATCACAAGAGTAAAGTGCCATTTTCTGACATTAGATTTCGTTCTAAATGCTTCATCCCTATGTAAAAACGTTATTTATGCAAGAATATCGTATTTTGAAGTATATCAATAATGATAGATCCTTTCAGAAAAGTGAAAAAACCGAAAAATCACAAGAGTAAAGTGCCATTTTCTGACATTAGATTTCGTTCTAAATGCTTAATCCCTATGTAAAAACGTTATTTAAGCAAGAGTATCGTATTTTGAAGAAAATCTAATGATAGGTTTTTACAGAAAGTTGAAAAAACCGAAAAATCACTAGAGTAAAGCGCCATTTTCTGACTTTAGATTTCGTTCTAAATACTTAATTCTGATGTAAAATCGTTAGTTAAGCAAGATTCTCGTATTTAAAAAAATCTAATGAGAGGTGTTTTGAGAAAATTGAAGAAGCCGAAAAATCACAAGAGTAAAGTGCCATTTTCTGACATTACATTTCGTTCTAAATACTTAGTTCTAATGTAAAATCGTTAGCTAAGCCAGACTCTCGTATTTAAGAAAATCTAATGACAGGTTTTTTCAGAAAATTGAAAAAACCGTAAAATCATAAGAGGAAAGTGCCATTTTCTGACATTAGATTTCGTTCTAAATGCTTAATCCCTATGTAAAAGTGTTATCTAAGCAAGAATATCGTAGTATGAGGTAAATCTAATTATAGGTTTTTTCAGAAAATTGAAAAAACCGAAAAATCGCTAGAGTAAAGTGCCATTTTCTGACATTAGATTTCGTTCTAAATGCTTCATCCCTATGTAAAAACGTTATTTAAGCAAGAATATCGTATCTTGAAGTATATCTATAATGATAGGTTTTTTCAGAAAATTCAAAAAACCGTAAAATCATAAGAGGAAAGTGCCATTTTCTGACATTAGATTTCGTTCTAAATGCTTAATCCCTATGTAAAAGTGTTATCTCAGCAAGAATATCGTAGTTTGAGGTAAATCTAATTATAGGTTTTTTCAGAAAATTGAAAAAACCGAAAAATCGCTAGAGTAAAGTGCCATTTTCTGACATTAGATTTCGTTCTAAATGCTTCATCCCTATGTAAAAACGTTATTTAAGCAAGAATATCGTATCTTGAAGTATATCTATAATGATAGGTTTTTTCAGAAAATTCAAAAAACCGTAAAATCATAAGAGGAAAGTGCCATTTTCTGACATTAGATTTCGTTCTAAATGCTCAATCCCTATATAAAAACGTTATTTAAGCAAGATTATGGTATTTTGAAGAAAATCTAATGATAGGTTTTTTCAGAAAATTGAGAAAACCGAAAAATCACAAGAGTAAAGTGCCATTTTCTGACATTAGATTTCGTTCTAAATGCTTCATCCCTATGTAAAAATGTTATTTAAGCAAGAATATCGTATTTTGAAGTATATCTATAATGATAGGTTTTTTCAGAAAATTGAAAAAACCGAAAAGTCACAAGAGTAAAGTGACATTTTCTGACATTACATTTCGTTCTAAATACTTAATTCTAATGTAAAATCGTTAGTTAAGCAAGATTCTCGTATTTAAAAAATCTGATGATAGGTTTTTTCAGAAAATTGAAAAAACCGAAAAATCACAAGAGTAAAGTGCCATTTTCTGACATTAGATTTCGTTCTAAATGCTTCATCCCTATGTAAAAACGTTATTTATGCAAGAATATCGTATTTTGAAGTATATCTATAATGATAGTTTTTTTCAGAAAATTGAAAAAACCGAAAAATCACAAGAGTAAAGTGCCATTTTCTGACATTAGATTTCGTTCTAAATGCTTAATCCCTATGTAAAAACGTTATTTAAGCAAGAATATCGTATTTTGAAGAAAATCTAATGATAGGTTTTTACAGAAAGTTGAAAAAACCGAAAAATCACTAGAGTAAAGTGCCATTTTCTGACATTAGATTTCGTTCTAAATGCTCAATCCCTATATAAAAACGTTATTTAAGCAAGATTATGGTATTTCGAAGAAAATCTAATGATAGGTTTTTTCAGAAAATTGAGAAAACCGAAAAATCACAAGAGTAAAGTGCCATTTTCTGACATTAGATTTCGTTCTAAATGCATAATCCCTATGTAAAAACGTTATTTAAGCAAGAATATCGTATTTTGAAGGAAGTCTAAGAATAGGTTTTTACAGACATTTGAAAAAACCGAAAAATCACTACAGTAAAGTGCCATTTTCTGACATTAGATTTCGTTCTAAATGCTCAATCCCTATATAAAAACGTTATTTAAGCAAGATTATGGTATTTTGAAGAAAATCTAATGATAGGTTTTTTCAGAAAATTGAGAAAACCGAAAAATCACAAGAGTAAAGTGCCATTTTCTGACATTAGATTTCGTTCTAAATGCTTCATCCCTATGTAAAAATGTTATTTAAGCAAGAATATCGTATTTTGAAGTATATCTATAACGATAGGTTTTTTCAGAAAATTGAAAAAACCGAAAAGTCACAAGAGTAAAGTGACATTTTCTGACATTACATTTCGTTCTAAATACTTAATTCTAATGTAAAATCGTTAGTTAAGCAAGATTCTCGTATTTAAAAAATCTGATGATAGGTTTTTTCAGAAAATTGAAAAAACCGAAAAATCACAAGAGTAAAGTGCCATTTTCTGACATTAGATTTCGTTCTAAATGCTCAATCCCTATATAAAAACGTTATTTAAGCAAGAATATCGTATTTTGAAGTATACCTATAATGATAGGTTTTTTCAGAAAATTGAAAAAACCGTAAGATCACAACAGTAAAGTGCCATTTTCTGACATTAGATTTCGTTCTAAATGCTTCATCCCTATGTAAAAACGTTATTTAAACAAGAATATCGTATTTTGAAGTATATCTATAATGATAGGTTTTTTCAGAAAATTGAAAAAACCGAAAAATCACAAGAGTAAAGTGCCATTTTCTGACATTAGATTTCGTACTAAATGCTTCATCCCTATGTAGAAACGTTATTTAAGCAAGAATATCGTATTTTGAAGTATATCTATGATGATAGGTTTTTTCAGAAAATTGAAAAAACCGTAAAATCACAAGAGTAAAGTGCCATTTTCTGACATTAGATTTCGTTCTAAATGCTTAATCCCTATGTAAAAGTGTTATTTATGCAAGAATATCGTAGTTTGAGGTAAATCTAATTATAGGTTTTTACAGAAAATTGAAAAGACCGAAAAATGGCTAGCGTAAAGTGCCATTTTCTGACATTAGATTTCGTTCTAAATGCTTCATCCCTATGTAAAAACGTTATTTAAGCAAGAATATCGTATTTTGAAGTATATCTATAATGATAGGTTTTTTCAGAAAATTGAAAAAACCGAAAAGTCACAAGAGTAAAGTGACATTTTCTGACATTACATTTCGTTCTAAATACTTAATTCTAATGTAAAATCGTTAGTTAAGCAAGATTCTCGTATTTAAAAAATCTGATGATAGGTTTTTTCAGAAAATTGAAAAAACCGAAAAATCACAAGAGTAAAGTGCCATTTTCTGACATTAGATTTCGTTCTAAATGCATAATCCCTATGTAAAAACGTTATTTAAGCAAGAATATCGTATTTTGAAGAAAATCTAACTATAGGTTTTTACAGAAAGTTGAAAAAACCGAAAAATCACTAGAGTAAAGTGCCATTTTCTGACATTAGATTTCGTTCTAAATGCTTCATCCCTATGTAAAAACGTTATGTAAGCAAGAATATCGTATTTTGAAGTAAATCTAATTATAGGTTTTTTCAGAAAATTGAAAAAACCGAAAAATCACAAGAGTAAAGTGCCATTTTCTGACATTAGATTTCGTTCTAAATGCTCAATCCCTATATAAAAACGTTATTTAAGCAAGATTATGGTATTTTGAAGAAAATCTAATGATAGGTTTTTTCAGAAAATTGAAAAAACCGAAAAGTCACAAGAGTAAAGTGACATTTTCTGACATTACATTTCGTTCTAAATACTTAATTCTAATGTAAAATCGTTAGTTAAGCAAGATTCTCGTATTTAAAAAATCTGATGATAGGTTTTTTCAGAAAATTGAAAAAACCGAAAAATCACAAGAGTAAAGTGCCATTTTCTGACATTAGATTTCGTTCTAAATGGTTAATCCCTATGTAAAAACGTTATTGAAGCAAGAATATCGTATTTTGAAGTATATCAATAATGATAGATCCTTTCAGAAAATTGAAAAAACCGAAAAATCACAGGAGTAAAGTGCCATTTTCTGACATTAGATTTCGTTCTAAATGCTTAATCCCTATGTAAAAACGTTATTTAAGCAAGAGTATCGTATTTTGAAGAAAATCTAATGATAGGTTTTTACAGAAAGTTGAAAAAACCGAAAAATCACTAGAGTAAAGCGCCATTTTCTGACTTTAGATTTCGTTCTAAATACTTAATTCTGATGTAAAATCGTTAGTTAAGCAAGATTCTCGTATTTAAAAAAATCTAATGAGAGGTGTTTTGAGAAAATTGAAGAAGCCGAAAAATCACAAGAGTAAAGTGCCATTTTCTGACATTACATTTCGTTCTAAATACTTAGTTCTAATGTAAAATCGTTAGCTAAGCCAGACTCTCGTATTTAAGAAAATCTAATGACAGGTTTTTTCAGAAAATTGAAAAAACCGTAAAATCATAAGAGGAAAGTGCCATTTTCTGACATTAGATTTCGTTCTAAATGCTTAATCCCTATGTAAAAGTGTTATCTAAGCAAGAATATCGTAGTATGAGGTAAATCTAATTATAGGTTTTTTCAGAAAATTGAAAAAACCGAAAAATCGCTAGAGTAAAGTGCCATTTTCTGACATTAGATTTCGTTTTAAATGCTTCATCCCTATGTAAAAACGTTATTTAAGCAAGAATATCGTATCTTGAAGTATATCTATAATGATAGGTTTTTTCAGAAAATTCAAAAAACCGTAAAATCATAAGAGGAAAGTGCCATTTTCTGACATTAGATTTCGTTCTAAATGCTTAATCCCTATGTAAAAGTGTTATCTCAGCAAGAATATCGTAGTTTGAGGTAAATCTAATTATAGGTTTTTTCAGAAAATTGAAAAAACCGTAAAATCGCTAGAGTAAAGTGCCATTTTCTGACATAAGATTTCGTTCTAAATGCTTCATCCCTATGTAAAAACGTTATGTAAGCAAGAATATCGTATTTTGAAGTAAATCTAATTATAGGTTTTTTCAGAAAATTGAAAAAACCGAAAAATCGCTAGAGTAAAGTGCCATTTTCTGACATTAGATTTCGTTCTAAATGCTCAATCCCTATATAAAAACGTTATTTAAGCAAGATTATGGTATTTTGAAGAAAATCTAATGATAGGTTTTTTCAGAAAATTGAGAAAACCGAAAAATCACAAGAGTAAAGTGCCATTTTCTGACATTAGATTTCGTTCTAAATGCTTAATCCCTATGTAAAATTGTTATCTCAGCAAGAATATCGTATTTTGAAGAAAATCTAATGATAGGTTTTTACAGAAAGTTGAAAAACCGAAAAATCACTACAGTAAACCGCCATTTTCTGACATAAGATTTCGTTCTAAATGCTTCATCCCTATGTAAAAACGTTATGTAAGCAAGAATATCGTATTTTGAAGTAAATCTAATTATAGGTTTTTTCAGAAAATTGAAAAAACCGAAAAGTCACAAGAGTAAAGTGACATTTTCTGACATTACATTTCGTTCTAAATACTTAATTCTAATGTAAAATCGTTAGTTAAGCAAGATTCTCGTATTTAAAAAATCTGATGATAGGTTTTTTCAGAAAATTGAAAAAACCGAAAAATCACAAGAGTAAAGTGCCATTTTCTGACATTAGATTTCGTTCTAAATGATTAATCCCTATGTAAAAACGTTATTTAAGCAAGAATATCGTATTTTGAAGAAAATCTAATGATAGGTTTTTACAGAAAGTTGAAAAAACCGAAAAATCACTAGAGTAAAGTGCCATTTTCTGACATTAGATTTCGTTCTAAATGCTTCATCCCTATGTAAAAACGTTATGTAAGCAAGAATATCGTATTTTGAAGTAAATCTAATTATAGGTTTTTTCAGAAAATTGAAAAAACCGAAAAATCACAAGAGTAAAGTGCCATTTTCTGACATTAGATTTCGTTCTAAATGCTCAATCCCTATATAAAAACGTTATTTAAGCAAGAATATCGTATTTTGAAGTATATCTATAATGATAGGTTTTTTCAGAAAATTGAAAAAACCGAAAAATCACAAGAGTAAAGTGCCATTTTCTGACATTAGATTTCGTACTAAATGCTTCATCCCTATGTAGAAACGTTATTTAAGCAAGAATATCGTATTTTGAAGTATATCTATGATGATAGGTTTTTTCAGAAAATTGAAAAAACCGTAAAATCACAAGAGTAAAGTGCCATTTTCTGACATTAGATTTCGTTCTAAATGCTTAATCCCTATGTAAAAGTGTTATTTATGCAAGAATATCGTAGTTTGAGGTAAATCTAATTATAGGTTTTTACAGAAAATTGAAAAGACCGAAAAATGGCTAGCGTAAAGTGCCATTTTCTGACATTAGATTTCGTTCTAAATGCTTCATCCCTATGTAAAAACGTTATTTAAGCAAGAATATCGTATTTTGAAGTATATCTATAATGATACGTTTTTTCAGAAAATTGAAAAAACCGAAAAATCACAAGAGTAAAGTGCCATTTTCTGACATTACATTTCGTTCTAAATGCTTCATCCCTATGTAAAAACGTTATGTAAGCAAGAATATCGTATCTTGAAGTATATCTATAATGATAGGTTTTTTCAGAAAATTGAAAAAACCGTAAAATCACAAGAGTAAAGTGCCATTTTCTGACATTAGATTTCGTTCTAAATGATTAATCTCTATGTAAAAACGTTATTTAAGCAACAATATTGTACCTGGAAGGAAGTCTAAGAATAGGTTTTTACAGACATTTGAAAAAACCGAAAAATCACAAGAGTAAAGTGCCATTTTCTGACATTAGATTTCGTTCTAAATGTTTAATCCCTATGTAAAAACGTTATTGAAGCAAGAATATCGTATTTTAAAGTATATCAATAATGATAGGTCCTTTCAGAAAATTGAAAAATCCGAAAAATCACAAGAGTAAAGTGCCATTTTCTGACATTAGATTTCGTTCTAAATGCTTTATCCCTATGTAAAAATGTTATTTAAGCAAGAATATCGTATTTTGAAGAAAATCTAATGATAGGTTTTTACAGAAAGTTGAAAAACCGAAAAATCACTACAGTAAACCGCCATTTTCTGACATTAGATTTCGTTCTAAATGCTTAATTCCTATGTAAAAGTCTTATTTAAGCAAGAATATCGTAGTTTGAGGTAAATCTAATTATAGGTTTTTTCAGAAAATTGAAAAAACCGAAAAACCGCTAGAGTATTGTGCCATTTTCTGACATTAGATTTCGTTCTAAATGCTTCATCCCTATGTAAAAACGTTATTGAAGCAAGAATATCGTATTTTGAAGTATATCTATTAATAGGTTCTTTCAGAAAATTGAAAAAACCGTAAAATCACGAGAGTAAAGTTCCATTTTCTGACATTACATTTCGTTCTAAATACTTAGTTCTAATGTAAAATCGTTAGCTAAGCCAGATTCTCGTATTTAAGAAAATCTAATGACAGGTTTTTTCAGAAAATTCATAAAACCGTAAAATCATAAGAGGAAAGTGCCATTTTCTGACATTACATTTCGTTCTAAATACTTAATTCTAATGTAAAATCGTTAGTTAAGCAAGATTCTCGTATTTAAAAAATCTGATGATAGGTTTTTTCAGAAAATTGAAAAAACCGAAAAATCACAAGAGTAAAGTGCCATTTTCTGACATTAGATTTCGTTCTAAATGATTAATCCCTATGTAAAAACGTTATTTAAGCAAGAATATCGTATTTTGAAGAAAATCTAATGATAGGTTTTTACAGAAAGTTGAAAAAACCGAAAAATCACTAGAGTAAACTGCCATTTTCTGACATTAGATTTCGTTCTAAATGCTTCATCCCTATGTAAAAACGTTATGTAAGCAAGAATATCGTATTTTGAAGTAAATCTAATTATAGGTTTTTTCAGAAAATTGAAAAAACCGAAAAATCACAAGAGTAAAGTGCCATTTTCTGACATTACATTTCGTTCTAAATGCTTCATCCCTATGTAAAAACGTTATGTAAGCAAGAATATCGTATCTTGAAGTATATCTATAATGATAGGTTTTTTCAGAAAATTGAAAAAACCGTAAAATCACAAGAGTAAAGTGCCATTTTCTGACATTAGATTTCGTTCTAAATGCTTAATCCCTATGTAAAAGTGTTATTTAAGCAACAATATTGTACCTGGAAGGAAGTCTAAGAATAGGTTTTTACAGACATTTGAAAAAACCGAAAAATCACAAGAGTAAAGTGCCATTTTCTGACATTAGATTTCGTTCTAAATGTTTAATCCCTATGTAAAAACGTTATTGAAGCAAGAATATCGTATTTTAAAGTATATCAATAATGATAGGTCCTTTCAGAAAATTGAAAAATCCGAAAAATCACAAGAGTAAAGTGCCATTTTCTGACATTAGATTTCGTTCTAAATGCTTAATCCCTATGTAAAAATGTTATTTAAGCAAGAATATCGTATTTTGAAGAAAATCTAATGATAGGTTTTTACAGAAAGTTGAAAAACCGAAAAATCACTACAGTAAACCGCCATTTTCTGACATTAGATTTCGTTCTAAATGCTTAATTCCTATGTAAAAGTCTTATTTAAGCAAGAATATCGTAGTTTGAGGTAAATCTAATTATAGGTTTTTTCAGAAAATTGAAAAAACCGAAAAACCGCTAGAGTATTGTGCCATTTTCTGACATTAGATTTCGTTCTAAATGCTTCATCCCTATGTAAAAACGTTATTGAAGCAAGAATATCGTATTTTGAAGTATATCTAATAATAGGTTCTTTCAGAAAATTGAAAAAACCGTAAAATCACGAGAGTAAAGTTCCATTTTCTGACATTACATTTCGTTCTAAATACTTAGTTCTAATGTAAAATCGTTAGCTAAGCCAGATTCTCGTATTTAAGAAAATCTAATGACAGGTTTTTTCAGAAAATTCATAAAACCGTAAAATCATAAGAGGAAAGTGCCATTTTCTGACATTAGATTTCGTTCTAAATGCTTAATCCCTATGTAAAAGTGTTATTTATGCAAGAATATCGTAGTTTGAGGTAAATCTAATTATAGGTTTTTTCAGAAAATTGAAAAGACCGAAAAATCGCTAGCGTAAAGTGCCATTTTCTGACATTAGATTTCGTTCTAAATGCTTCATCCCCATGTAAAAACGCTATTTAAGCAATAATATCGTATTTTGAAGAAAATCTAATGATAGGTTTTTACAGAAATTTGAAAAAACCGAAAAATCACTACAGTAAACCGCCATTTTCTGACTTTAGATTTCGTTCTAAATACTTAGATCTAATGTAAAATCGTTAGCTAAGCTAGATTCTCGTATTTAAGAAAATCTAATGACAGGTTTTTTCAGAAAATTGAAAAAACCGTAAAATCATAAGAGGAAAGTGCCATTTTCTGACATTAGATTTCGTTCTAAATGCTTCATCCCTATGTAGAAACGTTATTTAAGCAAGAATATCGTATTTTGAAGTATATCTATAATGATAGGTTTTTTCAGAAAATTGAAAAATCCGTAAAATCACAAGAGTAAAGTGCCATTTTCTGACATTAGATTTCGTTCTAAATGCTTAATTCCTATGTAAAAGTGTTATTTAAGCAAGAATATCGTAGTTTGAGATAAATCTAATTATAGGTTTTTTCAGAAAATTGAAAAAACCGAAAAACCGCTAGAGTAAAGTGCCATTTTCTGACATTAGATTTCGTTCTAAATGCTTCATCCCTATGTAAAAACGTTATTGAAGCAAGAATATCGTATTTTGAAGTATATCTAATAATAGGTTCTTTCAGAAAATTGAAAAAACCGTAAAATCACGAGAGTAAAGTTCCATTTTCTGACATTACATTTCGTTCTAAATACTTAGTTCTAATGTAAAATCGTTAGCTAAGCCAGATTCTCGTATTTAAGAAAATCCAATGACAGGTTTTTTCAGAAAATTGAAAAAACCGTAAAATCATAAGAGGAAAGTGCCATTTTCTGACATTAGATTTCGTTCTAAATGCTTAATCCCTATGTAAAAGTGTTATTTATGCAAGAATATCGTAGTTTGAGGTAAATCTAATTATAGGTTTTTTCAGAAAATTGAAAAGACCGAAAAATCGCTAGCGTAAAGTGCCATTTTCTGACATTAGATTTCGTTCTAAATGCTTCATCCCTATGTAAAAACGTTATGTAAGCAAGAATATCGTATCTTGAAGTATATCTATAATGATAGGTTTTTTCAGAAAATTGAGAAAACCGAAAAATCACAAGAGTAAAGTGCCATTTTCTGACATTAGATTTCGTTCTAAATGCTTCATCCCTATGTAAAAATGTTATTTAAGCAAGAATATCGTATTTTGAAGTATATCTATAATGATAGGTTTTTTCAGAAAATTGAAAAAACCGAAAAGTCACAAGAGTAAAGTGACATTTTCTGACATTACATTTCGTTCTAAATACTTAATTCTAATGTAAAATCGTTAGTTAACCAAGATTCTCGTATTTAAAAAATCTGATGATAGGTTTTTTCAGAAAATTGAAAAAACCGAAAAATCACAAGAGTAAAGTGCCATTTTCTGACATTAGATTTCGTTCTAAATGCTTCATCCCTATGTAAAAACGTTATTTATGCAAGAATATCGTATTTTGAAGTATATCTATAATGATAGTTTTTTTCAGAAAATTGAAAAAACCGAAAAATCACAAGAGTAAAGTGCCATTTTCTGACATTAGATTTCGTTCTAAATGCTTAATCCCTATGTAAAAACGTTATTTAAGCAAGAATATCGTATTTTGAAGAAAATCTAATGATAGGTTTTTACAGAAAGTTGAAAAAACCGAAAAATCACTAGAGTAAAGTGCCATTTTCTGACATTAGATTTCGTTCTAAATGCTTCATCCCTATGTAAAAACGTTATGTAAGCAAGAATATCGTATTTTGAAGTAAATCTAATTATAGGTTTTTTCAGAAAATTGAAAAAACCGAAAAATCACAAGAGTAAAGTGCCATTTTCTGACATTACATTTCGTTCTAAATGCTTCATCCCTATGTAAAAACGTTATGTAAGCAAGAATATCGTATCTTGAAGTATATCTATAATGATAGGTTTTTTCAGAAAATTGAAAAAACCGTAAAATCACAAGAGTAAAGTGCCATTTTCTGACATTAGATTTCGTTCTAAATGCTTAATCCCTATGTAAAAGTGTTATTTAAGCAACAATATTGTACCTGGAAGGAAGTCTAAGAATAGGTTTTTACAGACATTTGAAAAAACCGAAAAATCACTAGAGTAAAGTGCCATTTTCTGACATTAGATTTCGTTCTAAATGTTTAATCCCTATGTAAAAACGTTATTGAAGCAAGAATATCGTATTTTAAAGTATATCAATAATGATAGATCCTTTCAGAAAATTGAAAAATCCGAAAAATCACAAGAGTAAAGTGCCATTTTCTGACATTAGATTTCGTTCTAAATGCTTAATCCCTATGTAAAAATGTTATTTAAGCAAGAATATCGTATTTTGAAGAAAATCTAATGATAGGTTTTTACAGAAAGTTGAAAAACCGAAAAATCACTACAGTAAACCGCCATTTTCTGACATTAGATTTCGTTCTAAATGCTTAATTCCTATGTAAAAGTCTTATTTAAGCAAGAATATCGTAGTTTGAGGTAAATCTAATTATAGGTTTTTTCAGAAAATTGAAAAAACCGAAAAACCGCTAGAGTATTGTGCCATTTTCTGACATTAGATTTCGTTCTAAATGCTTCATCCCTATGTAAAAACGTTATTGAAGCAAGAATATCGTATTTTGAAGTATATCTAATAATAGGTTCTTTCAGAAAATTGAAAAAACCGTAAAATCACGAGAGTAAAGTTCCATTTTCTGACATTACATTTCGTTCTAAATACTTAGTTCTAATGTAAAATCGTTAGCTAAGCCAGATTCTCGTATTTAAGAAAATCTAATGACAGGTTTTTTCAGAAAATTCATAAAACCGTAAAATCATAAGAGGAAAGTGCCATTTTCTGACATTAGATTTCGTTCTAAATGCTTAATCCCTATGTAAAAGTGTTATTTATGCAAGAATATCGTAGTTTGAGGTAAATCTAATTATAGGTTTTTTCAGAAAATTGAAAAGACCGAAAAATCGCTAGCGTAAAGTGCCATTTTCTGACATTAGATTTCGTTCTAAATGCTTCATCCCCATGTAAAAACGCTATTTAAGCAATAATATCGTATTTTGAAGAAAATCTAATGATAGGTTTTTACAGAAATTTGAAAAAACCGAAAAATCACTACAGTAAACCGCCATTTTCTGACTTTAGATTTCGTTCTAAATACTTAGATCTAATGTAAAATCGTTAGCTAAGCTAGATTCTCGTATTTAAGAAAATCTAATGACAGGTTTTTTCAGAAAATTGAAAAAACCGTAAAATCATAAGAGGAAAGTGCCATTTTCTGACATTAGATTTCGTTCTAAGTGCTTCATCCCTATGTAGAAACGTTATTTAAGCAAGAATATCGTATTTTGAAGTATATCTATAATGATAGGTTTTTTCAGAAAATTGAAAAATCCGTAAAATCACAAGAGTAAAGTGCCATTTTCTGACATTAGATTTCGTTCTAAATGTTTAATCCCTATGTAAAAACGTTATTGAAGCAAGAATATCGTATTTTGAAGTATATCAATAATGATAGGTCCTTTCAGAAAATTGAAAAAACCGAAAAATCACAGGAGTAAAGTGCCATTTTCTGACATTAGATTTCGTTCTAAATGCTTCATCCCTATGTAAAAACGTTATTTAAGCAAGGATATCGTATTTTGAAGTATATCTATAATGATAGGTTTTTTCAGAAAATTGAAAAATCCGTAAAATCACAAGAGTAAAGTGCCATTTTCTGACATTAGATTTCGTTCTAAATGCTTAATTCCTATGTAAAAGTGTTATTTAAGCAAGAATATCGTAGTTTGAGGTAAATCTAATTATAGGTTTTTTCAGAAAATTGAAAAAACCGAAAAACCGCTAGAGTAAAGTGCCATTTTCTGACATTAGATTTCGTTCTAAATGCTTAATCCCTATGTAAAAGTGTTATTTATGCAAGAATATCGTAGTTTGAGGTAAATCTAATTATAGGTTTTTTCAGAAAATTGAAAAGACCGAAAAATCGCTAGCGTAAAGTGCCATTTTCTGACATTAGATTTCGTTCTAAATGCTTCATCCCTATGTAAAAACGTTATTTAAGCAAGAATATCGTATTTTGAAGTATATCTATAATGATACGTTTTTTCAGAAAATTGAGAAAACCGAAAAATCACAAGAGTAAAGTGCCATTTTCTGACATTACATTTCGTTCTAAATGCTTCATCCCTATGTAAAAACGTTATTTAAGCAACAATATTGTACCTGGAAGGAAGTCTAAGAATAGGTTTTTACAGACATTTGAAAAAACCGAAAAATCACAAGAGTAAAGTGCCATTTTCTGACATTAGATTTCGTTCTAAATGTTTAATCCCTATGTAAAAACGTTATTGAAGCAAGAATATCGTATTTTGAAGTATATCAATAATGATAGGTCCTTTCAGAAAATTGAAAAATCCGAAAAATCACAAGAGTAAAGTGCCATTTTCTGACTTTAGATTTCGTTCTAAATACTTAGTTCTAATGTAAAATCGTTAGCTAAGCTAGATTCTCGTATTTAAGAAAATCTAATGACAGGTTTTTTCAGAAAATTGAAAAAACCGTAAAATCATAAGAGGAAAGTGCCATTTTCTGACATTAGATTTCGTTCTAAATGCTTAATCCCTATGTAAAAACGTTATTGAAGCAAGAATATCGTATTTTAAAGTATATCAATAATGATAGGTCCTTTCAGAAAATTGAAAAATCCGAAAAATCACAAGAGTAAAGTGCCATTTTCTGACTTTAGATTTCGTTCTAAATACTTAGTTCTAATGTAAAATCGTTAGCTAAGCTAGATTCTCGTATTTAAGAAAATCTAATGACAGGTTTTTTCAGAAAATTGAAAAAACCGTAAAATCATAAGAGGAAAGTGCCATTTTCTGACATTAGATTTCGTTCTAAATGCTTCATCCCTATGTAGAAACGTTATTTAAGCAAGAATATCGTATTTTGAAGTATATCTATAATGATAGGTTTTTTCAGAAAATTGAAAAATCCGTAAAATCACAAGAGTAAAGTGCCATTTTCTGACATTAGATTTCGTTCTAAATGCTTAATTCCTATGTAAAAGTGTTATTTAAGCAAGAATATCGTAGTTTGAGGTAAATCTAATTATAGGTTTTTTCAGAAAATTGAAAAAACCGAAAAACCGCTAGAGTAAAGTGCCATTTTCTGACATTAGATTTCGTTCTAAATGCTTAATCCCTATGTAAAAGTGTTATTTATGCAAGAATATCGTAGTTTGAGGTAAATCTAATTATAGGTTTTTTCAGAAAATTGAAAAGACCGAAAAATCGCTAGCGTAAAGTGCCATTTTCTGACATTAGATTTCGTTCTAAATGCTTCATCCCTATGTAAAAACGTTATTTAAGCAAGAATATCGTATTTTGAAGTATATCTATAATGATACGTTTTTTCAGAAAATTGAGAAAACCGAAAAATCACAAGAGTAAAGTGCCATTTTCTGACATTACATTTCGTTCTAAATGCTTCATCCCTATGTAAAAACGTTATTTAAGCAACAATATTGTACCTGGAAGGAAGTCTAAGAATAGGTTTTTACAGACATTTGAAAAAACCGAAAAATCACAAGAGTAAAGTGCCATTTTCTGACATTAGATTTCGTTCTAAATGTTTAATCCCTATGTAAAAACGTTATTGAAGCAAGAATATCGTATTTTGAAGTATATCAATAATGATAGGTCCTTTCAGAAAATTGAAAAATCCGAAAAATCACAAGAGTAAAGTGCCATTTTCTGACTTTAGATTTCGTTCTAAATACTTAGTTCTAATGTAAAATCGTTAGCTAAGCTAGATTCTCGTATTTAAGAAAATCTAATGACAGGTTTTTTCAGAAAATTGAAAAAACCGTAAAATCATAAGAGGAAAGTGCCATTTTCTGACATTAGATTTCGTTCTAAATGCTTCATCCCTATGTAGAAACGTTATTTAAGCAAGAATATCGTATTTTGAAGTATATCTATAATGATAGGTTTTTTCAGAAAATTGAAAAATCCGTAAAATCACAAGAGTAAAGTGCCATTTTCTGACATTAGATTTCGTTCTAAATGCTTAATTCCTATGTAAAAGTGTTATTTAAGCAAGAATATCGTAGTTTGAGGTAAATCTAATTATAGGTTTTTTCAGAAAATTGAAAAAACCGAAAAACCGCTAGAGTAAAGTGCCATTTTCTGACATTAGATTTCGTTCTAAATGCTTCATCCCTATGTAAAAACGTTATTGAAGCAAGAATATCGTATTTTGAAGTATATCTAATAATAGGTTCTTTCAGAAAATTGAAAAAACCGTAAAATCACGAGAGTAAAGTTCCATTTTCTGACATTACATTTCGTTCTAAATACTTAGTTCTAATGTAAAATCGTTAGCTAAGCCAGATTCTCGTATTTAAGAAAATCTAATGACAGGTTTTTTCAGAAAATTGAAAAAACCGTAAAATCATAAGAGGAAAGTGCCATTTTCTGACATTAGATTTCGTTCTAAATGCTTAATCCCTATGTAAAAGTGTTATTTATGCAAGAATATCGTAGTTTGAGGTAAATCTAATTATAGGTTTTTTCAGAAAATTGAAAAGACCGAAAAATCGCTAGCGTAAAGTGCCATTTTCTGACATTAGATTTCGTTCTAAATGCTTCATCCCTATGTAAAAACGTTATGTAAGCAAGAATATCGTATCTTGAAGTATATCTATAATGATAGGTTTTTTCAGAAAATTGAAAAAACCGTAAAATCACAAGAGTAAATTGCCATTTTCTGACATTAGATTTCGTTCTAAATGCTTAATCTCTATGTAAAAACGTTATTTAAGCAACAATATTGTACCTGGAAGGAAGTCTAAGAATAGGTTTTTACAGACATTTGAAAAAACCGAAAAATCACAAGAGTAAAGTGCCATTTTCTGACATTAGATTTCGTTCTAAATGTTTAATCCCTATGTAAAAACGTTATTGAAGCAAGAATATCGTATTTTGAAGTATATCAATAATGATAGGTCCTTTCAGAAAATTGAAAAAACCGAAAAATCACAGGAGTAAAGTGCCATTTTCTGACATTAGATTTCGTTCTAAATGCTTCATCCCTATGTAAAAACGTTATTTAAGCAAGGATATCGTATTTTGAAGTATATCTATAATGATAGGTTTTTTCAGAAAATTGAAAAAACCGAAAAATCACAAGAGTAAAGTGCCATTTTCTGACTTTAGATTTCGTTCTAAATACTTAATTCTAATGTAAAATCGTTAGTTAAGCAAGATTCTCGTATTTAAAAAAATCTAATGAGAGGTGTTTTCAGAAAATTGAAGAAGCCGAAAAATCACAAGAGTAAAGTGCCATTTTCTGACATTACATTTCGTTCTAAATACTTAGTTCTAATGTAAAATCGTTAGCTAAGCCAGATTCTCGTATTTAAGAAAATCTAATGACAGGTTTTTTCAGAAAATTGAAAAAACCGTAAAATCATAAGAGGAAAGTGCCATTTTCTGACATTAGATTTCGTTCTAAATGCTTCATCCCTATGTAAAAACGTTATTTAAGCAAGAATATCGTATTTTGAAGTATATCTATAATGATAGGTTTTTTCAGAAAATTGAAAAAACCGTAAAATCACAAGAGTAAAGTGCCATTTTCTGACATTAGATTTCGTTCTAAATACTTAATTCCTATGTAAAAGTGTTATTTAAGCAAGAATATCGTAGTTTGAGGTAAATCTAATTATAGGTTTTTTCAGAAAATTGAAAAAACCGAAAAACCGCTAGAGTAAAGTGCCATTTTCTGACATTAGATTTCGTTCTAAATGCTTCATCCCTATGTAAAAACGTTATTGAAGCAAGAATATCGTATTTTGAAGAAAATCTAATGATAGGTTTTTTCAGAAAATTGAGAAAACCGAAAAATCACAAGAGTAAAGTGCCATTTTCTGACATTAGATTTCGTTCTAAATGCTTCAACCCTATGTAAAAACCTTATTTAAGCAAGAATATCGTATTTTGAAGTATATCTAATGATAGGTTTTTTCAGAAAATTGAAAAAACCGTAAAATCATAAGAGTAAAGTGCCATTTTCTGACATTAGATTTCGTTCTAAATGCTTCATCCCTATGTAAAAACGTTATTTAAGCAAGAATATCGCATTTTGAAGAAAATCTAATGATAGGTTTTTACAGAAATTTGAAAAAACCGAAAAATCACTACAGTAAACCGCCATTTTCTGACTTTAGATTTCGTTCGAAATGCTTAATCCCTATGTAAAAACGTTATTGGAGCAAGAATATCGTATTTTGAAGTATATCTATAATCATAGGTTCTTTCAGAAAATTGAAAAAACCGTAAAATCACGAGAGTAATGTTCCATTTTCTGACATTAGATTTCGTTCTAAATGCTTCATCCCTATGTAAAAACGTTATTTAAGCAAGAATATCGTATTTTGAAGTATATCTATAATGATAGGTTTTTTCAGAAAATTGAAAAAACCGAAAAATCACAAGAGTAAAGTGCCATTTTCTGACATTAGATTTCGTTCTAAATGCTTCAACCCTATGTAAAAACGTTATTTAAGCAAGAATATCGTATTTTGAAGTATATCTAATGATAGGTTTTTTCAGAAAATTGAAAAAACCGTAAAATCATAAGAGGAAAGTGCCATTTTGTGACATTAGATTTCGTTCTAAATGCTTAATCCCTATGTAGAAGTGTTATTTAAGCAAGAATATCGTAGTTTGAGGTAAATCTAATTATAGGTTTTTTCAGAAAATTGAAAAAACCGAAAAATCGCTACAGTAAAGTGCCATTTTCTGACATTAGATTTCGTTCTAAATTCTCAATCCCTATATAAAAACGTTATTTAAGCAAGATTATGGTATTTTGAAGAAAATCTAATGATAGGTTTTTTCAGAAAATTGAGAAAACCGAAAAATCACGAGAGTAAAGTGCCATTTTCTGACATTAGATTTCGTTCTAAATGCTTCAACCCTATGTAAAAACCTTATTTAAGCAAGAATATCGTATTTTGAAGTATATCTAATGATAGGTTTTTTCAGAAAATTGAAAAAACCGTAAAATCATAAGAGTAAAGTGCCATTTTCTGACATTAGATTTCGTTCTAAATGCTTCATCCCTATGTAAAAACGTTATTTAAGCAAGAATATCGCATTTTGAAGAAAATCTAATGATAGGTTTTTACAGAAATTTGAAAAAACCGAAAAATCACTACAGTAAACCGCCATTTTCTGACTTTAGATTTCGTTCGAAATGCTTAATCCCTATGTAAAAACGTTATTGGAGCAAGAATATCGTATCTTGAAGTATATCTATAATCATAGGTTCTTTCAGAAAATTGAAAAAACCGTAAAATCACGAGAGTAATGTTCCATTTTCTGACATTAGATTTCGTTCTAAATGCTTCATCCCTATGTAAAAACGTTATTTAAGCAAGAATATCGTATTTTGAAGTATATCTATAATGATAGGTTTTTTCAGAAAATTGAAAAAACCGAAAAATCACAAGAGTAAAGTGCCATTTTCTGACATTAGATTTCGTTCTAAATGCTTCAACCCTATGTAAAAACGTTATTTAAGCAAGAATATCGTATTTTGAAGTATATCTAATGATAGGTTTTTTCAGAAAATTGAAAAAACCGTAAAATCATAAGAGGAAAGTGCCATTTTGTGACATTAGATTTCGTTCTAAATGCTTAATCCCTATGTAGAAGTGTTATTTAAGCAAGAATATCGTAGTTTGAGGTAAATCTAATTATAGGTTTTTTCAGAAAATTGAAAAAACCGAAAAATCGCTACAGTAAAGTGCCATTTTCTGACATTAGATTTCGTTCTAAATTCTCAATCCCTATATAAAAACGTTATTTAAGCAAGATTATGGTATTTTGAAGAAAATCTAATGATAGGTTTTTTCAGAAAATTGAGAAAACCGAAAAATCACGAGAGTAAAGTGCCATTTTCTGACATTAGATTTCGTTCTAAATGCTTCATCCCTATGTAAAAACGTTATTGAAGCAAGAATATCGTATTTTGAAGAAAATCTAATGATAGGTTTTTTCAGAAAATTGAGAAAACCGAAAAATCACAAGAGTAAAGTGCCATTTTCTGACATTAGATTTCGTTCTAAATGTTTCATCCCTATGTAAAAACGTTATTTAAGCAAGAATATCGTATTTTGAAGAAAATCTAATGATAGGTTTTTACAGAAATTTGAAAAAACCGAAAAATCACTACAGTAAACCGCCATTTTCTGACTTTAGATTTCGTTCGAAATGCTTAATCCCTATGTAAAAACGTTATTGGAGCAAGAATATCGTATTTTGAAGTATATCTATAATCATAGGTTCTTTCAGAAAATTGAAAAAACCGTAAAATCACGAGAGTAATGTTCCATTTTCTGACATTAGATTTCGTTCTAAATGCTTCATCCCTATGTAAAAACGTTATTTAAGCAAGAATATCGTATTTTGAAGTATATCTATAATGATAGGTTTTTTCAGAAAATTGAAAAAACCGAAAAATCACAAGAGTAAAGTGCCATTTTCTGACATTAGATTTCGTTCTAAATGCTTCAACCCTATTTAAAAACGTTATTTAAGCAAGATTATGGTATTTTGAAGAAAATCTAATGATAGGTTTTTTCAGAAAATTGAGAAAACCGAAAAATTACGAGAGTAAAGTGCCATTTTCTGACATTAGATTTCGTTCTAAATGCTTCAACCCTATGTAAAAACGTTATTTAAGCAAGAATATCGTATTTTGAAGTATATCTAATGATAGGTTTTTTCAGAAAATTGAGAAAACCGAAAAATCACAAGAGTAAAGTGCCATTTTCTGACATTAGATTTCGTTCTAAATGCTTCATCCCTATGTAAAAACGTTATTTAAGCAAGAATATCGTATTTTGAAGAAAATCTAATGATAGGTTTTTACAGAAATTTGAAAAAACCGAAAAATCACTACAGTAAACCGCCATTTTCTGACTTTAGATTTCGTTCGAAATGCTTAATCCCTATGTAAAAACGTTATTGGAGCAAGAATATCGTATTTTGAAGTATATCTATAATCATAGGTTCTTTCAGAAAATTGAAAAAACCGTAAAATCACGAGAGTAATGTTCCATTTTCTGACATTAGATTTCGTTCTAAATGCTTCATCCCTATGTAAAAACGTTATTTAAGCAAGAATATCGTATTTTGAAGTATATCTATAATGATAGGTTTTTTCAGAAAATTGAAAAAACCGAAAAATCACAAGAGTAAAGTGCCATTTTCTGACATTAGATTTCGTTCTAAATGCTTCAACCCTATGTAAAAACGTTATTTAAGCAAGAATATCGTATTTTGAAGTATATCTAATGATAGGTTTCTTCAGAAAATTGAAAAAACCGTAAAATCATAAGAGGAAAGTGCCATTTTGTGACATTAGATTTCGTTCTAAATGCTTAATCCCTATGTAGAAGTGTTATTTAAGCAAGAATATCGTAGTTTGAGGTAAATCTAATTATAGGTTTTTTCAGAAAATTGAAAAAACCGAAAAATCGCTACAGTAAAGTGCCATTTTCTGACATTAGATTTCGTTCTAAATTCTCAATCCCTATATAAAAACGTTATTTAAGCAAGATTATGGTATTTTGAAGAAAATCTAATGATAGGTTTTTTCAGAAAATTGAGAAAACCGAAAAATCACGAGAGTAAAGTGCCATTTTCTGACATTAGATTTCGTTCTAAATGCTTCATCCCTATGTAAAAACGTTATTGAAGCAAGAATATCGTATTTTGAAGAAAATCTAATGATAGGTTTTTTCAGAAAATTGAGAAAACCGAAAAATCACAAGAGTAAAGTGCCATTTTCTGACATTAGATTTCGTTCTAAATGCTTCATCCCTATGTAAAAACGTTATTTAAGCAAGAATATCGCATTTTGAAGAAAATCTAATGATAGGTTTTTACAGAAATTTGAAAAAACCGAAAAATCACTACAGTAAACCGCCATTTTCTGACTTTAGATTTCGTTCGAAATGCTTAATCCCTATGTAAAAACGTTATTGGAGCAAGAATATCGTATTTTGAAGTATATCTATAATCATAGGTTCTTTCAGAAAATTGAAAAAACCGTAAAATCACGAGAGTAATGTTCCATTTTCTGACATTAGATTTCGTTCTAAATGCTTCATCCCTATGTAAAAACGTTATTTAAGCAAGAATATCGTATTTTGAAGTATATCTATAATGATAGGTTTTTTCAGAAAATTGAAAAAACCGAAAAATCACAAGAGTAAAGTGCCATTTTCTGACATTAGATTTCGTTCTAAATGCTTCAACCCTATGTAAAAACGTTATTTAAGCAAGAATATCGTATTTTGAAGTATATCTAATGATAGGTTTTTTCAGAAAATTGAAAAAACCGTAAAATCATAAGAGGAAAGTGCCATTTTGTGACATTAGATTTCGTTCTAAATGCTTAATCCCTATGTAGAAGTGTTATTTAAGCAAGAATATCGTAGTTTGAGGTAAATCTAATTATAGGTTTTTTCAGAAAATTGAAAAAACCGAAAAATCGCTACAGTAAAGTGCCATTTTCTGACATTAGATTTCGTTCTAAATTCTCAATCCCTATATAAAAACGTTATTTAAGCAAGATTATGGTATTTTGAAGAAAATCTAATGATAGGTTTTTTCAGAAAATTGAGAAAACCGAAAAATCACGAGAGTAAAGTGCCATTTTCTGACATTAGATTTCGTTCTAAATGCTTCATCCCTATGTAAAAACGTTATTGAAGCAAGAATATCGTATTTTGAAGAAAATCTAATGATAGGTTTTTTCAGAAAATTGAGAAAACCGAAAAATCACAAGAGTATAGTGCCATTTTCTGACATTAGATTTCGTTCTAAATGCTTAATCCCTATGTAAAAACGTTATTGGAGCAAGAATATCGTATTTTGAAGTATATCTATAATCATAGGTTCTTTCAGAAAATTGAAAAAACCGTAAAATCACGAGAGTAATGTTCCATTTTCTGACATTAGATTTCGTTCTAAATGCTTCATCCCTATGTAAAAACGTTATTTAAGCAAGAATATCGTATTTTGAAGTATATCTATAATGATAGGTTTTTTCAGAAAATTGAAAAAACCGAAAAATCACAAGAGTAAAGTGCCATTTTCTGACATTAGATTTCGTTCTAAATGCTTCAACCCTATGTAAAAACGTTATTTAAGCAAGAATATCGTATTTTGAAGTATATCTAATGATAGGTTTCTTCAGAAAATTGAAAAAACCGTAAAATCATAAGAGGAAAGTGCCATTTTGTGACATTAGATTTCGTTCTAAATGCTTAATCCCTATGTAGAAGTGTTATTTAAGCAAGAATATCGTAGTTTGAGGTAAATCTAATTATAGGTTTTTTCAGAAAATTGAAAAAACCGAAAAATCGCTACAGTAAAGTGCCATTTTCTGACATTAGATTTCGTTCTAAATTCTCAATCCCTATATAAAAACGTTATTTAAGCAAGATTATGGTATTTTGAAGAAAATCTAATGATAGGTTTTTTCAGAAAATTGAGAAAACCGAAAAATCACGAGAGTAAAGTGCCATTTTCTGACATTAGATTTCGTTCTAAATGCTTCATCCCTATGTAAAAACGTTATTGAAGCAAGAATATCGTATTTTGAAGAAAATCTAATGATAGGTTTTTTCAGAAAATTGAGAAAACCGAAAAATCACAAGAGTAAAGTGCCATTTTCTGACATTAGATTTCGTTCTAAATGCTTCATCCCTATGTAAAAACGTTATTTAAGCAAGAATATCGCATCTTGAAGAAAATCTAATGATAGGTTTTTACAGAAATTTGAAAAAACCGAAAAATCACTACAGTAAACCGCCATTTTCTGACTTTAGATTTCGTTCGAAATGCTTAATCCCTATGTAAAAACGTTATTGGAGCAAGAATATCGTATTTTGAAGTATATCTATAATCATAGGTTCTTTCAGAAAATTGAAAAAACCGTAAAATCACGAGAGTAATGTTCCATTTTCTGACATTAGATTTCGTTCTAAATGCTTCATCCCTATGTAAAAACGTTATTTAAGCAAGAATATCGTATTTTGAAGTATATCTATAATGATAGGTTTTTTCAGAAAATTGAAAAAACCGAAAAATCACAAGAGTAAAGTGCCATTTTCTGACATTAGATTTCGTTCTAAATGCTTCAACCCTATGTAAAAACGTTATTTAAGCAAGAATATCGTATTTTGAAGTATATCTAATGATAGGTTTTTTCAGAAAATTGAAAAAACCGTAAAATCATAAGAGGAAAGTGCCATTTTGTGACATTAGATTTCGTTCTAAATGCTTAATCCCTATGTAGAAGTGTTATTTAAGCAAGAATATCGTAGTTTGAGGTAAATCTAATTATAGGTTTTTTCAGAAAATTGAAAAAACCGAAAAATCGCTACAGTAAAGTGCCATTTTCTGACATTAGATTTCGTTCTAAATTCTCAATCCCTATATAAAAACGTTATTTAAGCAAGATTATGGTATTTTGAAGAAAATCTAATGATAGGTTTTTTCAGAAAATTGAGAAAACCGAAAAATCACGAGAGTAAAGTGCCATTTTCTGACATTAGATTTCGTTCTAAATGCTTCATCCCTATGTAAAAACGTTATTGAAGCAAGAATATCGTATTTTGAAGAAAATCTAATGATAGGTTTTTTCAGAAAATTGAGAAAACCGAAAAATCACAAGAGTATAGTGCCATTTTCTGACATTAGATTTCGTTCTAAATGCTTCATCCCTATGTAAAAACGTTATTTAAGCAAGAATATCGTATTTTGAAGAAAATCTAATGATAGGTTTTTACAGAAATTTGAAAAAACCGAAAAATCACTACAGTAAACCGCCATTTTCTGACTTTAGATTTCGTTCGAAATGCTTAATCCCTGTGTAAAAACGTTATTGGAGCAAGAATATCGTATTTTGAAGTATATCTATAATCATAGGTTCTTTCAGAAAATTGAAAAAACCGTAAAATCACGAGAGTAATGTTCCATTTTCTGACATTAGATTTCGTTCTAAATGCTTCATCCCTATGTAAAAACGTTATCTAAGCAAGAATATCGTAGTTTGAGGTAAATCTAATTATAGGTTTTTTCAGAAAATTGAAAAAACCGAAAAATCGCTACAGTAAAGTGCCATTTTCTGACATTAGATTTCGTTCTAAATTCTCAATCCCTATATAAAAACGTTATTTAAGCAAGATTATGGTATTTTGAAGAAAATCTAATGATAGGTTTTTTCAGAAAATTGAGAAAACCGAAAAATCACGAGAGTAAAGTGCCATTTTCTGACATTAGATTTCGTTCTAAATGCTTCATCCCTATGTAAAAACGTTATTTAAGCAAGAATATCGTATTTTGAAGTATATCTATAATGATAGGGTTTTCAGGAAATTGAAAAAACCGAAAAGTCACAAGAGTAAAGTGACATTTTCTGACATTACATTTCGTTCTAAATAATTAATTCTAATGTAAAATCGTTAGTTAAGCGAGATTCTCGTATTTCAAAAATCTGATGATAGGTTTTTTCAGAAAATTAAAAAACCGAAAAATCACAGGAGTAAAGTGCCATTTTCTGACATTAGATTTCGTTCTAAATGCTTCATCCCTATGTAGAAACGTTATTTAAGCAAGAATATCGTATTTTGAAGTATATCTATAATGATAGGTTTTTTCAGAAAATTGAAAAAACCGTAAAATCACAAGAGTAAAGTGCCATTTTCTGACATTAGATTTCGTTCTAAATACTTAATTCCTATGTAAAAGTGTTATTTAAGCAAGAATATCGTAGTTTGAGGTAAATCTAATTATAGGTTTTTTCAGAAAATTGAAAAAACCGAAAAACCGCTAGAGTAAAGTGCCATTTTCTGACATTAGATTTCGTTCTAAATGCTTCATCCCTATGTAAAAACGTTATTGAAGCAAGAATATCGTATTTTGAAGAAAATCTAATGATAGGTTTTTTCAGAAAATTGAGAAAACCGAAAAATCACAAGAGTAAAGTGCCATTTTCTGACATTAGATTTCGTTCTAAATGCTTCAACCCTATGTAAAAACCTTATTTAAGCAAGAATATCGTATTTTGAAGTATATCTAATGATAGGTTTTTTCAGAAAATTGAAAAAACCGTAAAATCATAAGAGTAAAGTGCCATTTTCTGACATTAGATTTCGTTCTAAATGCTTCATCCCTATGTAAAAACGTTATTTAAGCAAGAATATCGCATTTTGAAGAAAATCTAATGATAGGTTTTTACAGAAATTTGAAAAAACCGAAAAATCACTACAGTAAACCGCCATTTTCTGACTTTAGATTTCGTTCGAAATGCTTAATCCCTATGTAAAAACGTTATTGGAGCAAGAATATCGTATTTTGAAGTATATCTATAATCATAGGTTCTTTCAGAAAATTGAAAAAACCGTAAAATCACGAGAGTAATGTTCCATTTTCTGACATTAGATTTCGTTCTAAATGCTTCATCCCTATGTAAAAACGTTATTTAAGCAAGAATATCGTATTTTGAAGTATATCTATAATGATAGGTTTTTTCAGAAAATTGAAAAAACCGAAAAATCACAAGAGTAAAGTGCCATTTTCTGACATTAGATTTCGTTCTAAATGCTTCAACCCTATGTAAAAACGTTATTTAAGCAAGAATATCGTATTTTGAAGTATATCTAATGATAGGTTTTTTCAGAAAATTGAAAAAACCGTAAAATCATAAGAGGAAAGTGCCATTTTGTGACATTAGATTTCGTTCTAAATGCTTAATCCCTATGTAGAAGTGTTATTTAAGCAAGAATATCGTAGTTTGAGGTAAATCTAATTATAGGTTTTTTCAGAAAATTGAAAAAACCGAAAAATCGCTACAGTAAAGTGCCATTTTCTGACATTAGATTTCGTTCTAAATTCTCAATCCCTATATAAAAACGTTATTTAAGCAAGATTATGGTATTTTGAAGAAAATCTAATGATAGGTTTTTTCAGAAAATTGAGAAAACCGAAAAATCACAAGAGTAAAGTGCCATTTTCTGACATTAGATTTCGTTCTAAATGCTTCAACCCTATTTAAAAACGTTATTTAAGCAAGATTATGGTATTTTGAAGAAAATCTAATGATAGGTTTTTTCAGAAAATTGAGAAAACCGAAAAATCACGAGAGTAAAGTGCCATTTTCTGACATTAGATTTCGTTCTAAATGCTTCATCCCTATGTAAAAACGTTATTGAAGCAAGAATATCGTATTTTGAAGAAAATCTAATGATAGGTTTTTTCAGAAAATTGAGAAAACCGAAAAATCACAAGAGTAAAGTGCCATTTTCTGACATTAGATTTCGTTCTAAATGCTTCATCCCTATGTAAAAACGTTATTTAAGCAAGAATATCGTATTTTGAAGAAAATCTAATGATAGGTTTTTACAGAAATTTGAAAAAACCGAAAAATCACTACAGTAAACCGCCATTTTCTGACTTTAGATTTCGTTCGAAATGCTTAATCCCTATGTAAAAACGTTATTGGAGCAAGAATATCGTATTTTGAAGTATATCTATAATCATAGGTTCTTTCAGAAAATTGAAAAAACCGTAAAATCACGAGAGTAATGTTCCATTTTCTGACATTAGATTTCGTTCTAAATGCTTCATCCCTATGTAAAAACGTTATTTAAGCAAGAATATCGTATTTTGAAGTATATCTATAATGATAGGTTTTTTCAGAAAATTGAAAAAACCGAAAAATCACAAGAGTAAAGTGCCATTTTCTGACATTAGATTTCGTTCTAAATGCTTCAACCCTATGTAAAAACGTTATTTAAGCAAGAATATCGTATTTTGAAGTATATCTAATGATAGGTTTCTTCAGAAAATTGAAAAAACCGTAAAATCATAAGAGGAAAGTGCCATTTTGTGACATTAGATTTCGTTCTAAATGCTTAATCCCTATGTAAAAACGTTATTTAAGCAAGAATATCGTATTTTGAAGAAAATCTAATGATAGGTTTTTACAGAAATTTGAAAAAACCGAAAAATCACTACAGTAAACCGCCATTTTCTGACTTTAGATTTCGTTCGAAATGCTTAATCCCTATGTAAAAACGTTATTGGAGCAAGAATATCGTATTTTGAAGTATATCTATAATCATAGGTTCTTTCAGAAAATTGAAAAAACCGTAAAATCACGAGAGTAATGTTCCATTTTCTGACATTAGATTTCGTTCTAAATGCTTCATCCCTATGTAAAAACGTTATTTAAGCAAGAATATCGTATTTTGAAGAAAATCTAATGATAGGTTTTTTCAGAAAATTGAGAAAACCGAAAAATCACAAGAGTAAAGTGCCATTTTCTGACATTAGATTTCGTTCTAAATGCTTCATCCCTATGTAAAAACGTTATTTAAGCAAGAATATCGTATTTTGAAGAAAATCTAATGATAGGTTTTTACAGAAATTTGAAAAAACCGAAAAATCACTACAGTAAACCGCCATTTTCTGACTTTAGATTTCGTTCGAAATGCTTAATCCCTATGTAAAAACGTTATTGGAGCAAGAATATCGTATTTTGAAGTATATCTATAATCATAGGTTCTTTCAGAAAATTGAAAAAACCGTAAAATCACGAGAGTAATGTTCCATTTTCTGACATTAGATTTCGTTCTAAATGCTTCATCCCTATGTAAAAACGTTATTTAAGCAAGAATATCGTATTTTGAAGTATATCTATAATGATAGGTTTTTTCAGAAAATTGAAAAAACCGAAAAATCACAAGAGTAAAGTGCCATTTTCTGACATTAGATTTCGTTCTAAATGCTTCAACCCTATTTAAAAACGTTATTTAAGCAAGATTATGGTATTTTGAAGAAAATCTAATGATAGGTTTTTTCAGAAAATTGAGAAAACCGAAAAATCACGAGAGTAAAGTGCCATTTTCTGACATTAGATTTCGTTCTAAATGCTTCAACCCTATGTAAAAACGTTATTGAAGCAAGAATATCGTATTTTGAAGAAAATCTAATGATAGGTTTTTTCAGAAAATTGAGAAAACCGAAAAATCACAAGAGTAAAGTGCCATTTTCTGACATTAGATTTCGTTCTAAATGCTTCATCCCTATGTAAAAACGTTATTTAAGCAAGAATATCGTATTTTGAAGAAAATCTAATGATAGGTTTTTACAGAAATTTGAAAAAACCGAAAAATCACTACGGTAAACCGCCATTTTCTGACTTTAGATTTCGTTCGAAATGCTTAATCCCTATGTAAAAACGTTATTGGAGCAAGAATATCGTATTTTGAAGTATATCTATAATCATAGGTTCTTTCAGAAAATTGAAAAAACCGTAAAATCACGAGAGTAATGTTCCATTTTCTGACATTAGATTTCGTTCTAAATGCTTCAACCCTATTTAAAAACGTTATTTAAGCAAGATTATGGTATTTTGAAGAAAATCTAATGATAGGTTCTTTCAGAAAATTGAAAAAACCGTAAAATCACGAGAGTAAAGTGCCATTTTCTGACATTAGATTTCGTTCTAAATGCTTCATCCCTATGTAAAAACGTTATTGAAGCAAGAATATCGTATTTTGAAGAAAATCTAATGATAGGTTTTTTCAGAAAATTGAGAAAACCGAAAAATCACAAGAGTAAAGTGCCATTTTCTGACATTAGATTTCGTTCTAAATGCTTCATCCCTATGTAAAAACGTTATTTAAGCAAGAATATCGTATTTTGAAGAAAATCTAATGATAGGTTTTTACAGAAATTTGAAAAAACCGAAAAATCACTACAGTAAACCGCCATTTTCTGACTTTAGATTTCGTTCGAAATGCTTAATCCCTATGTAAAAACGTTATTGGAGCAAGAATATCGTATTTTGAAGTATATCTATAATCATAGGTTCTTTCAGAAAATTGAAAAAACCGTAAAATCACGAGAGTAATGTTCCATTTTCTGACATTAGATTTCGTTCTAAATGCTTCATCCCTATGTAAAAACGTTATTTAAGCAAGAATATCGTATTTTGAAGTATATCTATAATGATAGGTTTTTTCAGAAAATTGAAAAAACCGAAAAATCACAAGAGTAAAGTGCCATTTTCTGACATTAGATTTCGTTCTAAATGCTTCAACCCTATGTAAAAACGTTATTTAAGCAAGAATATCGTATTTTGAAGTATATCTAATGATAGGTTTCTTCAGAAAATTGAAAAAACCGTAAAATCATAAGAGGAAAGTGCCATTTTGTGACATTAGATTTCGTTCTAAATGCTTAATCCCTATGTAAAAACGTTATTTAAGCAAGAATATCGTATTTTGAAGAAAATCTAATGATAGGTTTTTACAGAAATTTGAAAAAACCGAAAAATCACTACAGTAAACCGCCATTTTCTGACTTTAGATTTCGTTCGAAATGCTTAATCCCTATGTAAAAACGTTATTGGAGCAAGAATATCGTATTTTGAAGTATATCTATAATCATAGGTTCTTTCAGAAAATTGAAAAAACCGTAAAATCACGAGAGTAATGTTCCATTTTCTGACATTAGATTTCGTTCTAAATGCTTCATCCCTATGTAAAAACGTTATTTAAGCAAGAATATCGTATTTTGAAGAAAATCTAATGATAGGTTTTTTCAGAAAATTGAGAAAACCGAAAAATCACAAGAGTAAAGTGCCATTTTCTGACATTAGATTTCGTTCTAAATGCTTCATCCCTATGTAAAAACGTTATTTAAGCAAGAATATCGTATTTTGAAGAAAATCTAATGATAGGTTTTTACAGAAATTTGAAAAAACCGAAAAATCACTACAGTAAACCGCCATTTTCTGACTTTAGATTTCGTTCGAAATGCTTAATCCCTATGTAAAAACGTTATTGGAGCAAGAATATCGTATTTTGAAGTATATCTATAATCATAGGTTCTTTCAGAAAATTGAAAAAACCGTAAAATCACGAGAGTAATGTTCCATTTTCTGACATTAGATTTCGTTCTAAATGCTTCATCCCTATGTAAAAACGTTATTTAAGCAAGAATATCGTATTTTGAAGTATATCTATAATGATAGGTTTTTTCAGAAAATTGAAAAAACCGAAAAATCACAAGAGTAAAGTGCCATTTTCTGACATTAGATTTCGTTCTAAATGCTTCAACCCTATTTAAAAACGTTATTTAAGCAAGATTATGGTATTTTGAAGAAAATCTAATGATAGGTTTTTTCAGAAAATTGAGAAAACCGAAAAATCACGAGAGTAAAGTGCCATTTTCTGACATTAGATTTCGTTCTAAATGCTTCAACCCTATGTAAAAACGTTATTGAAGCAAGAATATCGTATTTTGAAGAAAATCTAATGATAGGTTTTTTCAGAAAATTGAGAAAACCGAAAAATCACAAGAGTAAAGTGCCATTTTCTGACATTAGATTTCGTTCTAAATGCTTCATCCCTATGTAAAAACGTTATTTAAGCAAGAATATCGTATTTTGAAGAAAATCTAATGATAGGTTTTTACAGAAATTTGAAAAAACCGAAAAATCACTACGGTAAACCGCCATTTTCTGACTTTAGATTTCGTTCGAAATGCTTAATCCCTATGTAAAAACGTTATTGGAGCAAGAATATCGTATTTTGAAGTATATCTATAATCATAGGTTCTTTCAGAAAATTGAAAAAACCGTAAAATCACGAGAGTAATGTTCCATTTTCTGACATTAGATTTCGTTCTAAATGCTTCATCCCTATGTAAAAACGTTATTTAAGCAAGAATATCGTAGTTTGAGGTAAATCTAATTATAGGTTTTTTCAGAAAATTGAAAAAACCGAAAAATCGCTTCAGTAAACCGCCATTTTCTGACATCAGATTTCGTTCGAAATGCTTAATCCCTATGTAAAAACGTTATTTAAGCAAGAATATCGGACATTGAAGAAAATCAAATGATAGATTCTTTCAGAAAATTGAAAAATCCGAAAAATCACAAGAGTAAAGTGCCATTTTCTGACATTAGATTTCGTTCTAAATGCTTAATTCTAATGTAAAAACGTTATTTAAGCAGGAATATCGTACTTTGAAGAAAATCTAATGATAGGTTTTTTCAGAAAATTGAAAAAACCGAAAATTAACAAGAGTAAAGTGCCATTTTCTGACATTAGATTTCGTTCTAAATGCATAATCTCTGTGTAAAAACGTTATTTAAGCAACAATATTGTACCTGGAAGGAAGTCTAAGAATAGGTTTTTACAGACATTTGAAAAAACCGAAAAATCACAAGAGTAAAGTGCCATTTTCTGACATTAGATTTCGTTCTAAATTCTTAATCCCTATGTAAAAGTGTTATTTAAGCAAGAATATCGTAGTTTGAGGTAAATCTAATTATACGTTTTTTGAGAAAATTGAAAAAACCGAAAAATCGCTAGAGCAAAATGCCATTTTCTGACATTAGATTTCGTTCTAAATGCTTAATCCCTATGTAAAAACGTTATTTAAGCAAGAATATCGTATTTTGAAGAAAATCTAATGATAGGTTTTTACAGAAAGTTGAAAAAACCGAAAAATCACTAGAGTAAAGCTCCATTTTCTGACTTTAGATTTCGTTCTAAATACTTAATTCTAATGTAAAATCGTTAGCTAAGCATGATTCTCGTATTTAAAAAAATCTAATGAGAGGTGTTTTTAGAAAATTGAAGAAGCCGAAAAATCACAAGAGTAAAGTGCCATTTTCTGACATTACATTTCGTTCTAAATACTTATTTCTAATGTAAAATCGTTAGCTAAGCCAGATTCTCGTATTTAAGAAAATCTAATGACAGGTTTTTTCAGAAAATTGAAAAAACCGTAAAATCATAAGAGGAAAGTGCCATTTTCTGACATTAGATTTCGTTCTAAATGCTTAATCCCTATGTAAAAGTGTTATCTAAGCAAGAATATCGTATTTTGAAGTATATCTAATGATAGGTTTTTTCAGAAAATTGAAAAAACCGTAAAATCATAAGAGGGAAGTGCCATTTTCTGACATTAGATTTCGTTCTAAATGCTTAATTCCTATGTAAAAGTGTTATTTAAGCAAGAATATCGTAGTTTGAGGTAAATCTAATTATAGGTTTTTTCAGAAAATTGAAAAAACCGAAAAATCGCTTCAGTAAACCGCCATTTTCTGACATCAGATTTCGTTCGAAATGCTTAATCCCTATGTAAAAACGTTATTTAAGCAAGAATATCGGACATTGAAGAAAATCAAATGATAGATTCTTTCAGAAAATTGAAAAATCCGAAAAATCACAAGAGCAAAGTGCCATTTTCTGACATTAGATTTCGTTCTAAATGCTTAATTCTAATGTAAAAACGTTATTTAAGCAGGAATATCGTACTTTGAAGAAAATCTAATGATAGGTTTTTTCAGAAAATTGAAAAAACCGAAAATTAACAAGAGTAAAGTGCCATTTTCTGACATTAGATTTCGTTCTAAATGCTTAATCTCTGTGTAAAAACGTTATTTAAGCAACAATATTGTACCTGGAAGGAAGTCTAAGAATAGGTTTTTACAGACATTTGAAAAAACCGAAAAATCACAAGAGTAAAGTGCCATTTTCTGACATTAGATTTCGTTCTAAATGCTTAATCCCTATGTAAAAGTGTTATTTAAGCAAGAATATCGTAGTTTGAGGTAAATCTAATTATACGTTTTTTGAGAAAATTGAAAAAACCGAAAAATCGCTAGAGCAAAATGCCATTTTCTGACATTAGATTTCGTTCTAAATGCTTAATCCCTATGTAAAAACGTTATTTAAGCAAGAATATCGTATTTTGAAGAAAATCTAATGATAGGTTTTTACAGAAAGTTGAAAAAACCGAAAAATCACTAGAGTAAAGCTCCATTTTCTGACTTTAGATTTCGTTCTAAATACTTAATTCTAATGTAAAATCGTTAGTTAAGCATGATTCTCGTATTTAAAAAAATCTAATGAGAGGTGTTTTTAGAAAATTGAAGAAGCCGAAAAATCACAAGAGTAAAGTGCCATTTTCTGACATTACATTTCGTTCTAAATACTTATTTCTAATGTAAAATCGTTAGCTAAGCCAGATTCTCGTATTTAAGAAAATCTAATGACAGGTTTTTTCAGAAAATTGAAAAAACCGTAAAATCATAAGAGGAAAGTGCCATTTTCTGACATTAGATTTCGTTCTAAATGCTTAATCCCTATGTAAAAGTGTTATCTAAGCAAGAATATCGTATTTTGAAGTATATCTAATGATAGGTTTTTTCAGAAAATTGAAAAAACCGTAAAATCATAAGAGGGAAGTGCCATTTTCTGACATTAGATTTCGTTCTAAATGCTTAATTCCTATGTAAAAGTGTTATTTAAGCAAGAATATCGTAGTTTGAGGTAAATCTAATTATACGTTTTTTGAGAAAATTGAAAAAACCGAAAAATCGCTAGAGTAAAGTGCCATTTTCTGACATTAGATTTCGTTCTAAATGCTTAATCCCTATGTAAAAACGTTATTTAAGCAAGAATATCGTATTTTGAAGAAAATCTAATGATAGGTTTTTACAGAAATTTGAAAAAACCGAAAAATCACTACAGTAAACCGCCATTTTCTGACATCAGATTTCGTTCGAAATGCTTAATCCCTATGTTAAAGCGTTATTGAAGCAAGAATATCGTATTTTGAAGTATATATAATAATAGGTTCTTTCAGAAAATTGAAAAAACCGTAAAATCACGAGAGTAAAGTTCCATTTTCTGACATTAGATTTCGTTCTAAATGTTTAATCCCTATATAAAAACGTTATATAAGCAAGATTATGGTATTTTGAAGAAAATCTAATGATGGGTTTTTTCAGAAAATTGAGAAAACCGAAAAATCACAAGAGTAAAGTGCCTTTTTCTGACATTAGATTTCGTTCTAAATGCATAATCCCTATGTAAAAACGTTATTTAAGCAAGAATATCGGACATTGAAGAAAATCAAATGATAGATTCTTTCAGAAAATTGAAAAATCCGAAAAATCACAAGAGTAAAGTGCCATTTTCTGACATTACATTTCGTTCTAAATACTTAGTTCTAATGTAAAATCGTTAGCTAAGCCAGATTCTCGTATTTAAGAAAATCTAATGACAGGTTTTTTCAGAAAATTGAAAAAACCGTAAAATCATAAGAGGAAAGTGCCATTTTCTGACATTAGATTTCGTTCTAAATGCTTAATCCCTATGTAAAAGTGTTATTTAAGCAAGAATATCGTAGTTTGAGGTAAATCTAATTATAGGTTTTTTCAGAAAATTGAAAAATCCGAAAAATCACAAGAGTAAAGTGCCATTTTCTGACATTAGATTTCGTTCTAAATGCTTAATCTCTATGTAAAAACGTTATTTAAGCAACAATATTGTACCTGGAAGGAAGTCTAAGAATAGGTTTTTACAGACATTTGAAAAAACCGAAAAATCACAAGAGTAAAGTGCCATTTTCTGACATTAGATTTCGTTCTAAATGTTTAATCCCTATGTAAAAACGTTATTGAAGCAAGAATATCGTATTTTGAAGTATATCTAATAATAGGTTCTATCAGAAAATTGAAAAAACCGTAAATTCACGAGAGTAAAGTGCCATTTTCTGACATTAGATTTCGTTCTAAATGCTTAATCCCTATATAAAAACGTTATTTAAGCAAGATTATGGTATTTTGAAGAAAATCTAATGATAGGTTTTTTCAGAAAATTGAGAAAGATTTGGATCTGAAAGTCTACCAAATGCTCAAAGAGAAGAACGAAACGAACCTGATTGCTGTAACAATGAAGTTTTTGCATAATAAGCTTAAGAAATTAATCAAAAAGATTTCCAAATATGATGATTTGTGTTGGGACAAAAGGTTGGACAGAAGAGCAGGTTGCAAGACCGAGATTGCAGAATCTAAAGCCTACGTCAATGTAAGAAAAATAATATACACTTCGAAAGTTTGATTTCTAAGGAGTTCCTGTGCTTAGAGGCAAATTGAAAGGTCGAACCTAGAAGCTATACGAAAAGACTCAAAAACTTATATGCGGAACCTATACATAAACAAGTATATCGCTCAGCAACGTTTACTGCAACAATTGTAGATATTTTCGTAAACCAACAAATAGTCTCACTGTTTATTTCGGAATTGTATCGCGAGTTCCTGAATGCAGTCAAATTAGAAGAATTTTTATACTCTTACAAATTTTCATAGATTTTACAAGATTGCAAATTTTCATTGTACAACTATCATAGGAGAAACATTATATGAAAACATTGAGAAATGCTAATAAAAACGACATTATTAACAAGTTGACATATGGTGGATTAACACGTAAAGATAAAGAAAAGCCTTTTTAGCTGACGAAAAAGACAAAAGAAGGGAAAGATATTGCCGTTATTACGAAACTCTCGTTACGAGAGTTTCCATCCACAGCAGCAAACCTTACCTGGATACTGAAATTACTATAGCTGAAGAAGAAAAATTCGATTTTTTTTTTCAATTTCAAAGTGTTCAGGTCCCTTAATATATCTAACATTTCGTTTTGAAGATGATGCGACGAGGCAAAAGTTCAAATATGATGCGGCAAGGACAGAGGTCGAGGATGAGTCAAGGGTGAAATCAGTAATTTCAATGACAATAATAAAAATCGTCTGCACGTTTATTCATTATTAGAGGTCGTTTGCAGACCATTTGTAGGAAAAGTAGAAATAGGGACTACATGTAGGGTTATGTCAAAGTTATGTCAATTATTAAATTAGCAATAGTATATATGTATGGGTAATAAAAACAAAAAACTTGATTAATTCATCAAATGTTTGTTGTAATATGTGCCTTTTCTGCAGAATCTCTTGCTATCCCTGCTGCCCGACAACGCATTCTCGTCTAGGCCTTGTAAACACAACACGTCAGAAATGTACCGTGTACACCTACAAAAACATATTTCAAGTGTCTTAAAGATGTTTCGAAACAGACGCCTTTAAATAATCTTGTTTCGGGCGTCGTTTCAACGTCTGGAATAAGATGTCTTAAAGAAGTCTATTTGAGCTCGTAAGACGTTTAGACTTGAAATGGACGTGTTAGACGCTAGGGAACCAGACCAATCGAAAATACACGTATAGAGCGCAAGTTAGTCGGACAGAGAGGATATGCGCTTATAGAGAACTGGACTGGCAAAGCGAGCTGTTCGCTCCCTGCCGAATTTCATATCTACAATTTTACGAATTGCTTGCTAGTTGCGTCTTTCCTCTGCAGTTTAGAAAAATGTAACACTGGGGTTCGCGTCGGTGAAGGTGGAAAAAAAGCGTTATTTTTCCCAATATATAAACTTTATTCAAACTCTATCTTAACTTATCGGTGGACGAATTAACAATTAAAATCTATTATTATAAACAAATATTTCGGTGAGACTACTCAAATAATCTTTAAAAAATTAACAAAAATAAATTATCCTGTTCTATATAACAAAATTAACATATTATTGTGGGAGAAAGCCCTTCCTTGTAGGTATCGTTAATAGCCTGTTCCATTTGCATCATCAAATCGCTTAGTTAACATCACGTGATTGCAATTCCCGTTATTAACATGATGGATCCTTTCAAACAGTGGAGAAGTCGATGATAAAATGATCGGAATATTTTCAAATTTGGCTAAAATTATCGCCATATCTCGAGCATTGTATGTATATAATTTCCTGTTCTTATTTTTGAAAGACGAATCATGCTCTTCATCGACAATAATTAACTTTATGTTTTTATAAGGTCAAAAAGGCTCAAGGAAGAAATAACTGTTTCCACTATTAAATGATTTCGATGAATTTCAGGTGTTTTCACAAGCAGAAAAATCAAGAGCGAGCTCGTGGATTATAAAATTAATTGCTCCTTTAACCAATTGTTTTGGCAAAGATTGCTACGGCCTGCATGTTTGCTGTGCTTCTTCAATTTCACGTTTTCGAACTACAAAAGGAATTACATTGGTTACTTGTACCACTTCTTCTATGTTCTTGCTATTTCTCGGGCTATCAAGATATTCTCTAGCTAACTCCTCTTTTATCTAGAAGATCCCAGAGAGCTTGTTGCTATTTTTACTACCTCCTTTGCTCTTACTCTGATTACTAGTACACTTACGGGTTTTTCTCTTAGGATCATTTTTTTTTGTGAACTATCCCAATCTTGTCTTTGGCCCGTTTCTACTAAGAAAGCAAAGGAGCTTTTTTAATTTTTTTTTACTTTTTTATATAGTATATTAAGTATCGCATTCGGCGAGCTATTTTTTATAAGATTATTTAAATAATCTGTTTCATTTCCTGCCTTATCAAAGCAAAGATCATGCAACTTTTCAAAAGTATGGCAAGTACCAAGTCCTCCTCCATATAAAATCTTAGATAAATCCTTTGGCATAAAAAGCTCTTTCTCAGCTAAGAAATGATTTAAAAATGATTCTTTATTAAAACAAGATTTATGGAAATTTCTTAAAATGGAAGTAGCATTATCTCCTGTCATGGATAATATGTTAGATAAATTGCATGGCTTAAAGCCTGCTTTATGGAAATCATTTAAAAGTTGTGTTTTGTTTCCATTCCCATCAAAACAGATATCATGAAAATCTTTTAAAGCAGAACAAATCTTAGTTGCTGCTCCATGCAATATTTTAGATAAATTTTTTGGTGTAAAACCTTTCTTCTCAATTAAGAAACGATTCAAATACTTTTTTGTTTCGTTTATAAAACAAAAATCATGAAATTCTTTTAAACTATTCGCTGCCGCACTCAATATACCACATAAATCGCACGGCCTAAAACCCACATTGTAAAAATCCTTTAAAAGCTGTGTTTCCTTTCTTTTCTTATTAAAAGAAATATTATGCAGTTGTTTCAAAGTAAAAGAAGCACGAGCTCCTGTTCCACATAGTATAGAGGATAAGTTACTTGGTCTAAAACCTGCGTTGTAGAAGTCCTCTAAAAGCTCTGTTCTTTGTCCTTTGCTATTAAAACAAACGCTGTGCAACTCTTGAAAAGCACCTTTAGCCTTGCCTCCTGCTCTACTTAATATGCTAGACAAGTTATGCAACGTAAAGTTACTTCCCTCATCACCGACCCCTTCAATAAAATGTTTCAAACGCTGTGTTTGATTTCCTCTTGCATCAAACCAAGAGTCATATAAATCTTTAAAAGCTTCTGCAGCGTTAGCTCCTGCACCATTCAAAATACTGGACATATTAGACAGATTTATCTTCTCGTTTTCTAAAGTTTTTATATATAGTCTTTTGTTTCCTTCCTCATCAAACCAAAGATCATATAAATTTGTAAAAGTTTCAGGAGCTTTAGCTCTTGCTCCATGTAAAATACTGGAAATATTAGATAGACGTATCCCTTCCTTTTCTAACGTTTTGAAATATTGTGTTTTACCTCCTTCTTCATTAAACCAAAGATCATATAAGCCTTTAAAAGCTTTTGCAGCATTAGCTCCTGCTACATTCAAAATACTGGAAATATTAGTTAGATTTATTCCTTCTTTCTCCAGAGTTTTTAAACATTGTGTTTTACTTCCTTCTTCATCAAACCAAAGGATATGTAAGTCTTTAAAGGCTTTTGCAGCGTTAGCTCCTGCTCCACTTAAAATACTAGAAATATTACTTAGATTTATCTCCTCTTTCTCTAAAGTTTCTAGATATTGTGTTTTACTTCCTTCTTCATCGAACAAAAGGTCGTATAGGTCTTTAAAGGCTTTTGCAGCGTTAGCTCCTGCTCCACTCAAAATACTGGAAATATTACTTTGATTTATCTCTTCTTTGTCTAGAGTTTTTAGATATTGTGTTTTACTTCCTTCTTCATCAAACCATAGGTCATATAGGTCTTTAAAGGCTTTTGCAGCGTTAGCTCCTGTCACATGCAAAATACTCGACATAGTAGCTAAATTTATTCTTTCCTTCTTTAGTACCTCCAGACATATTTTCCCTTCTCCCTTAATTAAGAAACTTAAAAATTGATAAAATGCAGATATTCCTTCTCTGCCAACTACACTTCTGGCAAATTTGATTTCTTCATCAATATTTTCTACAATTTCCTGATAACTAGACCTATTATATTTTATATCTCCCAACAAATTTTCCATTATTCCCTTAGTAATAGGGCCAAATTCATGAGATTCTAACCAACGTAACGCTATTTCATGTAATTCTTCGCAATTATATGGAACATTACCCTCATCTATCCCATTTCTAATAACACTGTTCAATGCTTCCTTGTCACACTGATTAACTGCAAATATTAGTCTATCTAAAAATTTCTCTTTTATTTCTTTTTCACCCTCGCCAGAAAGTCTTCCTTCTTCTTTTTCTTTCTGCCAAAAAGGTGGCAGCTTTAACAAATTTAAAAGCCTTGTCATTTCTTTTTGCGAAAATTGATAAAGACCATTCTCATTTATACAAAAACAATCGTTAAAAATCTTATATCCTTTTTTTTTAATATTTATGTTATTGAATTGTAAAGGATAGAAATTTTTAGATCGTTCATATTTGAATTTCTTTTCTTCTGTAAGATTTAGGTCTGCATTAGTATAGATGACAAAATATTTTATATTTTCATCCTTTTCTAATTTTTCAATGAAAAGAGCGAAGCACTTATTCACAGAAAATGTATTCTTTTTCTCCTGCCGTTTAGAAGGAAATAACTGATAATAACCAATACTATTATTTGCATTGTGAGGCTTTATACAAGTAATGCTATCTTTATAATTGATAGTGACGTCAACAGATATGCCATAGTTTCTTTCCTCAAAATTGATGAGAAACATGTTTTTACGCAAGAACATATTGTGTAAGAAGGACATTAATAAATTGGATCCATATGTAATTTCAGATATATAACTTCCAAGTTTTCCATCTTTTTCTGAAGCTATTAAATCACGTAACACAATTTTTTGTAATGCTACATAACCGTCGTGAACTTTACTATTTTTTCCCATTTCACTTTTGATAATGCTGTTCAATTCTTCTCTATTAGGTTGATTAACTGCAAATACTAATTTATCCAAAAATGCTTCTTTTATTTCTTTCCGGGAATATTTCCTATCTTTTATTACTGTCTGCATAGCGGACGAAAATTCTAATCGCTTTAAAAGTTCATCTCTTATTATTTTATCTCGCGCAAATTGATAAAAACCACGCCCTTGTAGATTATCATTTGTAAAGAAAAAGTCTCTTAATATGATATCACGTTCTTCCATGCTATCAAATTTAAACGGATAAAAGTTTTTAAATCGTCCCCTTTTTAATCTGTTTCCTTTCGCAAGATTCAAGCTTGAATTAGTATAGATAACAAGGTATTCTATATCATTTGATAAATCATCTGTCTTAGAGATTAGATGTTTAACAAAACTATTAAGGTAATTATTCATGGAGAAACTTCGATTTTCTTTAGTAAATAATCTGGCATAACTAATATTATTATCTGTATAATATTTGTCTACATTTTCAATTTTTAGATGGATAGACTTCTTCTCGTAGCAAAGAACAATGTTACTAAACTTATCAATATCAGACTTTTCAAACGCTAACGATAATGAAGGATATTTATGTTTATATATGGACTTCCTTAGTAAGCAAAGAATCGACAAGTCTAATTGATACATAAGTCCAATCAATTGATGAGGAATACGTTGATAAGCATTACTCAATCCATCCCGTCTAGATCCATCTTGTAAATCATTAAGAAATTCCGAATCCTCATTGCTAGTATCATTTATATCAATGTGCCCACTTTTTGGTACCTTACTATCTTTGTCCACCATTTTTCCTTCAATTTCAGGACTTCCGCATAGAACATTTTTCAACTTTAGATTTCTTACTTCTGGACCGGAACCCATATTTCCAATGTCTTCTGCAGTAAATTCAATGTGTGGAATATATTCACAAAGTTTTCATATCCTTCTTTTACAGCATTACCCAAACATGAGCCTTTCTTCGACTGATTAACTTGTTGCGCATATTGCTTGCAACTTTCCCGTAAAGACTTTATACTGAATCCTCTACTACCTGTAATCAGATCCTCAAAACAAAAAGAAAAAAAGAAAAAAAGAAAAAAAGAAAAAAAGAAAAAAAGAAAAAAAGAAAAAAAGAAAAAAAGAAAAAGAAAACAATCTACTTTACCCGCAGCAGCTCCTATCTAAAGTCTTCAGGCAATTTCTTTCTTAATGTTTCCAAAGGTTGATTAAGCTTCTCTTGTTTCTGTTTATCCTTTACATTTTTTATCTAACTAAAAATGAAAATCGTTTCTTTAATAACAAATCATTTTAGAGCAGCAGCATCAGATGATAGATCTGGTAATCCATTTAATCCAAACATATCAAATCTACTATATTAACCAGCAGCAAAAATGATTAAAGATTATAATTAAAGGCATTATTTTATGTCGGATAATATCACTTTAATTAGTATATACTTTCATATATTTTATCATTATCGTTTTAAATCAAAACAACTACCGTGAGAACTGTTTCTAGATCAAGATTTAGAAAGGTTTTAACTATTTGTATTATTCTGCCTCCGTTGCTCTCTCTCTCTCTCCCTCTCTCTCTCTCTCTCTCTCTCTCTCTCTCTCTTTCGATGATTAGAGGAGCTTGCCAGAGACAAATATTATCTGAAGCAGAACTACATACTAAAGGAGACGATAAAGATTATTCCAACGGCGAGGGAGAAAGAGTACTGAGAAATTTCTTTGAAATTCTTTTTAATCTCTTTGAAGTAGATTTGGATCTGAAAGTCTACCAAATGCTCAAAGAGAAGAACGAAACGAACCTGATTGCTGTAACAATGAAGTTTTTGCATAATAAGCTTAAGAAATTAATCAAAAAGATTTCCAAATATGATGATTTGTGTTGGGACAAAAGGTTGGACAGAAGAGCAGGTTGCAAGACCGAGATTGCAGAATCTAAAGCCTACGTCAATGTTAGAAAAATAATATACGTTGCGCGGTTAGTGGAGTGAGAAAGGGGGATAGACGCATCGTTACGGTTTCTCTCTCTCTCTCTCTCTCTCTCTCTCTCTCTCTCTCTTCCGCTTGGTCCGCTATGAACGAAGCGCGGTTTTTAGGAGTGAGAGAGAGATGGAGGATAGATGCGTCGCAACGGTTACCGTCGCGCACGACGAATGCGTCGCATTTGTAACGAGTCTGGAGACGATTTCTAAGCGGTCTTCTTGTCTTATTGAATTTAATCATGTGGCGTTTTTTTATCGCGCTTGCATTTTTACATTATAGGAAATGTTTTGGAGTGTGAGAGCGAAAGAGAGAGGGTTAGATTAGAGAGGCTGCGCTTGCATTTTGACGACGTTGTGGAGAGTGAAGTGCGCGTGCGTGCCTGTTAATAAATAGATGAAGCATAACGCGGAGCAAATTAAATTGTTGTCGTACAGTGTAAAGGTGCGTGTTGCTATAGACATATATTTTGCAAAAAGTAAGTTTACGTTTAAGATGCCCGCAATAGATTTTATTGTCGATATGGACGGTTTCTTCGTAGCCAACAAATTTAATTGTAAAGAATTAGCCATCGTAAATGCTCATACCGCTGAATATGAATTATTTGAATTCGAATTGTACGTTCGCTACATGGATTTATCCAGAAGCGATCAAAAGTCTGCATGGCATGTCTCGAATTTCGTGCACGGGATTTCATTTAAAAATTTCCAGGGGAAAAAGAATTATCAACAAGAGGACATTGGCATTATTATAAAAAATTTCGTTCGAGACTACAAAGATCCCGTCGTCGCGTACAAAGGGGGGCATATTGAAAAGGATATTTTAAATAAAATAGGAGTTGGCAGTTTCAATTTGGAATATCTCGGCTGTCCGAAATTCAATTCATTGATCGCGGAGCCGATGTATCAAGAATACCACGTACCATGCAGGCTTCATTGCTGGACGCGAACTTCGAAAGAAAAGATTCAATATCATTGTTGTTTGAGCGAAGTTCGTGTATTTTAGATGTGGCTAATGAAATCGAAAGGTAACACATTTTTTTTCTTTTTTTTTAGTTAGAATTATTTTTTATTTCTATGGCGCCTTTTTGTAGAGAGAGAGAGAGAGAGAGAGAGAGAGAGAGAACGTAGGAACGTATGGATTATCGGTGCGAAGAGGACAGGCTTAGCAGCTTTGAAAATTGGCCGATCCCGTTTATTAAGCCGGAGGAGCTCGCGATCGCTGGATTTTATTATCTGAGGGAGGATGATTTCGTGGAATGCTTCGCGTGCGGCATAGGACTCTATTGGTGGGAAGCCGGGGACAAACCCATGTTGGAGCATCGCTTTTGGTCCAGGAATTGTCCGTACGATCCTCGAACAACGTTATGTATATGTTTAGCGCGCAATATCCGTTTTGTCCATCAACGATGACGACGACAACGAGGGTGGTGGCGTCAACGATGAATAAAAAAAATGTAATACGAAGTTTAAAATATTTTTTAATTTGTAATTTTGCTGTGTAAAAGCATATGCATCAATCGAAAATAGGGATACATTTCCGAGTTCAGAAAAAGTCGAATATTGGATAATAAGCACGAATCGAATTGGGTAGGGTTTATCTTTAAATCGTTTTTCCTTTCGGTTTGTAACGCGATTGTCACGTACCGCGGTTTTTTCATTTGCGGAGCTGTTTTTATCGCCCACGTGTGCTTCGTGGTTGTTTGCAGCATCGGATACTTGTACAGTTACCACGAACGGAAACTCATGCTGATCGTTCTTTCGCTCTCAAGAATACGCAGCATCGACAACTTGTGTATTTCATCCAAAGCGACGTGCGACATTCTCCATTGAATTTGATACAAATCCAGGACAGGTTTCGCATTGTCGGACCAGCTTCGTAAAGCGTTAGCGTCGTTGCGCGCGCGAATCAAAATCAATCCGTGCCGAGCATTTATTACAACGCGTTTGTAATCTTCGCAGAAGTCTAGCAATGTGTTCATATGCACGCAAAAGTTGAAATGTAGCAAATTCGTAAGCGTTACGGTGAGAGTTTCCCTCCGTTGATCATCGTTTCTGTATATCCAGCCCGCGTTGGACAGCGTGTGACAGCCTACACGCCCCGTTACACCATCATAACAACATCCGGTTAAGGTCCAGCCGACTACGATCCACGTGGAGCGAGATAAGAGCCTGTATAAAATCACCGCACATCAAAGACAGACCATTGAGTTGGAATCAGGGTTTTGACCCATACACATCAAATTGCTGTCCGTCGTTACTATTAAAATTTGTATTGTGTTCATTTATTGTATTGTACATTCAGGCGTAACCCGCTTGAATGAAATAAAGTTTTTTATATATCTAAGTGTGAAAATTTACATCACAAGCGCGTTGCTCTTCGTAATGTTCAGACTGATGTAATTCTTCAAGATCGTCGTTGTACCGGGATTTCTGGACCGATCGATTTCCACTCCGTTCAGTTCATAACGTATCTCGTCGAACATAAACGCTACCGCATTGTTCTCTAGAGCCACCGTGTCGTTGGTCGATCCTCCTGGTAGGCTGAGTCTTCCCTCCACGTATAGGAAGCTTTTACACGGAAGAGTGTACAAGTCTTGATGTTGAATGGGTATTCTTATCTCATCACTGTTTCCAAACGTTGTGTTGGCGTACGTATTGTCGATCGTAGTTATTCGATTGTCGAAGATTGGTGCCTCAGAGATGTTCAGAATGTCGTCGGACATGGCGGTGAAGCGAGTTCGATTACTTGGTAACGATGAATCCCAAAGATCGCAAATATTCCACGTTTCGGTTAGTTTCCTCGTCTTCTTCTTCTCCTTATTGTCGAAATGGCGCGCCGTTCTTTATGTTCGACGTATTCGATATCCTATTATTATTATTATGAATTAACATAACGGCTATGTCAAGGTTATGAGACGATTCGACGAACGTGCAGCCGAACCGTGATTTCTTCGTTTCGAAAATCAATCAAACGTGCAGACTGGTCCACGATGCGAATCGTTAAATCTTCCATTGATCGTGTAACGATCAGGAGGTAAATGACTCGTGCCGGTGTTTCCGATATTTTATACTCCGGCGACATGTTAGGCGTGAATTCGTGTATCGTGTGAATCAGTTTCCCGTTATCGTACGAACCGGTGGTTACGTTGCATTCTATTCGAATAATATTCGTGTTAATGATATTCACGGAAGTGTGCGATACATGCCACGTGTTCGGTGATAGAATGCGATTCCTAGAAAATCCTAGGATTGGACCCACGGTGTCGGGTTTCGTAAAATCTATCTTATATGCGCTTTTAATTTCGCTTTTCATAGTATTGTTGATCGCTCGTAGAATCAGCGGATATTCTACATCGTTGTTATCTTTGGCTGGAGAAGGATACCGCGCGTTTATCTCACGCCTCAAGTAAGCGTTGATCGCCCCCAGTTCGTACGAGCCGTCCGGGATGTTTATCTCCTCACCCTCGTCGCCGAAATAGAATTTATTGTCTCCGATTGTCGAAAAAGAAACTTTAGCCTCGGACAAAAATTAATTTATAGTTTACTTAGGACTGAGATTCGAAAATATCAGATTACGTTTCCGCCGGTTCCGTCAACACGCACCGACGGTGATGTAAACTGTATATCAAAGATACCGCTATACAGGGTGTTCGACGATTATTTTAACTGCCAAAAATGAAGGGTAGCTGAGGTCATTTGAAGTAACTTTTTCCTTTGCGAAAATGCAATCTGGGGCTTTGTTTACGAGTTATTAACGAAAAACACTGGCCAATGAGAGGTGACGGTGCGAGGGAGAGGGTCCGCGAGAGAGTCCGCAGCACGAGGCTTTAACAGAAGGTCGGGACGGACTCGAGCCGCGTTCGAAGTATTGAACAAGTCACAAGGCGAGAACTTACCGGATTTTTTTACTACATAACAGTGATATTTTTAAGAAAAACGCTGTTCACCTTTACTTTAGAACGTCTGAAGAATATTTACTAATTTTTCGGACCCGAAATAATATGAAGTTTAACCGTGGCAGCCGTTTTAATTTTCTGATGTGCATGACACCTCGTGTGTACCACGCAACTGGCTCTGCAAAAGAAATTACTGAGTATAAAATTGCAAAGTGATACCCCATTGATGAGACACTTCACGACATTTGATGGCCTAATCACTGAATTGAAAGCAGCTGGAGGAAAATTAGAAGAGATAGATGTAATTTCTCATTTGTTATTAACACTTCCATCATCTTATGATGGAATGATAACAGCTATTGAAACTTTAGCTGAAGACAACTTAAGTATTGCATTCGTAAAAACCAGGCTATTGGATCATGAGGTGAAATTGTTAAATGAGAATGCCGATTCAAGTATAAAGATTCTCCAGGCAATTAAACAAAATAATAATAAAAGGAGATTCACTAATCAAGACTTTCCTATAAAAACAAAAAAACATGGAAATTTTTAAATACAAAATAAAACGTCTACGAACATGAAGACAAAAGCAACACATGTGACAAAATGTTACCAGTGTGGAAGAAAAGGACATATAAAGAAGGATTGTTACTACCACAAGAGAACCATGGACTATAAAAATGGCGAAAACAGGAGAACATTACAAACAGTGCAGTGTGTGCAGCAAAATACAAATGCTGCAAATACAGATGGATTTGCATTCATGGCAGGATATGTGGAATGCACTGAAGATAGAAGAGAACGGGTTATGTCATTTTTATTGGATTCAGGAGCGTCCGACCATATTATCAATAGGGAGGACTTAGCAAAACGAGGAGCTGAAGACACCGATCAGGATATCAGTGACAAAATCTGGAGAATACATCATGGCAACAAAAAGGGACACACTAGACGTACTCAGTGACACAGGAGTCGCAGGAGAATTGAAGGACGTCCTATATTCGCCGGAAGTACCATATAACTTGCTCTCTGTATCAAAGATGCAAAGTTTGGGTAATACGATTGTATTTGATAAACAAGGTGTACAGATTTTTAAATCCGGTAAGGTGATCATCAGGGGTAAGTCCTCGAACAATCTTGTTACAATAGATTTTAAAATAAAGCATGAACAAGTAAACTCAGTCCAAATGTACAGTATTATCAAAGGTAATTTTGAACTATGGCATGAACGCTTGGGACATATTGAAAAAAGTAAATTCTTAGAGTTAAGAAATAAAGGAATGATTAGCGATGTCGAATTGGTAAATAAAATAATACCTAATAATAACTTATGCGAAGCTTGCGTTAATGGAAAACAAGCACGATTGCCGTTTAAAAAGGAAAAAGATAAAGATCATGTAAAAAGACCTTTGTTTATAGTACATTCGGACGTGTGCGGTCCAATCACTCCTTCCACAAATAAAATATTTAAGAATATTTGATTCTACAGTATATGTGCATGATAAAACTAGTAAAACCAATTGTAACGAAAAGTCATGGAAAGGAATACTAGCAGGCTATGAAACAAACGGGTATAGAGTGTGGGACGTGAAAAGGAAAAGTATTTCGTTGTCAGAGATACAATATTTGACGAAGTTAATTTCCTAAAGTCAAGGCCGGTAGCAAATGTTAAAGAGATTAGTTGTGAAAAATCTCAAAATAAAATTGAAATTTCTGACGTAATGTCAAACTCAATAAAGGAATTAAAGAAATCTGATAATGGCAAACCAGATAGTTTAAGTTCGGAAAATATCGGAAATAAAACTGATGTTTCTGACGTAAAGTCAAAATCAGTGGGTGATCCTAGTAAGTCTGTTGATGGAAAAACAGATAAACTAGAGAGTATAAATCCAAACAGAATCAATGAAAAATTCCATAATGATAATATTGAAATAACAGTAGATAGGTCTTCTTCTCAGAATAGTACAAATACAGATAGTACAAATAGCAGTAAAAGAATGTTATCAGAACCAAGAAGGAGTGATAGGATTAAAAGGAAACCGCACATTTCATATGATGAAGAGGACATGCCGATTGATTATGTGATGTGTGCACAATCGGAAGTTTGTGAAACTCCTGCATCATATCAGGAAACAAATAACAGAAATGATAGGGAACAATGGGAACAAGCTATTAGAGAAGAAATTAATTCTCTTATGGTGAATAAAACTTGGACATTAGTACCAAGTCCTAGCAATAAAAATATAATAAATTATAAATGGGTATTTACGATAAAAGATGATGAATTTGTAAACCCATTAAGATATAAAGCTCGGCTGGTTGCAAAAGCGTTTAGCCAAAAGTATTTAGTAGATTATAATGAAACCTTTGCTCCGATTGCAAGGATTTCAAGTTTCAGATTTATAATTGCTTATGCTAATCAATTTAATTTATTAATCCATCATATGGATGTAGAAACCGCATTTTTAAACGGTATATTAAAGGAGGAAATTTATATGAGAGTACCTGAGGGAATTGAAAACAAACAGAATCAAGTTTGTAAATTAAATAAAGCTTTGTATGGATTAAAACAAGCAGCAAGATGCTGGTTTGAAGAATTCGAAAAGGCTCTTAAAAAGATTTTCAGAATTCCCCAGTTGACCGTTGTACTTATATTTTAGATAAAGGAGATATTTCTAAAAATATCTATGTAGTTTTGTATGTCGATCATTTGGTAGTTGCGACAGCTAATATCGTAACGATGAATAATTTCAAAGACTACTTAATGAACAGGTAATGAACAGTTTCATTAGAATTGAAAGGACTGGAGAAAATATAACTCTAGACCAAAGTACTTATATTAGAAAAGTATTGAAGAAATTTAATATGGATAATTGTAAACCCATAAATACTCCACTTGAAAGTAAGCTTAATTATGAAGCCCTGAATTCAGACGAACAATATGAGGCACCTTGTCGAAATGTTATTGATTGTTTGATGTATATTGTAACATACGAGGAATCTTCCCACGTATTTTTTATATTCCTTCCTGAAGGCATACGCCAGGCTGGCGGCAGCCAGTCGGGGGTGGATTTGTATATCGTGAGTCGAGTGCCTCCGAGGGGGTACGACGACGAACGTTCTGGAACCGGACCACGTAGCAACACCGCCACTACCATTTTTCCCATAAAATTTTAGTATATAAAGGGCTCTAACGCGACCGGGAAGCGGGCTAGTTTCGTGACATTCGTTGAGACGGAAACATTAGCAAGATCGAGTTAAATTCTCTTTCAACCAAATCTCAGAGGTAACAGCCTAGAATCGAAAGCCCCCGCCGGCTCAGTGCGAAAAACTGAGAGCGCGTTTAGAGTCCACAAACACACACTCACACTTGTTAAACCCAGCGCGCAATAAATTAGTTTCTACCAGTTTTTTGGTTTCCACTTCAATTATTACCATCTCCTGCTTCGAACCAGTAATAGGTAAGAACCCACCAAGGTATACCTCAGCTGCTCGAGGTATATCCTTATTTCTTTTTAACAAAGTTACGAGGCACCCTAACACCAATTCCTCCAACCACCTTATCCAAACCCCTTTGAAGATAGCCACCCGTGTCGAAATAAACATTGGCTGGTCTACGCACCTCATCCTAACCTAAAAGGTAGCCACCCGTGTCGAAATAAACATCGGCTGGTCTACGCACCTCATCCAAAAAGATTCCAATTGCATGCAACCTCCGGCCACCCAAACTGCCTGGCCCTCGGCACGTAACAATATTATGATCTGTACGCGACCTGATCTATGTGTAGCTGTGAGCATTTTGAGCAGATACACAAATAAAAGAAATAAGGAATTATGGATTTGTCTTAAAAGAGTTTTAAGATATTTGAAAGGCACGACAGATATCAAACTAACGTACACAAGAGGTACACATGATAACATCTTGATAGACAGCAGGGTATGCTGATTCAGATTGGGATGGAAACGATATGTACGATAGAAAAAGCACAACAGGTTATATATTTAAATTGCTCGAAAAATATACAATTAGTTGGAATACGAAAAAGCAATCATCAGTCGCGGCCTCTTCGACTGAGGCTGAATACATGGCTTTATTTGAAGCAGTTAAAGAAGCATTATGGTTAAAATCTTTAGCAACAGTATCAAAGTAAATATATCAGAATCCATTGTAATCTATGAAGACAATAATGGTGGTATTAGTATTGCAAACAACCCAACTCTAGTTACAAAAAATTAAATTGTTGTCGTACAGTGTAAAGGTGCGTGTTGCTATAGACATATATTTTGCAAAAAGTAAGTTTACGTTTAAGATGCCCGCAATAGATTTTATTGTCGATATGGGCGGTTTCTTCGTAGCCAACAAATTTAATTGTAAAGAATTAGCCATCGTAAATGCTCATACCGCTGAATATGAATTATTTGAATTCGAATTGTACGTTCGCTACATGGATTTATCCAGAAGCGATCAAAAGTCTGCATGGCATGTCTCGAATTTCGTGCACGGGATTTCATTTAAAAATTTCCAGGGGAAAAAGAATTATCAACAAGAGGACATTGGCATTATTATAAAAAATTTCGTTCGAGACTACAAAGATCCCGTCGTCGCGTACAAAGGGGGGCATATTGAAAAGGATATTTTAAATAAAATAGGAGTTGGCAGTTTCAATTTGGAATATCTCGGCTGTCCGAAATTCAATTCATTGATCGCGGAGCCGATGTATCAAGAATACCACGTACCATGCAGGCTTCATTGCTGGACGCGAACTTCGAAAGAAAAGATTCAATATCATTGTTGTTTGAGCGAAGTTCGTGTATTTTAGATGTGGCTAATGAAATCGAAAGGTAACACATTTTTTTTTCTTTTTTTTTAGTTAGAATTATTTTTTATTTCTATGGCGCCTTTTTGTAGAGAGAGAGAGAGAGAGAGAGAGAGAGAGAGAGAGAACGTAGGAACGTATGGATTATCGGTGCGAAGAGGACAGGCTTAGCAGCTTTGAAAATTGGCCGATCCCGTTTATTAAGCCGGAGGAGCTCGCGATCGCTGGATTTTATTATCTGAGGGAGGATGATTTCGTGGAATGCTTCGCGTGCGGCATAGGACTCTATTGGTGGGAAGCCGGGGACAAACCCATGTTGGAGCATCGCTTTTGGTCCAGGAATTGTCCGTACGATCCTCGAACAACGTTATGTATATGTTTAGCGCGCAATATCCGTTTTGTCCATCAACGATGACGACGACAACGAGGGTGGTGGCGTCAACGATGAATAAAAAAAATGTAATACAAAGTTTAAAATATTTTTTAATTTGTAAATTTGCTGTGTAAAAGCATATGCATCAATCGAAAATAGGGATACATTTCCGAGTTCAGAAAAAGTCGAATATTGGATAATAAGCACGAATCGAATTGGGTAGGGTTTATCTTTAAATCGTTTTTCCTTTCGGTTTGTAACGCGATTGTCACGTACCGCGGTTTTTTCATTTGCGGAGCTGTTTTTATCGCCCACGTGTGCTTCGTGGTTGTTTGCAGCATCGGATACTTGTACAGTTACCACGAACGGAAACTCATGCTGATCGTTCTTTCGCTCTCAAGAATACGCAGCATCGACAACTTGTGTATTTCATCCAAAGCGACGTGCGACATTCTCCATTGAATTTGATACAAATCCAGGACAGGTTTCGCATTGTCGGACCAGCTTCGTAAAGCGTTAGCGTCGTTGCGCGCGCGAATCAAAATCAATCCGTGCCGAGCATTTATTACAACGCGTTTGTAATCTTCGCAGAAGTCTAGCAATGTGTTCATATGCACGCAAAAGTTGAAATGTAGCAAATTCGTAAGCGTTACGGTGAGAGTTTCCCTCCGTTGATCATCGTGTCTGTATATCCAGCCCGCGTTGGACAGCGTGTGACAGCCTACACGCCCCGTTACACCATCATAACAACATCCGGTTAAGGTCCAGCCGACTACGATCCACGTGGAGCGAGATAAGAGCCTGTATAAAATCACCGCACATCAAAGACAGACCATTGAGTTGGAATCAGGGTTTTGACCCATACACATCAAATTGCTGTCCGTCGTTACTATTAAAATTTGTATTGTGTTCATTTATTGTATTGTACATTCAGGCGTAACCCGCTTGAATGAAATAAAGTTTTTTATATATCTAAGTGTGAAAATTTACATCACAAGCGCGTTGCTCTTCGTAATGTTCAGACTGATGTAATTCTTCAAGATCGTCGTTGTACCGGGATTTCTGGACCGATCGATTTCCACTCCGTTCAGTTCATAACGTATCTCGTCGAACATAAACGCTACCGCATTGTTCTCTAGAGCCACCGTGTCGTTGGTCGATCCTCCTGGTAGGCTGAGTCTTCCCTCCACGTATAGGAAGCTTTTACACGGAAGAGTGTACAAGTCTTGATGTTGAATGGGTATTCTTATCTCATCACTGTTTCCAAACGTTGTGTTGGCGTACGTATTGTCGATCGTAGTTATTCGATTGTCGAAGATTGGTGCCTCAGAGATGTTCAGAATGTCGTCGGACATGGCGGTGAAGCGAGTTCGATTACTTGGTAACGATGAATCCCAAAGATCGCAAATATTCCACGTTTCGGTTAGTTTCCTCGTCTTCTTCTTCTCCTTATTGTCGAAATGGCGCGCCGTTTTTTATGTTCGACGTATTCGATATCCTATTATTATTATTATGAATTAACATAACGGCTATGTCAAGGTTATGAGACGATTCGACGAACGTGCAGCCGAACCGTGATTTCTTCGTTTCGAAAATCAATCAAACGTGCAGACTGGTCCACGATGCGAATCGTTAAATCTTCCATTGATCGTGTAACGATCAGGAGGTAAATGACTCGTGCCGGTGTTTCCGATATTTTATACTCCGGCGACATGTTAGGCGTGAATTCGTGTATCGTGTGAATCAGTTTCCCGTTATCGTACGAACCGGTGGTTACGTTGCATTCTATTCGAATAATATTCGTGTTAATGATATTCACGGAAGTGTGCGATACATGCCACGTGTTCGGTGATAGAATGCGATTCCTAGAAAATCCTAGGATTGGACCCACGGTGTCGGGTTTCGTAAAATCTATCTTATATGCGCTTTTAATTTCGCTTTTCATAGTATTGTTGATCGCTCGTAGAATCAGCGGATATTCTACATCGTTGTTATCTTTGGCTGGAGAAGGATACCGCGCGTTTATCTCACGCCTCAAGTAAGCGTTGATCGCCCCCAGTTCGTACGAGCCGTCCGGGATGTTTATCTCCTCACCCTCGTCGCCGAAATAGAATTTATTGTCTCCGATTGTCGAAAAAGAAACTTTAGCCTCGGACAAAAATTAATTTATAGTTTACTTAGGACTGAGATTCGAAAATATCAGATTACGTTTCCGCCGGTTCCGTCAACACGCACCGACGGTGATGTAAACTGTATATCAAAGATACCGCTATACAGGGTGTTCGACGATTATTTTAACTGCCAAAAATGAAGGGTAGCTGAGGTCATTTGAAGTAACTTTTTCCTTTGCGAAAATGCAATCTGGGGCTTTGTTTACGAGTTATTAACGAAAAACACTGGCCAATGAGAGGTGACGGTGCGAGGGAGAGGGTCCGCGAGAGAGTCCGCAGCACGAGGCTTTAACAGAAGGTCGGGACGGACTCGAGCCGCGTTCGAAGTATTGAACAAGTCACAAGGCGAGAACTTACCGGATTTTTTTACTACATAACAGTGATATTTTTAAGAAAAACGCTGTTCACCTTTACTTTAGAACGTCTGAAGAATATTTACTAATTTTTCGGACCCGAAATAATATGAAGTTTAACCGTGGCAGCCGTTTTAATTTTCTGATGTGCATGACACCTCGTGTGTACCACGCAACTGGCTCTGCAAAAGAAATTACTGAGTATAAAATTGCAAAGTGATACCCCATTGATGAGACACTTCACGACATTTGATGGCCTAATCACTGAATTGAAAGCAGCTGGAGGAAAATTAGAAGAGATAGATGTAATTTCTCATTTGTTATTAACACTTCCATCATCTTATGATGGAATGATAACAGCTATTGAAACTTTAGCTGAAGACAACTTAAGTATTGCATTCGTAAAAACCAGGCTATTGGATCATGAGGTGAAATTGTTAAATGAGAATGCCGATTCAAGTATAAAGATTCTCCAGGCAATTAAACAAAATAATAATAAAAGGAGATTCACTAATCAAGACTTTCCTATAAAAACAAAAAAACATGGAAATTTTTAAATACAAAATAAAACGTCTACGAACATGAAGACAAAAGCAACACATGTGACAAAATGTTACCAGTGTGGAAGAAAAGGACATATAAAGAAGGATTGTTACTACCACAAGAGAACCATGGACTATAAAAATGGCGAAAACAGGAGAACATTACAAACAGTGCAGTGTGTGCAGCAAAATACAAATGCTGCAAATACAGATGGATTTGCATTCATGGCAGGATATGTGGAATGCACTGAAGATAGAAGAGAACGGGTTATGTCATTTTTATTGGATTCAGGAGCGTCCGACCATATTATCAATAGGGAGGACTTAGCAAAACGAGGAGCTGAAGACACCGATCAGGATATCAGTGACAAAATCTGGAGAATACATCATGGCAACAAAAAGGGACACACTAGACGTACTCAGTGACACAGGAGTCGCAGGAGAATTGAAGGACGTCCTATATTCGCCGGAAGTACCATATAACTTGCTCTCTGTATCAAAGATGCAAAGTTTGGGTAATACGATTGTATTTGATAAACAAGGTGTACAGATTTTTAAATCCGGTAAGGTGATCATCAGGGGTAAGTCCTCGAACAATCTTGTTACAATAGATTTTAAAATAAAGCATGAACAAGTAAACTCAGTCCAAATGTACAGTATTATCAAAGGTAATTTTGAACTATGGCATGAACGCTTGGGACATATTGAAAAAAGTAAATTCTTAGAGTTAAGAAATAAAGGAATGATTAGCGATGTCGAATTGGTAAATAAAATAATACCTAATAATAACTTATGCGAAGCTTGCGTTAATGGAAAACAAGCACGATTGCCGTTTAAAAAGGAAAAAGATAAAGATCATGTAAAAAGACCTTTGTTTATAGTACATTCGGACGTGTGCGGTCCAATCACTCCTTCCACAAATAAAATATTTAAGAATATTTGATTCTACAGTATATGTGCATGATAAAACTAGTAAAACCAATTGTAACGAAAAGTCATGGAAAGGAATACTAGCAGGCTATGAAACAAACGGGTATAGAGTGTGGGACGTGAAAAGGAAAAGTATTTCGTTGTCAGAGATACAATATTTGACGAAGTTAATTTCCTAAAGTCAAGGCCGGTAGCAAATGTTAAAGAGATTAGTTGTGAAAAATCTCAAAATAAAATTGAAATTTCTGACGTAATGTCAAACTCAATAAAGGAATTAAAGAAATCTGATAATGGCAAACCAGATAGTTTAAGTTCGGAAAATATCGGAAATAAAACTGATGTTTCTGACGTAAAGTCAAAATCAGTGGGTGATCCTAGTAAGTCTGTTGATGGAAAAACAGATAAACTAGAGAGTATAAATCCAAACAGAATCAATGAAAAATTCCATAATGATAATATTGAAATAACAGTAGATAGGTCTTCTTCTCAGAATAGTACAAATACAGATAGTACAAATAGCAGTAAAAGAATGTTATCAGAACCAAGAAGGAGTGATAGGATTAAAAGGAAACCGCACATTTCATATGATGAAGAGGACATGCCGATTGATTATGTGATGTGTGCACAATCGGAAGTTTGTGAAACTCCTGCATCATATCAGGAAACAAATAACAGAAATGATAGGGAACAATGGGAACAAGCTATTAGAGAAGAAATTAATTCTCTTATGGTGAATAAAACTTGGACATTAGTACCAAGTCCTAGCAATAAAAATATAATAAATTATAAATGGGTATTTACGATAAAAGATGATGAATTTGTAAACCCATTAAGATATAAAGCTCGGCTGGTTGCAAAAGCGTTTAGCCAAAAGTATTTAGTAGATTATAATGAAACCTTTGCTCCGATTGCAAGGATTTCAAGTTTCAGATTTATAATTGCTTATGCTAATCAATTTAATTTATTAATCCATCATATGGATGTAGAAACCGCATTTTTAAACGGTATATTAAAGGAGGAAATTTATATGAGAGTACCTGAGGGAATTGAAAACAAACAGAATCAAGTTTGTAAATTAAATAAAGCTTTGTATGGATTAAAACAAGCAGCAAGATGCTGGTTTGAAGAATTCGAAAAGGCTCTTAAAAAGATTTTCAGAATTCCCCAGTTGACCGTTGTACTTATATTTTAGATAAAGGAGATATTTCTAAAAATATCTATGTAGTTTTGTATGTCGATCATTTGGTAGTTGCGACAGCTAATATCGTAACGATGAATAATTTCAAAGACTACTTAATGAACAGGTAATGAACAGTTTCATTAGAATTGAAAGGACTGGAGAAAATATAACTCTAGACCAAAGTACTTATATTAGAAAAGTATTGAAGAAATTTAATATGGATAATTGTAAACCCATAAATACTCCACTTGAAAGTAAGCTTAATTATGAAGCCCTGAATTCAGACGAACAATATGAGGCACCTTGTCGAAATGTTATTGATTGTTTGATGTATATTGTAACATACGAGGAATCTTCCCACGTATTTTTTATATTCCTTCCTGAAGGCATACGCCAGGCTGGCGGCAGCCAGTCGGGGGTGGATTTGTATATCGTGAGTCGAGTGCCTCCGAGGGGGTACGACGACGAACGTTCTGGAACCGGACCACGTAGCAACACCGCCACTACCATTTTTCCCATAAAATTTTAGTATATAAAGGGCTCTAACGCGACCGGGAAGCGGGCTAGTTTCGTGACATTCGTTGAGACGGAAACATTAGCAAGATCGAGTTAAATTCTCTTTCAACCAAATCTCAGAGGTAACAGCCTAGAATCGAAAGCCCCCGCCGGCTCAGTGCGAAAAACTGAGAGCGCGTTTAGAGTCCACAAACACACACTCACACTTGTTAAACCCAGCGCGCAATAAATTAGTTTCTACCAGTTTTTTGGTTTCCACTTCAATTATTACCATCTCCTGCTTCGAACCAGTAATAGGTAAGAACCCACCAAGGTATACCTCAGCTGCTCGAGGTATATCCTTATTTCTTTTTAACAAAGTTACGAGGCACCCTAACACCAATTCCTCCAACCACCTTATCCAAACCCCTTTGAAGATAGCCACCCGTGTCGAAATAAACATTGGCTGGTCTACGCACCTCATCCTAACCTAAAAGGTAGCCACCCGTGTCGAAATAAACATCGGCTGGTCTACGCACCTCATCCAAAAAGATTCCAATTGCATGCAACCTCCGGCCACCCAAACTGCCTGGCCCTCGGCACGTAACAATATTATGATCTGTACGTGACCTGATCTATGTGTAGCTGTGAGCATTTTGAGCAGATACACAAATAAAAGAAATAAGGAATTATGGATTTGTCTTAAAAGAGTTTTAAGATATTTGAAAGGCACGACAGATATCAAACTAACGTACACAAGAGGTACACATGATAACATCTTGATAGACAGCAGGGTATGCTGATTCAGATTGGGATGGAAACGATATGTACGATAGAAAAAGCACAACAGGTTATATATTTAAATTGCTCGAAAAATATACAATTAGTTGGAATACGAAAAAGCAATCATCAGTCGCGGCCTCTTCGACTGAGGCTGAATACATGGCTTTATTTGAAGCAGTTAAAGAAGCATTATGGTTAAAATCTTTAGCAACAGTATCAAAGTAAATATATCAGAATCCATTGTAATCTATGAAGACAATAATGGTGGTATTAGTATTGCAAACAACCCAACTCTAGTTACAAAAGATCAAAACATATCGATATTAAATATCACTTTACCAGAGAGCAGGTAGAGAATAAAGTGGTAATATTAAAATATATTCCAACAGGTCATCAATTGGCAGATATGCTAACCAAGCCTTCCAGGACAGAAGTTCATCCAAATGAAAATTGGAATAGGCGTACAATAATAGAATTTTTTTCTCATTTTTCAATTATTATAAGAAGTAAATGGTCTGGTCAGGTTTTTCTGGGTTTCCCCTGACCCTTAGCAACAAATGTTGGACCTGTGGCGGCTACCTCCAGACCCGCCAGCAGAGGGCTCCTCTTCCCGCTAGTAGCCGATCCGTTCCGATCCCTATATATACACCGAGACTTCGTCCTACCCTTACGTCTAAGGCAAGGGCCCGCTAGGATAGCCTTACCGATGAGTCCTCTAGCGGGCCCCGGACGGAACGTCTCCCCACTCCTTACCATTTCCACGACACACGAACCGCCGCCAAAGACCATATTGTATTTCCCAAAAGAGAGAACATATTTAGTTGATAAATATACATATTTTTATTGGTTGCATGTTAAACTTGTATTTTTCTTTTGTTTAATTTTTGAGGGGGCGTATTGAAAAAAAACTTTAGCCTCGGACAAAAATTAATCTATAGTTTACTTAGGACTGAGATTCGAAAATATCAGATTACGTTTCCGCCGGTTCCGTCAGCGCGCACCGACGGTGATGTAAACTGTACATCAAAGATATCGCCATATACCATCGCCGGTGTTGTAAGAACACATCGTGCTCTGACCGTTAGTGATCTCAATACCGCGTATACAAAGTTTTGGTCGCTCAGTCAATTCGTACATATACCTTCTCTCAAATAAAAGTAAAAATAAAGCTTTTTAAGAAAAAGAATTAATATCATATTTATTTGAGAAATAATCCAAGCCTTAATCCCAATACCGATATTTGAACTGATGTTTGGTATCGTGTAATAAGTTTGCAAATCGAGCAGGCCCAGTTCGTAATCGGCATTGTTGAGATCTATAGGCGGGAAGTACTTGGACGATAACACGCTACTTCTTCCCGATAACGTGAACGTGTCTGACATTCTTGCGACGGACTATATTAGAGTTCCTCGCAGAAATTTCACACACAATTGTCCGCACACGCTTTCGTTGTATCTTTGATAAATCTTGTGATTGTACGTGATGGACGGAAATAATGAATCAATTCGATCGGTGGTCGAAGATCTCCAAAACTATCGAAGTAACTGACACGCGAATCATGCTTTATATACGCCACCCAGTGCGTTCCTGAACCATGACCGCTATCCAGATTCACTATTCCTCGTTCGTTTACCCATATTTGTTTCGGCAATTCATCGCGCATGAAAACTCCGCGAAAATGCGATAATCTTTTACAGGCGATTTTCAATTCAACGTCCGTCGTCGAGTTATCTTTTTCCTTTCTTTTGACGTTTTTTTTCTTCTTCATTCCTTTTCCACGTTTGTACGGCGCGAGATACACTCCGCGAGCCTCCATAGCGCGATTGTGTCGTCGCGCTTCCTCCAATTGTTTCTTCGCAGCATTCGCATCGTTTATTGTTTTGATCACCCCAGCGCAGCGCCATCTGTCAACGCTTCCGAAGCTCCCAAAGCGGGTAATAACAGCGGTAGAAAACCGCCTCGTTTGATGATAGGTAGAATTCATTCGATACTGTTTCTACCTTCTTTCTTTTTCCTTTGACCGTTCGTCGGTCTTCCACCTTCTTCTTCTTCTTCTTCAAACCCATACCTAATCTTATCAGAGCTGTTTTTACCAGTCTGTAACGGTATACAGAGCTGTTGTTACCAGTGTGTAACGGTATACAGAGCTGTTTTTACCAGTCTGTAAATGGTATATGGAGCTGTTATGTCAAGGTTTGTTTTATTTTTCTGTTGATTATGAAAAAAGAAAAAATGTACGTACGTCAGTTTACATGGAGATGCGCTCTATCATTGGAATGCGGGGAGACTGATATCTACAGTTTCGTACGACAGTCCTTGAATGTCCGGGTTCCGACCTGCCGCACGTTCGACGATCACGATGTGATAATTCGGAAACACGGATCATTGCTACCGAGTAGTATACGGTGCGTGATAAGCGGCCCGTGAGGATGTGGTAAAACGAACGTTATGATTAGTCTGTTGGAGAGTCCGAATTGGCTGCGATTCGCAAACGTGTCCGTGTATTCGAAATCGCTGCGTCAACCAAAGTATCAATACTTGAGCAACTTGCTCTCGTCCGTGGGGGAAGTAGGTTATTGGCGTGCGGGGCAGTCGTGAGCGGCGCGGCAGTTGCAGCAAGAACGCTCGTCGAATACTGTAAATATCTGAACAATAATAAAAAAATGGTCCTTTCTACATCCGAAGCCTCCCAGCTTAGACTTTTCTGGATCGATATATCCAACTCTCGAACTGCTTACTCGAATATAGGCACGTCCATCTTGCTTGAAACGAACAGTTGTCACGAAGATATTCTGCCGCGCGCTAGGTTACTAGACCAGGGGAAGGTGGCGTGCGGGGCAGTCGTGAGCGGCGCGGCAGTTGCAGCCAGAACGCTCGTCGAGTAATCGGGTAGGTGATGTAGGAATTTTAATATATAATAATATATATTAAAATAATAATAGATTTTTTTAGAATAATAATAATTTAATAAGACATGTATTTATAATTTTTATAGAATGATTCATTATACTATAATAAACTAAGAATAATAAAAACGTAAGGATGAATAATTATAGGAAATCAGAAAAAAAGTTTGATTTTGTCGGACAGTGCTAGTGGGATAGGATGTGATATGTAGATAATGCGAAGTAAACAAATAATTTAAATGTAGTTCGTTTATTTAAAAAACTGATGGTGATGGAGCAATTCGTAAATAAAATGAACAACAGAAATAATAAAAACGATCCTTTTATTAATTAATAAAAATTCAAAACGTATTTACAACTCCCCCCTCCTCCCCCTCCTCGTCCTCCTCTTCCTCCTCTTCCTCCTTTTCCTTTCCGTTCTTTGCCCCTTTTTTGAGGGCCATAAATAGTTGTTTTGAACAGTTTTTTGTGCTCTCTCTGCAACGTATAAGTATATATTATTATTATAATTTGTTACTATACATATTACTATATTATATTATATATAAAAGTATTTTTCATTTACTTACATTGGCCGCCACCAGGTTTGCCAGGTTAGGCCTGGCTACCCCTCTGGCCAATTGGCCCAATATGTTCCTCCACTGGGACTGTAACATAACAGCAGAATTAGAAATATATATATTATAAATATACATTCTGTTGTGCACACTTATATTGCATATACTTACAGCCCTCCCGGACTCGTACGCGGCAGCGATTTCTCGCTGCCGCGCTAGTATTGAGTCCAGCGACTCGTTCGCGGCGGAGGTGTCCGTCGCTGCTGAGGTCGCCGTTGATGCTGCGGCGGTGTTCGCCGCTGCTGAGGTCGCCGTTGATGCTGCGGCGGTGTTCGCCGCTGCTGATCCGGCGGATGCGTTTTCTTCTTCTAGCTGCATTTCCTGCAATGATTATATACGGAGTACCCAGAGACATTGTAGAAGAAGATATAATAGCGGCGATAACTCAGCAAAATTTAAGCAATTTAAAAAACCCTAAGGCCAAAGATGATTTGAAACTTCTTTTCAAAACAGGAAATAAAAATAGAGATACAATTAATTGGGTGGTTGAAGTCTCCCCAGAAATCCGAGATATTTTCAAAAAAGAAGGGCGTGTCTTTATGGAATGGCACTCTTGCTTTGTACAGGACTTTACTATGGTCAGCAGATGTTATAAATGTCAGAGCTTTGGGCATGTTTCAAAGTACTGCAGAGCCCAAACGGACACATGTGGTCACTGTGCAAAGGAGGGCCATACATACAAGGAGTGTAATTTTAAATCTCAGGACCCAGCCTGTGCAAACTGCAAGAGATTTGGTAAGCAACATAACCATTCTTCACGTTCCAAAGAATGCCCGGCCTTTCTGTACGCAAGTAAAGTACATATTTCAAAAATAGATTATGGTGAACAAGTCTAAAAAGAATAGAATCCAGCACTGCAAATCCCCTATCTATATAGCACAGTTAAATGCTCAGAACTCAAGGACGGTCCTAGACGATTTGAGGAAACGCGCGCACGAAAACAGTATAGACATTATTGCAATCCAAGAACCTTACAATATGAATAATAAAGTTATAGGACTTGGTTTAGCGACCAGAATAGTTTCTGATAACAAAATTTTTACACAGAAAATTTTATCAAAAAACATCAAATCTGCAATAGCCATTCTTAATCCAAATTTTACCATTCTAAAACTCGAAAACTTTTGCAACACGCATTGCACATGCATTGAAGTCACAACTACCTCCTATCGATTCTATCTGATAAACATGTACTTACAATATTGTGATAGAATTGAACCTTACCTGAACCATTTAGACAAGATAATCAGTTGCCTCAGAGGAGAACATATTATCATTCTTATGGATGCAAATGCAAAATCACCTCTTTGGCATAGTGACGCGTTGGATGAGAGAGGAGAAGCTCTAGAACTCCTCATTGCTCAGAACAGCCTTTTCATTATAAATACCCCCTCAAATGAATACACCTTTAACAACACGCATGGGCGTTCAAATATTGATGTAACGCTAGCTTCCGGTTCGTGTTACAACGCAATCTCCAAATGGAAAATAATTCCTGACTTCACAACGAGTGATCACAACACCATCACCTTCCTAGTAAATCCTCCGGAGGACACCTTTACCACGTAATATGGCCCCAGTCGATATAACCTCAAGAGAGCGGACTGGTCCTACTTTGAGGAAGAATTGACTACCTCTGTGACTACCCTCTGCGAGCAGCAAGACTCAGTACAGACTGCAGAGCATCTCTGCTGGGAAATAGAACAGGTCATTACTAAGGCATCTGACGCTTCCATTCCCAGGAAAACACGTTTTCAAAAGTCTGTTCCATGGTGGAACAGAAATCTCACTGCACTTCGCAAAGAAATCCGAACCGCTCACCGCAAATACCTACACACTGGAGACCCAATCCTTCGTAACCTCCGTAAATCAGATTATAGGCAACTTAGAAATAAGTACAAGTCTCTAATCAGGAAATCTAAATTAGACAGCTGGACAAAATTTTTAAACGACAAAGGAAATGCCGACCCCTGGGGCCTTCCATACAAGATCCAGGCGGGAAAATTAAAAATAGAACAAGTCTGTAGCAACGTTAAAATAGACGGCACACATACAACTACCTGGGAAGAAACGTATAGCGCACTATTAAATGCACTGATACCTGACGACTGCACTGATAAAGAAACACCCTGGCAAAAAACTCTGCGCACATCCGTGGCTGATCCTCCATCCACAGATGACGCTCCACCTTTTAGCACAGATGAAGTCAAAGCGGCCATAGTTTCCCTTAAAAATAGAAAAGCCCCTGGTTATGATCTTTTGGAAGCTGAGATTATTAAAAATGCTTGGCATCTACTTGGCCCAAGTATCACTAACCTATTAAACTTGTGTTTGAGGACTGGCTCCTTCCCTCGTAGATGGAAGAGAGGGATTATCCGCGTTCTTATCAAGGGACAGGACAAAGACAGGACTGAACTTCGATCATACAGACCAATTTGTCTCCTTCCTGTAATGAGTAAAGTAGCCGAAAAACTCATACTTAAGAGGATTTGTGATCTTATTACCAACCACCCACTCTCAGCTGTATCTCAATTTGGATTTAGGAAGGGACGCTCTACAGAGGATGCAATAGTTATGTTCAGAGACAAGATAAAGCAAACTACTGAAAAATACTCTATAGCACTGTTCTTTGACATAACAGGTGCGTTTGATAATGTTTGGTGGCCATCAATTTTATCAAACCTTAAGATACGAAATTGTCCACAGAACCTCTATAAACTCATACAAAGTTATTTAAGCGAAAGGACCATTGAAATCTCAGGAGCCAAAATAACAATTAAAAAGCAGGTAAACAGAGGCTGCCCGCAGGGGTCAGTTCTTGGCCCCTATTTCTGGAACCTGGTTTTTGATGACGCCATAAACTCTTTAAATAGTAACAATTTCTGTACAATTGCTTATGCAGATGATCTCGCAGTAATTATTCAGGGAAATACTAGAAGGCAAATTGAAATCCAAGCAAATTGTGTAACTGATATTTTATCCAAGTGGTGTGACCGTTACAAATTGAAACTCTCCACAGCAAAATCGGAGATGCTGCTGGTTAAAGGCTTCTTTGACATAAAAAGACCTCCCGTAGTTAAGATAAACGGTCATTCAATAAGGATGACAAAAGTTGCAAAGTATTTGGGAATCAGTTTCGGCACTAGACTTAATATCACGCCACATGTCAACTACATTGCAGATAAAGCTAAAATACTCTTTAACAAGTTAACAGTAATAGCCAAGGCAAACTGGGGACTAAATCAAAAAAGTATGAACACTATATACAAAGGAACCTTCATCCCCATCATTACATATGCTGCCACAGGATGGGTTGATAAGTTAAATACGCATCACATCAGACGCCTCTTCCAATCTCAGAGACATGCTCTTCTGAGAGTCTCTAAGGCCTATCGTACTATTTCCTCAGATGCTCTAAATATTATTAATGCTGCCATCCCAGTTGACCTTCTCTTGGAAAGACATAAATGTTACTATCTGCTCCGAACAAATAAGGAATTCTCAATAGGAGAGCTGCACATTATCCCCCCAACAGAACTGCCAGATAAAAAATATATTTCTAAAATTAAACAATTAATCGGGACACAGGTATTACATCTCTGGCAAGCACGATGGGAAGCATCCGCCAATGGAAGAACCACTTTCCGTTTCATAGACAACATTTCTGACAGAATCTCATCTTCATGGATATCTCTAAACTATTATTCTACTCAACTAATCTCTGGACATGGCATCATTGGAAACACAATGAAAAAACATAAAATTACTAAAGATGATATATGTGAATGTGGACAAAGGGACTCTGTAGACCACATAATTTTCGAATGCAGTAAACTACATCATCACCGGACTACTCTCATTAGCACCTTGACGGAAAAGCAGATAGCCTGGCCATGCCAATTGAAATGTCTCCTGTCTCAGGATGCGTTTGAAGGTTTCAGAATTTTTGCAATAGCTGTTATGAAACACCGAGAAACAATAGATAGGAGAAGGCAGGATGCATTGTTAAGACCCAGACTTGGGAGACCACCTGGAAGAGCGCTCCCAATACAACTCAGGGGACTCAGTACACGCTCCCGCACAAGGGTGTGACTTCTTCTTTCCATGTGCATCCACCCCACCCCCCTCAAACCTCCAAACCTCCTTTCCTTCCCCCTCCCCTCCTCATCCCTTCCTTTTCTTTCCCTCCCTCCTACCCTTCCTCAAAACCCATCTGTGACGACGCGGGTTGCAGTAACCCCTTGGGTAACTGTAATTGTCCAGGTGAGTGGTGACTTATGTCACCAAACTCTCGTTTCTACGAGCCCGCAAGGGACCGAGCTTTTGCTGGCGACCTCGCCTCCACGTGGCCCCCGCTGTCAACGCGGCGTGCGGGATTCTACCTCACCTGAGGGGGATCGCGGACGCCGCGGCTAAGTGGGTTGCTTCCCTCACGGGACGGTCCTCCCTCTGAATGATCCTTCACGGGTGACAGGGGGGTTTTTCCAAGTCCTCTCTCCCCTCGCAGCTGTTTCTGCACCGACCATCGGTACCTGACATGGGCGTAAGCCTCGTTCAGGAGAGCCTGCCTTTAATTAGGCCTTTGGGCTGTAGAACACTCGTTGCATTTCCTGCATTTTTTGTTCGACTTCTCGTTCCATATTTCTGCAAAAAAAATAATATTATTAAAATAAATTGCTACACGATTACTAGAACAAATTTCCACAATACTAAATTTTATCGCGTTATAAATTCGAAATAAAATCAATTGAATCGTTTGCATACCAGATGGTTCTAAAAAAACAGGATCGAAAAACGCCAAAGAGCGCGATCGCGCTCCATCGATTACATAACTAATATTTTAACTTATATTTAACGAAAAATATACTACATGTATATGCCCTGGCTTTTCTCAACCCAAAATCTGAAGAGCGCGAAAGTGGCTCGTGGTACGCAAACGTTTCAAAACTTTGAAATTCTAGTGCCAGATACATAGTTTATATATTAGTATGTACTTACTTGCAATTTCTTCGTGGTTTCTTACTCCTCCAAGAGTTCAGCGTTGAATGAAACTGCGACCCTTCGCAGCTCGAAGTTAGGCCCAGTGTCGGTCTCGGAGCCGTGTTTGTGGTGGGGGGATTTTCAAAATGGGACTACATGATGCGCCAATGGTTCAAATAGTATGATTGGTTGTCTGCCAATGGTTCAAATAGTATCATTGGTTGTCTGTCAATGGTTCAAATAATATCATTGGTTGTCTGCCAATGGTTGAAATAGTATCATTGATTGTCTGCCAATGGTTCAAAAAATATCATTGGTTGTCTGCCAATGGCAATGTCCAATGGTAGCATCGCAAGCATACCCTGGTCCAAATCATGATCCCACACAACGGTTGCTTTCCCTATTTCGAATTTCCCGCTACCGCTGTTTGCAGTTCGAAAATGATTTGTTTACACTTTCGTAGGCGATAAAGCTACATGTATTAGTAGTATCGTAACGTGACTCGCATTCAGCTGTTCTCTGCGTTTTTACGTCGCGTTCAGTCGTGATTTGTTCTCCAAGTGATACGGTCTAGGAGTGCAAAGCGCGCGATGTTTATTTCTTATAATTTTAGATTTTTTCTATTTCATTCTATTTCATTCTACTTCATTCTATTTTATTTTATTCAATTCTATTCTTTTTGATTCTACTTTTATATTCTACTCTATTTGGCATTATTCTACTACATTTCATTGTAAACAATAGAAACAGATAAATTTAACAATTTCAAAAGTGTAGCGAAACGATGCCAAAGGTTGTGAATTCAATGAATTGGGAGGATGTGGTTTCTTCCCAATTGTTTAGACGTATGAAGGGGGATGCATCGAAAAAACTGACCTTGACCACACCAAGATACAGCAAAAGAAAAATTATGAAGGAGAGGTAAGTGAGCATTTTGTTTCGTTACTATGATTTCGGTAATATGTTTCGATATAATTTAAATGGTAAGAGCAAAAGTTCTCATTACTGCTGGAAATACATTTTTTCGCTTTCTCGCTTTTGTACTTCCATTTCTCGGATTTTTATGATATTGACATATGCTGTAGTCCATATTCAATCATTAGAATGAAGTTGCAAAACAAAATCGACGGGTCGAAGTAGCTGATTAGTGTCATTTATACGTCATTTATATTTCACGTAAATTTCTGTATCATCGAAAACACTGACATCGAGATATCCCTTCCTTTTTTTGGGATCTTCGTCACGTACAAATGCTTTCCCGGTTGTATGGACGGATGTTCGTATTGTTTGACGAACAGATGGGGTCGAAAGGAAATTTTAGGATTATTGTCGTAAAGAAAGCCGATTGCCTTCGTGTGTCCCTAAAGAAAGAAATTAGAAGGCCGAGGATCTGGAACTCGGCCGCGTACGGCACGCAGATGGGAAGGTTACAATTTCCGCGTCCGACAATTCATTCCCTCCCACGGTGAGGGCCCACTGCAGATATTATTTCAATACGTATTCTGCATTTGTTTGCAACAAACGTTTTCTCTTCAATCTTCTGCAAAGAGCGTAGCCGATTCAAGATGGTCAAAATTGTCCTTACAGGTTTTTCAAATGAGTACTATACCGTTCGATCTAAATAAATTGATATTATTAATTAAATAATGTGAGCCAGAGAGAGTCACTGTGCCGTTGCAACCATTTCGAATCATAACCTGCAGTAAGCCGTTCAATCTTTCCATTTTAATTGAACACTTGCAAATGATAACGATGACAATACAAGTAGCAACGATTTGTTGCATAGCAATACGGCCCACCGGTCATCAAAAACCAAGCTGCGCAAAATTTCAACCCGGTTGCAAGCTGTGGTTATCTCTGACTATCACGAAGTAAAATAATGCAAATTTTATTGTATACGTATCTATTATTTAAAAAATATAATATTATATATTAGAGTTTAGACTTATTTAAGATGAATTTTATGTTGATTACTAATGTGGGATTAATTTATAATAGAGTTGAATTTAATTTTTATTTTGATTTCGGTTCGAGAGATATGAAATTATCTAATTGAATAATTGAATTTGATTTCTAATATACAGTTACGGGGTAATTTTCGTAGAAATAAATAATTGAGTTATAGCTAATTAGTACTATGATTGTAATAATATCATTTATTTTATTTGGGTTCATTTGATTGAATTATATTGAACTGTTAATTATGTATTAATTTGCTTTGTTGGAGTGAGAATATATATATTATTTTAATTGCGGCTAAAAAATTGGCTATAGAATATTTTTCATAAATACAATTTATGAAGTCATCTAAAAATTTAAATAGTTTTCATACGAGTGAAAAGTAGAGATTAATTTTTAATATTACATGAAAGTTTGAATAAGAAATTTAAATTAAATAATGGTAAATTTAGTGCGCCAGCACCAACGGTTAAACTGCTGTTATTCGTTAATTTTAAGAATTTTTAGGGGCTTCAGTTATCTCGATAGTAAATTTTAATAATTGTCTAGGTTGAATAAATTTATGTGAACCGTACAAATTGCCCGCCACTTTCATTTTAAATGGAATAAATCGTAACGTTGTAAAAGTATGGGAAAATGTTTTCATTAAAATTTTAGTTTAACAATAAGTGTTTCATTTACATTGAAAGGATTCTGAATGAGGAAAATTTTATTATTTGCACAAATTATAAATATTATTGATTTCTTAATTTAATATATTTGAAAAAAGGAATTACATGATTATAAGTTATAGTATTTATTTACGAATAAATTTAATGATTTTAAAATGTGTGTGCGTGTGTTGTAGAAGAAGAAAGTAATATTAGTATAAGTAAAAGTGATTTTTTCGTACTTTTTGTATCAGGGTTAATTAAAATAAAGTTAGTGTTTTTAATTATCTCGAAAGTAAAAGAGTTAATTTAATATTTCTGTTATGTATCATAATAATTATTAATACTGAATTGATGAGTTTATGTTGGAAGAAAATCCTAACTTTGGCATTGTTAGTTGTTACATTTTTTATTGGAATTTTTTTTTTCTTTTCTTTTTTACGGACATTATTATTTCATACTTTTAAATATATTTATTCATTTATCCTACATCAAATTGAATTGGTTAGTTTAGGGTATTCAATAATAAATGAAATAAATAATAGTTCATTGTCATATAAAGTATTAAAGTCGTGTAAAGAATTAAGTTTAGATTTATGATAATTGAAGATTTAAATTTTTATTAAAATAATCAGTAAAATTAAATGATTTGTATTTCATAACAATTTTATTACTTTGTTGTAATATAATTTAACTTAACGGGATAAATTTATTTTAAAACTAATTTAAAATTGGACTTTTAAAATTAGAATATTTAAATTTTCAGTAGTTTCAATCAATAAAATTAAATACTTTGTATTATGATAATTAGACCGCATTTCCAATATTTTCACGTGGCTCGCGGGTGGTCCGGTCTGCCGATAGGACCCACGGCGGACAGTCGCATGAATTGGGGAAAAACCGTAATTCGTTTTCTATGGCCATAAATCCGGTCGACGGGCTAACGATGCATACTGTCAATGTCGTACTAAGAGAAAGAAACAATTGTGCGTTTGTCGTAAATTATGTTGAGTGCGAGCGGCGATTGTGTCGCGCCTTCGACTGACGAAATACACACGACCAGGCACTCGAGGCCCCAATAGTGTTTGGTTTCCTGGATCGCAGACAAAATATATATATTGCCGGGTAAGTGGCCGAGGACTGTCGCGTGGTTTCCCACAGATCAGTTTGTTTTTCCTTTAGAGAATCGCGAGCCCCGGGGCACACCAGATAACTGTTATTCGTTGAATTTTTAGGGGCTGCAGTTATCTGGTCTGCCCCGAACGGAGAAGAGCAGAGCAGAGAAGAGCTGAGCAGAGCAGAGAAGAGCGGAGAAGAGCAGAGCAGAGAAGAGCTGAGCAGAGCAGAGCTGAGAAGAGCAGTGAAGAGCTGAGAAGAGCAGAGCTGAGAAGAGCAGAGAAGAGCAGAGCAGAGCAGTGGTGAGCTGAGCAGTGAAGAGCAGAGAAGAGCAGAGCGGAGGAGTGCAGAGAAGAGCAGAGAAGAGCAGAGCAGAGCAGAGAAGAGCAGAGCAGAGCAGAGAAGAGCAGAGAAGAGCAGAGAAGAGCAGAGAAGTGCAGAGCAGAGAAGAGGGGAGAAGAGCATAGCAGGGCGGAGAACAGCAGATCAGAGCAGACCAGAGCAGACCAGAGAAGAGCAGAGCAGAGCAGAGAAGTGCTGAGAAGAGCAGAGAAGAGCAGAGCATAGCAGAGCAGAGCAGAGAAGAGCAGAGAAGAGCAGAGCAGAGCAGAGCACTGCAGAGAAGAGCAGAGCAGAGAAGGCCAGACCAGAACAGAGAAGAGCAGTGCAGAGAAGTGCACAGCAGAGCAGAGCAGAGCATAGCAGAGGAGAGAAGAGCTGAGCAGAGCAGAGCAGAGGAGAGCAGAGCAGATCAGAGCAGAGCAGAGCAGAGAAGAACAGAACAGAGCAGAGAAGAGCAGAGCAGAGATGAGCAGAGAAGAGCGGAGAAGAGTAGAGCAGAGCAGAGAAGAGCATACCAGATCAGACCAGAGCAGACCAGAGAAGTGCAGGGCAGAGAAGAGCAGAGAAGAGCAGAGAAGAACTGAGAAGAGCGGAGAAGAGCAGAGGAGAGCAGAGAAGAACAGAGATGAGCAAAGCAGAGCAGAGCGAGGAAGAGCAGAGCAGAGCGAATGAACAAATGAACAAATGAACAAATGAACAAATGAACAAATGAACAAATGAACAAATGAACAAATGAACAAATGGACAAATGAACAAATGGACAAATGAAGAAAAATGAACAAATGAACAAATGAACAAATGTACAAATGTACAAATGAACAAATGAACAAATGAACAAATGAACAATTGAACAAATGAACAAATGAACAAATGAACGAATGAACGAATGAACGAATGAACGAATGAACGAATGAACAAATCAACAAAGCAACAAATCAACAAATCAACAAATGAACAAATAAACAAATGAACAAATGAACAAATGAGCAAATGAACAAATGAACAAATGAACAAACGAACGAACGAACAAACGAACAAACGAACAAACGAACAAACGAACAAAAGAACAAACGAACAAACGAACAAACGAACAAACGAACAAACGAACAAACGAACAAACGAACGAATGAACGAATGAACGAATGAACAAATAAAACGAATGAACAAATGAACAAATGAACAAATGAACAAAATCGGTAGTTAAGCAAGATTCTCGTATTTAAAAAATCTGATGATAGGTTGTTTCAGAAAATTGAAAAAACCGAAAAATCACTGGAGTAAAGTGCCATTTTCTGACATTAGATTTCGTTCTAAATGCTTCAACCCTATGTAAAAACGTTATTTAAGCAGGAATATCGTACTTTGAAGAAAATCTAATGATAGGTTTTTTCAGAAAATTGAAAAAACCGAAATTTGACAAGAGTAAAGTGACATTTTCTGACATTACATTTCGTTCTAAATATTTAATTCTAATGTAAAATTGTTAGATAAGCAAGATTCTCGTATTTAAAAAATCTAATGATAGGTTTTTTCAGAAAATTGAAAAAGCCGTAAAATCACAAGAGTAAAGTGCCATTTTCTGACTTTAGATTTCGTTCTAAATACTGAATTCTAATGTAAAATCGGTAGTTAAGCAAGATTCTCGTATTTAAAAATCTAATGATAGATTCTTTCAGAAAATTGAAAAAACCGAAAAATCACAAGAGTAAAGTGCCATTTTCTGACATCACATTTCGTTCTAAATATTTAATGCTAAGGTAAAATCGGTAGTAAAGCAAGATTCTCGTATTTAAACATTCTAATGATAGGTTTTTTCAAAAATTGAAGGAACCGTAAAATCACAAGAGTAAAGTGCCATTTTCTGACATTAGATTTCGTTCTAAATGCTTAATCCCTATTTAGAAACGATATTTAAGCAAGAATATCGTACTTCGAAGAAAATCTAATGATTGGTTTTTACAGAAAGTTGAAAAAACCGAAAAACCATTAGAGTAAAGCGCCATTTTCTTACTTTAGATTTCGTTCTAAATACTTAATTCTAATGTAAAATCGGTAGTTAAGCAAGATTCTCGTATTTAAAAAAATCTAATGATAGGTTTCTTCAGAAAATTGAAAAAACCGTAAAATCACAAGAGTAAAATGCCATTTTCTGACATTACATTTCGTTCTAGATACTTAATTCTAATGTAAAATCGTTAGTTAAGCAAGATTCTCGTATTTAAAAAATCTGATGATAGGTTTTTTCAGAAAATTGAAAAAACCGAAAAATCACAGGAGTATAGTGCCATTTTCTGACATTAGATTTCGTTCTAAATGCATAATCCCTATGTAAAAACGTTATTTAAGCAAGAATATCGGACTTTGAAGAAAATCAAATGATAGATTCTTTCAGAAAATTGAAAAAACCGAAAAATCACAAGAGTAAAGTGCCATTTTCTGACATTAGATTTCGATCTAAATGCATAATCCCTACGTAAAAACGTTATCTAAGCAAGAATATCGTACTTTGAAGAAAATCTAATGACAGGTTTTTTCAGAAAATTGAAAAGGCCGTAAAATCATGAGAGTAAAGTGCCATTTTCTGACATTAGATTTCGTTCTAAATGCATAATCCCTATGTAAAAACGTTATTGAAGCAAGAATATCGTATTTTGAAGTATATCTAATAATAGATTCTTTCAGAAAATTGAAAAAACCGTAAAATCACGAGAGTAAAGTTCCATTTTCTGACATTACATTTCGTTCTAAATACTTAGTTCTAATGTAAAATCGTTAGCTAAGCCAGATTCTCGTATTTAAGAAAATCTAATGACAGGTTTTTTCAGAAAATTCAAAAAACCGTAAAATCATAAGAGGAAAGTGCCATTTTCTGACATTACATTTCGTTCTAAATACTTAGTTCTAATGTAAAATCGTTAGCTAAGCCAGATTCTCGTATTTAAGAAAATCTAATGACAGGTTTTTTCAGAAAATTGAAAAAACCGTAAAATCATAAGAGGAAAGTGCCATTTTCCGACATTAGATTTCGTTCTAAATGCTTAACCCCTATGTAAAAGTGTTATTTAAGCAAGAATATCGTAGTTTGAGGTAAATCTAATTATAGGTTTTTTCAGAAAATTGAAAAAACCGAAAAATCGCTAGAGTAAAGTGCCATTTTCTGACATTAGATTTCGTTCTAAATGCTTCATCCCTATGTAAAAACGTTATTTAAGCAAGAATATCGTATTTTGAAGTATATCTAATGATAGGTTTTTTCAGAAAATTGAAAAAACCGTAAAATCATAAGAGGAAAGTGCCATTTTCTGACATCAGATTTCGTTCTAAATGCTTAATCCCTATATAAAAACGTTATATAAGCAAGATTATGGTATTTTGAAGAAAATCTAATGATAGGTTTTTTCAGAAAATTGAAAAAACCGAAATTTGACAAGAGTAAAGTGACATTTTCTGACATTACATTTCGTTCTAAATATTTAATTCTAATGTAAAATTGTTAGATAAGCAAGATTCTCGTATTTAAAAAATCTAATGATAGGTTTTTTCAGAAAATTGAAAAAGCCGTAAAATCACAAGAGTAAAGTGCCATTTTCTGACTTTAGATTTCGTTCTAAATACTGAATTCTAATGTAAAATCGGTAGTTAAGCAAGATTCTCGTATTTAAAAATCTAATGATAGATTCTTTCAGAAAATTGAAAAAACCGAAAAATCACAAGAGTAAAGTGCCATTTTCTGACATCACATTTCGTTCTAAATATTTAATGCTAAGGTAAAATCGGTAGTAAAGCAAGATTCTCGTATTTAAACATTCTAATGATAGGTTTTTTCAAAAATTGAAGGAACCGTAAAATCACAAGAGTAAAGTGCCATTTTCTGACATTAGATTTCGTTCTAAATGCTTAATCCCTATTTAGAAACGATATTTAAGCAAGAATATCGTACTTCGAAGAAAATCTAATGATTGGTTTTTACAGAAAGTTGAAAAAACCGAAAAACCATTAGAGTAAAGCGCCATTTTCTTACATTAGATTTCGTTCTAAATACTTAATTCTAATGTAAAATCGGTAGTTAAGCAAGATTCTCGTATTTAAAAAAATCTAATGATAGGTTTCTTCAGAAAATTGAGAAAACCGTAAAATCACAAGAGTAAAATGCCATTTTCTGACATTACATTTCGTTCTAGATACTTAATTCTAATGTAAAATCGTTAGTTAAGCAAGATTCTCGTATTTAAAAAATCTGATGATAGGTTTTTTCAGAAAATTGAAAAAACCGAAAAATCACAGGAGTAAAGTGCCATTTTCTGACATTAGATTTCGTTCTAAATGCATAATCCCTATGTAAAAACGTTATTTAAGCAAGAATATCGGACTTTGAAGAAAATCAAATGATAGATTCTTTCAGAAAATTGAAAAAACCGAAAAATCACAAGAGTAAAGTGCCATTTTCTGACATTAGATTTCGATCTAAATGCATAATCCCTACGTAAAAACGTTATCTAAGCAAGAATATCGTACTTTGAAGAAAATCTAATGACAGGTTTTTTCAGAAAATTGAAAAGGCCGTAAAATCATGAGAGTAAAGTGCCATTTTCTGACATTACATTTCGTTCTAAATACTTAGTTCTAATGTAAAATCGTTAGCTAAGCCAGATTCTCGTATTTAAGAAAATCTAATGACAGGTTTTTTCAGAAAATTGAAAAAACCGTAAAATCATAAGAGGAAAGTGCCATTTTCCGACATTAGATTTCGTTCTAAATGCTTAACCCCTATGTAAAAGTGTTATTTAAGCAAGAATATCGTAGTTTGAGGTAAATCTAATTATAGGTTTTTTCAGAAAATTGAAAAAACCGAAAAATCGCTAGAGTAAAGTGCCATTTTCTGACATTAGATTTCGTTCTAAATGCTTCATCCCTATGTAAAAACGTTATTTAAGCAAGAATATCGTATTTTGAAGTATATCTAATGATAGGTTTTTTCAGAAAATTGAAAAAACCGTAAAATCATAAGAGGAAAGTGCCATTTTCTGACATCAGATTTCGTTCTAAATGCTTAATCCCTATATAAAAACGTTATATAAGCAAGATTATGGTATTTTGAAGAAAATCTAATGATAGGTTTTTTCAGAAAATTGAAAAAACCGTAAAATCATAAGAGGAAAGTGCCTTTTTCTGACATTAGATTTCGTTCTAAATGCTTCATCCCTTTGTAAAAACGTTATGTAAGCAAGAATATCGTATCTTGAAGTATATCTATAATGATAGGTTTTTTCAGAAAATTGAAAAAACCGTAAAATCACAAGAGTAAAGTGCCATTTTCTGACATTAGATTTCGTTCTAAATACTTCATCCCTATGTAAAAACGCTATTTAAGCAATAATATCGTATTTTGAAGAAAATCTAATGATAGGTTTTTACAGAAATTTGAAAAAACCGAAAAATCACTACAGTAAACCGCCATTTTCTGACTTTAGATTTCGTTCTAAATACTTAGTTCTAATGTAAAATCGTTAGCTAAGCTAGATTCTCGTATTTAAGAAAATCTAATGACAGGTTTTTTCAGAAAATTGAAAAAACCGTAAAATCATAAGAGGAAAGTGCCATTTTCTGACATTAGATTTCGTTCTAAATGCTTCATCCCTATGCAGAAACGTTATTTAAGCAAGAATATCGTATTTTGAAGTATATCTATAATGATAGGTTTTTTCAGAAAATTGAAAAAACCGTAAAATCACAAGAGTAAAGTGCCATTTTCTGACATTAGATTTCGTTCTAAATGCTTAATTCCTATGTAAAAGTGTTATTTAAGCAAGAATATCGTAGTTTGAGGTAAATCTAATTATAGGTTTTTTCAGAAAATTGAAAAAACCGAAAAACCGCTAGAGTAGAGTGCCATTTTCTGACATTAGATTTCGTTCTAAATGATTCATCCCTATGTAAAAACGTTATTGAAGCAAGAATATCGTATTTTGAAGTATATCTAATAATAGGTTCTTTCAGAAAATTGAAAAAACCGTAAAATCACGAGAGTAAAGTTCCATTTTCTGACATTACATTTCGTTCTAAATACTTAGTTCTAATGTAAAATCGTTAGCTAAGCCAGATTCTCGTATTTAAGAAAATCTAATGACAGGTTTTTTCAGAAAATTCAAAAAACCGTAAAATCATAAGAGGAAAGTGCCATTTTCTGACATTAGATTTCGTTCTAAATGCTTAATCCCTATGTAAAAGTGTTATTTATGCAAGAATATCGTAGTTTGAGGTAAATCTAATTATAGGTTTTTTCAGAAAATTGAAAAAACCGTAAAATCACAAGAGTAAAGTGCCATTTTCTGACATTAGATTTCGTTCTAAATGCTTAATCTCTATGTAAAAACGTTATTTAAGCAACAATATTGTACCTGGAAGGAAGTCTAAGAATAGGTTTTTACAGACATTTGAAAAAACCGAAAAATCACAAGAGTAAAGTGCCATTTTCTGACATTAGATTTCGTTCTAAATGGTTAATCCCTATGTAAAAACGTTATGAAAGCAAGAATATCGTATCTTGAAGTATATCTATAATGATAGGTTTTTTCAGAAAATTGAAAAAACCGTAAAATCACAAGAGTAAAGTGCCATTTTCTGACATTAGATTTCGTTCTAAATGCTTCATACCTATGAAAAAGCGTTATTTAAGCAAGAATATCGTAGTTTGAGGTAAATCTAATTATAGGTTTTTTCAGAAAATTGAAAAAACCGAAAAATCGCTAGAGTAAAGTGCCATTTTCTGACATTAGATTTCGTTCGAAATGCTTAATCCCTATGTAGAAACGTTATTGAAGCAAGAATATCGTATTTTGAAGTATATCTAATAATAGGTTCTTTCAGAAAATTGAAAAAACCGTAAAATCACGAGAGTAAAGTTCCATTTTCTGACATTACATTTCGTTCTAAATACTTAGTTCTAATGTAAAATCGTTAGCTAAGCCAGATTCTCGTATTTAAGAAAATCTAATGACAGGTTTTTTCAGAAAATTCAAAAAACCGTAAAATCATAAGAGGAAAGTGCCATTTTCTGACATTAGATTTCGTTCTAAATGCTTAATCCCTATGTAAAAGTGTTATTTATGCAAGAATATCGTAGTTTGAGGTAAATCTAATTATAGGTTTTTTCAGAAAATTGAAAAGACCGAAAAATCGCTAGCGTAAAGTGCCATTTTCTGACATTAGATTTCGTTCTAAATGCTTCATCCCTATGTAAAAACGTTATTTAAGCAAGAATATCGTATTTTGAAGTATATCTATAATGATACGTTTTTTCAGAAAATTGAAAAAACCGAAAAATCACAAGAGTAAAGTGCCATTTTCTGACATTACATTTCGTTCTCAATGCTTCATCCCTATGTAAAAACGTTATGTAAGCAAGAATATCGTATCTTGAAGTATATCTATAATGATAGGTTTTTTCAGAAAATTGAAAAAACCGTAAAATCACAAGAGTAAAGTGCCATTTTCTGACATTAGATTTCGTTCTAAATGCTTAATCTCTATGTAAAAACGTTATTTAAGCAACAATATTGTACCTGGAAGGAAGTCTAAGAATAGGTTTTTACAGACATTTGAAAAAACCGAAAAATCACAAGAGTAAAGTGCCATTTTCTGACATTAGATTTCGTTCTAAATGGTTAATCCCTATGTAAAAACGTTATTGAAGCAAGAATATCGTATTTTGAAGTATATCAATAATGATAGGTCCTTTCAGAAAATTGAAAAAACCGAAAAATCACAAGAGTAAAGTGCCATTTTCTGACATTAGATTTCGTTCTAAATGGTTAATCCCTATGTAAAAACGTTATTGAAGCAAGAATATCGTATCTTGAAGTATATCTATAATGATAGGTTTTTTCAGAAAATTGAAAAAACCGTAAAATCACAAGAGTAAAGTGCCATTTTCTGACATTAGATTTCGTTCTAAATTCTTCATACCTATGAAAAAGCGTTATTTAAGCAAGAATATCGTAGTTTGAGGTAAATCTAATTATAGGTTTTTTCAGAAAATTGAAAAAACCGAAAAATCGCTAGAGTAAAGTGCCATTTTCTGACATTAGATTTCGTTCGAAATGTTTCATCCCTATGTAAAAACGTTATTTAAGCAAAAATATCGTATTTTGAAGTATATCTAATGATAGGTTTTTTCAGAAAATTGAAAAAACCGTAAAATCATAAGAGGAAAGTGCCATTTTCTGACATTAGATTTCGTTCTAAATGCTTAATCCCTATGTAAAAGTGTTATTTAAGCAAGAATATCGTAGTTTGAGGTAAATCTAATTATAGGTTTTTTCAGAAAATTGAAAAAACCGAAAAATCGCTACAGTAAAGTGCCATTTTCTGACATCAGATTTCGTTCTAAATGCTCAATCCCTATATAAAAACGTTATTTAAGCAAGATTATGGTATTTTGAAGAAAATCTAATGATAGGTTTTTTCAGAAAATTGAGAAAACCGAAAAATCACAAGAGTAAAGTGCCATTTTCTGACATTACATTTCGTTCTAAATACTTAGTTCTAATGTAAAATCGTTAGCTAAGCCAGATTCTCGTATTTAAGAAAATCTAATGATAGGTTTTTTCAGAAAATTGAGAAAACCGAAAAATCACAAGAGTAAAGTGCCATTTTCTGACATTAGATTTCGTTCTAAATGCTTCATCCCTTTGTAAAAACGTTATGTAAGCAAGAATATCGTATCTTGAAGTATATCTATAATGATAGGTTTTTTCAGAAAATTGAAAAAACCGTAAAATCACAAGAGTAAAGTGCCATTTTCTGACATTAGATTTCGTTCTAAATGCTTCAACCCTATGTAAAAACGCTATTTAAGCAATAATATCGTATTTTGAAGAAAATCTAATGATAGGTTTTTACAGAAATTTGAAAAAACCGAAAAATCACTACAGTAAACCGCCTTTTCCTGACTTTAGATTTCGTTCTAAATACTTAGTTCTAATGTAAAATCGTTAGCTAAGCTAGATTCTCGTATTTAAGAAAATCTAATAACAGGTTTTTTCAGAAAATTGAAAAGACCGTAAATTCATAAGAGGAAAGTGCCATTTTCTGACATTAGATTTCGTTCGAAATGCTTAATCCCTATGTAGAAACGTTATTGAAGCAAGAATATCGTATTTTGAAGTATATCTATAATGATAGGTTCTTTCAGAAAATTGAAAAAACCGTAAAATCACGAGAGTAAAGTTCCATTTTGTGACATTAGATTTCGTTCTAAATGCTTAATCCCTATATAAAAACGTTATTTAAGCAAGATTATGGTATTTTGAAGAAAATCTAATGATAGGTTTTTTCAGAAAATTGAGAAAACCGAAAAACCGCTAGAGTAAAGTGCCATTTTCTCACATTAGATTTCGTTCTAAATGCTTCATCCCTATGTAAAAACGTTATTGAAGCAAGAATATCGTATTTTGAAGTATATCTAATAATAGATTCTTTCAGAAAATTGAAAAAACCGTAAAATCACGAGAGTAAAGTTCCATTTTCTGACATTACATTTCGTTCTAAATACTTAGTTCTAATGTAAAATCGTTAGCTAAGCCAGATTCTCGTATTTAAGAAAATCTAATGACAGGTTTTTTCAGAAAATTCAAAAAACCGTAAAATCATAAGAGGAAAGTGCCATTTTCTGACATTAGATTTCGTTCTAAATGCTTAATCCCTATGTAAAAGTGTTATTTATGCAAGAATATCGTAGTTTGAGTTAATCTAATTATAGGTTTTTTCAGAAAATTGAAAAGACCTAAAAATTGCTAGCGTAAAGTGCCATTTTCTGACATTAGATTTCGTTCTAAATGCTTCATCCCTATGTAAAAACGTTTTTTTAGCAAGAATATCGTATTTTGAAGTATATCTATAATGATACGTTTTTTCAGAAAATTGAAAAAACCGTAAAATCACAAGAGTAAAGTGCCATTTTCTGACATTACATTTCGTTCTAAATACTTAGTTCTAATGTAAAATCGTTAGCTAAGCCAGATTCTCGTATTTAAGAAAATCTAATGACAGGTTTTTCCAGAAAATTGAAAAAACCGTAAAATCATAAGAGGAAAGTGCCATTTTCCGACATTAGATTTCGTTCTAAATGCTTAACCCCTATGTAAAAGTGTTATCTAAGCAAGAATATCGTAGTTTGAGGTAAATCTAATTATAGGTTTTTTCAGAAAATTGAAAAAACCGTAAAATCGCTAGAGTAAAGTGCCATTTTCTGACATTAGATTTTGTTCTAAATGCTTCATCCCTATGTAAAAACGTTATTTAAGCAAGAATATCGTATTTTGAAGTATATCTAATGATAGGTTTTTTCAGAAAATTGAAAAAACCGTAAAATCATAAGAGGAAAGTGCCATTTTCTGACATTAGATTTCGTTCTATATGCTTAATCCCAATGTAAAAGTGTTATTTAAGCAAGAATATCGTAGCTTGAGGTAAATCTAATTATAGGTTTTTTCAGAAAATTGAAAAAACCGAAAAATCGCTACAGTAAAGTGCCATTTTCTGACATTAGATTTCGTTCTAAATGCTCAATCCCTATATAAAAACGTTATTTAAGCAAGATTATGGTATTTTGAAGAAAATCTAATGATAGGTTTTTTCAGAAAATTGAGAAAACCGAAAAATCACGAGAGTAAAGTGCCATTTTCTGACATTAGATTTCGTTCTAAATGCTTCATCCCTATGTAAAAACGTTATTTAAGCAAGAATATCGTATTTTGAAGTATATCTATAATGATAGTTTTTTTCAGAAAATTGAAAAAACCGAAAAATCACAAGAGTAAAGTGCCATTTTCTGACATTAGATTTCGTTCTAAATGCTTAATCCCTATGTAAAAACGTTATTTAAGCAAGAATATCGTATTTTGAAGAAAATCTAATGATAGGTTTTTACAGAAAGTTGAAAAAACCGAAAAATCACTAGAGTAAAGCGCCATTTTCTGACTTTAGATTTCGTTCTAAATACTTAATTCTAATGTAAAATCGTTAGCTAAGCAAGATTCTCGTATTTAAAAAAATCTAATGAGAGGTGTTTTCAGAAAATTGAAGAAGCCGAAAAATCACAAGAGTAAAGTGCCATTTTCTGACATTACATTTCGTTCTAAATACTTAGTTCTAATGTAAAATCGTTAGCTAAGCCAGATTCTCGTATTTAAGAAAATCTAATGATAGGTTTTTTCAGAAAATTGAAAAGACCTAAAAATCGCTGGCGTAAAGTGCCATTTTCTGACATTAGATTTCGTTCTAAATGCTTCATCCCTATGTAAAAACGTTATTTAAGCAAGAATATCGTATTTTGAAGTATATCTATAATGATAGGTTTTTTCAGAAAATTGAAAAAACCGAAAAATCACAAGAGTAAAGTGCCATTTTCTGTCATTAGATTTCGTTCTAAATGCTTAATCCCTATGTAAAAACGTTATTTAAGCAAGAATATCGTATTTTGAAGAAAATCTAATGATAGGTTTTTACAGAAAGTTGAAAAAACCGAAAAATCACTAGAGTAAAGCGCCATTTTCTGACTTTAGATTTCGTTCTAAATACTTAATTCTAATGTAAAATCGTTAGTTAAGCAAGATTCTCGTATTTAAAAAAATCTAATAACAGGTTTTTTCAGAAAATTGAAAAGACCGTAAATTCACAAGAGTAAAGTGCCATTTTCTGACATTACATTTCGTTCTAAATACTTAGTTCTAATGTAAAATCGTTAGCTAAGCCAGATTCTCGTATTTAAGAAAATCTAATGACAGGTTTTTTCAGAAAATTGAAAAAACCGTAAAATCATAAGAGGAAAGTGCCATTTTCCGACATTAGATTTCGTTCTAAATGCTTAATCCCTATGTAAAAGTGTTATCTAAGCAAGAATATCGTAGTTTGAGGTAAATCTAATTATAGGTTTTTTCAGAAAATTGAAAAACCGTAAAATCGCTAGAGTAAAGTGCCATTTTCTGACATTAGATTTCGTTCTAAATGCTTCATCCCTATGTAAAAACGTTATTTAAGCAAAAATATCGTATTTTGAAGTATATCTAATGATAGGTTTTTTCAGAAAATTGAAAAAACCGTAAAATCATAAGAGGAAAGTGCCATTTTCTGACATTAGATTTCGTTCTAAATGCTTAATCCCTATGTAAAGGTGTTATTTAAGCAAGAATATCGTAGTTTGAGGTAAATCTAATTATAGGTTTTTTCAGAAAATTGAAAAAACCGAAAAATCGCTACAGTAAAGTGCCATTTTCTGACATTAGATTTCGTTCTAAATGCTCAATCCCTATATAAAAACGTTATTTAAGCAAGATTATGGTATTTTGAAGAAAATCTAATGATAGGTTTTTTCAGAAAATTGAGAAAACCGAAAAATCACGAGAGTAAAGTGCCATTTTCTGACATTAGATTTCGTTCTAAATACTTAATTCTAATGTAAAATCGTTAGTTAAGCAAGATTCTCGTATTTAAAAAAATCTAATGAGAGGTGTTTTCAGAAAATTGAAGTAGCCGAAAAATCACAAGAGTAAAGTGCCATTTTCTGACATTACATTTCGTTCTAAATACTTAGTTCTAATGTAAAATCGTTAGCTAAGCCAGATTCTCGTATTTAAGAAAATCTAATGATAGGTTTTTTCAGAAAATTGAAAAGACCTAAAAATCGCTAGCGTAAAGTGCCATTTTCTGACATTAGATTTCGTTCTAAATGCTTCATCCCTATGTAAAAACGTTATTTAAGCAAGAATATCGTATTTTGAAGTATATCTATAATGATAGGTTTTTTCAGAAAATTGAAAAAACCGAAAAATCACAAGAGTAAAGTGCCATTTTCTGACATTAGATTTCGTTCTAAATGCTTAATCCCTATGTAAAAACGTTATTTAAGCAAGAATATCGTATTTTGAAGAAAATCTAATGATAGGTTTTTACAGAAAGTTGAAAAAACCGAAAAATCACTAGAGTAAAGCGCCATTTTCTGACTTTAGATTTCGTTCTAAATACTTAATTCTAATGTAAAATCGTTAGTTAAGCAAGATTCTCGTATTTAAAAAAATCTAATGAGAGGTGTTTTCAGAAAATTGAAGAAGCCGAAAAATCACAAGAGTAAAGTGCCATTTTCTGACATTACATTTCGTTCTAAATACTTAGTTCTAATGTAAAATCGTTAGCTAAGCCAGATTCTCGTATTTAAGAAAATCTAATGACAGGTTTTTTCAGAAAATTGAAAAAACCGTAAAATCATAAGAGGAAAGTGCCATTTTCCGACATTAGATTTCGTTCTAAATGCTTAATCCCTATGTAAAAGTGTTATCTAAGCAAGAATATCGTAGTTTGAGGTCAATCTAATTATAGGGTTTTTCAGAAAATTGAAAAAACCGTAAAATCGCTAGAGTAAAGTGCCATTTTCTGACATTAGATTTCGTTCTAAATGCTTCATCCCTATGTAAAAACGTTATTTAAGCAAAAATATCGTATTTTGAAGTATATCTAATGATAGGTTTTTTCAGAAAATTGAAAAAACCGTAAAATCATAAGAGGAAAGTGCCATTTTCTGACATTAGATTTCGTTCTAAATGCTTAATCCCTATGTAAAAGTGTTATTTAAGCAAGAATATCGTAGTTTGAGGTAAATCTAATTATAGGTTTTTTCAGAAAATTGAAAAAACCGAAAAATCGCTACAGTAAAGTGCCATTTTCTGACATTAGATTTCGTTCTAAATGCTCAATCCCTATATAAAAACGTTATTTAAGCAAGATTATGGTATTTTGAAGAAAATCTAATGATAGGTTTTTTCAGAAAATTGAGAAAACCGAAAAATCACGAGAGTAAAGTGCCATTTTCTGACATTAGATTTCGTTCTAAATACTTAATTCTAATGTAAAATCGTTAGTTAAGCAAGATTCTCGTATTTAAAAAAATCTAATGAGAGGTGTTTTCAGAAAATTGAAGAAGCCGAAAAATCACAAGAGTAAAGTGCCATTTTCTGACATTACATTTCGTTCTAAATACTTAGTTCTAATGTAAAATCGTCAGCTAAGCCAGATTCTCGTATTTAAGAAAATCTAATGACAGGTTTTTTCAGAAAATTGAGAAAACCGAAAAATCACAAGAGTAAAGTGCCATTTTCTGACATTAGATTTCGTTCTAAATGCTTCATCCCTATGTAAAAACGTTATGTAAGCAAGAATATCGTATCTTGAAGTATATCTATAATGATAGGTTTTTTCAGAAAATTGAGAAAACCGAAAAATCACAAGAGTAAAGTGCCATTTTCTGACATTAGATTTCGTTCTAAATGCTTCATCCCTTTGTAAAAACGTTATGTAAGCAAGAATATCGTATCTTGAAGTATATCTATAATGATACGTTTTTTCAGAAAATTGAAAAAACCGAAAAATCACAAGAGTAAAGTGCCATTTTCTGACATTACATTTCGTTCTAAATGCTTCATCCCTATGTAAAAACGTTATGTAAGCAAGAATATCGTATCTTGAAGTATATCTATAATGATAGGTTTTTTCAGAAAATTGAAAAAACCGTAAAATCACAAGAGTAAAGTGCCATTTTCTGACATTAGATTTCGTTCTAAATGCTTAATCTCTATGTAAAAACGTTATTTAAGCAACAATATTGTACCTGGAAGGAAGTCTAAGAATAGGTTTTTACAGACATTTGAAAAAACCGAAAAATCACAAGAGTAAAGTGCCATTTTCTGACATTAGATTTCGTTCTAAATGGTTAATCCCTATGTAAAAACGTTATTGAAGCAAGAATATCGTATTTTGAAGTATATCAATAATGATAGGTCCTTTCAGAAAATTGAAAAAACCGAAAAATCACAAGAGTAAAGTGCCATTTTCTGACATTAGATTTCGTTCTAAATGCTTAATCCCTATGTAAAAACGTTATTTAAGCAAGAATATCGTATTTTGAAGGAAATCTAATGATAGGTTTTTACAGAAAGTTGAAAAAACCGAAAAATCACTAGAGTAAAGCGCCATTTTCTGACTTTAGATTTCGTTCTAAATACTTAATTCTAATGTAAAATCGTTAGTTAAGCAAGATTCTCGTATTTAAAAAAATCTAATGAGAGGTGTTTTCAGAAAATTGAAGAAGCCGAAAAATCACAAGAGTAAAGTGCCATTTTCTGACATTACATTTCGTTCTAAATACTTAGTTCTAATGTAAAATCGTTAGCTAAGCCAGATTCTCGTATTTAAGAAAATCTAATGACAGGTTTTTTCAGAAAATTGAAAAAACCGTAAAATCATAAGAGGAAAGTGCCATTTTCCGACATTAGATTTCGTTCTAAATGCTTAATCCCTATGTAAAAGTGTTATCTAAGCAAGAATATCGTAGTTTGAGGTAAATCTAATAATAGGTTTTTTCAGAAAATTGAAAAAACCGTAAAATCGCTAGAGTAAAGTGCCATTTTCTGACATTAGATTTCGTTCTAAATGCTTCATCCCTATGTAAAAACGTTATTTAAGCAAAAATATCGTATTTTGAAGTATATCTAATGATAGGTTTTTTCAGAAAGTTGAAAAAACCGTAAAATCATGAGAGGAAAGTGCCATTTTCTGACATTAGATTTCGTTCTAAATGCTTAATCCCTATGTAAAAGTGTTATTTAAGCAAGAATATCGTAGTTTGAGGTAAATCTAATTATAGGTTTTTTCAGAAAATTGAAAAAACCGAAAAATCGCTACAGTAAAGTGCCATTTTCTGACATTAGATTTCGTTCTAAATGCTTCATCCCTATGTAAAAACGTTATTTAAGCAAGAATATCGTATTTTGAAGTATATCTATAATGATAGGTTTTTTCAGAAAATTGAAAAAACCGAAAAATCACAAGAGTAAAGTGCCATTTTCTGACATTAGATTTCGTTCTAAATGCTTAATCCCTATGTAAAAACGTTATTTAAGCAAGAATATCGTATTTTGAAGAAAATCTAATGATAGGTTTTTACAGAAAGTTGAAAAAACCGAAAAATCACTAGAGTAAAGCGCCATTTTCTGACTTTAGATTTCGTTCTAAATACTTAATTCTAATGTAAAATCGTTAGTTAAGCAAGATTCTCGTATTTAAAAAAATCTAATGAGAGGTGTTTTCAGAAAATTGAAGAAGCCGAAAAATCACAAGAGTAAAGTGCCATTTTCTGACATTACATTTCGTTCTAAATACTTAGTTCTAATGTAAAATCGTTAGTTAAGCAAGATTCTCGTATTTAAAAAATCTGATGATAGGTTTTTTCAGAAAATTGAAAAAACCGAAAAATCACAGGAGTAAAGTGCCATTTTCTGACATTACATTTCGTTCTAAATACTTAGTTCTAATGTAAAATCGTTATCTAAGCCAGATTCTCGTATTTAAGAAAATCTAATGACAGGTTTTTTCAGAAAATTGAAAAAACCGTAAAATCATAAGAGGAAAGTGCCATTTTCCGACATTAGATTTCGTTCTAAATGCTTAATCCCTATGTAAAAGTGTTATCTAAGCAAGAATATCGTAGTTTGAGGTCAATCTAATTATAGGTTTTTTCAGAAAATTGAAAAAACCGTAAAATCGCTAGAGTAAAGTGCCATTTTCTGACATTAGATTTCGTTCTAAATGCTTCATCCCTATGTAAAAACGTTATTTAAGCAAGATTATGGTATTTTGAAGAAAATCTAATGATAGGTTTTTTCAGAAAATTGAGAAAACCGAAAAATCACGAGAGTAAAGTGCCATTTTCTGACATTAGATTTCGTTCTAAATACTTAATTCTAATGTAAAATCGTTAGTTAAGCAAGATTCTCGTATTTAAAAAAATCTAATGAGAGGTGTTTTCAGAAAATTGAAGAAGCCGAAAAATCACAAGAGTAAAGTGCCATTTTCTGACATTAGATTTCGTTCTAAATGCTTCATCCCTATGTAAAAACGTTATGTAAGCAAGAATATCGTATCTTGAAGTATATCTATAATGATAGGTTTTTTCAGAAAATTGAGAAAACCGAAAAATCACAAGAGTAAAGTGCCATTTTCTGACATTAGATTTCGTTCTAAATGCTTCATCCCTTTGTAAAAACGTTATGTAAGCAAGAATATCGTATCTTGAAGTATATCTATAATGATACGTTTTTTCAGAAAATTGAAAAAACCGAAAAATCACAAGAGTAAAGTGCCATTTTCTGACATTACATTTCGTTCTAAATGCTTCATCCCTATGTAAAAACGTTATGTAAGCAAGAATATCGTATCTTGAAGTATATCTATAATGATAGGTTTTTTCAGAAAATTGAAAAAACCGTAAAATCACAAGAGTAAAGTGCCATTTTCTGACATTAGATTTCGTTCTAAATGCTTAATCTCTATGTAAAAACGTTATTTAAGCAAGAATATCGTATTTTGAAGAAAATCTAATGATAGGTTTTTACAGAAAGTTGAAAAAACCGAAAAATCACTAGAGTAAAGCGCCATTTTCTGACTTTAGATTTCGTTCTAAATACTTAATTCTAATGTAAAATCGTTAGCTAAGCAAGATTCTCGTATTTAAAAAAATCTAATGAGAGGTGTTTTCAGAAAATTGAAGAAGCCGAAAAATCACAAGAGTAAAGTGCCATTTTCTCACATTACATTTCGTTCTAAATACTTAGTTCTAATGTAAAATCGTTAGCTAAGCCAGATTCTCGTATTTAAGAAAATCTAATGACAGGTTTTTTCAGAAAATTGAAAAAACCGTAAAATCATAAGAGGAAAGTGCCATTTTCCGACATTAGATTTCGTTCTAAATGCTTAATCCCTATGTAAAAGTGTTATCTAAGCAAGAATATCGTAGTTTGAGGTAAATCTAATTATAGGTTTTTTCAGAAAATTGAAAAAACCGTAAAATCGCTAGAGTAAAGTGCCATTTTCTGACATTAGATTTCGTTCTAAATGCTTCATCCCTATGTAAAAACGTTATTTAAGCAAAAATATCGTATTTTGAAGTATATCTAATGATAGGTTTTTTCAGAAAATTGAAAAAACCGTAAAATCATGAGAGGAAAGTGCCATTTTCTGACATTAGATTTCGTTCTAAATGCTTAATCCCTATGTAAAAGTGTTATTTAAGCAAGAATATCGTAGTTTGAGGTAAATCTAATTATAGGTTTTTTCAGAAAATTGAAAAAACCGAAAAATCGCTACAGTAAAGTGCCATTTTCTGACATTAGATTTCGTTCTAAATGCTTAATCCCTATGTAAAAACGTTATTTAAGCAAGAATATCGTATTTTGAAGAAAATCTAATGATAGGTTTTTACAGAAAGTTGAAAAAACCGAAAAATCACTAGAGTAAAGCGCCATTTTCTGACTTTAGATTTCGTTCTAAATACTTAATTCTAATGTAAAATCGTTAGTTAAGCAAGATTCTCGTATTTAAAAAAATCTAATGAGAGGTGTTTTCAGAAAATTGAAGAAGCCGAAAAATCACAAGAGTAAAGTGCCATTTTCTGACATTACATTTCGTTCTAAATACTTAGTTCTAATGTAAAATCGTTAGTTAAGCAAGATTCTCGTATTTAAAAAATCTGATGATAGGTTTTTTCAGAAAATTGAAAAAACCGAAAAATCACAGGAGTAAAGTGCCATTTTCTGACATTACATTTCGTTCTAAATACTTAGTTCTAATGTAAAATCGTTATCTAAGCCAGATTCTCGTATTTAAGAAAATCTAATGACAGGTTTTTTCAGAAAATTGAAAAAACCGTAAAATCATAAGAGGAAAGTGCCATTTTCCGACATTAGATTTCGTTCTAAATGCTTAATCCCTATGTAAAAGTGTTATCTAAGCAAGAATATCGTAGTTTGAGGTCAATCTAATTATAGGTTTTTTCAGAAAATTGAAAAAACCGTAAAATCGCTAGAGTAAAGTGCCATTTTCTGACATTAGATTTCGTTCTAAATGCTCAATCCCTATATAAAAACGTTATTTAAGCGAGATTATGGTATTTTGAAGAAAATCTAATGATAGGTTTTTTCAGAAAATTGAGAAAACCGAAAAATCACGAGAGTAAAGTGCCATTTTCTGACATTAGATTTCGTTCTAAATACTTAATTCTAATGTAAAATCGTTAGTTAAGCAAGATTCTCGTATTTAAAAAAATCTAATGAGAGGTGTTTTCAGAAAATTGAAGAAGCCGAAAAATCACAAGAGTAAAGTGCCATTTTCTGACATTAGATTTCGTTCTAAATGCTTCATCCCTATGTAAAAACGTTATGTAAGCAAGAATATCGTATCTTGAAGTATATCTATAATGATAGGTTTTTTCAGAAAATTGAGAAAACCGAAAAATCACAAGAGTAAAGTGCCATTTTCTGACATTAGATTTCGTTCTAAATGCTTCATCCCTTTGTAGAAACGTTATGTAAGCAAGAATATCGTATCTTGAAGTATATCTATAATGATACGTTTTTTCAGAAAATTGAAAAAACCGAAAAATCACAAGAGTAAAGTGCCATTTTCTGACATTACATTTCGTTCTAAATGCTTCATCCCTATGTAAAAACGTTATGTAAGCAAGAATATCGTATCTTGAAGTATATCTATAATGATAGGTTTTTTCAGAAAATTGAAAAAACCGTAAAATCACAAGAGTAAAGTGCCATTTTCTGACATTAGATTTCGTTCTAAATGCTTAATCTCTATGTAAAAACGTTATTTAAGCAACAATATTGTACCTGGAAGGAAGTCTAAGAATAGGTTTTTACAGACATTTGAAAAAACCGAAAAATCACAAGAGTAAAGTGCCATTTTCTGACATTAGATTTCGTTCTAAATGGTTAACCCTATGTAAAAACGTTATTGAAGCAAGAATATCGTATTTTGAAGTATATCAATAATGATAGGTCCTTTCAGAAAATTGAAAAAACCGAAAAATCACAAGAGTAAAGTGCCATTTTCTGACATTAGATTTCGTTCTAAATGCTTCATCCCTATGTAAAAACGTTATTTAAGCAAGAATATCGTATTTTGAAGTATATCTATAATGATAGTTTTTTTCAGAAAATTGAAAAAACCGAAAAATCACAAGAGTAAAGTGCCATTTTCTGACATTAGATTTCGTTCTAAATGCTTACTCCCTATGTAAAAACGTTATTTAAGCAAGAATATCGTATTTTGAAGAAAATCTAATGATAGGTTTTTACAGAAAGTTGAAAAAACCGAAAAATCACTAGAGTAAAGCGCCATTTTCTGACTTTAGATTTCGTTCTAAATACTTAATTCTAATGTAAAATCGTTAGCTAAGCAAGATTCTCGTATTTAAAAAAATCTAATGAGAGGTGTTTTCAGAAAATTGAAGAAGCCGAAAAATCACAAGAGTAAAGTGCCATTTTCTCACATTACATTTCGTTCTAAATACTTAGTTCTAATGTAAAATCGTTAGCTAAGCCAGATTCTCGTATTTAAGAAAATCTAATGACAGGTTTTTTCAGAAAATTGAAAAAACCGTAAAATCATAAGAGGAAAGTGCCATTTTCCGACATTAGATTTCGTTCTAAATGCTTAATCCCTATGTAAAAGTGTTATCTAAGCAAGAATATCGTAGTTTGAGGTAAATCTAATTATAGGTTTTTTCAGAAAATTGAAAAAACCGTAAAATCGCTAGAGTAAAGTGCCATTTTCTGACATTAGATTTCGTTCTAAATGCTTCATCCCTATGTAAAAACGTTATTTAAGCAAAAATATCGTATTTTGAAGTATATCTAATGATAGGTTTTTTCAGAAAATTGAAAAAACCGTAAAATCATAAGAGGAAAGTGCCATTTTCTGACATTAGATTTCGTTCTAAATGCTTAATCCCTATGTAAAAGTGTTATTTAAGCAAGAATATCGTAGTTTGAGGTAAATCTAATTATAGGTTTTTTCAGAAAATTGAAAAAACCGAAAAATCGCTACAGTAAAGTGCCATTTTCTGACATTAGATTTCGTTCTAAATGCTCAATCCCTATATAAAAACGTTATTTAAGCGAGATTATGGTATTTTGAAGAAAATCTAATGACAGGTTTTTTCAGAAAATTCAAAAAACCGTAAAATCATAAGAGGAAAGTGCCATTTTCTGACATTAGATTTCGTTCTAAATGCTTAATTCCTATGTAAAAGTGTTATTTAAGCAAGAATATCGTAGTTTGAGGTAAATCTAATTATAGGTTCTTTCAGAAAATTGAAAAAACCGTAAAATCACGAGAGTAAAGTTCCATTTTCTGACATTACATTTCGTTCTAAATACTTAGTTCTAATGTAAAATCGTTAGCTAAGCCAGATTCTCGTATTTAAGAAAATCTAATGACAGGTTTTTTCAGAAAATTCAAAAAACCGTAAAATCATAAGAGGAAAGTGCCATTTTCTGACATTAGATTTCGTTCTAAATGTTTAATCCCTATTTAAAAACGTTATTGAAGCAAGAATATCGTATTTTAAAGTATATCAATAATGATAGGTCCTTTCAGAAAATTGAAAAATCCGAAAAATCACAAGAGTAAAGTGCCATTTTCTGACATTAGATTTCGTTCTAAATGCTTAATCCCTATGTAAAAACGTTATTTAAGCAAGAATATCGTATTTTGAAGTATATCTATAATGATAGGTTTTTTCAGAAAATTGAAAAAACCGTAAAATCACAAGAGTAAAGTGCCATTTTCTGACATTAGATTTCGTTCTAAATGTTTAATCCCTATGTAAAAACGTTATTGAAGCAAGAATATCGTATTTTGAAGTATATCAATAATGATAGGTCCTTTCAGAAAATTGAAGAAACCGAAAAATCACAGGAGTAAAGTGCCATTTTCTGACATTAGATTTCGTTCTAAATGCTTCATCCCTATGTAAAAACGTTATTTAAGCAAGAATATCGTATTTTGAAGTATATCTATAATGATAGGTTTTTTCAGAAAATTGAAAAAACCGTAAAATCATAAGAGGAAAGTGCCATTTTCTGACATTAGATTTCGTTCTAAATGCTTAATCCCTATGTAAAAGTGTTATTTAAGCAAGGATATCGTAGTTTGAGGTAAATCTAATTATAGGTTTTTTCAGAAAATTGAAAAAACCGAAAAATCGCTACAGTAAAGTGCCATTTTCTGACATTAGATTTCGTTCTAAATGCTCAATCCCTATATAAAAACGTTATTTAAGCAAGATTATGGTATTTTGAAGAAAATCTAATGATAGGTTTTTTCAGAAAATTGAGAAAACCGAAAAATCACGAGAGTAAAGTGCCATTTTCTGACATTAGATTTCGTTCTAAATGCTTCATCCCTATGTAAAAACGTTATTTAAGCAAGAATATCGTATTTTGAAGTATATCTATAATGATAGGTTTTTTCAGAAAATTGAAAAAACCGTAAAATCACAAGAGTAAAGTGCCATTTTCTGACATTAGATTTCGTTCTAAACGCTTCATCCCTATGTAAAAACGTTATTTAAGCAAGAATATCGTATTTTGAAGTATATCTATAATGATAGGATTTTTCAGAAAATTGAAAAAACCGAAAAATCACAAGAGTAAAGTGCCATTTTCTGACATTAGATTTCGTTCTAAATGCTTCATCCCTATGTAGAAACATTATTTAAGCAAGAATATCGTATTTTGAAGTATATCTATAATGATAGGTTTTTTCAGAAAATTGAAAAAACCGTAAAATCACAAGAGTAAAGTGCCATTTTCTGACATTAGATTTCGTTCTAAATGCTCAATCCCTATATAAAAACGTTATTTTAGCAAGAATATCGTATTTTGAAGTATATCAATAGCGATAGGTTTTCTCAGAAAATTGAAAAAACCGTAAAATCACAAGAGTAAAGTGCCATTTTCTGACATTAGATTTCGTTCTAAATGCTTAATCCCGATGTAAAAACGTTATTTAAGCAAGAATATCGTATTTTGAAGTATATCTAATAATAGGTTCTTTCAGAAAAATGAAAAAACCGTAAAATCACGAGAGTAAAGTGCCATTTTCTGACATTAGATTTCGTTCTAAATGCTTCATCCCTATGTAAAAACGTTATTTAAGCAAGAATATCGTATTTTGAAGTATATCAATAATGATAGGCTTTTTCAGAAAATTGAAAAAACCGAAAAATCACAAGAGTAAAGTGGAATTTTCTGACATTAGATTTCGTTCTAAATGCTTCATCCCTATGTAAAAACGTTATTTAAGCAAGAATATCGTATTTTGAAGTATATCTATAATGATAGGTTTTACAGAAAATTGAAAAAACCGTAAAATCACAAGAGTAAAGTGCCATTTTCTGACATTAGATTTCGTTCTAAATGCTCAATCCCTATATAAAAACGTTATTTTAGCAAGAATATCGTATTTTGAAGTATATCAATAATGATAGGTTTTTTCAGAAAATTGAAAAAACCGTAAAATCACAAGAGTAAAGTGCCATTTTCTGACATTAGATTTCGTTCTAAACGCTTCATCCCTATGTAAAAACGTTATTTAAGCAAGAATATCGTATTTTGAAGTATATCTATAGTGATAGGTTTTTTCAGAAAATTGAAAAAACCGTAAAATCACAAGAGTAAAGTGCTATTTTCTGACATTAGATTTCGTTCTAAATGCTTCATCCCTATGTAGAAACATTATTTAAGCAAGAATATCGTATTTTGAAGTATATCTATAGTGATAGGTTTTTTCAGAAAATTGAAAAAACCGTAAAATCACAAGAGTAAAGTGCCATTTTCTGACATTAGATTTCGTTCTAAATGCTTCATCCCTATGTAAAAACGTTATTTAAGCAAGAATATCGTATTTTGAAGTATATCTATAATGATAGGTTTTTTCAGAAAATTGAAAAAACCGAAAAATCACAAGAGTAAAGTGCCATTTTCTGACATTACATTTCGTTCTAAATGCTTCATCCCTATGTAAAAACGTTATTTAAGCAAGAATATAGTATTTTGAAGTATATCTAATGATAGGTTTTTTCAGAAAATTGAAAAAACCGTAAAATCACAAGAGTAATGTGCCATTTTCTGACATTAGATTTCGTTCTAAATTCTTAATCCCTATGAAAAAGCGTTATTTAAGCAAGAATATCGTATTTTGAAGTATATCTATAATGATAGGTTTTTTCAGAAAATTGAAAAAACCGTAAAATCACAAGAGTAAAGTGCCATTTTCTGACATTAGATGTCGTTCTAAATGCTCAATCCCTATGTAAAAACGTTATTTAAGCAAGAATATCGTATTTTGAAGAATATCTATAATGATAGGTTTTTTCAGAAAATTGAAAAAACCGCAAAATCACAAGAGTAAAGTGCCATTTTCTGACATTAGATTTCGTTCTAAATGCTTCATCCCTATGTAAAAACGTTATGTAAGCAAGAATATCGTATCTTGAAGTATATCTATAATGATAGGTTTTTTCAGAAAATTGAGAAAACCGAAAAATCAGAAGAGTAAAGTGCCATTTTCTGACATTAGATTTCGTTCTAAATGCTTCATCCCTATGTAAAAACGTTATGTAAGCAAGAATATCGTATCTTGAAGTATATCTATAATGATAGGTTTTTTCAGAAAATTGAAAAAACCGTAAAATCACAAGAGTAAAGTGCCATTTTCTGACATTAGATTTCGTTCTAAATGCTCAACCCATATATAAAAACGTTATTTTAGCAAGAATATCGTATTTTGAAGAAAATCTAATGATAGGTTTTTACAGAAATTTGAAAAAACCGAAAAATCACTACAGTAAACCGCCATTTTCTGACTTTAGATTTCGTTCTAAATACTTAATTCTAATGTAGAATCGTTAGCTTAGCCAGATTCTCGTATTTAAGAAAATCTAATGACAGGTTTTTTCAGAAAATTGAAAAAACCGTAAAATCACCAGAGTAAAGTGCCATTTTCTGACATTAGATTTCGTTCTAAATAATTAATCCCTATGTAAAAACGTTATTTAAGCAAGTTTATCGTATTTTGAAGAAAATCTAATGATAGGTTTTTACAGAAAGTTGAAAAAACCGAAAAATCACTAGAGTAAAGCGCCATTTTCTGACTTTAGATTTCGTTCTAAATACTTAATTCTAATGTAAAATCGTTAGTTAAGCAAGATTCTCGTATTTAAAAAAATCTAATGAGAGGTGTTTTCAGAAAATTGAAGAAGCCGAAAAATCACAAGAGTAAAGTGCCATTTTCTGACATTACATTTCGTTCTAAATACTTAGTTCTAATGTAAAATCGTTAGCTAAGCCAGATTCTCGTATTTAAGAAAATCTAATGACAGGTTTTTTCAGAAAATTGAAAAAACCGTAAAATCATAAGAGGAAAGTGCCATTTTCTGACATTAGATTTCGTTCTAAATGCTTAATCCCTATGTAAAAGTGTTATTTAAGCAAGAATATCGTAGTTTGAGGTAAATCTAATTATAGGTTTTTTCAGAAAATTGAAAAAACCGAAAAATCGCTAGAGTAAAGTGCCATTTGCTGACATTAGATTTCGTTCTAAATGCTTCATCCCTATGTAAAAACGTTATTTAAGCAAGAATATCGTATTTTGAAGTATATCTATAATGATAGGTTTTTTCAGAAAATTGAAAAAACCGAAAAATCACAAGAGTAAAGTGCCATTTTCTGACATTAGATTTCGTTCTAAATGCTTCACCCCTATGCAAAAACGTTATTTAAGCAAGAATATCGTATTTTGAAGTATATCTATAATGATAGGTTTTTTCAGAAAATTGAGAAAACCGAAAAATCAGAAGAGTAAAGTGCCATTTTCTGACATTAGATTTCGTTCTAAATGCTTCATCCCTATGTAAAAACGTTATGTAAGCAAGAATATCGTATCTTGAAGTATATCTATAATGATAGGTTTTTTCAGAAAATTGAAAAAACCGTAAAATCACAAGAGTAAAGTGCCATTTTCTGACATTAGATTTCGTTCTAAATGCTCAATCCATATATAAAAACGTTATTTTAGCAAGAATATCGTATTTTGAAGAAAATCTAATGATAGGTTTTTACAGAAATTTGAAAAAACCGAAAAATCACTACAGTAAACCGCCATTTTCTGACTTTAGATTTCGTTCTAAATACTTAATTCTAATGTAGAATCGTTAGCTTAGCCAGATTCTCGTATTTAAGAAAATCTAATGACAGGTTTTTTCAGAAAATTGAAAAAACCGTAAAATCACAAGAGTAAAGTGCCATTTTCTGACATTAGATTTCGTTCTAAATAATTAATCCCTATGTAAAAACGTTATTTAAGCAAGTTTATCGTATTTTGAAGAAAATCTAATGATAGGTTTTTACAGAAAGTTGAGAAAACCGAAAAATCACTAGAGTAAAGCGCCATTTTCTGACTTTAGATTTCGTTCTAAATACTTAATTCTAATGTAAAATCGTTAGTTAAGCAAGATTCTCGTATTTAAAAAAATCTAATGAGAGGTGTTTTCAGAAAATTGAAGAAGCCGAAAAATCACAAGAGTAAAGTGCCATTTTCTGACATTACATTTCGTTCTAAATACTTAGTTCTAATGTAAAATCGTTAGCTAAGCCAGATTCTCGTATTTAAGAAAATCTAATGACAGGTTTTTTCAGAAAATTGAAAAAACCGTAAAATCATAAGAGGATAGTGCCATTTTCTGACATTAGATTTCGTTCTAAATGCTTAATCCCTATGTAAAAGTGTTATTTAAGCAAGAATATCGTAGTTTGAGGTAAATCTAATTATAGGTTTTTTCAGAAAATTGAAAAAACCGAAAAATCGCTAGCGTAAAGTGCCATTTTCTGACATTAGATTTCGTTCTAAATGCTTAATCTCTATGTAAAAACGTTATTTAAGCAACAATATTGTACCTGGAAGGAAGTCTAAGAATAGGTTTTTACAGACATTTGAAAAAACCGAAAAATCACAAGAGTAAAGTGCCATTTTCTGACATTAGATTTCGTTCTAAATGTTTAATCCCTATATAAAAACGTTATTTAAGCAAGATTATGGTATTTTGAAGAAAATCTAATGATAGGTTTTTTCAGAAAATTGAGAAAACCGAAAAATCACAAGAGTAAAGTGCCATTTTCTGACATTAGATTTCGTTCTAAATGCTCAATCCATATATAAAAACGTTATTTTAGCAAGAATATCGTATTTTGAAGTATATCAATAGTGATAGGTTTTTTCAGAAAATTGAAAAAACCGTAAGATCACAAGAGTAAAGTGCCATTTTCTGACATTAGATTTCGTTCTAAATGCTCAATCCCTATATAAAAACATTATTTTAGCAAGAATATCGTATTTTGAAGTATATCTATAATGATAGGTTTTTACAGAAAATTGAAAAAACCGAAAAATCACTAGAGTAAAGTGCCATTTTCTGACATTATATTTCGTTCTAAATACTTAATTCTAATGTAGAATCGTTAGCTTAGCCAGATTCTCGTATTTAAAAAAATCTAATGACAGGTTTTTTCAGAAAATTGAAAAGACCGTAAAATCATAAGAGGAAAGTGCCATTTTCTGACATTAGATTTCGTTCTAAATGCTTAATCCCTATGTAAAAACGCTATTTAAGCAAGAATATCGGACTTTGAAGAAAATCTAATGATAGATTCTTTCAGACATTTGAAAAAACCGAAAAATCACTAGAGTAAAGCGCCATTTTCTGACATTAGATTTCGTTCTAATAGCTTAATCCCTATATAAAAACGTTATATAAGCAAGAATATCGTACCTTGAAGAAAATCTAATGTTAGGTTTTTTCAGAAATTTGAGAAAACCGAAAAAACACTAGAGTAAAGCGCCTTTTTCTGACATTACATTTCGTTCTAAAAACTTTATTCTAATGTAAAATCGTTATATAAACAAGATTCTCGTATTTAAAAAATCTAATGATAGAGTCTTTCAGAAAATTGAAAAAGCCGAAAAATCACAAGAGTAAAGTGCCATTTTCAGACATTAGATTTCGTTCTAAATGCTTAATCCCTATGTAAAAATGTTATTTAAGCAAGAATATCGTAGTTTGAGGTAAATCTAATTATAGGTTTTTTCAGAAAATTGAAAAACCGAAAAATCACAAGAGTAAAGTGCCATTTTCTGACATTAGATTTCGTTCTAAATGCTTAATCCCTATGTAAAAACGTTATTGAAGCAAGAATATCGTATTTTGAAGTATATCTAATAATAGGTTCTATCAGAAAATTGAAAAAACCGTAAATTCACGAGAGTAAAGTGCCATTTTCTGACATTAGATTTCGTTCTAAATGCTTAATCCCTATATAAAAACGTTATTTAAGCAAGATTATGGTATTTTGAAGAAAATCTAATGATAGGTTTTTTCAGAAAATTGAGAAAGATTTGGATCTGAAAGTCTACCAAATGCTCAAAGAGAAGAACGAAACGAACCTGATTGCTGTAACAATGAAGTTTTTGCATAATAAGCTTAAGAAATTAATCAAAAAGATTTCCAAATATGATGATTTGTGTTGGGACAAAAGGTTGGACAGAAGAGCAGGTTGCAAGACCGAGATTGCAGAATCTAAAGCCTACGTCAATGTTAGAAAAATAATATACACTTCGAAAGTTTGATTTCTAAGGAGTTCCTGTGCTTAGAGGCAAATTGAAAGGTCGAACCTAGAAGCTATACGAAAAGACTCAAAAACTTATATGCGGAACCTATACATAAACAAGTATATCGCTCAGCAACGTTTACTGCAACAATTGTAGATATTTTCGTAAACCAACAAATAGTCTCACTGTTTATTTCGGAATTGTATCGCGAGTTCCTGAATCCAGTCAAATTAGAAGAATTTTTATACTCTTACAAATTTTCATAGATTTTACAAGATTGCAAATTTTCATTGTACAACTATCATAGGAGAAACATTATATGAAAACATTGAGAAATGCTAATAAAAACGATATAATTAACAAGTTGACATATGGTGGATTAACACGTAAAGATAAAGAAAAGCCTTTTTAGCTGACGAAAAAGACAAAAGAAGGGAAAGATATTGCCGTTATTACGAAACTCTCGTTACGAGAGTTTCCATCCACAGCAGCAAACCTTACCTGGATACTGAAATTACTATAGCTGAAGAAGAAAAAAGTGACAAAATAGTAAATCTAAATATTGTTTGGGTGCGTCGTATTCACACCCGATATTGCCACTCCGCGATATTAATTACCCTTCGGGTTGTAATGCTGAGTCCGCTGCGCGACAGAGTGGACCAATATTTTTGTCCGTTTGATTAGAACGGGACAAATATTTGGTTTAGAATGTGTCACTAAACAAGGATGAACTGAAACTGACGACTGCTTGAAGACTAAGGTGATGCTGACTATCGAGTGAAGACTGGCCTTTGCCTCGGGTTTGAGCTTATATACTGGTTCGTGGATCGAATACTGGAAATTGAGTGGACATTGATGCGATGGAAGGGGATGCGGAGATGACGTAGCACGCAGTACCGCAGGTAGCAAAAACCCTGGACGGCGACCGAAGCGATGCGTACTAGCCCGTCATAAAAAATGCTGCCTATGAAGGCGTACCTTGTTTAAAGGGTGTAAATGGTTTCATTGCCGGAAGGAAAGTTATGGCATCTACGACCCTAGAAACCTAACGGACGCTACCTTTTGTCAATGGCACCTCGCTTGTTGACGGACGGGCAACTCGCCTCGTTGAGTCGGAGTTTTCCCGTCAATAAATGTTTTTTCTTCTTTTGGGGAGGTGGAAGGAAAAGGGAATTCGTCCCAGAGAAAGCTGAGCCGATGCGGCCCGAAATTCCGTGGAAGGACGGAACAAATATTACAGGTACAGAGCTTCGAGCAGGAGGCAGCGCTGGAGGCAGCTATTGCCGGCCATATAACTACATCATTTGTTTGGACAAAGATAAAAGAATACCTATCTCACTCTAACCCAGGATCGAACAAAGAAGCTCATAATCCTGTCCTTGTATACAATTTTTCTATTAATTTTTAAATTCCTACTAAATTCCTCACCTATACATTTCTACCTTTTTGCCACAACCTGCATTTTTCTTATGTATCTACGCGAAATTAAGAAACTCTTATTGTTATATTTTCTGAACGAATTAAAACATGGATACATTAATTAAGCTTGTACCCATGTATCTCGGACCAGTGCTCTCGTGACCCTGTGCATTAAGAAGTACATGGGTTAATACACGGATATATTAACTATACGTGCATACGTGCATTTAGGGTCCGGTTAAATAGGTAATGTTCATAGTTCCCATTTTTTCACATAAGAGCATTTTCTCTAGAGACATAGTTCTATTCATTATTTCACTAGGATTATAGGGGGTCTTAAGGGTATTAAAAATTCCCACATCTCTAATTTTTCTATCCTCGTCAAGATTTGGAAAAACAGAAGGTAATTTCTGAATTGTTTCAATTAATTTACCTATACCATTTTTATTACCAACTTTTAACATATTGCTTTGCTCTAAAAGGGGTACTTTGACGCGATCAAAAATTAATTATACTTTAAAACAACAACAGAAAACAAATAAATACTTGAATGATATATAAGATTTTATGGTTTATTTTACGATGCTATGAACTATAAAATAACAGTGTTAATTTTGTTTCAAATGCTGTTTATTTAGGTTTTAACCGCTATCTTTCTGTATTCCTCTTTTTTAAAGATTGCTCGACGGTGTGCAGGATTCTTACCAAACGGGATTGCCTGGAACAAAAATTCAAAAGATGCTTAAAACTAAGATATATGTACATCGAACATTCCCATTTTTGTGAAAATTATCAAAATGACTGCTGTTTGTGTCTGACTTATCGAATTTGTACGAAAAATTTCTATGTTTTTTTTCTTCATAATTTCTAAAATTATTAGAAATTAGAAAGACACGGATCGTCAGTGTCTAATATATATATTATACTAAAGGCATCTGCAAAATTTCGAGGTAATCGGTTGATCTAATCTCGAGATATTTTGCACACCGTTTTTAAAAACATTGTTTTAAGAGAAACGTGTTTAAAGTTTCCGAACGTAATTTTTCATATGTTAACACTACGGCGCGCACGTGTACGTGAATCAGCTATAGGCTTCTTATTTATAAAAGCAATTTTTTTAAAAGGCTGGAATATTTTGTAGTTTATTTTTAACATTTCAAACGAACTGCTACGTTAGACAAGAAAAATTCGATTTTTTTTTTCAATTTCAAAGTGTTCAGGTCCCTTAATATATCTAACATTTCGTTTTGAAGATGATGCGACGAGGCAAAAGTTCAAATATGATGCGGCAAGGACAGAGGTCGAGGATGAGTCAAGGGTGAAATCAGTAATTTCAATGACAATAATAAAAATCGTCTGCACGTTTATTCATTATTAGAGGTCGTTTGCAGACCATTTGTAGGAAATGTAGAAATAGGGATTACATGTAGGGTTATGTCAAAGTTATGTCAATTATTAAATTAGCAATAGTATATATGTATGGGTAATAAAAACAAAAAACTTGATTAATTCATCAAATGTTTGTTGTAATATGTGCCTTTTCTGCAGAATCTCTTGCTATCCCTGCTGCCCGACAACGCATTCTCGTCTAGGCCTTGTAAACACAACACGTCAGAAATGTACCGTGTACACCTACAAAAACATATTTCAAGTGTCTTAAAGATGTTTCGAAACAGACGCCTTTAAATAATCTTGTTTCGGGCGTCGTTTCAACGTCTGGAATAAGATGTCTTAAAGAAGTCTATTTGAGCTCGTAAGACGTTTAGACTTGAAATGGACGTGTTAGACGCTAGGGAACCAGACCAATCGAAAATACACGTATAGAGCGCAAGTTAGTCGGACAGAGAGGATATGCGCTTATAGAGAACTGGACTGGCAAAGCGAGCTGTTCGCTCCCTGCCGAATTTCATATCTACAATTTTACGAATTGCTTGCTAGTTGCGTCTTTCCTCTGCAGTTTAGAAAAATGTAACACTGGGGTTCGCGTCGGTGAAGGTGGAAAAAAAGCGTTATTTTTCCCAATATATAAACTTTATTCAAACTCTATCTTAACTTATCGGTGGACGAATTAACAATTAAAATCTATTATTATAAACAAATATTTCGGTGAGACTACTCAAATAATCTTTAAAAAATTAACAAAAATAAATTATCCTGTTCTATATAACAAAATTAACATATTATTGTGGGAGAAAGCCCTTCCTTGTAGGTATCGTTAATAGCCTGTTCCATTTGCATCATCAAATCGCTTAGTTAACATCACGTGATTGCAATTCCCGTTATTAACATGATGGATCCTTTCAAACAGTGGAGAAGTCGATGATAAAATGATCGGAATATTTTCAAATTTGGCTAAAATTATCGCCATATCTCGAGCATTGTATGTATATAATTTCCTGTTCTTATTTTTGAAAGACGAATCATGCTCTTCATCGACAATAATTAACTTTATGTTTTTATAAGGTCAAAAAGGCTCAAGGAAGAAATAACTGTTTCCACTATTAAATGATTTCGATGAATTTCAGGTGTTTTCACAAGCAGAAAAATCAAGAGCGAGCTCGTGGATTATAAAATTAATTGCTCCTTTAACCAATTGTTTTGGCAAAGATTGCTACGGCCTGCATGTTTGCTGTGCTTCTTCAATTTCACGTTTTCGAACTACAAAAGGAATTACATTGGTTACTTGTACCACTTCTTCTATGTTCTTGCTATTTCTCGGGCTATCAAGATATTCTCTAGCTAACTCCTCTTTTATCTAGAAGATCCCAGAGAGCTTGTTGCTATTTTTACTACCTCCTTTGCTCTTACTCTGATTACTAGTACACTTACGGGTTTTTCTCTTAGGATCATTTTTTTTTGTGAACTATCCCAATCTTGTCTTTGGCCCGTTTCTACTAAGAAAGCAAAGGAGCTTTTTTAATTTTTTTTTACTTTTTTATATAGTATATTAAGTATCGCATTCGGCGAGCTATTTTTTATAAGATTATTTAAATAATCTGTTTTATTTCCTGCCTTATCAAAGCAAAGATCATGCAACTTTTCAAAAGTACATAAAAAGCTCTTTCTCAGCTAAGAAATGATTTAAAAATGATTCTTTATTAAAACAAGATTTATGGAAATTTCTTAAAATGGAAGTAGCATTATCTCCTGTCATGGATAATATGTTAGATAAATTGCATGGCTTAAAGCCTGCTTTATGGAAATCATTTAAAAGTTGTGTTTTGTTTCCATTCCCATCAAAACAGATATCATGAAAATCTTTTAAAGCAGAACAAATCTTAGTTGCTGCTCCATGCAATATTTTAGATAAATTTTTTGGTGTAAAACCTTTCTTCTCAATTAAGAAACGATTCAAATACTTTTTTGTTTCGTTTATAAAACAAAAATCATGAAATTCTTTTAAACTATTCGCTGCCGCACTCAATATACCACATAAATCGCACGGCCTAAAACCCACATTGTAAAAATCCTTTAAAAGCTGTGTTTCCTTTCTTTTCTTATTAAAAGAAATATTATGCAGTTGTTTCAAAGTAAAAGAAGCACGAGCTCCTGTTCCACATAGTATAGAGGATAAGTTACTTGGTCTAAAACCTGCGTTGTAGAAGTCCTCTAAAAGCTCTGTTCTTTGTCCTTTGCTATTAAAACAAACGCTGTGCAACTCTTGAAAAGCACCTTTAGCCTTGCCTCCTGCTCTACTTAATATGCTAGACAAGTTATGCAACGTAAAGTTACTTCCCTCATCACCGACCCCTTCAATAAAATGTTTCAAACGCTGTGTTTGATTTCCTCTTGCATCAAACCAAGAGTCATATAAATCTTTAAAAGCTTCTGCAGCGTTAGCTCCTGCACCATTCAAAATACTGGACATATTAGACAGATTTATCTTCTCGTTTTCTAAAGTTTTTATATATAGTCTTTTGTTTCCTTCCTCATCAAACCAAAGATCATATAAATTTGTAAAAGTTTCAGGAGCTTTAGCTCTTGCTCCATGTAAAATACTGGAAATATTAGATAGACGTATCCCTTCCTTTTCTAACGTTTTGAAATATTGTGTTTTACCTCCTTCTTCATTAAACCAAAGATCATATAAGCCTTTAAAAGCTTCTGCAGCATTAGCTCCTGCTACATTCAAAATACTGGAAATATTAGTTAGATTTATTCCTTCTTTCTCCAGAGTTTTTAAACATTGTGTTTTACTTCCTTCTTCATCAAACCAAAGGATATGTAAGTCTTTAAAGGCTTTTGCAGCGTTAGCTCCTGCTCCACTTAAAATACTAGAAATATTACTTAGATTTATCTCCTCTCTCTCTAAAGTTTCTAGATATTGTGTTTTACTTCCTTCTTCATCGAACAAAAGGTCGTATAGGTCTTTAAAGGCTTTTGCAGCGTTAGCTCCTGCTCCACTCAAAATACTGGAAATATTACTTTGATTTATCTCTTCTTTGTCTAGAGTTTTTAGATATTGTGTTTTACTTCCTTCTTCATCAAACCATAGGTCATATAGGTCTTTAAAGGCTTTTGCAGCGTTAGCTCCTGTCACATGCAAAATACTCGACATAGTAGCTAAATTTATTCTTTCCTTCTTTAGTACCTCCAGACATATTTTCCCTTCTCCCTTAATTAAGAAACTTAAAAATTGATAAAATGCAGATATTCCTTCTCTGCCAACTACACTTCTGGCAAATTTGATTTCTTCATCAATATTTTCTACAATTTCCTGATAACTAGACCTATTATATTTTATATCTCCCAACAAATTTTCCATTATTCCCTTAGTAATAGGGCCAAATTCATGAGATTCTAACCAACGTAACGCTATTTCATGTAATTCTTCGCAATTATATGGAACATTACCCTCATCTATCCCATTTCTAATAACACTGTTCAATGCTTCCTTGTCACACTGATTAACTGCAAATATTAGTCTATCTAAAAATTTCTCTTTTATTTCTTTTTCACCCTCGCCAGAAAGTCTTCCTTCTTCTTTTTCTTTCTGCCAAAAAGGTGGCAGCTTTAACAAATTTAAAAGCCTTGTCATTTCTTTTTGCGAAAATTGATAAAGACCATTCTCATTTATACAAAAACAATCGTTAAAAATCTTATATCCTTTTTTTTTAATATTTATGTTATTGAATTGTAAAGGATAGAAATTTTTAGATCGTTCATATTTGAATTTCTTTTCTTCTGTAAGATTTAGGTCTGCATTAGTATAGATGACAAAATATTTTATATTTTCATCCTTTTCTAATTTTTCAATGAAAAGAGCGAAGCACTTATTCACAGAAAATGTATTCTTTTTCTCCTGCCGTTTAGAAGGAAATAACTGATAATAACCAATACTATTATTTGCATTGTGAGGCTTTATACAAGTAATGCTATCTTTATAATTGATAGTGACGTCAACAGATATGCCATAGTTTCTTTCCTCAAAATTGATGAGAAACATGTTTTTACGCAAGAACATATTGTGTAAGAAGGACATTAATAAATTGGATCCATATGTAATTTCAGATATATAACTTCCAAGTTTTCCATCTTTTTCTGAAGCTATTAAATCACGTAACACAATTTTTTGTAATGCTACATAACCGTCGTGAACTTTACTATTTTTTCCCATTTCACTTTTGATAATGCTGTTCAATTCTTCTCTATTAGGTTGATTAACTGCAAATACTAATTTATCCAAAAATGCTTCTTTTATTTCTTTCCGGGAATATTTCCTATCTTTTATTACTGTCTGCATAGCGGACGAAAATTCTAATCGCTTTAAAAGTTCATCTCTTATTATTTTATCTCGCGCAAATTGATAAAAACCACGCCCTTGTAGATTATCATTTGTAAAGAAAAAGTCTCTTAATATGATATCACGTTCTTCCATGCTATCAAATTTAAACGGATAAAAGTTTTTAAATCGTCCCCTTTTTAATCTGTTTCCTTTCGCAAGATTCAAGCTTGAATTAGTATAGATAACAAGGTATTCTATATCATTTGATAAATCATCTGTCTTAGAGATTAGATGTTTAACAAAACTATTAAGGTAATTATTCATGGAGAAACTTCGATTTTCTTTAGTAAATAATCTGGCATAACTAATATTATTATCTGTATAATATTTGTCTACATTTTCAATTTTTAGATGGATAGACTTCTTCTCGTAGCAAAGAACAATGTTACTAAACTTATCAATATCAGACTTTTCAAACGCTAACGATAATGAAGGATATTTATGTTTATATATGGACTTCCTTAGTAAGCAAAGAATCGACAAGTCTAATTGATACATAAGTCCAATCAATTGATGAGGAATACGTTGATAAGCATTACTCAATCCATCCCGTCTAGATCCATCTTGTAAATCGTGCCCACTTTTTGGTACCTTACTATCTTTGTCCACCATTTTTCCTTCAATTTCAGGACTTCCGCATAGAACATTTTTCAACTTTAGATTTCTTACTTCTGGACCGGAACCCATATTTCCAATGTCTTCTGCAGTAAATTCAATGTGTGGAATATATTCACAAAGTTTTCATATCCTTCTTTTACAGCATTACCCAAACATGAGCCTTTCTTCGACTGATTAACTTGTTGCGCATATTGCTTGCAACTTTCCCGTAAAGACTTTATACTGAATCCTCTACTACCTGTAATCAGATCCTCAAAACAAAAAGAAAAAAAGAAAAAAAGAAAAAAAGAAAAAAAGAAAAAGAAAACAATCTACTTTACCCGCAGCAGCTCCTATCTAAAGTCTTCAGGCAATTTCTTTCTTAATGTTTCCAAAGGTTGATTAAGCTTCTCTTGTTTCTGTTTATCCTTTACATTTTTTATCTAACTAAAAATGAAAATCGTTTCTTTAATAACAAATCATTTTAGAGCAGCAGCATCAGATGATAGATCTGGTAATCCATTTAATCCAAACATATCAAATCTACTATATTAACCAGCAGCAAAAATGATTAAAGATTATAATTAAAGGCATTATTTTATGTCGGATAATATCACTTTAATTAGTATATACTTTCATATATTTTATCATTATCGTTTTAAATCAAAACAACTACCGTGAGAACTGTTTCTAGATCAAGATTTAGAAAGGTTTTAACTATTTGTATTATTCTGCCTCCGTTGCTCTCTCTCTCTCTCTCCCTCTCTCTCTCTCTCTCTCTCTCTTTCGATGATTAGAGGAGCTTGCCAGAGACAAATATTATCTGAAGCAGAACTACATACTAAAGGAGACGATAAAGATTATTCCAACGGCGAGGGAGAAAGAGTACTGAGAAATTTCTTTGAAATTCTTTTTAATCTCTTTGAAGTAGATTTGGATCTGAAAGTCTACCAAATGCTCAAAGAGAAGAACGAAACGAACCTGATTGCTGTAACAATGAAGTTTTTGCATAATAAGCTTAAGAAATTAATCAAAAAGATTTCCAAATATGATGATTTGTGTTGGGACAAAAGGTTGGACAGAAGAGCAGGTTGCAAGACCGAGATTGCAGAATCTAAAGCCTACGTCAATGTTAGAAAAATAATATACACTTCGAAAGTTTGATTTCTAAGGAGTTCCTGTGCTTAGAGGCAAATTGAAAGGTCGAACCTAGAAGCTATACGAAAAGACTCAAAAACTTATATGCGGAACCTATACATAAACAAGTATATCGCTCAGCAACGTTTACTGCAACAATTGTAGATATTTTCGTAAACCAACAAATAGTCTCACTGTTTATTTCGGAATTGTATCGCGAGTTCCTGAATCCAGTCAAATTAGAAGAATTTTTATACTCTTACAAATTTTCATAGATTTTACAAGATTGCAAATTTTCATTGTACAACTATCATAGGAGAAACATTATATGAAAACATTGAGAAATGCTAATAAAAACGATATAATTAACAAGTTGACATATGGTGGATTAACACGTAAAGATAAAGAAAAGCCTTTTTAGCTGACGAAAAAGACAAAAGAAGGGAAAGATATTGCCGTTATTACGAAACTCTCGTTACGAGAGTTTCCATCCACAGCAGCAAACCTTACCTGGATACTGAAATTACTATAGCTGAAGAAGAAAAAAGTGACAAAATAGTAAATCTAAATATTGTTTGGGTGCGTCGTATTCACACCCGATATTGCCACTCCGCGATATTAATTACCCTTCGGGTTGTAATGCTGAGTCCGCTGCGCGACAGAGTGGACCAATATTTTTGTCCGTTTGATTAGAACGGGACAAATATTTGGTTTAGAATGTGTCACTAAACAAGGATGAACTGAAACTGACGACTGCTTGAAGACTAAGGTGATGCTGACTATCGAGTGAAGACTGGCCTTTGCCTCGGGTTTGAGCTTATATACTGGTTCGTGGATCGAATACTGGAAATTGAGTGGACATTGATGCGATGGAAGGGGATGCGGAGATGACGTAGCACGCAGTACCGCAGGTAGCAAAAACCCTGGACGGCGACCGAAGCGATGCGTACTAGCCCGTCATAAAAAATGCTGCCTATGAAGGCGTACCTTGTTTAAAGGGTGTAAATGGTTTCATTGCCGGAAGGAAAGTTATGGCATCTACGACCCTAGAAACCTAACGGACGCTACCTTTTGTCAATGGCACCTCGCTTGTTGACGGACGGGCAACTCGCCTCGTTGAGTCGGAGTTTTCCCGTCAATAAATGTTTTTTCTTCTTTTGGGGAGGTGGAAGGAAAAGGGAATTCGTCCCAGAGAAAGCTGAGCCGATGCGGCCCGAAATTCCGTGGAAGGACGGAACAAATATTACAGGTACAGAGCTTCGAGCAGGAGGCAGCGCTGGAGGCAGCTATTGCCGGCCATATAACTACATCATTTGTTTGGACAAAGATAAAAGAATACCTATCTCACTCTAACCCAGGATCGAACAAAGAAGCTCATAATCCTGTCCTTGTATACAATTTTTCTATTAATTTTTAAATTCCTACTAAATTCCTCACCTATACATTTCTACCTTTTTGCCACAACCTGCATTTTTCTTATGTATCTACGCGAAATTAAGAAACTCTTATTGTTATATTTTCTGAACGAATTAAAACATGGATACATTAATTAAGCTTGTACCCATGTATCTCGGACCAGTGCTCTCGTGACCCTGTGCATTAAGAAGTACATGGGTTAATACACGGATATATTAACTATACGTGCATACGTGCATTTAGGGTCCGGTTAAATAGGTAATGTTCATAGTTCCCATTTTTTCACATAAGAGCATTTTCTCTAGAGACATAGTTCTATTCATTATTTCACTAGGATTATAGGGGGTCTTAAGGGTATTAAAAATTCCCACATCTCTAATTTTTCTATCCTCGTCAAGATTTGGAAAAACAGAAGGTAATTTCTGAATTGTTTCAATTAATTTACCTATACCATTTTTATTACCAACTTTTAACATATTGCTTTGCTCTAAAAGGGGTACTTTGACGCGATCAAAAATTAATTATACTTTAAAACAACAACAGAAAACAAATAAATACTTGAATGATATATAAGATTTTATGGTTTATTTTACGATGCTATGAACTATAAAATAACAGTGTTAATTTTGTTTCAAATGCTGTTTATTTAGGTTTTAACCGCTATCTTTCTGTATTCCTCTTTTTTAAAGATTGCTCGACGGTGTGCAGGATTCTTACCAAACGGGATTGCCTGGAACAAAAATTCAAAAGATGCTTAAAACTAAGATATATGTACATCGAACATTCCCATTTTTGTGAAAATTATCAAAATGACTGCTGTTTGTGTCTGACTTATCGAATTTGTACGAAAAATTTCTATGTTTTTTTTCTTCATAATTTCTAAAATTATTAGAAATTAGAAAGACACGGATCGTCAGTGTCTAATATATATATATATATATATATTATACTAAAGGCATCTGCAAAATTTCGAGGTAATCGGTTGATCTAATCTCGAGATATTTTGCACACCGTTTTTAAAAACATTGTTTTAAGAGAAACGTGTTTAAAGTTTCCGAACGTAATTTTTCATATGTTAACACTACGGCGCGCACGTGTACGTGAATCAGCTATAGGCTTCTTATTTATAAAAGCAATTTTTTTAAAAGGCTGGAATATTTTGTAGTTTATTTTTAACATTTCAAACGAACTGCTACGTTAGACAAGAAAAATTCGATTTTTTTTTTCAATTTCAAAGTGTTCAGGTCCCTTAATATATCTAACATTTCGTTTTGAAGATGATGCGACGAGGCAAAAGTTCAAATATGATGCGGCAAGGACAGAGGTCGAGGATGAGTCAAGGGTGAAATCAGTAATTTCAATGACAATAATAAAAATCGTCTGCACGTTTATTCATTATTAGAGGTCGTTTGCAGACCATTTGTAGGAAATGTAGAAATAGGGATTACATGTAGGGTTATGTCAAAGTTATGTCAATTATTAAATTAGCAATAGTATATATGTATGGGTAATAAAAACAAAAAACTTGATTAATTCATCAAATGTTTGTTGTAATATGTGCCTTTTCTGCAGAATCTCTTGCTATCCCTGCTGCCCGACAACGCATTCTCGTCTAGGCCTTGTAAACACAACACGTCAGAAATGTACCGTGTACACCTACAAAAACATATTTCAAGTGTCTTAAAGATGTTTCGAAACAGACGCCTTTAAATAATCTTGTTTCGGGCGTCGTTTCAACGTCTGGAATAAGATGTCTTAAAGAAGTCTATTTGAGCTCGTAAGACGTTTAGACTTGAAATGGACGTGTTAGACGCTAGGGAACCAGACCAATCGAAAATACACGTATAGAGCGCAAGTTAGTCGGACAGAGAGGATATGCGCTTATAGAGAACTGGACTGGCAAAGCGAGCTGTTCGCTCCCTGCCGAATTTCATATCTACAATTTTACGAATTGCTTGCTAGTTGCGTCTTTCCTCTGCAGTTTAGAAAAATGTAACACTGGGGTTCGCGTCGGTGAAGGTGGAAAAAAAGCGTTATTTTTCCCAATATATAAACTTTATTCAAACTCTATCTTAACTTATCGGTGGACGAATTAACAATTAAAATCTATTATTATAAACAAATATTTCGGTGAGACTACTCAAATAATCTTTAAAAAATTAACAAAAATAAATTATCCTGTTCTATATAACAAAATTAACATATTATTGTGGGAGAAAGCCCTTCCTTGTAGGTATCGTTAATAGCCTGTTCCATTTGCATCATCAAATCGCTTAGTTAACATCACGTGATTGCAATTCCCGTTATTAACATGATGGATCCTTTCAAACAGTGGAGAAGTCGATGATAAAATGATCGGAATATTTTCAAATTTGGCTAAAATTATCGCCATATCTCGAGCATTGTATGTATATAATTTCCTGTTCTTATTTTTGAAAGACGAATCATGCTCTTCATCGACAATAATTAACTTTATGTTTTTATAAGGTCAAAAAGGCTCAAGGAAGAAATAACTGTTTCCACTATTAAATGATTTCGATGAATTTCAGGTGTTTTCACAAGCAGAAAAATCAAGAGCGAGCTCGTGGATTATAAAATTAATTGCTCCTTTAACCAATTGTTTTGGCAAAGATTGCTACGGCCTGCATGTTTGCTGTGCTTCTTCAATTTCACGTTTTCGAACTACAAAAGGAATTACATTGGTTACTTGTACCACTTCTTCTATGTTCTTGCTATTTCTCGGGCTATCAAGATATTCTCTAGCTAACTCCTCTTTTATCTAGAAGATCCCAGAGAGCTTGTTGCTATTTTTACTACCTCCTTTGCTCTTACTCTGATTACTAGTACACTTACGGGTTTTTCTCTTAGGATCATTTTTTTTTGTGAACTATCCCAATCTTGTCTTTGGCCCGTTTCTACTAAGAAAGCAAAGGAGCTTTTTTAATTTTTTTTTACTTTTTTATATAGTATATTAAGTATCGCATTCGGCGAGCTATTTTTTATAAGATTATTTAAATAATCTGTTTTATTTCCTGCCTTATCAAAGCAAAGATCATGCAACTTTTCAAAAGTATGGCAAGTACCAAGTCCTCCTCCATATAAAATCTTAGATAAATCCTTTGGCATAAAAAGCTCTTTCTCAGCTAAGAAATGATTTAAAAATGATTCTTTATTAAAACAAGATTTATGGAAATTTCTTAAAATGGAAGTAGCATTATCTCCTGTCATGGATAATATGTTAGATAAATTGCATGGCTTAAAGCCTGCTTTATGGAAATCATTTAAAAGTTGTGTTTTGTTTCCATTCCCATCAAAACAGATATCATGAAAATCTTTTAAAGCAGAACAAATCTTAGTTGCTGCTCCATGCAATATTTTAGATAAATTTTTTGGTGTAAAACCTTTCTTCTCAATTAAGAAACGATTCAAATACTTTTTTGTTTCGTTTATAAAACAAAAATCATGAAATTCTTTTAAACTATTCGCTGCCGCACTCAATATACCACATAAATCGCACGGCCTAAAACCCACATTGTAAAAATCCTTTAAAAGCTGTGTTTCCTTTCTTTTCTTATTAAAAGAAATATTATGCAGTTGTTTCAAAGTAAAAGAAGCACGAGCTCCTGTTCCACATAGTATAGAGGATAAGTTACTTGGTCTAAAACCTGCGTTGTAGAAGTCCTCTAAAAGCTCTGTTCTTTGTCCTTTGCTATTAAAACAAACGCTGTGCAACTCTTGAAAAGCACCTTTAGCCTTGCCTCCTGCTCTACTTAATATGCTAGACAAGTTATGCAACGTAAAGTTACTTCCCTCATCACCGACCCCTTCAATAAAATGTTTCAAACGCTGTGTTTGATTTCCTCTTGCATCAAACCAAGAGTCATATAAATCTTTAAAAGCTTCTGCAGCGTTAGCTCCTGCACCATTCAAAATACTGGACATATTAGACAGATTTATCTTCTCGTTTTCTAAAGTTTTTATATATAGTCTTTTGTTTCCTTCCTCATCAAACCAAAGATCATATAAATTTGTAAAAGTTTCAGGAGCTTTAGCTCTTGCTCCATGTAAAATACTGGAAATATTAGATAGACGTATCCCTTCCTTTTCTAACGTTTTGAAATATTGTGTTTTACCTCCTTCTTCATTAAACCAAAGATCATATAAGCCTTTAAAAGCTTCTGCAGCATTAGCTCCTGCTACATTCAAAATACTGGAAATATTAGTTAGATTTATTCCTTCTTTCTCCAGAGTTTTTAAACATTGTGTTTTACTTCCTTCTTCATCAAACCAAAGGATATGTAAGTCTTTAAAGGCTTTTGCAGCGTTAGCTCCTGCTCCACTTAAAATACTAGAAATATTACTTAGATTTATCTCCTCTCTCTCTAAAGTTTCTAGATATTGTGTTTTACTTCCTTCTTCATCGAACAAAAGGTCGTATAGGTCTTTAAAGGCTTTTGCAGCGTTAGCTCCTGCTCCACTCAAAATACTGGAAATATTACTTTGATTTATCTCTTCTTTGTCTAGAGTTTTTAGATATTGTGTTTTACTTCCTTCTTCATCAAACCATAGGTCATATAGGTCTTTAAAGGCTTTTGCAGCGTTAGCTCCTGTCACATGCAAAATACTCGACATAGTAGCTAAATTTATTCTTTCCTTCTTTAGTACCTCCAGACATATTTTCCCTTCTCCCTTAATTAAGAAACTTAAAAATTGATAAAATCCAGATATTCCTTCTCTGCCAACTACACTTCTGGCAAATTTGATTTCTTCATCAATATTTTCTACAATTTCCTGATAACTAGACCTATTATATTTTATATCTCCCAACAAATTTTCCATTATTCCCTTAGTAATAGGGCCAAATTCATGAGATTCTAACCAACGTAACGCTATTTCATGTAATTCTTCGCAATTATATGGAACATTACCCTCATCTATCCCATTTCTAATAACACTGTTCAATGCTTCCTTGTCACACTGATTAACTGCAAATATTAGTCTATCTAAAAATTTCTCTTTTATTTCTTTTTCACCCTCGCCAGAAAGTCTTCCTTCTTCTTTTTCTTTCTGCCAAAAAGGTGGCAGCTTTAACAAATTTAAAAGCCTTGTCATTTCTTTTTGCGAAAATTGATAAAGACCATTCTCATTTATACAAAAACAATCGTTAAAAATCTTATATCCTTTTTTTTTAATATTTATGTTATTGAATTGTAAAGGATAGAAATTTTTAGATCGTTCATATTTGAATTTCTTTTCTTCTGTAAGATTTAGGTCTGCATTAGTATAGATGACAAAATATTTTATATTTTCATCCTTTTCTAATTTTTCAATGAAAAGAGCGAAGCACTTATTCACAGAAAATGTATTCTTTTTCTCCTGCCGTTTAGAAGGAAATAACTGATAATAACCAATACTATTATTTGCATTGTGAGGCTTTATACAAGTAATGCTATCTTTATAATTGATAGTGACGTCAACAGATATGCCATAGTTTCTTTCCTCAAAATTGATGAGAAACATGTTTTTACGCAAGAACATATTGTGTAAGAAGGACATTAATAAATTGGATCCATATGTAATTTCAGATATATAACTTCCAAGTTTTCCATCTTTTTCTGAAGCTATTAAATCACGTAACACAATTTTTTGTAATGCTACATAACCGTCGTGAACTTTACTATTTTTTCCCATTTCACTTTTGATAATGCTGTTCAATTCTTCTCTATTAGGTTGATTAACTGCAAATACTAATTTATCCAAAAATGCTTCTTTTATTTCTTTCCGGGAATATTTCCTATCTTTTATTACTGTCTGCATAGCGGACGAAAATCCTAATCGCTTTAAAAGTTCATCTCTTATTATTTTATCTCGCGCAAATTGATAAAAACCACGCCCTTGTAGATTATCATTTGTAAAGAAAAAGTCTCTTAATATGATATCACGTTCTTCCATGCTATCAAATTTAAACGGATAAAAGTTTTTAAATCGTCCCCTTTTTAATCTGTTTCCTTTCGCAAGATTCAAGCTTGAATTAGTATAGATAACAAGGTATTCTATATCATTTGATAAATCATCTGTCTTAGAGATTAGATGTTTAACAAAACTATTAAGGTAATTATTCATGGAGAAACTTCGATTTTCTTTAGTAAATAATCTGGCATAACTAATATTATTATCTGTATAATATTTGTCTACATTTTCAATTTTTAGATGGATAGACTTCTTCTCGTAGCAAAGAACAATGTTACTAAACTTATCAATATCAGACTTTTCAAACGCTAACGATAATGAAGGATATTTATGTTTATATATGGACTTCCTTAGTAAGCAAAGAATCGACAAGTCTAATTGATACATAAGTCCAATCAATTGATGAGGAATACGTTGATAAGCATTACTCAATCCATCCCGTCTAGATCCATCTTGTAAATCGTGCCCACTTTTTGGTACCTTACTATCTTTGTCCACCATTTTTCCTTCAATTTCAGGACTTCCGCATAGAACATTTTTCAACTTTAGATTTCTTACTTCTGGACCGGAACCCATATTTCCAATGTCTTCTGCAGTAAATTCAATGTGTGGAATATATTCACAAAGTTTTCATATCCTTCTTTTACAGCATTACCCAAACATGAGCCTTTCTTCGACTGATTAACTTGTTGCGCATATTGCTTGCAACTTTCCCGTAAAGACTTTATACTGAATCCTCTACTACCTGTAATCAGATCCTCAAAACAAAAAGAAAAAAAGAAAAAAAGAAAAAAAGAAAAAAAGAAAAAGAAAACAATCTACTTTACCCGCAGCAGCTCCTATCTAAAGTCTTCAGGCAATTTCTTTCTTAATGTTTCCAAAGGTTGATTAAGCTTCTCTTGTTTCTGTTTATCCTTTACATTTTTTATCTAACTAAAAATGAAAATCGTTTCTTTAATAACAAATCATTTTAGAGCAGCAGCATCAGATGATAGATCTGGTAATCCATTTAATCCAAACATATCAAATCTACTATATTAACCAGCAGCAAAAATGATTAAAGATTATAATTAAAGGCATTATTTTATGTCGGATAATATCACTTTAATTAGTATATACTTTCATATATTTTATCATTATCGTTTTAAATCAAAACAACTACCGTGAGAACTGTTTCTAGATCAAGATTTAGAAAGGTTTTAACTATTTGTATTATTCTGCCTCCGTTGCTCTCTCTCTCTCTCTCCCTCTCTCTCTCTCTCTCTCTCTCTCTTTCGATGATTAGAGGAGCTTGCCAGAGACAAATATTATCTGAAGCAGAACTACATACTAAAGGAGACGATAAAGATTATTCCAACGGCGAGGGAGAAAGAGTACTGAGAAATTTCTTTGAAATTCTTTTTAATCTCTTTGAAGTAGATTTGGATCTGAAAGTCTACCAAATGCTCAAAGAGAAGAACGAAACGAACCTGATTGCTGTAACAATGAAGTTTTTGCATAATAAGCTTAAGAAATTAATCAAAAAGATTTCCAAATATGATGATTTGTGTTGGGACAAAAGGTTGGACAGAAGAGCAGGTTGCAAGACCGAGATTGCAGAATCTAAAGCCTACGTCAATGTTAGAAAAATAATATACACTTCGAAAGTTTGATTTCTAAGGAGTTCCTGTGCTTAGAGGCAAATTGAAAGGTCGAACCTAGAAGCTATACGAAAAGACTCAAAAACTTATATGCGGAACCTATACATAAACAAGTATATCGCTCAGCAACGTTTACTGCAACAATTGTAGATATTTTCGTAAACCAACAAATAGTCTCACTGTTTATTTCGGAATTGTATCGCGAGTTCCTGAATCCAGTCAAATTAGAAGAATTTTTATACTCTTACAAATTTTCATAGATTTTACAAGATTGCAAATTTTCATTGTACAACTATCATAGGAGAAACATTATATGAAAACATTGAGAAATGCTAATAAAAACGATATAATTAACAAGTTGACATATGGTGGATTAACACGTAAAGATAAAGAAAAGCCTTTTTAGCTGACGAAAAAGACAAAAGAAGGGAAAGATATTGCCGTTATTACGAAACTCTCGTTACGAGAGTTTCCATCCACAGCAGCAAACCTTACCTGGATACTGAAATTACTATAGCTGAAGAAGAAAAAAGTGACAAAATAGTAAATCTAAATATTGTTTGGGTGCGTCGTATTCACACCCGATATTGCCACTCCGCGATATTAATTACCCTTCGGGTTGTAATGCTGAGTCCGCTGCGCGACAGAGTGGACCAATATTTTTGTCCGTTTGATTAGAACGGGACAAATATTTGGTTTAGAATGTGTCACTAAACAAGGATGAACTGAAACTGACGACTGCTTGAAGACTAAGGTGATGCTGACTATCGAGTGAAGACTGGCCTTTGCCTCGGGTTTGAGCTTATATACTGGTTCGTGGATCGAATACTGGAAATTGAGTGGACATTGATGCGATGGAAGGGGATGCGGAGATGACGTAGCACGCAGTACCGCAGGTAGCAAAAACCCTGGACGGCGACCGAAGCGATGCGTACTAGCCCGTCATAAAAAATGCTGCCTATGAAGGCGTACCTTGTTTAAAGGGTGTAAATGGTTTCATTGCCGGAAGGAAAGTTATGGCATCTACGACCCTAGAAACCTAACGGACGCTACCTTTTGTCAATGGCACCTCGCTTGTTGACGGACGGGCAACTCGCCTCGTTGAGTCGGAGTTTTCCCGTCAATAAATGTTTTTTCTTCTTTTGGGGAGGTGGAAGGAAAAGGGAATTCGTCCCAGAGAAAGCTGAGCCGATGCGGCCCGAAATTCCGTGGAAGGACGGAACAAATATTACAGGTACAGAGCTTCGAGCAGGAGGCAGAGCTGGAGGCAGCTATTGCCGGCCATATAACTACATCATTTGTTTGGACAAAGATAAAAGAATACCTATCTCACTCTAACCCAGGATCGAACAAAGAAGCTCATAATCCTGTCCTTGTATACAATTTTTCTATTAATTTTTAAATTCCTACTAAATTCCTCACCTATACATTTCTACCTTTTTGCCACAACCTGCATTTTTCTTATGTATCTACGCGAAATTAAGAAACTCTTATTGTTATATTTTCTGAACGAATTAAAACATGGATACATTAATTAAGCTTGTACCCATGTATCTCGGACCAGTGCTCTCGTGACCCTGTGCATTAAGAAGTACATGGGTTAATACACGGATATATTAACTATACGTGCATACGTGCATTTAGGGTCCGGTTAAATAGGTAATGTTCATAGTTCCCATTTTTTCACATAAGAGCATTTTCTCTAGAGACATAGTTCTATTCATTATTTCACTAGGATTATAGGGGGTCTTAAGGGTATTAAAAATTCCCACATCTCTAATTTTTCTATCCTCGTCAAGATTTGGAAAAACAGAAGGTAATTTCTGAATTGTTTCAATTAATTTACCTATACCATTTTTATTACCAACTTTTAACATATTGCTTTGCTCTAAAAGGGGTACTTTGACGCGATCAAAAATTAATTATACTTTAAAACAACAACAGAAAACAAATAAATACTTGAATGATATATAAGATTTTATGGTTTATTTTACGATGCTATGAACTATAAAATAACAGTGTTAATTTTGTTTCAAATGCTGTTTATTTAGGTTTTAACCGCTATCTTTCTGTATTCCTCTTTTTTAAAGATTGCTCGACGGTGTGCAGGATTCTTACCAAACGGGATTGCCTGGAACCATAATTCAAAAGATGCTTAAAACTAAGATATATGTACATCGAACATTCCCATTTTTGTGAAAATTATCAAAATGACTGCTGTTTGTGTCTGACTTATCGAATTTGTACGAAAAATTTCTATGTTTTTTTTCTTCATAATTTCTAAAATTATTAGAAATTAGAAAGACACGGATCGTCAGTGTCTAATATATATATTATACTAAAGGCATCTGCAAAATTTCGAGGTAATCGGTTGATCTAATCTCGAGATATTTTGCACACCGTTTTTAAAAACATTGTTTTAAGAGAAACGTGTTTAAAGTTTCCGAACGTAATTTTTCATATGTTAACACTACGGCGCGCACGTGTACGTGAATCAGCTATAGGCTTCTTATTTATAAAAGCAATTTTTTTAAAAGGCTGGAATATTTTGTAGTTTATTTTTAACATTTCAAACGAACTGCTACGTTAGACAAGAAAAATTCGATTTTTTTTTTCAATTTCAAAGTGTTCAGGTCCCTTAATATATCTAACATTTCGTTTTGAAGATGATGCGACGAGGCAAAAGTTCAAATATGATGCGGCAAGGACAGAGGTCGAGGATGAGTCAAGGGTGAAATCAGTAATTTCAATGACAATAATAAAAATCGTCTGCACGTTTATTCATTATTAGAGGTCGTTTGCAGACCATTTGTAGGAAATGTAGAAATAGGGATTACATGTAGGGTTATGTCAAAGTTATGTCAATTATTAAATTAGCAATAGTATATATGTATGGGTAATAAAAACAAAAAACTTGATTAATTCATCAAATGTTTGTTGTAATATGTGCCTTTTCTGCAGAATCTCTTGCTATCCCTGCTGCCCGACAACGCATTCTCGTCTAGGCCTTGTAAACACAACACGTCAGAAATGTACCGTGTACACCTACAAAAACATATTTCAAGTGTCTTAAAGATGTTTCGAAACAGACGCCTTTAAATAATCTTGTTTCGGGCGTCGTTTCAACGTCTGGAATAAGATGTCTTAAAGAAGTCTATTTGAGCTCGTAAGACGTTTAGACTTGAAATGGACGTGTTAGACGCTAGGGAACCAGACCAATCGAAAATACACGTATAGAGCGCAAGTTAGTCGGACAGAGAGGATATGCGCTTATAGAGAACTGGACTGGCAAAGCGAGCTGTTCGCTCCCTGCCGAATTTCATATCTACAATTTTACGAATTGCTTGCTAGTTGCGTCTTTCCTCTGCAGTTTAGAAAAATGTAACACTGGGGTTCGCGTCGGTGAAGGTGGAAAAAAAGCGTTATTTTTCCCAATATATAAACTTTATTCAAACTCTATCTTAACTTATCGGTGGACGAATTAACAATTAAAATCTATTATTATAAACAAATATTTCGGTGAGACTACTCAAATAATCTTTAAAAAATTAACAAAAATAAATTATCCTGTTCTATATAACAAAATTAACATATTATTGTGGGAGAAAGCCCTTCCTTGTAGGTATCGTTAATAGCCTGTTCCATTTGCATCATCAAATCGCTTAGTTAACATCACGTGATTGCAATTCCCGTTATTAACATGATGGATCCTTTCAAACAGTGGAGAAGTCGATGATAAAATGATCGGAATATTTTCAAATTTGGCTAAAATTATCGCCATATCTCGAGCATTGTATGTATATAATTTCCTGTTCTTATTTTTGAAAGACGAATCATGCTCTTCATCGACAATAATTAACTTTATGTTTTTATAAGGTCAAAAAGGCTCAAGGAAGAAATAACTGTTTCCACTATTAAATGATTTCGATGAATTTCAGGTGTTTTCACAAGCAGAAAAATCAAGAGCGAGCTCGTGGATTATAAAATTAATTGCTCCTTTAACCAATTGTTTTGGCAAAGATTGCTACGGCCTGCATGTTTGCTGTGCTTCTTCAATTTCACGTTTTCGAACTACAAAAGGAATTACATTGGTTACTTGTACCACTTCTTCTATGTTCTTGCTATTTCTCGGGCTATCAAGATATTCTCTAGCTAACTCCTCTTTTATCTAGAAGATCCCAGAGAGCTTGTTGCTATTTTTACTACCTCCTTTGCTCTTACTCTGATTACTAGTACACTTACGGGTTTTTCTCTTAGGATCATTTTTTTTTGTGAACTATCCCAATCTTGTCTTTGGCCCGTTTCTACTAAGAAAGCAAAGGAGCTTTTTTAATTTTTTTTTACTTTTTTATATAGTATATTAAGTATCGCATTCGGCGAGCTATTTTTTATAAGATTATTTAAATAATCTGTTTTATTTCCTGCCTTATCAAAGCAAAGATCATGCAACTTTTCAAAAGTATGGCAAGTACCAAGTCCTCCTCCATATAAAATCTTAGATAAATCCTTTGGCATAAAAAGCTCTTTCTCAGCTAAGAAATGATTTAAAAATGATTCTTTATTAAAACAAGATTTATGGAAATTTCTTAAAATGGAAGTAGCATTATCTCCTGTCATGGATAATATGTTAGATAAATTGCATGGCTTAAAGCCTGCTTTATGGAAATCATTTAAAAGTTGTGTTTTGTTTCCATTCCCATCAAAACAGATATCATGAAAATCTTTTAAAGCAGAACAAATCTTAGTTGCTGCTCCATGCAATATTTTAGATAAATTTTTTGGTGTAAAACCTTTCTTCTCAATTAAGAAACGATTCAAATACTTTTTTGTTTCGTTTATAAAACAAAAATCATGAAATTCTTTTAAACTATTCGCTGCCGCACTCAATATACCACATAAATCGCACGGCCTAAAACCCACATTGTAAAAATCCTTTAAAAGCTGTGTTTCCTTTCTTTTCTTATTAAAAGAAATATTATGCAGTTGTTTCAAAGTAAAAGAAGCACGAGCTCCTGTTCCACATAGTATAGAGGATAAGTTACTTGGTCTAAAACCTGCGTTGTAGAAGTCCTCTAAAAGCTCTGTTCTTTGTCCTTTGCTATTAAAACAAACGCTGTGCAACTCTTGAAAAGCACCTTTAGCCTTGCCTCCTGCTCTACTTAATATGCTAGACAAGTTATGCAACGTAAAGTTACTTCCCTCATCACCGACCCCTTCAATAAAATGTTTCAAACGCTGTGTTTGATTTCCTCTTGCATCAAACCAAGAGTCATATAAATCTTTAAAAGCTTCTGCAGCGTTAGCTCCTGCACCATTCAAAATACTGGACATATTAGACAGATTTATCTTCTCGTTTTCTAAAGTTTTTATATATAGTCTTTTGTTTCCTTCCTCATCAAACCAAAGATCATATAAATTTGTAAAAGTTTCAGGAGCTTTAGCTCTTGCTCCATGTAAAATACTGGAAATATTAGATAGACGTATCCCTTCCTTTTCTAACGTTTTGAAATATTGTGTTTTACCTCCTTCTTCATTAAACCAAAGATCATATAAGCCTTTAAAAGCTTTTGCAGCATTAGCTCCTGCTACATTCAAAATACTGGAAATATTAGTTAGATTTATTCCTTCTTTCTCCAGAGTTTTTAAACATTGTGTTTTACTTCCTTCTTCATCAAACCAAAGGATATGTAAGTCTTTAAAGGCTTTTGCAGCGTTAGCTCCTGCTCCACTTAAAATACTAGAAATATTACTTAGATTTATCTCCTCTCTCTCTAAAGTTTCTAGATATTGTGTTTTACTTCCTTCTTCATCGAACAAAAGGTCGTATAGGTCTTTAAAGGCTTTTGCAGCGTTAGCTCCTGCTCCACTCAAAATACTGGAAATATTACTTTGATTTATCTCTTCTTTGTCTAGAGTTTTTAGATATTGTGTTTTACTTCCTTCTTCATCAAACCATAGGTCATATAGGTCTTTAAAGGCTTTTGCAGCGTTAGCTCCTGTCACATGCAAAATACTCGACATAGTAGCTAAATTTATTCTTTCCTTCTTTAGTACCTCCAGACATATTTTCCCTTCTCCCTTAATTAAGAAACTTAAAAATTGATAAAATGCAGATATTCCTTCTCTGCCAACTACACTTCTGGCAAATTTGATTTCTTCATCAATATTTTCTACAATTTCCTGATAACTAGACCTATTATATTTTATATCTCCCAACAAATTTTCCATTATTCCCTTAGTAATAGGGCCAAATTCATGAGATTCTAACCAACGTAACGCTATTTCATGTAATTCTTCGCAATTATATGGAACATTACCCTCATCTATCCCATTTCTAATAACACTGTTCAATGCTTCCTTGTCACACTGATTAACTGCAAATATTAGTCTATCTAAAAATTTCTCTTTTATTTCTTTTTCACCCTCGCCAGAAAGTCTTCCTTCTTCTTTTTCTTTCTGCCAAAAAGGTGGCAGCTTTAACAAATTTAAAAGCCTTGTCATTTCTTTTTGCGAAAATTGATAAAGACCATTCTCATTTATACAAAAACAATCGTTAAAAATCTTATATCCTTTTTTTTTAATATTTATGTTATTGAATTGTAAAGGATAGAAATTTTTAGATCGTTCATATTTGAATTTCTTTTCTTCTGTAAGATTTAGGTCTGCATTAGTATAGATGACAAAATATTTTATATTTTCATCCTTTTCTAATTTTTCAATGAAAAGAGCGAAGCACTTATTCACAGAAAATGTATTCTTTTTCTCCTGCCGTTTAGAAGGAAATAACTGATAATAACCAATACTATTATTTGCATTGTGAGGCTTTATACAAGTAATGCTATCTTTATAATTGATAGTGACGTCAACAGATATGCCATAGTTTCTTTCCTCAAAATTGATGAGAAACATGTTTTTACGCAAGAACATATTGTGTAAGAAGGACATTAATAAATTGGATCCATATGTAATTTCAGATATATAACTTCCAAGTTTTCCATCTTTTTCTGAAGCTATTAAATCACGTAACACAATTTTTTGTAATGCTACATAACCGTCGTGAACTTTACTATTTTTTCCCATTTCACTTTTGATAATGCTGTTCAATTCTTCTCTATTAGGTTGATTAACTGCAAATACTAATTTATCCAAAAATGCTTCTTTTATTTCTTTCCGGGAATATTTCCTATCTTTTATTACTGTCTGCATAGCGGACGAAAATTCTAATCGCTTTAAAAGTTCATCTCTTATTATTTTATCTCGCGCAAATTGATAAAAACCACGCCCTTGTAGATTATCATTTGTAAAGAAAAAGTCTCTTAATATGATATCACGTTCTTCCATGCTATCAAATTTAAACGGATAAAAGTTTTTAAATCGTCCCCTTTTTAATCTGTTTCCTTTCGCAAGATTCAAGCTTGAATTAGTATAGATAACAAGGTATTCTATATCATTTGATAAATCATCTGTCTTAGAGATTAGATGTTTAACAAAACTATTAAGGTAATTATTCATGGAGAAACTTCGATTTTCTTTAGTAAATAATCTGGCATAACTAATATTATTATCTGTATAATATTTGTCTACATTTTCAATTTTTAGATGGATAGACTTCTTCTCGTAGCAAAGAACAATGTTACTAAACTTATCAATATCAGACTTTTCAAACGCTAACGATAATGAAGGATATTTATGTTTATATATGGACTTCCTTAGTAAGCAAAGAATCGACAAGTCTAATTGATACATAAGTCCAATCAATTGATGAGGAATACGTTGATAAGCATTACTCAATCCATCCCGTCTAGATCCATCTTGTAAATCGTGCCCACTTTTTGGTACCTTACTATCTTTGTCCACCATTTTTCCTTCAATTTCAGGACTTCCGCATAGAACATTTTTCAACTTTAGATTTCTTACTTCTGGACCGGAACCCATATTTCCAATGTCTTCTGCAGTAAATTCAATGTGTGGAATATATTCACAAAGTTTTCATATCCTTCTTTTACAGCATTACCCAAACATGAGCCTTTCTTCGACTGATTAACTTGTTGCGCATATTGCTTGCAACTTTCCCGTAAAGACTTTATACTGAATCCTCTACTACCTGTAATCAGATCCTCAAAACAAAAAGAAAAAAAGAAAAAAAGAAAAAAAGAAAAAAAGAAAAAAAGAAAAAGAAAACAATCTACTTTACCCGCAGCAGCTCCTATCTAAAGTCTTCAGGCAATTTCTTTCTTAATGTTTCCAAAGGTTGATTAAGCTTCTCTTGTTTCTGTTTATCCTTTACATTTTTTATCTAACTAAAAATGAAAATCGTTTCTTTAATAACAAATCATTTTAGAGCAGCAGCATCAGATGATAGATCTGGTAATCCATTTAATCCAAACATATCAAATCTACTATATTAACCAGCAGCAAAAATGATTAAAGATTATAATTAAAGGCATTATTTTATGTCGGATAATATCACTTTAATTAGTATATACTTTCATATATTTTATCATTATCGTTTTAAATCAAAACAACTACCGTGAGAACTGTTTCTAGATCAAGATTTAGAAAGGTTTTAACTATTTGTATTATTCTGCCTCCGTTGCTCTCTCTCTCTCCCTCTCTCTCTCTCTCTCTCTCTCTCTCTCTCTCTCTTTCGATGATTAGAGGAGCTTGCCAGAGACAAATATTATCTGAAGCAGAACTACATACTAAAGGAGACGATAAAGATTATTCCAACGGCGAGGGAGAAAGAGTACTGAGAAATTTCTTTGAAATTCTTTTTAATCTCTTTGAAGTAGATTTGGATCTGAAAGTCTACCAAATGCTCAAAGAGAAGAACGAAACGAACCTGATTGCTGTAACAATGAAGTTTTTGCATAATAAGCTTAAGAAATTAATCAAAAAGATTTCCAAATATGATGATTTGTGTTGGGACAAAAGGTTGGACAGAAGAGCAGGTTGCAAGACCGAGATTGCAGAATCTAAAGCCTACGTCAATGTTAGAAAAATAATATACACTTCGAAAGTTTGATTTCTAAGGAGTTCCTGTGCTTAGAGGCAAATTGAAAGGTCGAACCTAGAAGCTATACGAAAAGACTCAAAAACTTATATGCGGAACCTATACATAAACAAGTATATCGCTCAGCAACGTTTACTGCAACAATTATAGATATTTTCGTAAACCAACAAATAGTCTCACTGTTTATTTCGGAATTGTATCGCGAGTTCCTGAATCCAGTCAAATTAGAAGAATTTTTATACTCTTACAAATTTTCATAGATTTTACAAGATTGCAAATTTTCATTGTACAACTATCATAGGAGAAACATTATATGAAAACATTGAGAAATGCTAATAAAAACGATATAATTAACAAGTTGACATATGGTGGATTAACACGTAAAGATAAAGAAAAGCCTTTTTAGCTGACGAAAAAGACAAAAGAAGGGAAAGATATTGCCGTTATTACGAAACTCTCGTTACGAGAGTTTCCATCCACAGCAGCAAACCTTACCTGGATACTGAAATTACTATAGCTGAAGAAGAAAAAAGTGACAAAATAGTAAATCTAAATATTACAGGTACAGAGCTTCGAGCAGGAGGTAGAGCTGGAGGCAGCTATTGCCGGCCATATAACTACATCATTTGTTTGGACAAAGATAGAAGAATACCTATCTCACTCTAACCCAGGATCGAACAAAGAAGCTCATAATCCTGTCCTTATATACAATTTTTCTATTAATTTTTAAATTCCTACTAAATTCCTCACCTATACATTTCTACCTTTTTGCCACAACCTGCATTTTTCTTATGTATCTGCGCGAAATTAAGAAACTCTTATTGTTATATTTTCTGAACGAATTAAAACGTGGATACATTAATTAAGCTTGTACCCATGTATCTCGGACCAGTGCTCTCGTGACCCTGTGCATTAAGAAGTACATGGGTTAATACACGGATATATTAACTATACGTGCATACGTGCATTTAGGGTCCGGTTAAATAGGTAATGTTCATAGTTCCCATTTTTTCACATAAGAGCATTTTCTCTAGAGACATAGTTCTATTCATTATTTCACTAGGATTATAGGGGGTCTTAAGGGTATTAAAAATTCCCACATCTCTAATTTTTCTATCCTCGTCAAGATTTGGAAAAACAGAAGGTAATTTCTGAATTGTTTCAATTAATTTACCTATACCATTTTTATTACCAACTTTTAACATATTGCTTTGCTCTAAAAGGGGTACTTTGACGCGATCAAAAATTAATTATACTTTAAAACAACAACAGAAAACAAATAAATACTTGAATGATATATAAGATTTTATGGTTTATTTTACGATGCTATGAACTATAAAATAACAGTGTTAATTTTGTTTCAAATGCTGTTTATTTAGGTTTTAACCGCTATCTTTCTGTATTCCTCTTTTTTAAAGATTGCTCGACGGTGTGCAGGATTCTTACCAAACGGGATTGCCTGGAACAAAAATTCAAAAGATGCTTAAAACTAAGATATATGTACATCGAACATTCCCATTTTTGTGAAAATTATCAAAATGACTGCTGTTTGTGTCTGACTTATCGAATTTGTACGAAAAATTTCTATGTTTTTTTTCTTCATAATTTCTAAAATTATTAGAAATTAGAAAGACACGGATCGTCAGTGTCTAATATATATATATATATATATATATATTATACTAAAGGCATCTGCAAAATTTCGAGGTAATCGGTTGATCTAATCTCGAGATATTTTGCACACCGTTTTTAAAAACATTGTTTTAAGAGAAACGTGTTTAAAGTTTCCGAACGTAATTTTTCATATGTTAACACTACGGCGCGCACGTGTACGTGAATCAGCTATAGGCTTCTTATTTATAAAAGCAATTTTTTTAAAAGGCTGGAATATTTTGTAGTTTATTTTTAACATTTCAAACGAACTGCTACGTTAGACAAGAAAAATTCGATTTTTTTTTTCAATTTCAAAGTGTTCAGGTCCCTTAATATATCTAACATTTCGTTTTGAAGATGATGCGACGAGGCAAAAGTTCAAATATGATGCGGCAAGGACAGAGGTCGAGGATGAGTCAAGGGTGAAATCAGTAATTTCAATGACAATAATAAAAATCGTCTGCACGTTTATTCATTATTAGAGGTCGTTTGCAGACCATTTGTAGGAAATGTAGAAATAGGGATTACATGTAGGGTTATGTCAAAGTTATGTCAATTATTAAATTAGCAATAGTATATATGTATGGGTAATAAAAACAAAAAACTTGATTAATTCATCAAATGTTTGTTGTAATATGTGCCTTTTCTGCAGAATCTCTTGCTATCCCTGCTGCCCGACAACGCATTCTCGTCTAGGCCTTGTAAACACAACACGTCAGAAATGTACCGTGTACACCTACAAAAACATATTTCAAGTGTCTTAAAGATGTTTCGAAACAGACGCCTTTAAATAATCTTGTTTCGGGCGTCGTTTCAACGTCTGGAATAAGATGTCTTAAAGAAGTCTATTTGAGCTCGTAAGACGTTTAGACTTGAAATGGACGTGTTAGACGCTAGGGAACCAGACCAATCGAAAATACACGTATAGAGCGCAAGTTAGTCGGACAGAGAGGATATGCGCTTATAGAGAACTGGACTGGCAAAGCGAGCTGTTCGCTCCCTGCCGAATTTCATATCTACAATTTTACGAATTGCTTGCTAGTTGCGTCTTTCCTCTGCAGTTTAGAAAAATGTAACACTGGGGTTCGCGTCGGTGAAGGTGGAAAAAAAGCGTTATTTTTCCCAATATATAAACTTTATTCAAACTCTATCTTAACTTATCGGTGGACGAATTAACAATTAAAATCTATTATTATAAACAAATATTTCGGTGAGACTACTCAAATAATCTTTAAAAAATTAACAAAAATAAATTATCCTGTTCTATATAACAAAATTAACATATTATTGTGGGAGAAAGCCCTTCCTTGTAGGTATCGTTAATAGCCTGTTCCATTTGCATCATCAAATCGCTTAGTTAACATCACGTGATTGCAATTCCCGTTATTAACATGATGGATCCTTTCAAACAGTGGAGAAGTCGATGATAAAATGATCGGAATATTTTCAAATTTGGCTAAAATTATCGCCATATCTCGAGCATTGTATGTATATAATTTCCTGTTCTTATTTTTGAAAGACGAATCATGCTCTTCATCGACAATAATTAACTTTATGTTTTTATAAGGTCAAAAAGGCTCAAGGAAGAAATAACTGTTTCCACTATTAAATGATTTCGATGAATTTCAGGTGTTTTCACAAGCAGAAAAATCAAGAGCGAGCTCGTGGATTATAAAATTAATTGCTCCTTTAACCAATTGTTTTGGCAAAGATTGCTACGGCCTGCATGTTTGCTGTGCTTCTTCAATTTCACGTTTTCGAACTACAAAAGGAATTACATTGGTTACTTGTACCACTTCTTCTATGTTCTTGCTATTTCTCGGGCTATCAAGATATTCTCTAGCTAACTCCTCTTTTATCTAGAAGATCCCAGAGAGCTTGTTGCTATTTTTACTACCTCCTTTGCTCTTACTCTGATTACTAGTACACTTACGGGTTTTTCTCTTAGGATCATTTTTTTTTGTGAACTATCCCAATCTTGTCTTTGGCCCGTTTCTACTAAGAAAGCAAAGGAGCTTTTTTAATTTTTTTTTACTTTTTTATATAGTATATTAAGTATCGCATTCGGCGAGCTATTTTTTATAAGATTATTTAAATAATCTGTTTTATTTCCTGCCTTATCAAAGCAAAGATCATGCAACTTTTCAAAAGTATGGCAAGTACCAAGTCCTCCTCCATATAAAATCTTAGATAAATCCTTTGGCATAAAAAGCTCTTTCTCAGCTAAGAAATGATTTAAAAATGATTCTTTATTAAAACAAGATTTATGGAAATTTCTTAAAATGGAAGTAGCATTATCTCCTGTCATGGATAATATGTTAGATAAATTGCATGGCTTAAAGCCTGCTTTATGGAAATCATTTAAAAGTTGTGTTTTGTTTCCATTCCCATCAAAACAGATATCATGAAAATCTTTTAAAGCAGAACAAATCTTAGTTGCTGCTCCATGCAATATTTTAGATAAATTTTTTGGTGTAAAACCTTTCTTCTCAATTAAGAAACGATTCAAATACTTTTTTGTTTCGTTTATAAAACAAAAATCATGAAATTCTTTTAAACTATTCGCTGCCGCACTCAATATACCACATAAATCGCACGGCCTAAAACCCACATTGTAAAAATCCTTTAAAAGCTGTGTTTCCTTTCTTTTCTTATTAAAAGAAATATTATGCAGTTGTTTCAAAGTAAAAGAAGCACGAGCTCCTGTTCCACATAGTATAGAGGATAAGTTACTTGGTCTAAAACCTGCGTTGTAGAAGTCCTCTAAAAGCTCTGTTCTTTGTCCTTTGCTATTAAAACAAACGCTGTGCAACTCTTGAAAAGCACCTTTAGCCTTGCCTCCTGCTCTACTTAATATGCTAGACAAGTTATGCAACGTAAAGTTACTTCCCTCATCACCGACCCCTTCAATAAAATGTTTCAAACGCTGTGTTTGATTTCCTCTTGCATCAAACCAAGAGTCATATAAATCTTTAAAAGCTTCTGCAGCGTTAGCTCCTGCACCATTCAAAATACTGGACATATTAGACAGATTTATCTTCTCGTTTTCTAAAGTTTTTATATATAGTCTTTTGTTTCCTTCCTCATCAAACCAAAGATCATATAAATTTGTAAAAGTTTCAGGAGCTTTAGCTCTTGCTCCATGTAAAATACTGGAAATATTAGATAGACGTATCCCTTCCTTTTCTAACGTTTTGAAATATTGTGTTTTACCTCCTTCTTCATTAAACCAAAGATCATATAAGCCTTTAAAAGCTTCTGCAGCATTAGCTCCTGCTACATTCAAAATACTGGAAATATTAGTTAGATTTATTCCTTCTTTCTCCAGAGTTTTTAAACATTGTGTTTTACTTCCTTCTTCATCAAACCAAAGGATATGTAAGTCTTTAAAGGCTTTTGCAGCGTTAGCTCCTGCTCCACTTAAAATACTAGAAATATTACTTAGATTTATCTCCTCTCTCTCTAAAGTTTCTAGATATTGTGTTTTACTTCCTTCTTCATCGAACAAAAGGTCGTATAGGTCTTTAAAGGCTTTTGCAGCGTTAGCTCCTGCTCCACTCAAAATACTGGAAATATTACTTTGATTTATCTCTTCTTTGTCTAGAGTTTTTAGATATTGTGTTTTACTTCCTTCTTCATCAAACCATAGGTCATATAGGTCTTTAAAGGCTTTTGCAGCGTTAGCTCCTGTCACATGCAAAATACTCGACATAGTAGCTAAATTTATTCTTTCCTTCTTTAGTACCTCCAGACATATTTTCCCTTCTCCCTTAATTAAGAAACTTAAAAATTGATAAAATGCAGATATTCCTTCTCTGCCAACTACACTTCTGGCAAATTTGATTTCTTCATCAATATTTTCTACAATTTCCTGATAACTAGACCTATTATATTTTATATCTCCCAACAAATTTTCCATTATTCCCTTAGTAATAGGGCCAAATTCATGAGATTCTAACCAACGTAACGCTATTTCATGTAATTCTTCGCAATTATATGGAACATTACCCTCATCTATCCCATTTCTAATAACACTGTTCAATGCTTCCTTGTCACACTGATTAACTGCAAATATTAGTCTATCTAAAAATTTCTCTTTTATTTCTTTTTCACCCTCGCCAGAAAGTCTTCCTTCTTCTTTTTCTTTCTGCCAAAAAGGTGGCAGCTTTAACAAATTTAAAAGCCTTGTCATTTCTTTTTGCGAAAATTGATAAAGACCATTCTCATTTATACAAAAACAATCGTTAAAAATCTTATATCCTTTTTTTTTAATATTTATGTTATTGAATTGTAAAGGATAGAAATTTTTAGATCGTTCATATTTGAATTTCTTTTCTTCTGTAAGATTTAGGTCTGCATTAGTATAGATGACAAAATATTTTATATTTTCATCCTTTTCTAATTTTTCAATGAAAAGAGCGAAGCACTTATTCACAGAAAATGTATTCTTTTTCTCCTGCCGTTTAGAAGGAAATAACTGATAATAACCAATACTATTATTTGCATTGTGAGGCTTTATACAAGTAATGCTATCTTTATAATTGATAGTGACGTCAACAGATATGCCATAGTTTCTTTCCTCAAAATTGATGAGAAACATGTTTTTACGCAAGAACATATTGTGTAAGAAGGACATTAATAAATTGGATCCATATGTAATTTCAGATATATAACTTCCAAGTTTTCCATCTTTTTCTGAAGCTATTAAATCACGTAACACAATTTTTTGTAATGCTACATAACCGTCGTGAACTTTACTATTTTTTCCCATTTCACTTTTGATAATGCTGTTCAATTCTTCTCTATTAGGTTGATTAACTGCAAATACTAATTTATCCAAAAATGCTTCTTTTATTTCTTTCCGGGAATATTTCCTATCTTTTATTACTGTCTGCATAGCGGACGAAAATTCTAATCGCTTTAAAAGTTCATCTCTTATTATTTTATCTCGCGCAAATTGATAAAAACCACGCCCTTGTAGATTATCATTTGTAAAGAAAAAGTCTCTTAATATGATATCACGTTCTTCCATGCTATCAAATTTAAACGGATAAAAGTTTTTAAATCGTCCCCTTTTTAATCTGTTTCCTTTCGCAAGATTCAAGCTTGAATTAGTATAGATAACAAGGTATTCTATATCATTTGATAAATCATCTGTCTTAGAGATTAGATGTTTAACAAAACTATTAAGGTAATTATTCATGGAGAAACTTCGATTTTCTTTAGTAAATAATCTGGCATAACTAATATTATTATCTGTATAATATTTGTCTACATTTTCAATTTTTAGATGGATAGACTTCTTCTCGTAGCAAAGAACAATGTTACTAAACTTATCAATATCAGACTTTTCAAACGCTAACGATAATGAAGGATATTTATGTTTATATATGGACTTCCTTAGTAAGCAAAGAATCGACAAGTCTAATTGATACATAAGTCCAATCAATTGATGAGGAATACGTTGATAAGCATTACTCAATCCATCCCGTCTAGATCCATCTTGTAAATCGTGCCCACTTTTTGGTACCTTACTATCTTTGTCCACCATTTTTCCTTCAATTTCAGGACTTCCGCATAGAACATTTTTCAACTTTAGATTTCTTACTTCTGGACCGGAACCCATATTTCCAATGTCTTCTGCAGTAAATTCAATGTGTGGAATATATTCACAAAGTTTTCATATCCTTCTTTTACAGCATTACCCAAACATGAGCCTTTCTTCGACTGATTAACTTGTTGCGCATATTGCTTGCAACTTTCCCGTAAAGACTTTATACTGAATCCTCTACTACCTGTAATCAGATCCTCAAAACAAAAAGAAAAAAAGAAAAAAAGAAAAAAAGAAAAAAAGAAAAAAAGAAAAAGAAAACAATCTACTTTACCCGCAGCAGCTCCTATCTAAAGTCTTCAGGCAATTTCTTTCTTAATGTTTCCAAAGGTTGATTAAGCTTCTCTTGTTTCTGTTTATCCTTTACATTTTTTATCTAACTAAAAATGAAAATCGTTTCTTTAATAACAAATCATTTTAGAGCAGCAGCATCAGATGATAGATCTGGTAATCCATTTAATCCAAACATATCAAATCTACTATATTAACCAGCAGCAAAAATGATTAAAGATTATAATTAAAGGCATTATTTTATGTCGGATAATATCACTTTAATTAGTATATACTTTCATATATTTTATCATTATCGTTTTAAATCAAAACAACTACCGTGAGAACTGTTTCTAGATCAAGATTTAGAAAGGTTTTAACTATTTGTATTATTCTGCCTCCGTTGCTCTCTCTCTCTCCCTCTCTCTCTCTCTCTCTCTCTCTCTCTCTCTCTCTTTCGATGATTAGAGGAGCTTGCCAGAGACAAATATTATCTGAAGCAGAACTACATACTAAAGGAGACGATAAAGATTATTCCAACGGCGAGGGAGAAAGAGTACTGAGAAATTTCTTTGAAATTCTTTTTAATCTCTTTGAAGTAGATTTGGATCTGAAAGTCTACCAAATGCTCAAAGAGAAGAACGAAACGAACCTGATTGCTGTAACAATGAAGTTTTTGCATAATAAGCTTAAGAAATTAATCAAAAAGATTTCCAAATATGATGATTTGTGTTGGGACAAAAGGTTGGACAGAAGAGCAGGTTGCAAGACCGAGATTGCAGAATCTAAAGCCTACGTCAATGTTAGAAAAATAATATACACTTCGAAAGTTTGATTTCTAAGGAGTTCCTGTGCTTAGAGGCAAATTGAAAGGTCGAACCTAGAAGCTATACGAAAAGACTCAAAAACTTATATGCGGAACCTATACATAAACAAGTATATCGCTCAGCAACGTTTACTGCAACAATTATAGATATTTTCGTAAACCAACAAATAGTCTCACTGTTTATTTCGGAATTGTATCGCGAGTTCCTGAATCCAGTCAAATTAGAAGAATTTTTATACTCTTACAAATTTTCATAGATTTTACAAGATTGCAAATTTTCATTGTACAACTATCATAGGAGAAACATTATATGAAAACATTGAGAAATGCTAATAAAAACGATATAATTAACAAGTTGACATATGGTGGATTAACACGTAAAGATAAAGAAAAGCCTTTTTAGCTGACGAAAAAGACAAAAGAAGGGAAAGATATTGCCGTTATTACGAAACTCTCGTTACGAGAGTTTCCATCCACAGCAGCAAACCTTACCTGGATACTGAAATTACTATAGCTGAAGAAGAAAAAAGTGACAAAATAGTAAATCTAAATATTACAGGTACAGAGCTTCGAGCAGGAGGTAGAGCTGGAGGCAGCTATTGCCGGCCATATAACTACATCATTTGTTTGGACAAAGATAGAAGAATACCTATCTCACTCTAACCCAGGATCGAACAAAGAAGCTCATAATCCTGTCCTTATATACAATTTTTCTATTAATTTTTAAATTCCTACTAAATTCCTCACCTATACATTTCTACCTTTTTGCCACAACCTGCATTTTTCTTATGTATCTGCGCGAAATTAAGAAACTCTTATTGTTATATTTTCTGAACGAATTAAAACGTGGATACATTAATTAAGCTTGTACCCATGTATCTCGGACCAGTGCTCTCGTGACCCTGTGCATTAAGAAGTACATGGGTTAATACACGGATATATTAACTATACGTGCATACGTGCATTTAGGGTCCGGTTAAATAGGTAATGTTCATAGTTCCCATTTTTTCACATAAGAGCATTTTCTCTAGAGACATAGTTCTATTCATTATTTCACTAGGATTATAGGGGGTCTTAAGGGTATTAAAAATTCCCACATCTCTAATTTTTCTATCCTCGTCAAGATTTGGAAAAACAGAAGGTAATTTCTGAATTGTTTCAATTAATTTACCTATACCATTTTTATTACCAACTTTTAACATATTGCTTTGCTCTAAAAGGGGTACTTTGACGCGATCAAAAATTAATTATACTTTAAAACAACAACAGAAAACAAATAAATACTTGAATGATATATAAGATTTTATGGTTTATTTTACGATGCTATGAACTATAAAATAACAGTGTTAATTTTGTTTCAAATGCTGTTTATTTAGGTTTTAACCGCTATCTTTCTGTATTCCTCTTTTTTAAAGATTGCTCGACGGTGTGCAGGATTCTTACCAAACGGGATTGCCTGGAACAAAAATTCAAAAGATGCTTAAAACTAAGATATATGTACATCGAACATTCCCATTTTTGTGAAAATTATCAAAATGACTGCTGTTTGTGTCTGACTTATCGAATTTGTACGAAAAATTTCTATGTTTTTTTTCTTCATAATTTCTAAAATTATTAGAAATTAGAAAGACACGGATCGTCAGTGTCTAATATATATATATATATATATATTATACTAAAGGCATCTGCAAAATTTCGAGGTAATCGGTTGATCTAATCTCGAGATATTTTGCACACCGTTTTTAAAAACATTGTTTTAAGAGAAACGTGTTTAAAGTTTCCGAACGTAATTTTTCATATGTTAACACTACGGCGCGCACGTGTACGTGAATCAGCTATAGGCTTCTTATTTATAAAAGCAATTTTTTTAAAAGGCTGGAATATTTTGTAGTTTATTTTTAACATTTCAAACGAACTGCTACGTTAGACAAGAAAAATTCGATTTTTTTTTTCAATTTCAAAGTGTTCAGGTCCCTTAATATATCTAACATTTCGTTTTGAAGATGATGCGACGAGGCAAAAGTTCAAATATGATGCGGCAAGGACAGAGGTCGAGGATGAGTCAAGGGTGAAATCAGTAATTTCAATGACAATAATAAAAATCGTCTGCACGTTTATTCATTATTAGAGGTCGTTTGCAGACCATTTGTAGGAAATGTAGAAATAGGGATTACATGTAGGGTTATGTCAAAGTTATGTCAATTATTAAATTAGCAATAGTATATATGTATGGGTAATAAAAACAAAAAACTTGATTAATTCATCAAATGTTTGTTGTAATATGTGCCTTTTCTGCAGAATCTCTTGCTATCCCTGCTGCCCGACAACGCATTCTCGTCTAGGCCTTGTAAACACAACACGTCAGAAATGTACCGTGTACACCTACAAAAACATATTTCAAGTGTCTTAAAGATGTTTCGAAACAGACGCCTTTAAATAATCTTGTTTCGGGCGTCGTTTCAACGTCTGGAATAAGATGTCTTAAAGAAGTCTATTTGAGCTCGTAAGACGTTTAGACTTGAAATGGACGTGTTAGACGCTAGGGAACCAGACCAATCGAAAATACACGTATAGAGCGCAAGTTAGTCGGACAGAGAGGATATGCGCTTATAGAGAACTGGACTGGCAAAGCGAGCTGTTCGCTCCCTGCCGAATTTCATATCTACAATTTTACGAATTGCTTGCTAGTTGCGTCTTTCCTCTGCAGTTTAGAAAAATGTAACACTGGGGTTCGCGTCGGTGAAGGTGGAAAAAAAGCGTTATTTTTCCCAATATATAAACTTTATTCAAACTCTATCTTAACTTATCGGTGGACGAATTAACAATTAAAATCTATTATTATAAACAAATATTTCGGTGAGACTACTCAAATAATCTTTAAAAAATTAACAAAAATAAATTATCCTGTTCTATATAACAAAATTAACATATTATTGTGGGAGAAAGCCCTTCCTTGTAGGTATCGTTAATAGCCTGTTCCATTTGCATCATCAAATCGCTTAGTTAACATCACGTGATTGCAATTCCCGTTATTAACATGATGGATCCTTTCAAACAGTGGAGAAGTCGATGATAAAATGATCGGAATATTTTCAAATTTGGCTAAAATTATCGCCATATCTCGAGCATTGTATGTATATAATTTCCTGTTCTTATTTTTGAAAGACGAATCATGCTCTTCATCGACAATAATTAACTTTATGTTTTTATAAGGTCAAAAAGGCTCAAGGAAGAAATAACTGTTTCCACTATTAAATGATTTCGATGAATTTCAGGTGTTTTCACAAGCAGAAAAATCAAGAGCGAGCTCGTGGATTATAAAATTAATTGCTCCTTTAACCAATTGTTTTGGCAAAGATTGCTACGGCCTGCATGTTTGCTGTGCTTCTTCAATTTCACGTTTTCGAACTACAAAAGGAATTACATTGGTTACTTGTACCACTTCTTCTATGTTCTTGCTATTTCTCGGGCTATCAAGATATTCTCTAGCTAACTCCTCTTTTATCTAGAAGATCCCAGAGAGCTTGTTGCTATTTTTACTACCTCCTTTGCTCTTACTCTGATTACTAGTACACTTACGGGTTTTTCTCTTAGGATCATTTTTTTTTGTGAACTATCCCAATCTTGTCTTTGGCCCGTTTCTACTAAGAAAGCAAAGGAGCTTTTTTAATTTTTTTTTACTTTTTTATATAGTATATTAAGTATCGCATTCGGCGAGCTATTTTTTATAAGATTATTTAAATAATCTGTTTTATTTCCTGCCTTATCAAAGCAAAGATCATGCAACTTTTCAAAAGTATGGCAAGTACCAAGTCCTCCTCCATATAAAATCTTAGATAAATCCTTTGGCATAAAAAGCTCTTTCTCAGCTAAGAAATGATTTAAAAATGATTCTTTATTAAAACAAGATTTATGGAAATTTCTTAAAATGGAAGTAGCATTATCTCCTGTCATGGATAATATGTTAGATAAATTGCATGGCTTAAAGCCTGCTTTATGGAAATCATTTAAAAGTTGTGTTTTGTTTCCATTCCCATCAAAACAGATATCATGAAAATCTTTTAAAGCAGAACAAATCTTAGTTGCTGCTCCATGCAATATTTTAGATAAATTTTTTGGTGTAAAACCTTTCTTCTCAATTAAGAAACGATTCAAATACTTTTTTGTTTCGTTTATAAAACAAAAATCATGAAATTCTTTTAAACTATTCGCTGCCGCACTCAATATACCACATAAATCGCACGGCCTAAAACCCACATTGTAAAAATCCTTTAAAAGCTGTGTTTCCTTTCTTTTCTTATTAAAAGAAATATTATGCAGTTGTTTCAAAGTAAAAGAAGCACGAGCTCCTGTTCCACATAGTATAGAGGATAAGTTACTTGGTCTAAAACCTGCGTTGTAGAAGTCCTCTAAAAGCTCTGTTCTTTGTCCTTTGCTATTAAAACAAACGCTGTGCAACTCTTGAAAAGCACCTTTAGCCTTGCCTCCTGCTCTACTTAATATGCTAGACAAGTTATGCAACGTAAAGTTACTTCCCTCATCACCGACCCCTTCAATAAAATGTTTCAAACGCTGTGTTTGATTTCCTCTTGCATCAAACCAAGAGTCATATAAATCTTTAAAAGCTTCTGCAGCGTTAGCTCCTGCACCATTCAAAATACTGGACATATTAGACAGATTTATCTTCTCGTTTTCTAAAGTTTTTATATATAGTCTTTTGTTTCCTTCCTCATCAAACCAAAGATCATATAAATTTGTAAAAGTTTCAGGAGCTTTAGCTCTTGCTCCATGTAAAATACTGGAAATATTAGATAGACGTATCCCTTCCTTTTCTAACGTTTTGAAATATTGTGTTTTACCTCCTTCTTCATTAAACCAAAGATCATATAAGCCTTTAAAAGCTTCTGCAGCATTAGCTCCTGCTACATTCAAAATACTGGAAATATTAGTTAGATTTATTCCTTCTTTCTCCAGAGTTTTTAAACATTGTGTTTTACTTCCTTCTTCATCAAACCAAAGGATATGTAAGTCTTTAAAGGCTTTTGCAGCGTTAGCTCCTGCTCCACTTAAAATACTAGAAATATTACTTAGATTTATCTCCTCTCTCTCTAAAGTTTCTAGATATTGTGTTTTACTTCCTTCTTCATCGAACAAAAGGTCGTATAGGTCTTTAAAGGCTTTTGCAGCGTTAGCTCCTGCTCCACTCAAAATACTGGAAATATTACTTTGATTTATCTCTTCTTTGTCTAGAGTTTTTAGATATTGTGTTTTACTTCCTTCTTCATCAAACCATAGGTCATATAGGTCTTTAAAGGCTTTTGCAGCGTTAGCTCCTGTCACATGCAAAATACTCGACATAGTAGCTAAATTTATTCTTTCCTTCTTTAGTACCTCCAGACATATTTTCCCTTCTCCCTTAATTAAGAAACTTAAAAATTGATAAAATCCAGATATTCCTTCTCTGCCAACTACACTTCTGGCAAATTTGATTTCTTCATCAATATTTTCTACAATTTCCTGATAACTAGACCTATTATATTTTATATCTCCCAACAAATTTTCCATTATTCCCTTAGTAATAGGGCCAAATTCATGAGATTCTAACCAACGTAACGCTATTTCATGTAATTCTTCGCAATTATATGGAACATTACCCTCATCTATCCCATTTCTAATAACACTGTTCAATGCTTCCTTGTCACACTGATTAACTGCAAATATTAGTCTATCTAAAAATTTCTCTTTTATTTCTTTTTCACCCTCGCCAGAAAGTCTTCCTTCTTCTTTTTCTTTCTGCCAAAAAGGTGGCAGCTTTAACAAATTTAAAAGCCTTGTCATTTCTTTTTGCGAAAATTGATAAAGACCATTCTCATTTATACAAAAACAATCGTTAAAAATCTTATATCCTTTTTTTTTAATATTTATGTTATTGAATTGTAAAGGATAGAAATTTTTAGATCGTTCATATTTGAATTTCTTTTCTTCTGTAAGATTTAGGTCTGCATTAGTATAGATGACAAAATATTTTATATTTTCATCCTTTTCTAATTTTTCAATGAAAAGAGCGAAGCACTTATTCACAGAAAATGTATTCTTTTTCTCCTGCCGTTTAGAAGGAAATAACTGATAATAACCAATACTATTATTTGCATTGTGAGGCTTTATACAAGTAATGCTATCTTTATAATTGATAGTGACGTCAACAGATATGCCATAGTTTCTTTCCTCAAAATTGATGAGAAACATGTTTTTACGCAAGAACATATTGTGTAAGAAGGACATTAATAAATTGGATCCATATGTAATTTCAGATATATAACTTCCAAGTTTTCCATCTTTTTCTGAAGCTATTAAATCACGTAACACAATTTTTTGTAATGCTACATAACCGTCGTGAACTTTACTATTTTTTCCCATTTCACTTTTGATAATGCTGTTCAATTCTTCTCTATTAGGTTGATTAACTGCAAATACTAATTTATCCAAAAATGCTTCTTTTATTTCTTTCCGGGAATATTTCCTATCTTTTATTACTGTCTGCATAGCGGACGAAAATCCTAATCGCTTTAAAAGTTCATCTCTTATTATTTTATCTCGCGCAAATTGATAAAAACCACGCCCTTGTAGATTATCATTTGTAAAGAAAAAGTCTCTTAATATGATATCACGTTCTTCCATGCTATCAAATTTAAACGGATAAAAGTTTTTAAATCGTCCCCTTTTTAATCTGTTTCCTTTCGCAAGATTCAAGCTTGAATTAGTATAGATAACAAGGTATTCTATATCATTTGATAAATCATCTGTCTTAGAGATTAGATGTTTAACAAAACTATTAAGGTAATTATTCATGGAGAAACTTCGATTTTCTTTAGTAAATAATCTGGCATAACTAATATTATTATCTGTATAATATTTGTCTACATTTTCAATTTTTAGATGGATAGACTTCTTCTCGTAGCAAAGAACAATGTTACTAAACTTATCAATATCAGACTTTTCAAACGCTAACGATAATGAAGGATATTTATGTTTATATATGGACTTCCTTAGTAAGCAAAGAATCGACAAGTCTAATTGATACATAAGTCCAATCAATTGATGAGGAATACGTTGATAAGCATTACTCAATCCATCCCGTCTAGATCCATCTTGTAAATCGTGCCCACTTTTTGGTACCTTACTATCTTTGTCCACCATTTTTCCTTCAATTTCAGGACTTCCGCATAGAACATTTTTCAACTTTAGATTTCTTACTTCTGGACCGGAACCCATATTTCCAATGTCTTCTGCAGTAAATTCAATGTGTGGAATATATTCACAAAGTTTTCATATCCTTCTTTTACAGCATTACCCAAACATGAGCCTTTCTTCGACTGATTAACTTGTTGCGCATATTGCTTGCAACTTTCCCGTAAAGACTTTATACTGAATCCTCTACTACCTGTAATCAGATCCTCAAAACAAAAAGAAAAAAAGAAAAAAAGAAAAAAAGAAAAAAAGAAAAAGAAAACAATCTACTTTACCCGCAGCAGCTCCTATCTAAAGTCTTCAGGCAATTTCTTTCTTAATGTTTCCAAAGGTTGATTAAGCTTCTCTTGTTTCTGTTTATCCTTTACATTTTTTATCTAACTAAAAATGAAAATCGTTTCTTTAATAACAAATCATTTTAGAGCAGCAGCATCAGATGATAGATCTGGTAATCCATTTAATCCAAACATATCAAATCTACTATATTAACCAGCAGCAAAAATGATTAAAGATTATAATTAAAGGCATTATTTTATGTCGGATAATATCACTTTAATTAGTATATACTTTCATATATTTTATCATTATCGTTTTAAATCAAAACAACTACCGTGAGAACTGTTTCTAGATCAAGATTTAGAAAGGTTTTAACTATTTGTATTATTCTGCCTCCGTTGCTCTCTCTCTCTCTCTCCCTCTCTCTCTCTCTCTCTCTCTCTCTTTCGATGATTAGAGGAGCTTGCCAGAGACAAATATTATCTGAAGCAGAACTACATACTAAAGGAGACGATAAAGATTATTCCAACGGCGAGGGAGAAAGAGTACTGAGAAATTTCTTTGAAATTCTTTTTAATCTCTTTGAAGTAGATTTGGATCTGAAAGTCTACCAAATGCTCAAAGAGAAGAACGAAACGAACCTGATTGCTGTAACAATGAAGTTTTTGCATAATAAGCTTAAGAAATTAATCAAAAAGATTTCCAAATATGATGATTTGTGTTGGGACAAAAGGTTGGACAGAAGAGCAGGTTGCAAGACCGAGATTGCAGAATCTAAAGCCTACGTCAATGTTAGAAAAATAATATACACTTCGAAAGTTTGATTTCTAAGGAGTTCCTGTGCTTAGAGGCAAATTGAAAGGTCGAACCTAGAAGCTATACGAAAAGACTCAAAAACTTATATGCGGAACCTATACATAAACAAGTATATCGCTCAGCAACGTTTACTGCAACAATTGTAGATATTTTCGTAAACCAACAAATAGTCTCACTGTTTATTTCGGAATTGTATCGCGAGTTCCTGAATCCAGTCAAATTAGAAGAATTTTTATACTCTTACAAATTTTCATAGATTTTACAAGATTGCAAATTTTCATTGTACAACTATCATAGGAGAAACATTATATGAAAACATTGAGAAATGCTAATAAAAACGATATAATTAACAAGTTGACATATGGTGGATTAACACGTAAAGATAAAGAAAAGCCTTTTTAGCTGACGAAAAAGACAAAAGAAGGGAAAGATATTGCCGTTATTACGAAACTCTCGTTACGAGAGTTTCCATCCACAGCAGCAAACCTTACCTGGATACTGAAATTACTATAGCTGAAGAAGAAAAAAGTGACAAAATAGTAAATCTAAATATTGTTTGGGTGCGTCGTATTCACACCCGATATTGCCACTCCGCGATATTAATTACCCTTCGGGTTGTAATGCTGAGTCCGCTGCGCGACAGAGTGGACCAATATTTTTGTCCGTTTGATTAGAACGGGACAAATATTTGGTTTAGAATGTGTCACTAAACAAGGATGAACTGAAACTGACGACTGCTTGAAGACTAAGGTGATGCTGACTATCGAGTGAAGACTGGCCTTTGCCTCGGGTTTGAGCTTATATACTGGTTCGTGGATCGAATACTGGAAATTGAGTGGACATTGATGCGATGGAAGGGGATGCGGAGATGACGTAGCACGCAGTACCGCAGGTAGCAAAAACCCTGGACGGCGACCGAAGCGATGCGTACTAGCCCGTCATAAAAAATGCTGCCTATGAAGGCGTACCTTGTTTAAAGGGTGTAAATGGTTTCATTGCCGGAAGGAAAGTTATGGCATCTACGACCCTAGAAACCTAACGGACGCTACCTTTTGTCAATGGCACCTCGCTTGTTGACGGACGGGCAACTCGCCTCGTTGAGTCGGAGTTTTCCCGTCAATAAATGTTTTTTCTTCTTTTGGGGAGGTGGAAGGAAAAGGGAATTCGTCCCAGAGAAAGCTGAGCCGATGCGGCCCGAAATTCCGTGGAAGGACGGAACAAATATTACAGGTACAGAGCTTCGAGCAGGAGGCAGAGCTGGAGGCAGCTATTGCCGGCCATATAACTACATCATTTGTTTGGACAAAGATAAAAGAATACCTATCTCACTCTAACCCAGGATCGAACAAAGAAGCTCATAATCCTGTCCTTGTATACAATTTTTCTATTAATTTTTAAATTCCTACTAAATTCCTCACCTATACATTTCTACCTTTTTGCCACAACCTGCATTTTTCTTATGTATCTACGCGAAATTAAGAAACTCTTATTGTTATATTTTCTGAACGAATTAAAACATGGATACATTAATTAAGCTTGTACCCATGTATCTCGGACCAGTGCTCTCGTGACCCTGTGCATTAAGAAGTACATGGGTTAATACACGGATATATTAACTATACGTGCATACGTGCATTTAGGGTCCGGTTAAATAGGTAATGTTCATAGTTCCCATTTTTTCACATAAGAGCATTTTCTCTAGAGACATAGTTCTATTCATTATTTCACTAGGATTATAGGGGGTCTTAAGGGTATTAAAAATTCCCACATCTCTAATTTTTCTATCCTCGTCAAGATTTGGAAAAACAGAAGGTAATTTCTGAATTGTTTCAATTAATTTACCTATACCATTTTTATTACCAACTTTTAACATATTGCTTTGCTCTAAAAGGGGTACTTTGACGCGATCAAAAATTAATTATACTTTAAAACAACAACAGAAAACAAATAAATACTTGAATGATATATAAGATTTTATGGTTTATTTTACGATGCTATGAACTATAAAATAACAGTGTTAATTTTGTTTCAAATGCTGTTTATTTAGGTTTTAACCGCTATCTTTCTGTATTCCTCTTTTTTAAAGATTGCTCGACGGTGTGCAGGATTCTTACCAAACGGGATTGCCTGGAACCATAATTCAAAAGATGCTTAAAACTAAGATATATGTACATCGAACATTCCCATTTTTGTGAAAATTATCAAAATGACTGCTGTTTGTGTCTGACTTATCGAATTTGTACGAAAAATTTCTATGTTTTTTTTCTTCATAATTTCTAAAATTATTAGAAATTAGAAAGACACGGATCGTCAGTGTCTAATATATATATTATACTAAAGGCATCTGCAAAATTTCGAGGTAATCGGTTGATCTAATCTCGAGATATTTTGCACACCGTTTTTAAAAACATTGTTTTAAGAGAAACGTGTTTAAAGTTTCCGAACGTAATTTTTCATATGTTAACACTACGGCGCGCACGTGTACGTGAATCAGCTATAGGCTTCTTATTTATAAAAGCAATTTTTTTAAAAGGCTGGAATATTTTGTAGTTTATTTTTAACATTTCAAACGAACTGCTACGTTAGACAAGAAAAATTCGATTTTTTTTTTCAATTTCAAAGTGTTCAGGTCCCTTAATATATCTAACATTTCGTTTTGAAGATGATGCGACGAGGCAAAAGTTCAAATATGATGCGGCAAGGACAGAGGTCGAGGATGAGTCAAGGGTGAAATCAGTAATTTCAATGACAATAATAAAAATCGTCTGCACGTTTATTCATTATTAGAGGTCGTTTGCAGACCATTTGTAGGAAATGTAGAAATAGGGATTACATGTAGGGTTATGTCAAAGTTATGTCAATTATTAAATTAGCAATAGTATATATGTATGGGTAATAAAAACAAAAAACTTGATTAATTCATCAAATGTTTGTTGTAATATGTGCCTTTTCTGCAGAATCTCTTGCTATCCCTGCTGCCCGACAACGCATTCTCGTCTAGGCCTTGTAAACACAACACGTCAGAAATGTACCGTGTACACCTACAAAAACATATTTCAAGTGTCTTAAAGATGTTTCGAAACAGACGCCTTTAAATAATCTTGTTTCGGGCGTCGTTTCAACGTCTGGAATAAGATGTCTTAAAGAAGTCTATTTGAGCTCGTAAGACGTTTAGACTTGAAATGGACGTGTTAGACGCTAGGGAACCAGACCAATCGAAAATACACGTATAGAGCGCAAGTTAGTCGGACAGAGAGGATATGCGCTTATAGAGAACTGGACTGGCAAAGCGAGCTGTTCGCTCCCTGCCGAATTTCATATCTACAATTTTACGAATTGCTTGCTAGTTGCGTCTTTCCTCTGCAGTTTAGAAAAATGTAACACTGGGGTTCGCGTCGGTGAAGGTGGAAAAAAAGCGTTATTTTTCCCAATATATAAACTTTATTCAAACTCTATCTTAACTTATCGGTGGACGAATTAACAATTAAAATCTATTATTATAAACAAATATTTCGGTGAGACTACTCAAATAATCTTTAAAAAATTAACAAAAATAAATTATCCTGTTCTATATAACAAAATTAACATATTATTGTGGGAGAAAGCCCTTCCTTGTAGGTATCGTTAATAGCCTGTTCCATTTGCATCATCAAATCGCTTAGTTAACATCACGTGATTGCAATTCCCGTTATTAACATGATGGATCCTTTCAAACAGTGGAGAAGTCGATGATAAAATGATCGGAATATTTTCAAATTTGGCTAAAATTATCGCCATATCTCGAGCATTGTATGTATATAATTTCCTGTTCTTATTTTTGAAAGACGAATCATGCTCTTCATCGACAATAATTAACTTTATGTTTTTATAAGGTCAAAAAGGCTCAAGGAAGAAATAACTGTTTCCACTATTAAATGATTTCGATGAATTTCAGGTGTTTTCACAAGCAGAAAAATCAAGAGCGAGCTCGTGGATTATAAAATTAATTGCTCCTTTAACCAATTGTTTTGGCAAAGATTGCTACGGCCTGCATGTTTGCTGTGCTTCTTCAATTTCACGTTTTCGAACTACAAAAGGAATTACATTGGTTACTTGTACCACTTCTTCTATGTTCTTGCTATTTCTCGGGCTATCAAGATATTCTCTAGCTAACTCCTCTTTTATCTAGAAGATCCCAGAGAGCTTGTTGCTATTTTTACTACCTCCTTTGCTCTTACTCTGATTACTAGTACACTTACGGGTTTTTCTCTTAGGATCATTTTTTTTTGTGAACTATCCCAATCTTGTCTTTGGCCCGTTTCTACTAAGAAAGCAAAGGAGCTTTTTTAATTTTTTTTTACTTTTTTATATAGTATATTAAGTATCGCATTCGGCGAGCTATTTTTTATAAGATTATTTAAATAATCTGTTTTATTTCCTGCCTTATCAAAGCAAAGATCATGCAACTTTTCAAAAGTATGGCAAGTACCAAGTCCTCCTCCATATAAAATCTTAGATAAATCCTTTGGCATAAAAAGCTCTTTCTCAGCTAAGAAATGATTTAAAAATGATTCTTTATTAAAACAAGATTTATGGAAATTTCTTAAAATGGAAGTAGCATTATCTCCTGTCATGGATAATATGTTAGATAAATTGCATGGCTTAAAGCCTGCTTTATGGAAATCATTTAAAAGTTGTGTTTTGTTTCCATTCCCATCAAAACAGATATCATGAAAATCTTTTAAAGCAGAACAAATCTTAGTTGCTGCTCCATGCAATATTTTAGATAAATTTTTTGGTGTAAAACCTTTCTTCTCAATTAAGAAACGATTCAAATACTTTTTTGTTTCGTTTATAAAACAAAAATCATGAAATTCTTTTAAACTATTCGCTGCCGCACTCAATATACCACATAAATCGCACGGCCTAAAACCCACATTGTAAAAATCCTTTAAAAGCTGTGTTTCCTTTCTTTTCTTATTAAAAGAAATATTATGCAGTTGTTTCAAAGTAAAAGAAGCACGAGCTCCTGTTCCACATAGTATAGAGGATAAGTTACTTGGTCTAAAACCTGCGTTGTAGAAGTCCTCTAAAAGCTCTGTTCTTTGTCCTTTGCTATTAAAACAAACGCTGTGCAACTCTTGAAAAGCACCTTTAGCCTTGCCTCCTGCTCTACTTAATATGCTAGACAAGTTATGCAACGTAAAGTTACTTCCCTCATCACCGACCCCTTCAATAAAATGTTTCAAACGCTGTGTTTGATTTCCTCTTGCATCAAACCAAGAGTCATATAAATCTTTAAAAGCTTCTGCAGCGTTAGCTCCTGCACCATTCAAAATACTGGACATATTAGACAGATTTATCTTCTCGTTTTCTAAAGTTTTTATATATAGTCTTTTGTTTCCTTCCTCATCAAACCAAAGATCATATAAATTTGTAAAAGTTTCAGGAGCTTTAGCTCTTGCTCCATGTAAAATACTGGAAATATTAGATAGACGTATCCCTTCCTTTTCTAACGTTTTGAAATATTGTGTTTTACCTCCTTCTTCATTAAACCAAAGATCATATAAGCCTTTAAAAGCTTTTGCAGCATTAGCTCCTGCTACATTCAAAATACTGGAAATATTAGTTAGATTTATTCCTTCTTTCTCCAGAGTTTTTAAACATTGTGTTTTACTTCCTTCTTCATCAAACCAAAGGATATGTAAGTCTTTAAAGGCTTTTGCAGCGTTAGCTCCTGCTCCACTTAAAATACTAGAAATATTACTTAGATTTATCTCCTCTCTCTCTAAAGTTTCTAGATATTGTGTTTTACTTCCTTCTTCATCGAACAAAAGGTCGTATAGGTCTTTAAAGGCTTTTGCAGCGTTAGCTCCTGCTCCACTCAAAATACTGGAAATATTACTTTGATTTATCTCTTCTTTGTCTAGAGTTTTTAGATATTGTGTTTTACTTCCTTCTTCATCAAACCATAGGTCATATAGGTCTTTAAAGGCTTTTGCAGCGTTAGCTCCTGTCACATGCAAAATACTCGACATAGTAGCTAAATTTATTCTTTCCTTCTTTAGTACCTCCAGACATATTTTCCCTTCTCCCTTAATTAAGAAACTTAAAAATTGATAAAATGCAGATATTCCTTCTCTGCCAACTACACTTCTGGCAAATTTGATTTCTTCATCAATATTTTCTACAATTTCCTGATAACTAGACCTATTATATTTTATATCTCCCAACAAATTTTCCATTATTCCCTTAGTAATAGGGCCAAATTCATGAGATTCTAACCAACGTAACGCTATTTCATGTAATTCTTCGCAATTATATGGAACATTACCCTCATCTATCCCATTTCTAATAACACTGTTCAATGCTTCCTTGTCACACTGATTAACTGCAAATATTAGTCTATCTAAAAATTTCTCTTTTATTTCTTTTTCACCCTCGCCAGAAAGTCTTCCTTCTTCTTTTTCTTTCTGCCAAAAAGGTGGCAGCTTTAACAAATTTAAAAGCCTTGTCATTTCTTTTTGCGAAAATTGATAAAGACCATTCTCATTTATACAAAAACAATCGTTAAAAATCTTATATCCTTTTTTTTTAATATTTATGTTATTGAATTGTAAAGGATAGAAATTTTTAGATCGTTCATATTTGAATTTCTTTTCTTCTGTAAGATTTAGGTCTGCATTAGTATAGATGACAAAATATTTTATATTTTCATCCTTTTCTAATTTTTCAATGAAAAGAGCGAAGCACTTATTCACAGAAAATGTATTCTTTTTCTCCTGCCGTTTAGAAGGAAATAACTGATAATAACCAATACTATTATTTGCATTGTGAGGCTTTATACAAGTAATGCTATCTTTATAATTGATAGTGACGTCAACAGATATGCCATAGTTTCTTTCCTCAAAATTGATGAGAAACATGTTTTTACGCAAGAACATATTGTGTAAGAAGGACATTAATAAATTGGATCCATATGTAATTTCAGATATATAACTTCCAAGTTTTCCATCTTTTTCTGAAGCTATTAAATCACGTAACACAATTTTTTGTAATGCTACATAACCGTCGTGAACTTTACTATTTTTTCCCATTTCACTTTTGATAATGCTGTTCAATTCTTCTCTATTAGGTTGATTAACTGCAAATACTAATTTATCCAAAAATGCTTCTTTTATTTCTTTCCGGGAATATTTCCTATCTTTTATTACTGTCTGCATAGCGGACGAAAATTCTAATCGCTTTAAAAGTTCATCTCTTATTATTTTATCTCGCGCAAATTGATAAAAACCACGCCCTTGTAGATTATCATTTGTAAAGAAAAAGTCTCTTAATATGATATCACGTTCTTCCATGCTATCAAATTTAAACGGATAAAAGTTTTTAAATCGTCCCCTTTTTAATCTGTTTCCTTTCGCAAGATTCAAGCTTGAATTAGTATAGATAACAAGGTATTCTATATCATTTGATAAATCATCTGTCTTAGAGATTAGATGTTTAACAAAACTATTAAGGTAATTATTCATGGAGAAACTTCGATTTTCTTTAGTAAATAATCTGGCATAACTAATATTATTATCTGTATAATATTTGTCTACATTTTCAATTTTTAGATGGATAGACTTCTTCTCGTAGCAAAGAACAATGTTACTAAACTTATCAATATCAGACTTTTCAAACGCTAACGATAATGAAGGATATTTATGTTTATATATGGACTTCCTTAGTAAGCAAAGAATCGACAAGTCTAATTGATACATAAGTCCAATCAATTGATGAGGAATACGTTGATAAGCATTACTCAATCCATCCCGTCTAGATCCATCTTGTAAATCGTGCCCACTTTTTGGTACCTTACTATCTTTGTCCACCATTTTTCCTTCAATTTCAGGACTTCCGCATAGAACATTTTTCAACTTTAGATTTCTTACTTCTGGACCGGAACCCATATTTCCAATGTCTTCTGCAGTAAATTCAATGTGTGGAATATATTCACAAAGTTTTCATATCCTTCTTTTACAGCATTACCCAAACATGAGCCTTTCTTCGACTGATTAACTTGTTGCGCATATTGCTTGCAACTTTCCCGTAAAGACTTTATACTGAATCCTCTACTACCTGTAATCAGATCCTCAAAACAAAAAGAAAAAAAGAAAAAAAGAAAAAAAGAAAAAAAGAAAAAGAAAACAATCTACTTTACCCGCAGCAGCTCCTATCTAAAGTCTTCAGGCAATTTCTTTCTTAATGTTTCCAAAGGTTGATTAAGCTTCTCTTGTTTCTGTTTATCCTTTACATTTTTTATCTAACTAAAAATGAAAATCGTTTCTTTAATAACAAATCATTTTAGAGCAGCAGCATCAGATGATAGATCTGGTAATCCATTTAATCCAAACATATCAAATCTACTATATTAACCAGCAGCAAAAATGATTAAAGATTATAATTAAAGGCATTATTTTATGTCGGATAATATCACTTTAATTAGTATATACTTTCATATATTTTATCATTATCGTTTTAAATCAAAACAACTACCGTGAGAACTGTTTCTAGATCAAGATTTAGAAAGGTTTTAACTATTTGTATTATTCTGCCTCCGTTGCTCTCTCTCTCTCTCTCCCTCTCTCTCTCTCTCTCTCTCTCTCTTTCGATGATTAGAGGAGCTTGCCAGAGACAAATATTATCTGAAGCAGAACTACATACTAAAGGAGACGATAAAGATTATTCCAACGGCGAGGGAGAAAGAGTACTGAGAAATTTCTTTGAAATTCTTTTTAATCTCTTTGAAGTAGATTTGGATCTGAAAGTCTACCAAATGCTCAAAGAGAAGAACGAAACGAACCTGATTGCTGTAACAATGAAGTTTTTGCATAATAAGCTTAAGAAATTAATCAAAAAGATTTCCAAATATGATGATTTGTGTTGGGACAAAAGGTTGGACAGAAGAGCAGGTTGCAAGACCGAGATTGCAGAATCTAAAGCCTACGTCAATGTTAGAAAAATAATATACACTTCGAAAGTTTGATTTCTAAGGAGTTCCTGTGCTTAGAGGCAAATTGAAAGGTCGAACCTAGAAGCTATACGAAAAGACTCAAAAACTTATATGCGGAACCTATACATAAACAAGTATATCGCTCAGCAACGTTTACTGCAACAATTGTAGATATTTTCGTAAACCAACAAATAGTCTCACTGTTTATTTCGGAATTGTATCGCGAGTTCCTGAATCCAGTCAAATTAGAAGAATTTTTATACTCTTACAAATTTTCATAGATTTTACAAGATTGCAAATTTTCATTGTACAACTATCATAGGAGAAACATTATATGAAAACATTGAGAAATGCTAATAAAAACGATATAATTAACAAGTTGACATATGGTGGATTAACACGTAAAGATAAAGAAAAGCCTTTTTAGCTGACGAAAAAGACAAAAGAAGGGAAAGATATTGCCGTTATTACGAAACTCTCGTTACGAGAGTTTCCATCCACAGCAGCAAACCTTACCTGGATACTGAAATTACTATAGCTGAAGAAGAAAAAAGTGACAAAATAGTAAATCTAAATATTGTTTGGGTGCGTCGTATTCACACCCGATATTGCCACTCCGCGATATTAATTACCCTTCGGGTTGTAATGCTGAGTCCGCTGCGCGACAGAGTGGACCAATATTTTTGTCCGTTTGATTAGAACGGGACAAATATTTGGTTTAGAATGTGTCACTAAACAAGGATGAACTGAAACTGACGACTGCTTGAAGACTAAGGTGATGCTGACTATCGAGTGAAGACTGGCCTTTGCCTCGGGTTTGAGCTTATATACTGGTTCGTGGATCGAATACTGGAAATTGAGTGGACATTGATGCGATGGAAGGGGATGCGGAGATGACGTAGCACGCAGTACCGCAGGTAGCAAAAACCCTGGACGGCGACCGAAGCGATGCGTACTAACCCGTCATAAAAAATGCTGCCTATGAAGGCGTACCTTGTTTAAAGGGTGTAAATGGTTTCATTGCCGGAAGGAAAGTTATGGCATCTACGACCCTAGAAACCTAACGGACGCTACCTTTTGTCAATGGCACCTCGCTTGTTGACGGACGGGCAACTCGCCTCGTTGAGTCGGAGTTTTCCCGTCAATAAATGTTTTTTCTTCTTTTGGGGAGGTGGAAGGAAAAGGGAATTCGTCCCAGAGAAAGCTGAGCCGATGCGGCCCGAAATTCCGTGGAAGGACGGAACAAATATTACAGGTACAGAGCTTCGAGCAGGAGGTAGAGCTGGAGGCAGCTATTGCCGGCCATATAACTACATCATTTGTTTGGACAAAGATAAAAGAATACCTATCTCACTCTAACCCAGGATCGAACAAAGAAGCTCATAATCCTGTCCTTGTATACAATTTTTCTATTAATTTTTAAATTCCTACTAAATTCCTCACCTATACATTTCTACCTTTTTGCCACAACCTGCATTTTTCTTATGTATCTACGCGAAATTAAGAAACTCTTATTGTTATATTTTCTGAACGAATTAAAACATGGATACATTAATTAAGCTTGTACCCATGTATCTCGGACCAGTGCTCTCGTGACCCTGTGCATTAAGAAGTACATGGGTTAATACACGGATATATTAACTATACGTGCATACGTGCATTTAGGGTCCGGTTAAATAGGTAATGTTCATAGTTCCCATTTTTTCACATAAGAGCATTTTCTCTAGAGACATAGTTCTATTCATTATTTCACTAGGATTATAGGGGGTCTTAAGGGTATTAAAAATTCCCACATCTCTAATTTTTCTATCCTCGTCAAGATTTGGAAAAACAGAAGGTAATTTCTGAATTGTTTCAATTAATTTACCTATACCATTTTTATTACCAACTTTTAACATATTGCTTTGCTCTAAAAGGGGTACTTTGACGCGATCAAAAATTAATTATACTTTAAAACAACAACAGAAAACAAATAAATACTTGAATGATATATAAGATTTTATGGTTTATTTTACGATGCTATGAACTATAAAATAACAGTGTTAATTTTGTTTCAAATGCTGTTTATTTAGGTTTTAACCGCTATCTTTCTGTATTCCTCTTTTTTAAAGATTGCTCGACGGTGTGCAGGATTCTTACCAAACGGGATTGCCTGGAACCATAATTCAAAAGATGCTTAAAACTAAGATATATGTACATCGAACATTCCCATTTTTGTGAAAATTATCAAAATGACTGCTGTTTGTGTCTGACTTATCGAATTTGTACGAAAAATTTCTATGTTTTTTTTCTTCATAATTTCTAAAATTATTAGAAATTAGAAAGACACGGATCGTCAGTGTCTAATATATATATTATACTAAAGGCATCTGCAAAATTTCGAGGTAATCGGTTGATCTAATCTCGAGATATTTTGCACACCGTTTTTAAAAACATTGTTTTAAGAGAAACGTGTTTAAAGTTTCCGAACGTAATTTTTCATATGTTAACACTACGGCGCGCACGTGTACGTGAATCAGCTATAGGCTTCTTATTTATAAAAGCAATTTTTTTAAAAGGCTGAAATATTTTGTAGTTTATTTTTAACATTTCAAACGAACTGCTACGTTAGACAAGAAAAATTCGATTTTTTTTTTCAATTTCAAAGTGTTCAGGTCCCTTAATATATCTAACATTTCGTTTTGAAGATGATGCGACGAGGCAAAAGTTCAAATATGATGCGGCAAGGACAGAGGTCGAGGATGAGTCAAGGGTGAAATCAGTAATTTCAATGACAATAATAAAAATCGTCTGCACGTTTATTCATTATTAGAGGTCGTTTGCAGACCATTTGTAGGAAATGTAGAAATAGGGATTACATGTAGGGTTATGTCAAAGTTATGTCAATTATTAAATTAGCAATAGTATATATGTATGGGTAATAAAAACAAAAAACTTGATTAATTCATCAAATGTTTGTTGTAATATGTGCCTTTTCTGCAGAATCTCTTGCTATCCCTGCTGCCCGACAACGCATTCTCGTCTAGGCCTTGTAAACACAACACGTCAGAAATGTACCGTGTACACCTACAAAAACATATTTCAAGTGTCTTAAAGATGTTTCGAAACAGACGCCTTTAAATAATCTTGTTTCGGGCGTCGTTTCAACGTCTGGAATAAGATGTCTTAAAGAAGTCTATTTGAGCTCGTAAGACGTTTAGACTTGAAATGGACGTGTTAGACGCTAGGGAACCAGACCAATCGAAAATACACGTATAGAGCGCAAGTTAGTCGGACAGAGAGGATATGCGCTTATAGAGAACTGGACTGGCAAAGCGAGCTGTTCGCTCCCTGCCGAATTTCATATCTACAATTTTACGAATTGCTTGCTAGTTGCGTCTTTCCTCTGCAGTTTAGAAAAATGTAACACTGGGGTTCGCGTCGGTGAAGGTGGAAAAAAAGCGTTATTTTTCCCAATATATAAACTTTATTCAAACTCTATCTTAACTTATCGGTGGACGAATTAACAATTAAAATCTATTATTATAAACAAATATTTCGGTGAGACTACTCAAATAATCTTTAAAAAATTAACAAAAATAAATTATCCTGTTCTATATAACAAAATTAACATATTATTGTGGGAGAAAGCCCTTCCTTGTAGGTATCGTTAATAGCCTGTTCCATTTGCATCATCAAATCGCTTAGTTAACATCACGTGATTGCAATTCCCGTTATTAACATGATGGATCCTTTCAAACAGTGGAGAAGTCGATGATAAAATGATCGGAATATTTTCAAATTTGGCTAAAATTATCGCCATATCTCGAGCATTGTATGTATATAATTTCCTGTTCTTATTTTTGAAAGACGAATCATGCTCTTCATCGACAATAATTAACTTTATGTTTTTATAAGGTCAAAAAGGCTCAAGGAAGAAATAACTGTTTCCACTATTAAATGATTTCGATGAATTTCAGGTGTTTTCACAAGCAGAAAAATCAAGAGCGAGCTCGTGGATTATAAAATTAATTGCTCCTTTAACCAATTGTTTTGGCAAAGATTGCTACGGCCTGCATGTTTGCTGTGCTTCTTCAATTTCACGTTTTCGAACTACAAAAGGAATTACATTGGTTACTTGTACCACTTCTTCTATGTTCTTGCTATTTCTCGGGCTATCAAGATATTCTCTAGCTAACTCCTCTTTTATCTAGAAGATCCCAGAGAGCTTGTTGCTATTTTTACTACCTCCTTTGCTCTTACTCTGATTACTAGTACACTTACGGGTTTTTCTCTTAGGATCATTTTTTTTTGTGAACTATCCCAATCTTGTCTTTGGCCCGTTTCTACTAAGAAAGCAAAGGAGCTTTTTTAATTTTTTTTTACTTTTTTATATAGTATATTAAGTATCGCATTCGGCGAGCTATTTTTTATAAGATTATTTAAATAATCTGTTTTATTTCCTGCCTTATCAAAGCAAAGATCATGCAACTTTTCAAAAGTATGGCAAGTACCAAGTCCTCCTCCATATAAAATCTTAGATAAATCCTTTGGCATAAAAAGCTCTTTCTCAGCTAAGAAATGATTTAAAAATGATTCTTTATTAAAACAAGATTTATGGAAATTTCTTAAAATGGAAGTAGCATTATCTCCTGTCATGGATAATATGTTAGATAAATTGCATGGCTTAAAGCCTGCTTTATGGAAATCATTTAAAAGTTGTGTTTTGTTTCCATTCCCATCAAAACAGATATCATGAAAATCTTTTAAAGCAGAACAAATCTTAGTTGCTGCTCCATGCAATATTTTAGATAAATTTTTTGGTGTAAAACCTTTCTTCTCAATTAAGAAACGATTCAAATACTTTTTTGTTTCGTTTATAAAACAAAAATCATGAAATTCTTTTAAACTATTCGCTGCCGCACTCAATATACCACATAAATCGCACGGCCTAAAACCCACATTGTAAAAATCCTTTAAAAGCTGTGTTTCCTTTCTTTTCTTATTAAAAGAAATATTATGCAGTTGTTTCAAAGTAAAAGAAGCACGAGCTCCTGTTCCACATAGTATAGAGGATAAGTTACTTGGTCTAAAACCTGCGTTGTAGAAGTCCTCTAAAAGCTCTGTTCTTTGTCCTTTGCTATTAAAACAAACGCTGTGCAACTCTTGAAAAGCACCTTTAGCCTTGCCTCCTGCTCTACTTAATATGCTAGACAAGTTATGCAACGTAAAGTTACTTCCCTCATCACCGACCCCTTCAATAAAATGTTTCAAACGCTGTGTTTGATTTCCTCTTGCATCAAACCAAGAGTCATATAAATCTTTAAAAGCTTCTGCAGCGTTAGCTCCTGCACCATTCAAAATACTGGACATATTAGACAGATTTATCTTCTCGTTTTCTAAAGTTTTTATATATAGTCTTTTGTTTCCTTCCTCATCAAACCAAAGATCATATAAATTTGTAAAAGTTTCAGGAGCTTTAGCTCTTGCTCCATGTAAAATACTGGAAATATTAGATAGACGTATCCCTTCCTTTTCTAACGTTTTGAAATATTGTGTTTTACCTCCTTCTTCATTAAACCAAAGATCATATAAGCCTTTAAAAGCTTTTGCAGCATTAGCTCCTGCTACATTCAAAATACTGGAAATATTAGTTAGATTTATTCCTTCTTTCTCCAGAGTTTTTAAACATTGTGTTTTACTTCCTTCTTCATCAAACCAAAGGATATGTAAGTCTTTAAAGGCTTTTGCAGCGTTAGCTCCTGCTCCACTTAAAATACTAGAAATATTACTTAGATTTATCTCCTCTCTCTCTAAAGTTTCTAGATATTGTGTTTTACTTCCTTCTTCATCGAACAAAAGGTCGTATAGGTCTTTAAAGGCTTTTGCAGCGTTAGCTCCTGCTCCACTCAAAATACTGGAAATATTACTTTGATTTATCTCTTCTTTGTCTAGAGTTTTTAGATATTGTGTTTTACTTCCTTCTTCATCAAACCATAGGTCATATAGGTCTTTAAAGGCTTTTGCAGCGTTAGCTCCTGTCACATGCAAAATACTCGACATAGTAGCTAAATTTATTCTTTCCTTCTTTAGTACCTCCAGACATATTTTCCCTTCTCCCTTAATTAAGAAACTTAAAAATTGATAAAATGCAGATATTCCTTCTCTGCCAACTACACTTCTGGCAAATTTGATTTCTTCATCAATATTTTCTACAATTTCCTGATAACTAGACCTATTATATTTTATATCTCCCAACAAATTTTCCATTATTCCCTTAGTAATAGGGCCAAATTCATGAGATTCTAACCAACGTAACGCTATTTCATGTAATTCTTCGCAATTATATGGAACATTACCCTCATCTATCCCATTTCTAATAACACTGTTCAATGCTTCCTTGTCACACTGATTAACTGCAAATATTAGTCTATCTAAAAATTTCTCTTTTATTTCTTTTTCACCCTCGCCAGAAAGTCTTCCTTCTTCTTTTTCTTTCTGCCAAAAAGGTGGCAGCTTTAACAAATTTAAAAGCCTTGTCATTTCTTTTTGCGAAAATTGATAAAGACCATTCTCATTTATACAAAAACAATCGTTAAAAATCTTATATCCTTTTTTTTTAATATTTATGTTATTGAATTGTAAAGGATAGAAATTTTTAGATCGTTCATATTTGAATTTCTTTTCTTCTGTAAGATTTAGGTCTGCATTAGTATAGATGACAAAATATTTTATATTTTCATCCTTTTCTAATTTTTCAATGAAAAGAGCGAAGCACTTATTCACAGAAAATGTATTCTTTTTCTCCTGCCGTTTAGAAGGAAATAACTGATAATAACCAATACTATTATTTGCATTGTGAGGCTTTATACAAGTAATGCTATCTTTATAATTGATAGTGACGTCAACAGATATGCCATAGTTTCTTTCCTCAAAATTGATGAGAAACATGTTTTTACGCAAGAACATATTGTGTAAGAAGGACATTAATAAATTGGATCCATATGTAATTTCAGATATATAACTTCCAAGTTTTCCATCTTTTTCTGAAGCTATTAAATCACGTAACACAATTTTTTGTAATGCTACATAACCGTCGTGAACTTTACTATTTTTTCCCATTTCACTTTTGATAATGCTGTTCAATTCTTCTCTATTAGGTTGATTAACTGCAAATACTAATTTATCCAAAAATGCTTCTTTTATTTCTTTCCGGGAATATTTCCTATCTTTTATTACTGTCTGCATAGCGGACGAAAATTCTAATCGCTTTAAAAGTTCATCTCTTATTATTTTATCTCGCGCAAATTGATAAAAACCACGCCCTTGTAGATTATCATTTGTAAAGAAAAAGTCTCTTAATATGATATCACGTTCTTCCATGCTATCAAATTTAAACGGATAAAAGTTTTTAAATCGTCCCCTTTTTAATCTGTTTCCTTTCGCAAGATTCAAGCTTGAATTAGTATAGATAACAAGGTATTCTATATCATTTGATAAATCATCTGTCTTAGAGATTAGATGTTTAACAAAACTATTAAGGTAATTATTCATGGAGAAACTTCGATTTTCTTTAGTAAATAATCTGGCATAACTAATATTATTATCTGTATAATATTTGTCTACATTTTCAATTTTTAGATGGATAGACTTCTTCTCGTAGCAAAGAACAATGTTACTAAACTTATCAATATCAGACTTTTCAAACGCTAACGATAATGAAGGATATTTATGTTTATATATGGACTTCCTTAGTAAGCAAAGAATCGACAAGTCTAATTGATACATAAGTCCAATCAATTGATGAGGAATACGTTGATAAGCATTACTCAATCCATCCCGTCTAGATCCATCTTGTAAATCGTGCCCACTTTTTGGTACCTTACTATCTTTGTCCACCATTTTTCCTTCAATTTCAGGACTTCCGCATAGAACATTTTTCAACTTTAGATTTCTTACTTCTGGACCGGAACCCATATTTCCAATGTCTTCTGCAGTAAATTCAATGTGTGGAATATATTCACAAAGTTTTCATATCCTTCTTTTACAGCATTACCCAAACATGAGCCTTTCTTCGACTGATTAACTTGTTGCGCATATTGCTTGCAACTTTCCCGTAAAGACTTTATACTGAATCCTCTACTACCTGTAATCAGATCCTCAAAACAAAAAGAAAAAAAGAAAAAAAGAAAAAAAGAAAAAAAGAAAAAGAAAACAATCTACTTTACCCGCAGCAGCTCCTATCTAAAGTCTTCAGGCAATTTCTTTCTTAATGTTTCCAAAGGTTGATTAAGCTTCTCTTGTTTCTGTTTATCCTTTACATTTTTTATCTAACTAAAAATGAAAATCGTTTCTTTAATAACAAATCATTTTAGAGCAGCAGCATCAGATGATAGATCTGGTAATCCATTTAATCCAAACATATCAAATCTACTATATTAACCAGCAGCAAAAATGATTAAAGATTATAATTAAAGGCATTATTTTATGTCGGATAATATCACTTTAATTAGTATATACTTTCATATATTTTATCATTATCGTTTTAAATCAAAACAACTACCGTGAGAACTGTTTCTAGATCAAGATTTAGAAAGGTTTTAACTATTTGTATTATTCTGCCTCCGTTGCTCTCTCTCTCTCTCTCCCTCTCTCTCTCTCTCTCTCTCTCTTTCGATGATTAGAGGAGCTTGCCAGAGACAAATATTATCTGAAGCAGAACTACATACTAAAGGAGACGATAAAGATTATTCCAACGGCGAGGGAGAAAGAGTACTGAGAAATTTCTTTGAAATTCTTTTTAATCTCTTTGAAGTAGATTTGGATCTGAAAGTCTACCAAATGCTCAAAGAGAAGAACGAAACGAACCTGATTGCTGTAACAATGAAGTTTTTGCATAATAAGCTTAAGAAATTAATCAAAAAGATTTCCAAATATGATGATTTGTGTTGGGACAAAAGGTTGGACAGAAGAGCAGGTTGCAAGACCGAGATTGCAGAATCTAAAGCCTACGTCAATGTTAGAAAAATAATATACGTTGCGCGGTTAGTGGAGTGAGAAAGGGGGATAGACGCATCGTTACGGTTTCTCTCTCTCTCTCTCTCTCTCTCTCTCTCTTCCGCTTGGTCCGCTATGAACGAAGCGCGGTTTTTAGGAGTGAGAGAGAGATGGAGGATAGATGCGTCGCAACGGTTACCGTCGCGCACGACGAATGCGTCGCATTTGTAACGAGTCTGGAGACGATTTCTAAGCGGTCTTCTTGTCTTATTGAATTTAATCATGTGGCGTTTTTTTATCGCGCTTGCATTTTTACATTATAGGAAATGTTTTGGAGTGTGAGAGCGAAAGAGAGAGGGTTAGATTAGAGAGGCTGCGCTTGCATTTTGACGACGTTGTGGAGAGTGAAGTGCGCGTGCGTGCCTGTTAATAAATAGATGAAGCATAACGCGGAGCAAATTAAATTGTTGTCGTACAGTGTAAAGGTGCGTGTTGCTATAGACATATATTTTGCAAAAAGTAAGTTTACGTTTAAGATGCCCGCAATAGATTTTATTGTCGATATGGACGGTTTCTTCGTAGCCAACAAATTTAATTGTAAAGAATTAGCCATCGTAAATGCTCATACCGCTGAATATGAATTATTTGAATTCGAATTGTACGTTCGCTACATGGATTTATCCAGAAGCGATCTAAAGTCTGCATGGCATGTCTCGAATTTCGTGCACGGGATTTCATTTAAAAATTTCCAGGGGAAAAAGAATTATCAACAAGAGGACATTGGCATTATTATAAAAAATTTCGTTCGAGACTACAAAGATCCCGTCGTCGCGTACAAAGGGGGGCATATTGAAAAGGATATTTTAAATAAAATAGGAGTTGGCAGTTTCAATTTGGAATATCTCGGCTGTCCGAAATTCAATTCATTGATCGCGGAGCCGATGTATCAAGAATACCACGTACCATGCAGGCTTCATTGCTGGACGCGAACTTCGAAAGAAAAGATTCAATATCATTGTTGTTTGAGCGAAGTTCGTGTATTTTAGATGTGGCTAATGAAATCGAAAGGTAACACATTTTTTTTCTTTTTTTTTAGTTAGAATTATTTTTTATTTCTATGGCGCCTTTTTGTAGAGAGAGAGAGAGAGAGAGAGAGAGAGAGAGAGAGAGAGAGAGAGAACGTAGGAACGTATGGATTATCGGTGCGAAGAGGACAGGCTTAGCAGCTTTGAAAATTGGCCGATCCCGTTTATTAAGCCGGAGGAGCTCGCGATCGCTGGATTTTATTATCTGAGGGAGGATGATTTCGTGGAATGCTTCGCGTGCGGCATAGGACTCTATTGGTGGGAAGCCGGGGACAAACCCATGTTGGAGCATCGCTTTTGGTCCAGGAATTGTCCGTACGATCCTCGAACAACGTTATGTATATGTTTAGCGCGCAATATCCGTTTTGTCCATCAACGATGACGACGACAACGAGGGTGGTGGCGTCAACGATGAATAAAAAAAATGTAATACAAAGTTTAAAATATTTTTTAATTTGTAAATTTGCTGTGTAAAAGCATATGCATCAATCGAAAATAGGGATACATTTCCGAGTTCAGAAAAAGTCGAATATTGGATAATAAGCACGAATCGAATTGGGTAGGGTTTATCTTTAAATCGTTTTTCCTTTCGGTTTGTAACGCGATTGTCACGTACCGCGGTTTTTTCATTTGCGGAGCTGTTTTTATCGCCCACGTGTGCTTCGTGGTTGTTTGCAGCATCGGATACTTGTACAGTTACCACGAACGGAAACTCATGCTGATCGTTCTTTCGCTCTCAAGAATACGCAGCATCGACAACTTGTGTATTTCATCCAAAGCGACGTGCGACATTCTCCATTGAATTTGATACAAATCCAGGACAGGTTTCGCATTGTCGGACCAGCTTCGTAAAGCGTTAGCGTCGTTGCGCGCGCGAATCAAAATCAATCCGTGCCGAGCATTTATTACAACGCGTTTGTAATCTTCGCAGAAGTCTAGCAATGTGTTCATATGCACGCAAAAGTTGAAATGTAGCAAATTCGTAAGCGTTACGGTGAGAGTTTCCCTCCGTTGATCATCGTTTCTGTATATCCAGCCCGCGTTGGACAGCGTGTGACAGCCTACACGCCCCGTTACACCATCATAACAACATCCGGTTAAGGTCCAGCCGACTACGATCCACGTGGAGCGAGATAAGAGCCTGCTCCACGTGGAGCGAGATAAGAGCCTGTATAAAATCACCGCACATCAAAGACAGACCATTGAGTTGGAATCAGGGTTTTGACCCATACACATCAAATTGCTGTCCGTCGTTACTATTAAAATTTGTATTGTGTTCATTTATTGTATTGTACATTCAGGCGTAACCCGCTTGAATGAAATAAAGTTTTTTATATATCTAAGTGTGAAAATTTACATCACAAGCGCGTTGCTCTTCGTAATGTTCAGACTGATGTAATTCTTCAAGATCGTCGTTGTACCGGGATTTCTGGACCGATCGATTTCCACTCCGTTCAGTTCATAACGTATCTCGTCGAACATAAACGCTACCGCATTGTTCTCTAGAGCCACCGTGTCGTTGGTCGATCCTCCTGGTAGGCTGAGTCTTCCCTCCACGTATAGGAAGCTTTTACACGGAAGAGTGTACAAGTCTTGATGTTGAATGGGTATTCTTATCTCATCACTGTTTCCAAACGTTGTGTTGGCGTACGTATTGTCGATCGTAGTTATTCGATTGTCGAAGATTGGTGCCTCAGAGATGTTCAGAATGTCGTCGGACATGGCGGTGAAGCGAGTTCGATTACTTGGTAACGATGAATCCCAAAGATCGCAAATATTCCACGTTTCGGTTAGTTTCCTCGTCTTCTTCTTCTCCTTATTGTCGAAATGGCGCGCCGTTTTTTATGTTCGACGTATTCGATATCCTATTATTATTATTATGAATTAACATAACGGCTATGTCAAGGTTATGAGACGATTCGACGAACGTGCAGCCGAACCGTGATTTCTTCGTTTCGAAAATCAATCAAACGTGCAGACTGGTCCACGATGCGAATCGTTAAATCTTCCATTGATCGTGTAACGATCAGGAGGTAAATGACTCGTGCCGGTGTTTCCGATATTTTATACTCCGGCGACATGTTAGGCGTGAATTCGTGTATCGTGTGAATCAGTTTCCCGTTATCGTACGAACCGGTGGTTACGTTGCATTCTATTCGAATAATATTCGTGTTAATGATATTCACGGAAGTGTGCGATACATGCCACGTGTTCGGTGATAGAATGCGATTCCTAGAAAATCCTAGGATTGGACCCACGGTGTCGGGTTTCGTAAAATCTATCTTATATGCGCTTTTAATTTCGCTTTTCATAGTATTGTTGATCGCTCGTAGAATCAGCGGATATTCTACATCGTTGTTATCTTTGGCTGGAGAAGGATACCGCGCGTTTATCTCACGCCTCAAGTAAGCGTTGATCGCCCCCAGTTCGTACGAGCCGTCCGGGATGTTTATCTCCTCACCCTCGTCGCCGAAATAGAATTTATTGTCTCCGATTGTCGAAAAAGAAACTTTAGCCTCGGACAAAAATTAATTTATAGTTTACTTAGGACTGAGATTCGAAAATATCAGATTTCGTTTCCGCCGGTTCCGTCAACACGCACCGACGGTGATGTAAACTGTATATCAAAGATACCGCTATACAGGGTGTTCGACGATTATTTTAACTGCCAAAAATGAAGGGTAGCTGAGGTCATTTGAAGTAACTTTTTCCTTTGCGAAAATGCAATCTGGGGCTTTGTTTACGAGTTATTAACGAAAAACACTGGCCAATGAGAGGTGACGGTGCGAGGGAGAGGGTCCGCGAGAGAGTCCGCAGCACGAGGCTTTAACAGAAGGTCGGGACGGACTCGAGCCGCGTTCGAAGTATTGAACAAGTCACAAGGCGAGAACTTACCGGATTTTTTTACTACATAACAGTGATATTTTTAAGAAAAACGCTGTTCACCTTTACTTTAGAACGTCTGAAGAATATTTACTAATTTTTCGGACCCGAAATAATATGAAGTTTAACCGTGGCAGCCGTTTTAATTTTCTGGTGTGCATGACACCTCGTGTGTACCACGCAACTGGCTCTGCAAAAGAAATTACTGAGTATAAAATTGCAAAGTGATACCCCATTGATGAGACACTTCACGACATTTGATGGCCTAATCACTGAATTGAAAGCAGCTGGAGGAAAATTAGAAGAGATAGATGTAATTTCTCATTTGTTATTAACACTTCCATCATCTTATGATGGAATGATAACAGCTATTGAAACTTTAGCTGAAGACAACTTAAGTATTGCATTCGTAAAAACCAGGCTATTGGATCATGAGGTGAAATTGTTAAATGAGAATGCCGATTCAAGTATAAAGATTCTCCAGGCAATTAAACAAAATAATAATAAAAGGAGATTCACTAATCAAGACTTTCCTATAAAAACAAAAAAACATGGAAATTTTTAAATACAAAATAAAACGTCTACGAACATGAAGACAAAAGCAACACATGTGACAAAATGTTACCAGTGTGGAAGAAAAGGACATATAAAGAAGGATTGTTACTACCACAAGAGAACCATGGACTATAAAAATGGCGAAAACAGGAGAACATTACAAACAGTGCAGTGTGTGCAGCAAAATACAAATGCTGCAAATACAGATGGATTTGCATTCATGGCAGGATATGTGGAATGCACTGAAGATAGAAGAGAACGGGTTATGTCATTTTTATTGGATTCAGGAGCGTCCGACCATATTATCAATAGGGAGGACTTAGCAAAACGAGGAGCTGAAGACACCGATCAGGATATCAGTGACAAAATCTGGAGAATACATCATGGCAACAAAAAGGGACACACTAGACGTACTCAGTGACACAGGAGTCGCAGGAGAATTGAAGGACGTCCTATATTCGCCGGAAGTACCATATAACTTGCTCTCTGTATCAAAGATGCAAAGTTTGGGTAATACGATTGTATTTGATAAACAAGGTGTACAGATTTTTAAATCCGGTAAGGTGATCATCAGGGGTAAGTCCTCGAACAATCTTGTTACAATAGATTTTAAAATAAAGCATGAACAAGTAAACTCAGTCCAAATGTACAGTATTATCAAAGGTAATTTTGAACTATGGCATGAACGCTTGGGACATATTGAAAAAAGTAAATTCTTAGAGTTAAGAAATAAAGGAATGATTAGCGATGTCGAATTGGTAAATAAAATAATACCTAATAATAACTTATGCGAAGCTTGCGTTAATGGAAAACAAGCACGATTGCCGTTTAAAAAGGAAAAAGATAAAGATCATGTAAAAAGACCTTTGTTTATAGTACATTCGGACGTGTGCGGTCCAATCACTCCTTCCACAAATAAAATATTTAAGAATATTTGATTCTACAGTATATGTGCATGATAAAACTAGTAAAACCAATTGTAACGAAAAGTCATGGAAAGGAATACTAGCAGGCTATGAAACAAACGGGTATAGAGTGTGGGACGTGAAAAGGAAAAGTATTTCGTTGTCAGAGATACAATATTTGACGAAGTTAATTTCCTAAAGTCAAGGCCGGTAGCAAATGTTAAAGAGATTAGTTGTGAAAAATCTCAAAATAAAATTGAAATTTCTGACGTAATGTCAAACTCAATAAAGGAATTAAAGAAATCTGATAATGGCAAACCAGATAGTTTAAGTTCGGAAAATATCGGAAATAAAACTGATGTTTCTGACGTAAAGTCAAAATCAGTGGGTGATCCTAGTAAGTCTGTTGATGGAAAAACAGATAAACTAGAGAGTATAAATCCAAACAGAATCAATGAAAAATTCCATAATGATAATATTGAAATAACAGTAGATAGGTCTTCTTCTCAGAATAGTACAAATACAGATAGTACAAATAGCAGTAAAAGAATGTTATCAGAACCAAGAAGGAGTGATAGGATTAAAAGGAAACCGCACATTTCATATGATGAAGAGGACATGCCGATTGATTATGTGATGTGTGCACAATCGGAAGTTTGTGAAACTCCTGCATCATATCAGGAAACAAATAACAGAAATGATAGGGAACAATGGGAACAAGCTATTAGAGAAGAAATTAATTCTCTTATGGTGAATAAAACTTGGACATTAGTACCAAGTCCTAGCAATAAAAATATAATAAATTATAAATGGGTATTTACGATAAAAGATGATGAATTTGTAAACCCATTAAGATATAAAGCTCGGCTGGTTGCAAAAGCGTTTAGCCAAAAGTATTTAGTAGATTATAATGAAACCTTTGCTCCGATTGCAAGGATTTCAAGTTTCAGATTTATAATTGCTTATGCTAATCAATTTAATTTATTAATCCATCATATGGATGTAGAAACCGCATTTTTAAACGGTATATTAAAGGAGGAAATTTATATGAGAGTACCTGAGGGAATTGAAAACAAACAGAATCAAGTTTGTAAATTAAATAAAGCTTTGTATGGATTAAAACAAGCAGCAAGATGCTGGTTTGAAGAATTCGAAAAGGCTCTTAAAAAGATTTTCAGAATTCCCCAGTTGACCGTTGTACTTATATTTTAGATAAAGGAGATATTTCTAAAAATATCTATGTAGTTTTGTATGTCGATCATTTGGTAGTTGCGACAGCTAATATCGTAACGATGAATAATTTCAAAGACTACTTAATGAACAGGTAATGAACAGTTTCATTAGAATTGAAAGGACTGGAGAAAATATAACTCTAGACCAAAGTACTTATATTAGAAAAGTATTGAAGAAATTTAATATGGATAATTGTAAACCCATAAATACTCCACTTGAAAGTAAGCTTAATTATGAAGCCCTGAATTCAGACGAACAATATGAGGCACCTTGTCGAAATGTTATTGATTGTTTGATGTATATTGTAACATACGAGGAATCTTCCCACGTATTTTTTATATTCCTTCCTGAAGGCATACGCCAGGCTGGCGGCAGCCAGTCGGGGGTGGATTTGTATATCGTGAGTCGAGTGCCTCCGAGGGGGTACGACGACGAACGTTCTGGAACCGGACCACGTAGCAACACCGCCACTACCATTTTTCCCATAAAATTTTAGTATATAAAGGGCTCTAACGCGACCGGGAAGCGGGCTAGTTTCGTGACATTCGTTGAGACGGAAACATTAGCAAGATCGAGTTAAATTCTCTTTCAACCAAATCTCAGAGGTAACAGCCTAGAATCGAAAGCCCCCGCCGGCTCAGTGCGAAAAACTGAGAGCGCGTTTAGAGTCCACAAACACACACTCACACTTGTTAAACCCAGCGCGCAATAAATTAGTTTCTACCAGTTTTTTGGTTTCCACTTCAATTATTACCATCTCCTGCTTCGAACCAGTAATAGGTAAGAACCCACCAAGGTATACCTCAGCTGCTCGAGGTATATCCTTATTTCTTTTTAACAAAGTTACGAGGCACCCTAACACCAATTCCTCCAACCACCTTATCCAAACCCCTTTGAAGATAGCCACCCGTGTCGAAATAAACATTGGCTGGTCTACGCACCTCATCCTAACCTAAAAGGTAGCCACCCGTGTCGAAATAAACATCGGCTGGTCTACGCACCTCATCCAAAAAGATTCCAATTGCATGCAACCTCCGGCCACCCAAACTGCCTGGCCCTCGGCACGTAACAATATTATGATCTGTACGTGACCTGATCTATGTGTAGCTGTGAGCATTTTGAGCAGATACACAAATAAAAGAAATAAGGAATTATGGATTTGTCTTAAAAGAGTTTTAAGATATTTGAAAGGCACGACAGATATCAAACTAACGTACACAAGAGGTACACATGATAACATCTTGATAGACAGCAGGGTATGCTGATTCAGATTGGGATGGAAACGATATGTACGATAGAAAAAGCACAACAGGTTATATATTTAAATTGCTCGAAAAATATACAATTAGTTGGAATACGAAAAAGCAATCATCAGTCGCGGCCTCTTCGACTGAGGCTGAATACATGGCTTTATTTGAAGCAGTTAAAGAAGCATTATGGTTAAAATCTTTAGCAACAGTATCAAAGTAAATATATCAGAATCCATTGTAATCTATGAAGACAATAATGGTGGTATTAGTATTGCAAACAACCCAACTCTAGTTACAAAAGATCAAAACATATCGATATTAAATATCACTTTACCAGAGAGCAGGTAGAGAATAAAGTGGTAATATTAAAATATATTCCAACAGGTCATCAATTGGCAGATATGCTAACCAAGCCTTCCAGGACAGAAGTTCATCCAAATGAAAATTGGAATAGGCGTACAATAATAGAATTTTTTTCTCATTTTTCAATTATTATAAGAAGTAAATGGTCTGGTCAGGTTTTTCTGGGTTTCCCCTGACCCTTAGCAACAAATGTTGGACCTGTGGCGGCTACCTCCAGACCCGCCAGCAGAGGGCTCCTCTTCCCGCTAGTAGCCGATCCGTTCCGATCCCTATATATACACCGAGACTTCGTCCTACCCTTACGTCTAAGGCAAGGGCCCGCTAGGATAGCCTTACCGATGAGTCCTCTAGCGGGCCCCGGACGGAACGTCTCCCCACTCCTTACCATTTCCACGACACACGAACCGCCGCCAAAGACCATATTGTATTTCCCAAAAGAGAGAACATATTTAGTTGATAAATATACATATTTTTATTGGTTGCATGTTAAACTTGTATTTTTCTTTTGTTTAATTTTTGAGGGGGCGTATTGAAAAAAAACTTTAGCCTCGGACAAAAATTAATCTATAGTTTACTTAGGACTGAGATTCGAAAATATCAGATTACGTTTCCGCCGGTTCCGTCAGCGCGCACCGACGGTGATGTAAACTGTACATCAAAGATATCGCCATATACCATCGCCGGTGTTGTAAGAACACATCGTGCTCTGACCGTTAGTGATCTCAATACCGCGTATACAAAGTTTTGGTCGCTCAGTCAATTCGTACATATACCTTCTCTCAAATAAAAGTAAAAATAAAGCTTTTTAAGAAAAAGAATTAATATCATATTTATTTGAGAAATAATCCAAGCCTTAATCCCAATACCGATATTTGAACTGATGTTTGGTATCGTGTAATAAGTTTGCAAATCGAGCAGGCCCAGTTCGTAATCGGCATTGTTGAGATCTATAGGCGGGAAGTACTTGGACGATAACACGCTACTTCTTCCCGATAACGTGAACGTGTCTGACATTCTTGCGACGGACTATATTAGAGTTCCTCGCAGAAATTTCACACACAATTGTCCGCACACGCTTTCGTTGTATCTTTGATAAATCTTGTGATTGTACGTGATGGACGGAAATAATGAATCAATTCGATCGGTGGTCGAAGATCTCCAAAACTATCGAAGTAACTGACACGCGAATCATGCTTTATATACGCCACCCAGTGCGTTCCTGAACCATGACCGCTATCCAGATTCACTATTCCTCGTTCGTTTACCCATATTTGTTTCGGCAATTCATCGCGCATGAAAACTCCGCGAAAATGCGATAATCTTTTACAGGCGATTTTCAATTCAACGTCCGTCGTCGAGTTATCTTTTTCCTTTCTTTTGACGTTTTTTTTCTTCTTCATTCCTTTTCCACGTTTGTACGGCGCGAGATACACTCCGCGAGCCTCCATAGCGCGATTGTGTCGTCGCGCTTCCTCCAATTGTTTCTTCGCAGCATTCGCATCGTTTATTGTTTTGATCACCCCAGCGCAGCGCCATCTGTCAACGCTTCCGAAGCTCCCAAAGCGGGTAATAACAGCGGTAGAAAACCGCCTCGTTTGATGATAGGTAGAATTCATTCGATACTGTTTCTACCTTCTTTCTTTTTCCTTTGACCGTTCGTCGGTCTTCCACCTTCTTCTTCTTCTTCTTCAAACCCATACCTAATCTTATCAGAGCTGTTTTTACCAGTCTGTAACGGTATACAGAGCTGTTGTTACCAGTGTGTAACGGTATACAGAGCTGTTTTTACCAGTCTGTAAATGGTATATGGAGCTGTTATGTCAAGGTTTGTTTTATTTTTCTGTTGATTATGAAAAAAGAAAAAATGTACGTACGTCAGTTTACATGGAGATGCGCTCTATCATTGGAATGCGGGGAGACTGATATCTACAGTTTCGTACGACAGTCCTTGAATGTCCGGGTTCCGACCTGCCGCACGTTCGACGATCACGATGTGATAATTCGGAAACACGGATCATTGCTACCGAGTAGTATACGGTGCGTGATAAGCGGCCCGTGAGGATGTGGTAAAACGAACGTTATGATTAGTCTGTTGGAGAGTCCGAATTGGCTGCGATTCGCAAACGTGTCCGTGTATTCGAAATCGCTGCGTCAACCAAAGTATCAATACTTGAGCAACTTGCTCTCGTCCGTGGGGGAAGTAGGTTATTGGCGTGCGGGGCAGTCGTGAGCGGCGCGGCAGTTGCAGCAAGAACGCTCGTCGAATACTGTAAATATCTGAACAATAATAAAAAAATGGTCCTTTCTACATCCGAAGCCTCCCAGCTTAGACTTTCTGGATCGATATATCCAACTCTCGAACTGCTTACTCGAATATAGGCACGTCCATCTTGCTTGAAACGAACAGTTGTCACGAAGATATTCTGCCGCGCGCTAGGTTACTTGACCAGGGGAAGGTGGCGTGCGGGGCAGTCGTGAGCGGCGCGGCAGTTGCAGCCAGAACGCTCGTCGAGTAATCGGGTAGGTGATGTAGGAATTTTAATATATAATAATATATATTAAAATAATAATAGATTTTTTTATAATAATAATAATTTAATAAGACATGTATTTATAATTTTTATAGAATGATTCATTATACTATAATAAACTAAGAATAATAAAAACGTAAGGATGAATAATTATAGGAAATCAGAAAAAAAGTTTGATTTTGTCGGACAGTGCTAGTGGGATAGGATGTGATATGTAGATAATGCGAAGTAAACAAATAATTTAAATGTAGTTCGTTTATTTAAAAAACTGATGGTGATGGAGCAATTCGTAAATAAAATGAACAACAGAAATAATAAAAACGATCCTTTTATTAATTAATAAAAATTCAAAACGTATTTACAACTCCCCCCTCCTCCCCCTCCTCGTCCTCCTCTTCCTCCTCTTCCTCCTTTTCCTTTCCGTTCTTTGCCCCTTTTTTGAGGGCCATAAATAGTTGTTTTGAACAGTTTTTTGAGCTCTCTCTGCAACGTATAAGTATATATTATTATTATAATTTGTTACTATACATATTACTATATTATATTATATATAAAAGTATTTTTCATTTACTTACATTGGCCGCCACCAGGTTTGCCAGGTTAGGCCTGGCTACCCCTCTGGTCAATTGGCCCAATATGTTCCTCCACTGGGACTGTAACATAACAGCAGAATTAGAAATATATATATTATAAATATACATTCTGTTGTGCACACTTATATTGCATATACTTACAGCCCTCCCGGACTCGTACGCGGCAGCGATTTCTCGCTGCCGCGCTAGTATTGAGTCCAGCGACTCGTTCGCGGCGGAGGTGTCCGTCGCTGCTGAGGTCGCCGTTGATGCTGCGGCGGTGTTCGCCGCTGCTGAGGTCGCCGTTGATGCTGCGGCGGTGTTCGCCGCTGCTGATCCGGCGGATGCGTTTTCTTCTTCTAGCTGCATTTCCTGCAATGATTATATACGGAGTACCCAGAGACATTGTAGAAGAAGATATAATAGCGGCGATAACTCAGCAAAATTTAAGCAATTTAAAAAACCCTAAGGCCAAAGATGATTTGAAACTTCTTTTCAAAACAGGAAATAAAAATAGAGATACAATTAATTGGGTGGTTGAAGTCTCCCCAGAAATCCGAGATATTTTCAAAAAAGAAGGGCGTGTCTTTATGGAATGGCACTCTTGCTTTGTACAGGACTTTACTATGGTCAGCAGATGTTATAAATGTCAGAGCTTTGGGCATGTTTCAAAGTACTGCAGAGCCCAAACGGACACATGTGGTCACTGTGCAAAGGAGGGCCATACATACAAGGAGTGTAATTTTAAATCTCAGGACCCAGCCTGTGCAAACTGCAAGAGATTTGGTAAGCAACATAACCATTCTTCACGTTCCAAAGAATGCCCGGCCTTTCTGTACGCAAGTAAAGTACATATTTCAAAAATAGATTATGGTGAACAAGTCTAAAAAGAATAGAATCCAGCACTGCAAATCCCCTATCTATATAGCACAGTTAAATGCTCAGAACTCAAGGACGGTCCTAGACGATTTGAGGAAACGCGCGCACGAAAACAGTATAGACATTATTGCAATCCAAGAACCTTACAATATGAATAATAAAGTTATAGGACTTGGTTTAGCGACCAGAATAGTTTCTGATAACAAAATTTTTACACAGAAAATTTTATCAAAAAACATCAAATCTGCAATAGCCATTCTTAATCCAAATTTTACCATTCTAAAACTCGAAAACTTTTGCAACACGCATTGCACATGCATTGAAGTCACAACTACCTCCTATCGATTCTATCTGATAAACATGTACTTACAATATTGTGATAGAATTGAACCTTACCTGAACCATTTAGACAAGATAATCAGTTGCCTCAGAGGAGAACATATTATCATTCTTATGGATGCAAATGCAAAATCACCTCTTTGGCATAGTGACGCGTTGGATGAGAGAGGAGAAGCTCTAGAACTCCTCATTGCTCAGAACAGCCTTTTCATTATAAATACCCCCTCAAATGAATACACCTTTAACAACACGCATGGGCGTTCAAATATTGATGTAACGCTAGCTTCCGGTTCGTGTTACAACGCAATCTCCAAATGGAAAATAATTCCTGACTTCACAACGAGTGATCACAACACCATCACCTTCCTAGTAAATCCTCCGGAGGACACCTTTACCACGCAATATGGCCCCAGTCGATATAACCTCAAGAGAGCGGACTGGTCCTACTTTGAGGAAGAATTGACTACCTCTGTGACTACCCTCTGCGAGCAGCAAGACTCAGTACAGACTGCAGAGCATCTCTGCTGGGAAATAGAACAGGTCATTACTAAGGCATCTGACGCTTCCATTCCCAGGAAAACACGTTTTCAAAAGTCTGTTCCATGGTGGAACAGAAATCTCACTGCACTTCGCAAAGAAATCCGAACCGCTCACCGCAAATACCTACACACTGGAGACCCAATCCTTCGTAACCTCCGTAAATCAGATTATAGGCAACTTAGAAATAAGTACAAGTCTCTAATCAGGAAATCTAAATTAGACAGCTGGACAAAATTTTTAAACGACAAAGGAAATGCCGACCCCTGGGGCCTTCCATACAAGATCCAGGCGGGAAAATTAAAAATAGAACAAGTCTGTAGCAACGTTAAAATAGACGGCACACATACAACTACCTGGGAAGAAACGTATAGCGCACTATTAAATGCACTGATACCTGACGACTGCACTGATAAAGAAACACCCTGGCAAAAAACTCTGCGCACATCCGTGGCTGATCCTCCATCCACAGATGACGCTCCACCTTTTAGCACAGATGAAGTCAAAGCGGCCATAGTTTCCCTTAAAAATAGAAAAGCCCCTGGTTATGATCTTTTGGAAGCTGAGATTATTAAAAATGCTTGGCATCTACTTGGCCCAAGTATCACTAACCTATTAAACTTGTGTTTGAGGACTGGCTCCTTCCCTCGTAGATGGAAGAGAGGGATTATCCGCGTTCTTATCAAGGGACAGGACAAAGACAGGACTGAACTTCGATCATACAGACCAATTTGTCTCCTTCCTGTAATGAGTAAAGTAGCCGAAAAACTCATACTTAAGAGGATTTGTGATCTTATTACCAACCACCCACTCTCAGCTGTATCTCAATTTGGATTTAGGAAGGGACGCTCTACAGAGGATGCAATAGTTATGTTCAGAGACAAGATAAAGCAAACTACTGAAAAATACTCTATAGCACTGTTCTTTGACATAACAGGTGCGTTTGATAATGTTTGGTGGCCATCAATTTTATCAAACCTTAAGATACGAAATTGTCCACAGAACCTCTATAAACTCATACAAAGTTATTTAAGCGAAAGGACCATTGAAATCTCAGGAGCCAAAATAACAATTAAAAAGCAGGTAAACAGAGGCTGCCCGCAGGGGTCAGTTCTTGGCCCCTATTTCTGGAACCTGGTTTTTGATGACGCCATAAACTCTTTAAATAGTAACAATTTCTGTACAATTGCTTATGCAGATGATCTCGCAGTAATTATTCAGGGAAATACTAGAAGGCAAATTGAAATCCAAGCAAATTGTGTAACTGATATTTTATCCAAGTGGTGTGACCGTTACAAATTGAAACTCTCCACAGCAAAATCGGAGATGCTGCTGGTTAAAGGCTTCTTTGACATAAAAAGACCTCCCGTAGTTAAGATAAACGGTCATTCAATAAGAATGACAAAAGTTGCAAAGTATTTGGGAATCAGTTTCGGCACTAGACTTAATATCACGCCACATGTCAACTACATTGCAGATAAAGCTAAAATACTCTTTAACAAGTTAACAGTAATAGCCAAGGCAAACTGGGGACTAAATCAAAAAAGTATGAACACTATATACAAAGGAACCTTCATCCCCATCATTACATATGCTGCCACAGGATGGGTTGATAAGTTAAATACGCATCACATCAGACGCCTCTTCCAATCTCAGAGACATGCTCTTCTGAGAGTCTCTAAGGCCTATCGTACTATTTCCTCAGATGCTCTAAATATTATTAATGCTGCCATCCCAGTTGACCTTCTCTTGGAAAGACATAAATGTTACTATCTGCTCCGAACAAATAAGGAATTCTCAATAGGAGAGCTGCACATTATCCCCCCAACAGAACTGCCAGATAAAAAATATATTTCTAAAATTAAACAATTAATCGGGACACAGGTATTACATCTCTGGCAAGCACGATGGGAAGCATCCGCCAATGGAAGAACCACTTTCCGTTTCATAGACAACATTTCTGACAGAATCTCATCTTCATGGATATCTCTAAACTATTATTCTACTCAACTAATCTCTGGACATGGCATCATTGGAAACACAATGAAAAAACATAAAATTACTAAAGATGATATATGTGAATGTGGACAAAGGGACTCTGTAGACCACATAATTTTCGAATGCAGTAAACTACATCATCACCGGACTACTCTCATTAGCACCTTGACGGAAAAGCAGATAGCCTGGCCATGCCAATTGAAATGTCTCCTGTCTCAGGATGCGTTTGAAGGTTTCAGAATTTTTGCAATAGCTGTTATGAAACACCGAGAAACAATAGATAGGAGAAGGCAGGATGCATTGTTAAGACCCAGACTTGGGAGACCACCTGGAAGAGCGCTCCCAATACAACTCAGGGGACTCAGTACACGCTCCCGCACAAGGGTGTGACTTCTTCTTTCCATGTGCATCCACCCCACCCCCCTCAAACCTCCAAACCTCCTTTCCTTCCCCCTCCCCTCCTCATCCCTTCCTTTTCTTTCCCTCCCTCCTACCCTTCCTCAAAACCCATCTGTGACGACGCGGGTTGCAGTAACCCCTTGGGTAACTGTAATTGTCCAGGTGAGTGGTGACTTATGTCACCAAACTCTCGTTTCTACGAGCCCGCAAGGGACCGAGCTTTTGCTGGCGACCTCGCCTCCACGTGGCCCCCGCTGTCAACGCGGCGTGCGGGATTCTACCTCACCTGAGGGGGATCGCGGACGCCGCGGCTAAGTGGGTTGCTTCCCTCACGGGACGGTCCTCCCTCTGAATGATCCTTCACGGGTGACAGGGGGGTTTTTCCAAGTCCTCTCTCCCCTCGCAGCTGTTTCTGCACCGACCATCGGTACCTGACATGGGCGTAAGCCTCGTTCAGGAGAGCCTGCCTTTAATTAGGCCTTTGGGCTGTAGAACACTCGTTGCATTTCCTGCATTTTTTGTTCGACTTCTCGTTCCATATTTCTGCAAAAAAAATAATATTATTAAAATAAATTGCTACACGATTACTAGAACAAATTTCCACAATACTAAATTTTATCGCGTTATAAATTCGAAATAAAATCAATTGAATCGTTTGCATACCAGATGGTTCTAAAAAAACAGGATCGAAAAACGCCAAAGAGCGCGATCGCGCTCCTTCGATTACATAACTAATATTTTAACTTATATTTAACGAAAAATATACTACATGTATATGCCCTGGCTTTTCTCAACCCAAAATCTGAAGAGCGCGAAAGTGGCTCGTGGTACGCAAACGTTTCAAAACTTTGAAATTCTAGTGCCACATACATAGTTTATATATTAGTATGTACTTACTTGCAATTTCTTCGTGGTTTCTTACTCCTCCAAGAGTTCAGCGTTGAATGAAACTGCGACCCTTCGCAGCTCGAAGTTAGGCCCAGTGTCGGTCTCGGAGCCGTGTTTGTGGTGGGGGGATTTTCAAAATGGGACTACATGATGCGCCAATGGTTCAAATAGTATGATTGGTTGTCTGCCAATGGTTCAAATAGTATCATTGGTTGTCTGCCAATGGTTCAAAAAATATCATTGGTTGTCTGCCAATGGCAATGTCCAATGGTAGCATCGCAAGCATACCCTGGTCCAAATCATGATCTCACACAACGGTTGCTTTCCCTATTTCGAATTTCCCGCTACCGCTGTTTGCAGTTCGAAAATGATTTGTTTACACTTTCGTAGGCGATAAAGCTACATGTATTAGTAGTATCGTAACGTGACTCGCATTCAGCTGTTCTCTGCGTTTTTACGTCGCGTTCAGTCGTGATTTGTTCTCCAAGTGATACGGTCTAGGAGTGCAAAGCGCGCGATGTTTATTTCTTATAATTTTAGATTTTTTCTATTTCATTCTATTTCATTCTACTTCATTCTATTTTATTTTATTCAATTCTATTCTTTTTGATTCTACTTTTATATTCTACTCTATTTGGCATTATTCTACTACATTTCATTGTAAACAATAGAAACAGATAAATTTAACAATTTCAAAAGTGTAGCGAAACGATGCCAAAGGTTGTGAATTCAATGAATTGGGAGGATGTGGTTTCTTCCCAATTGTTTAGACGTATGAAGGGGGATGCATCGAAAAAACTGACCTTGACCACACCAAGATACAGCAAAAGAAAAATTATGAAGGAGAGGTAAGTGAGCATTTTGTTTCGTTACTATGATTTCGGTAATATGTTTCGATATAATTTAAATGGTAAGAGCAAAAGTTCTCATTACTGCTGGAAATACATTTTTTCGCTTTCTCGCTTTTGTACTTCCATTTCTCGGATTTTTATGATATTGACATATGCTGTAGTCCATATTCAATCATTAGAATGAAGTTGCAAAACAAAATCGACGGGTCGAAGTAGCTGATTAGTGTCATTTATACGTCATTTATATTTCACGTAAATTTCTGTATCATCGAAAACACTGACATCGAGATATCCCTTCCTTTTTTTGGGATCTTCGTCACGTACAAATGCTTTCCCGGTTGTATGGACGGATGTTCGTATTGTTTGACGAACAGATGGGGTAGAAAGGAAATTTTAGGATTATTGTCGTAAAGAAAGCTGATTGCCTTCGTGTGTCCCTAAAGAAAGAAATTAGAAGGCCGAGGATCTGGAACTCGGCCGCGTACGGCACGCAGATGGGAAGGTTACAATTTCCGCGTCCGACAATTCATTCCCTCCCACGGTGAGGGCCCACTGCAGATATTATTTCAATACGTATTCTGCATTTGTTTGCAACAAACGTTTTCTCTTCAATCTTCTGCAAAGAGCGTAGCCGATTCAAGATGGTCAAAATTGTCCTTACAGGTTTTTCAAATGAGTACTATACCGTTCGATCTAAATAAATTGATATTATTAATTAAATAATGTGAGCCAGAGAGAGTCACTGTGCCGTTGCAACCATTTCGAATCATAACCTGCAGTAAGCCGTTCAATCTTTCCATTTTAATTGAACACTTGCAAATGATAACGATGACAATACAAGTAGCAACGATTTGTTGCATAGCAATACGGCCCACCGGTCATCAAAAACCTAGCTGCGCAAAATTTCAACCCGGTTGCAAGCTGTGGTTATCTCTGACTATCACGAAGTAAAATAATACAAAATTTATTGTATACGTATCTATTATTTAAAAAATATAATATTATATATTAGAGTTTAGACTTATTTAAGATGAATTTTATGTTGATTACTAATGTGGGATTAATTTATAATAGAGTTGAATTTAATTTTTATTTTGATTTCGGTTCGAGAGATATGAAATTATCTAATTGAATAATTGAATTTGATTTCTAATATACAGTTACGGGGTAATTTTCGTAGAAATAAATAATTGAGTTATAGCTAATTAGTACTATGATTGTAATAATATCATTTATTTTATTTGGGTTCATTTGATTGAATTATATTGAACTGTTAATTATGTATTAATTTGCTTTGTTGGAGTGAGAATATATATATTATTTTAATTGCGGCTAAAAAATTGGCTATAGAATATTTTTCATAAATACAATTTATGAAGTCATCTAAAAATTTAAATAGTTTTCATACGAGTGAAAAGTAGAGATTAATTTTTAATATTACATGAAAGTTTGAATAAGAAATTTAAATTAAATAATGGTAAATTTAGTGCGCCAGCACCAACGGTTAAACTGCTGTTATTCGTTAATTTTAAGAATTTTTAGGGGCTTCAGTTATCTCGATAATAAATTTTAATAATTATCTAGGTTGAATAAATTTATGTGAACCGTACAAATTGCCCGCCACTTTCATTATAAATGGAATAAATCGTAACGTTGTAAAAGTATGGGAAAATGTTTTCATTAAAATTTTAGTTTAACAATAAGTGTTTCATTTACATTGAAAGGATTCTGAATGAGGAAAATTTTATTATTTGCACAAATTATAAATATTATTGATTTCTTAATTTAATATATTTGAAAAAAGGAATTACATGATTATAAGTTATAGTATTTATTTACGAATAAATTTAATGATTTTAAAATGTGTGTGCGTGTGTTGTAGAAGAAGAAAGTAATATTAGTATAAGTAAAAGTGATTTTTTCGTACTTTTTGCATCAGGGTTAATTAAAATAAAGTTAGTGTTTTTAATTATCTCGAAAGTAAAAGAGTTAATTTAATATTTCTGTTATGTATCATAATAATTATTAATACTGAATTGATGAGTTTATGTTGGAAGAAAATCCTAACTTTGGCATTGTTAGTTGTTACATTTTCTATTGGAATTTTTTTTTTCTTTTCTTTTTTACGAACATTATTATTTCATACTTTTAAATATATTTATTCATTTATCCTACATCAAATTGAATTGGTTAGTTTAGGGTATTCAATAATAAATGAAATAAATAATAGTTCATTGTCATATAAAGTATTAAAGTCGTGTAAAGAATTAAGTTTAGATTTATGATAATTGAAGATTTAAATTTTTATTAAAATTAATCAGTAAAATTAAATGATTTGTATTTCATAACAATTTTATTACTTTGTTGTAATATAATTTAACTTAAGGGGCCGGGTCAGATCAGCCAGCACTCCGAGTTGATCGTCGCGCTACAGTTGTGCGAACGGACATTAGACAAACCAAATTAGAAATATTTTCGACCGGCAGGTGGCACACGCATATGTTTCTGTGATCACGGGTATCGGTAAAAATGTAACGGAAGAGAGAAAGCAAGCTAAAAGAGAAGGATAGCGACTAAACATGGTTGCCACATTTCATTCCTCGCCGCAATGTTGCCATGTCGTCAAAACCGTTTCACAAACTGAGTTTCATGAAACTGATTCCTGCTTCATGAGCCCGTTCTGCCGCGCGCTAGGTTACTAGACCAGGGGAAGGTGGCGTGCGGGGCAGTCGTGAGCGGCGCGGTAGTTGCAGCAAGAACGCTCGTCGAATATTGTAAATATCTCAACAATAATAAAGAAATGGTCATTTCTACAACCGAAGCCCAACAGCTTGGACTTTTCTGAATCGAAATATCCAACTCCCAAACTGCTCACTGGTATATTGGCACGTCCATCTTGGTTGATACGAACAGTTGTCACGAAGATATTCTGCCGCGCGCTAGGTTACTAGACCAGGGGAAGGTGGCGTGCGGGGCAGTCGTGAGCGGCGCGGCAGTTGCAGCAAGAACGCTCGTCGAATATTGTAAATATCTGAACAATTATAAAAAAATGGTCCTTTCTACAACCGAAGCCCCTCAGCTTAGACTTTTCTGAATCGTCGGACAGTGCTAGTGGGATTGGATGTGATATGTAGATAATGCGAAGTAAACAAATAATTTAAATGTAGTTCGTTTATTTAAAAAACTGATGGTGATGGAGCAATTCGTAAATAAAATGAACAACAGAAATGATAAAAACGATTTTTTTATTAATAAAAGTTCAAAACATATTTAGAACTCCCCCTCCTCCCCCTCCTCTCCCTCCTCTTCCTCCTCTTCCTCCTCTTCCTCTTCTTCTTTCCTTGCCCCTCTTCTGGGGGCCATAAATGGTTCATTTGAATAATTTTGTCAGCTCTCTCTGCAACGTATAAGTATATATTATTATTATTATTTGTTATTATATATATTACTATATTATATTATATAATATAGGATATTGTTTTACAAGATGTCACACCAAAACTAATTACAGAGTGTAATATTTATCAAAGTTTATTGTTTTCAACGTATAAATAAGTAAACTAGTGAAATATTATTATTTTTATACATTTATTTGTTAATAAATATTTGTAAACTACTTCTAAAATATTTGCATAATTTGTCCGAAATCGTCTCGAGTTGCTGGTTTGCGCAAGCGAAAAAGGCCTCGAGTGCAAAGGGTTAATATTACTTTCTTCTTCTACAACACACGCACACACATTTTAAAATCATTACATTTATTCTTAAATAAATACTATAACTTATAATCAGGTAATTCCTTTTTTCAAATATAATATCGACCGTGGGCCCTTGTTCGTCTTTCGGCCGTCCGAGGAAATAACACCCGATACCATTTTCTTCGAAGCGCAGGGTACCACCAAATGAAATAAACAAGATATGCCGAGACGTAAACTGTGTCCGCCTCGCTGTCACCCTGCGGTATCGAGTGTCATTTCCTCGGACGGCCGAACGACGAACGACAAGGGCCCACGGTCGAGGCCTCGATTTTTTGGCAGTGAAACGACGACTGCCGAACGAACACGTCGAATAAACGATTACCCGCGAACGTGTCGTACAAACGATTATCTGCAAACGCGTCTCAGTCATCTTTCGTAATATCCACAAATGTTTCGGATTATCAGTGATTAATTAAGTGATCAGTGTTTGGTGACAGTGCAGTGAAAGATCAGCTGTACGTTGTACAAGGTCAGTGCCCTTCGACATCGTGAATTTCAGCCAGCAAATGTATCCTCAACTGAATGGGTGAGTTTCTTACTGATAATATTTTTCATATCTCTCTAATAAACAAATGCTTTACGTCCCTTAACGCGATTATTTATTATTAAATCAGCTTTGCAAATCATTCGTTGAATTCTGTTCGTACATGGAATTATTCAAATTAAAAAGATAATTAAAAGATAATTAAAAACACTAACTTTATTTTAATTAACCCTGATACAAAAAGTATAAAAATCACTTTTACTTATATTAATATTACTTTCTTCTTCTACAACACACACAAATAAATACTATAACTTATAATCAGGTAATCAGGTTTCAACTATATTAAATTCAGAGAGAAATCAATAATATTTATAATTCGTACAAATAATAAAATTTTCCTTATTCAGAATCCTTTCAATGTAAATGAAACACTTATTGTTAAACTAAAATTTTAAAGAAAACTGACTTATTCCATTTATAACGAAAGTGACGGGCAACAGCCCCCAAAAATTACTTAATACCAAATCAGTCTTTAAAAATTTAAAAATTCTTAAAATTAACGAATAACAGTAGTTTAACCGTTGGTGCTGGCACTAAATTTACCATTATTTAATTTAAATTTTTTATTCAAACTTACATTTAATAAAAATTAACGATATATTTGGCGCTCCCTCCTCTCCCTCCTCTTCCTCCTCTTCCTCCTCTTCCTCCCCTTCCTCCTCTTCCTCCTCTTCCTCCTCTTCCTCTTCTTTTTTCATTGCCCCTCTTCTGGGGGCCATAAACAGTTCTTTTAAAAAGTTTTTTCAGCTCTCTCTGCAACGTATAAGTATATATTATTATTATTATTTGTTATTATACATATATTACTATATTAAATTATATATAAAAGTATTTTTCATTTACTTACATTAGCAGCCACTAGGTTCGCCAGGTTAGGCCTAGCTGTCCCCCGAGCCAGCTGGCCTAACATATTTCGCCACTGCGACTGTAACATAACAGCAGAATTAGAAGTATATATATTATGAATATACATTTCATCGTACATATATATTGCATATACCTACAGTTTTCCCGGCGTTGAATGCCAGAGCGACTTCTCTCCCTCCGGTCAAATGGAAGGTGGTTTCCGCCTACCGAGCCAATTTAGCAAGAACTGTCTTCATACTTGCCTGTAACATAGACGTGGAATTAGAAGTACATACATTATGAATAAGCATTTCATCGTACATACATATTGCAAATACATACAGTTTTCCCGGCGTTGAATGCCAGAGCGACTTCTTTCCTTCTGGCCAGAACATTGTCGGTCGTTCCCTCAACCGCAGTGGCGCTGTCAATGGTAGCATCGCAAGCACACCTCACTGCCGATCCGCGTGAACATCATCTGCAACATGCAAGGAAAAATTCGCACACGAAGTGTGCAACCCGACATTGCGTGGGTACGCTCGAGCGAATCTAATGACTCGCGAGCTCAGATCTGTTTTAAATTTCCTTCGCTGAAATAATCAGCGAAGGCGCACACGAAGTGTGCAACCCGACATTGCGTGGGTACGCTCGAGCGAATCTAATGACTCGCGAGCTCAGATCTGTTTTAAATTTCCTTCGCTGAAATAATCAGCGAAGGCGCACACGAAGTGTGCAACCCGACATTGCGTGGGTACGCTCGAGCGAATCTAATGACTCGCGAGCTCAGATCTGTTTTAAATTTCCTTCGCTGAAATAATCAGCGAAGGCGCACACGAAGTGTGCAACCCGACATTGCGTGGGTACGCTCGAGCGAATCTAATGACTCGCGAGCTCAGATCTGTTTTAAATTTCCTTCGCTGAAATAATCAGCGAAGGCGCACACGAAGTGTGCAACCCGACATTGCGTGGGTACGCTCGAGCGAATCTAATGACTCGCGAGCTCAGATCTGTTTTAAATTTCCTTCGCTGAAATAATCAGCGAAGGCGCACACGAAGTGTGCAACCCGACATTGCGTGGGTACGCTCGAGCGAATCTAATGACTCGCGAGCTCAGATCTGTTTTAAATTTCCTTCGCTGAAATAATCAGCGAAGGCGCACACGAAGTGTGCAACCCGACATTGTGTGGGTTCGCTTCAGGTTTTTTAATTAGTTTTGTGCTAATCACAATTGGTTTTTTGTACTCCGTTTCTGTGGCCTCTCGGATACTCATGTTCCTAATGTAGCGGCTGTCCAATATTTCGGGCAACATACAATGGACGTAGAATCGCGACAATTTCGATTTCATTTCGTTCTGCCAAAATGTGTCGTCTTTGGTTACTTTTATAGTTTTCATACCCTTTGGTGTCCACAAACAAAACAGACAATATTGTCGACCTGTTATGTGCAGTTGTCCCTGCACTTGGTAAAAATAGTGATGGGTTCTGCGTAATGCAGTACCTGCATCATCTTCAAATATTCTTCGTAGTGGTTGAATATTTTTTATCGCTTCTTCTGGCGAGAATTTTTCTGCCGTCTTCGGGCATTTAATTTCCACGATACCGTCGTCGTCAATTATGCCGTCCGGAGATGCCCCCAAAAATGGTATCTCTGCATCAATGAAGAGACCGCATTTGCGGATTTCCACGTCTTCCTCCTTCGCAAGTTGTTCGCGGGCAATATTCTCACACTGCCGACCATATTCAATGGCAGGCAGCTGCAATATGTTTGGATACAGCAGTGACTTTACCAAATTTCCACACTTGGTTGTTTTCCTTCGCCGACACACTTTGCCAAAGTTCGACGCTGTAAGTAATTTGGATCGGTATGTATGCCACTCGTGGCTTTTATTTTGTTCTACCGTATCCCTCTCTATTTTCTTTCGATTCGTTTGCCAGTCCTGCAGCATCTCCATGTGCCTTTCTTTTTCAAAGCTAAATAGATGTTGCTCCATATCCGGTTTCTCTGCGCTAACTCCATAATCCGGGTCCATTGCTGAACAAAACGGGTTTCTCACCTTCTTCGGAGACTTTCTTTTCCTTTCGTTTCCTTTTTCATTAATGCCTTTCCTTCTTTCTTCTAATTGTTCTATCAATTTCGGCGGCTTCACACCCTTGCCCTCTATTACCTTTGATATTAGTTTTTGCGTGTTGTGCTGTACAACAGCAGCTGCACATCTCGCAGAATATGACCCTCTCTGGCCCCAATTTAACCTTTTCCCACCGGTATATTTTGCAATGATTGCATTGAGGTTCTCAACTGAATTGTTTGTAGTATTATGTAACAAACTTTCAGCATGAGCCATCAATGGACGGAAGATCTCATGCATCCGGTTATATGTGCCGATTTTCTTGAGATGCGGTACCAAGTTGTCTTCTCCCGTGTTTTCTGGGCGGTCGCAGAAATATCCTAGTCTTCGACACTCCTTGTGCTCTCCGAAAACGTGGCTGGGAATATTTAGTAGATCCGTTTGCAAATTTTTTATTCTTTGGTGGGTCGGAAGATTTTCCTTCGATCTGTAAACTGCAGCCTTCACAACATCCGTGCGCAGTCTACGAATGTTATTTTCCACGGCTTTTCGATAAATGCCAGGTGGAGTCTTCTTTACAACATCTTTCAGTTTGTTGCAAAAATTGCGCAATAAATGGTTCGTGCACTCAATCTTTTTCACACGAACCATCTCTGCCTTGTATGGATCACAATCCAAAATCCTTTTATATACGCTGCTGTCGCCATCGGCAATCAATATATTATATATCAGACCTCTTTTTTCTATGCTGGTCTGGAAACCCTCAGCAATTGCAGCACTCTCCATTCTCGTGGATGTCTCATTTCGTCCCCAGTTCTTGAAGCATCTATGTTCTCTGGGGCTTTCCTTCCTCTTCGAAGCGTTGTGGCAAATCAAACACACTTTATTTTTCACACCTGCAAATAACACTTTTTTTGTGTGGTATCCCGCTATTGCACCAATACCGGACAAGGAGTCATGCCTTCCAGTATGGTACGATCTTTTCATCCAGCTGCCGTCAGCCACGACGGGGATGAAAGGGATACCGGAAACTGAAACGTCGCCTCTTCGGACGGCTAATTGTTTCTCCTCTTCTGCCGCTGCTAGCATTTCTGCTTCAGCAAGACTCACCAAATCTTCAACAATGTCGTCATGACGTCTTCGATATTCCGTCCTTGACATGCATGGAATGTTCATTGTTGCAAACATTTCTTCCATCTTTGCGTAACCACCTCCAGAAGTGATTGCAGCGAGGGTCGTAGTATAATTCAAGTCCATTGTTTTGTTGTCTGCCGTTTGACTGTGCACTTCCGCTTCATATTGGCACATCTTGCACTTCAGAGTTATCGTTGCTAACAATCCCGAGCGCTTCATCCCGATCACTTGCAAATGTTGCGTGGTACATTCGAACGTTGCCGAGTGGTACCCTATCAGTAGTACCTGCTCCACCACGAACCGGAAGTCCGTTATGGTTAATCCTTCATCGATGATTGGCTGTGCACATGATTGCTCTTGCGTTCCTGGCTCGATGATGAAATGGGGCATTTCTTGACTTACCTCCGCTGCTTCGATCTTCTCGGTGCGCATCTTCCTTGCCGCTGCAGCTTGTTGAGTTCTATAAATGCAAAATATACAAACAAAAATAAAGGTTTTCAAATGAGTACTATACCGTTCGATCTAAATAGATTGATATTATTAATTAAATAATGTGAGCCAGTCACTGTGCCGTTGCAACCATTTCGAATCATAACCTGGAGTAAGCCGTTCAATCTTTCCATTTTAATTGAACACTTGCAAATGATAACGATGACAATACAAGTAGCAACGATTTGTTGCATAGCAATTGAATCATATTGAACTGTTAATTATATGAATTAATTTGCTTTGTTGGAGTGAGAACATATATATATATATTATTTTAATTGCGGCTAAAAAATTGGCTACAAAATATTTTTCATACATACAATTTATGAATTCATCTAAAAATTTAGATAGTTTTCATACGAGTGACAAGTAGAGATTAATTTTTAATATTACATGAAAGTTTGAATAAGAAATTTAAATTAAATAATGGTAAAAATTCAGTGCGCCAGCACCAACGGTTCGACTGCTGTTGTTCGTTAATTTTAAGAATTTTTAGGGGCTGCAGTTATCTCGATGGTAAATTTTAATAATTATCTGGGTTGAATAAATTTATGCGAACCGTACAAATCGCACGTCGCTTTCATTATAAATGGACTAAGTCGTAACGGTGTAAAAGTATGGGACAATGTTTTCATTAAAATTTTAGTTTAACAATAAGTGTTTCATTTACATTGAAAGGATTCTGAATGAGGAAAATTATATTATTTGCACAAATTATAAATATTATTGATTTCTTAATTTAATACATTTGAAAAAGGGAATTACATGATTATAAGTTATAGTATTTATTTACGAATAAATTTAATGATTTTAAAATGTGTGTGCGTGTGTTGTAGAAGAAGAAAGTAATATTAGTATAAGTAAAAGTGATTTTTTCGTACTTTTTGTATCAGGGTTAATTAAAATAAAGTTAGTGTTTTTAATTATCTCGAAAGTAAAAGAGTTAATTTAATATTTCTGTTATGTATCATAATAGTTATTAATAATGAATTGATGAGTTTATGTTGGAAGAAAATCCTAACTTTGGCATTGTTAGTTGTTACATTTTGTATTGGAATCTTTGTTTTTTCTTTTCTTTTTTACGGACATTATTCTTTCATACTTTTAAATATATTTATTCATTTATCCTACATCAAATTGAATTGGTTAGTGTTGAAATTTTAGCCTCGGACAAAAATTCATCTATAGTTTATTTAGTACTAAGATACTACGATATCGGTTTACATTTTCGCCGGTTCCGTCAGCGGGCAACGACGGTGATGTAAACTGTATATATTAGATACCGCGATACATCATCACCGGTACCATTAGATATACATCGTGCCCTGACTGTTTGGGGGTCCCAGCGTCACGTATACAATGTGAAACGTGAAGATTTAAATTTTTATTACTATTAATCAGTAAAATTAAATTATTTGTATTTCATAACAATTTTATTACTTTGTTGTAATATAATTTAACTTGACTGGATAAATTTAATGTAATACTAATTTAAAATTGGACATTTAAAATTAGAATATTTAAATTTTCAGTAGTTTTAATCAATAAAATTAAATATTTTGTATTATGATAATTAGACCGCATTTCCAAGATTTTCACGTGGCCCGCGGGTGGTCTGGTCTGCCGATAGGACCCACGGTGGACAGTCGCATGAATTGGGGAAAACCGTAATTCGTTTTTTATGGCCATAAATCCGGTCGACGGGCTAACGATGCATACTGTCAATGTCGTACTAAGAGAAAGAAACAGTTGTGCGTTTGTCGTAAATTATGTTGAGTGCGAGCGGCGATTGTGTCGCGCCTTCGACTGACGATATACACACGACCATGCACTCGAGGCCCCAATAGTGTTTGGTTTCCTGGATCGCAGACAAAATATATATATATTGCCGGGTAAGTGGCCGAGGACTGTCGCGTGGTTTTCCACAGATCAGTTTGTTTTTCCTTTAGAGAATCGCGGGCCTCGGGGCATACCAGATTACTGCAGCCCCTAATAATTCAACGAATGCCCCGAGGCCCGCGATTCTCTAAAGGAAAAACAAACTGATCTGTGGAAAACCACGCGACAGTCCTCGGCCACTTACCCGGCAATATATATATATTTTGTCTGCGATCCAGGAAACCAAACACTATTGGGGCCTCGAGTGCATGGTCGTGTGTATATCGTCAGTCGAAGGCGCGACACAATCGCCGCTCGCACTCAACATAATTTACGACAAACGCACAACTGTTTCTTTCTCTTAGTACGACATTGACAGTATGCATCGTTAGCCCGTCGACCGGATTTATGGCCATAAAAAACGAATTACGGTTTTCCCCAATTCATGCGACTGTCCACCGTGGAAATGCGGTCTAATTGTCATAATACAAAATATTTAATTTTATTGCTTAAAACTACTGAAAATTTAAATATTCTAATTTCAAAAGTCCAATTTTAAATTAGTATTAAAATAAATTTATACAGTTAAGTTAAATTATATTACAACAAAGTAATAAAATTGTTATGAAATACAAATCATTTAATTTTACTGATTAATATTAATAAAAATTTAAATCTTCAATCACCATAAATCTAAACTTAATTCTTTACACGACTTTAATACTTTATACGACAATGAACCATTATTTATTTCAATTATTATTGAATACCCTAAACTAACCAATTCAATTTGATGTAGGATAAATGAATAAATATATTTAAAAGTATGAAAGAATAATGTCCGTAAAAAGAAAAGAAAAAACAAAGATTCCAATACAAAATGTAACAACTAACAATGCCAAAGTTAGGATTTTCTTCCAACATAAACTCATCAATTCATTATTAATAACTATTATGATACATAACAGAAATATTAAATTAACTCTTTTACTTTCGAGATAATTAAAAACACTAACTTTATTTTAATTAACCCTGATACAAAAAGTACGAAAAAATCACTTTTACTTATACTAATATTACTTTCTTCTTCTACAACACACGCACACACATTTTAAAATCATTAAATTTATTCGTAAATAAATACTATAACTTATAATCATGTAATTCCCTTTTTCAAATGTATTAAATTAAGAAATCAATAATATTTATAATTTGTGCAAATAATATAATTTTCCTCATTCAGAATCCTTTCAATGTAAATGAAACACTTATTGTTAAACTAAAATTTTAATGAAAACATTGTCCCATACTTTTACACCGTTACGACTTAGTCCATTTATAATGAAAGCGACGTGCGATTTGTACGGTTCGCATAAATTTATTCAACCCAGATAATTATTAAAATTTACCATCGAGATAACTGCAGCCCCTAAAAATTCTTAAAATTAACGAACAACAGCAGTCGAACCGTTGGTGCTGGCGCACTGAATTTTTACCATTATTTAATTTAAATTTCTTATTCAAACTTTCATGTAATATTAAAAATTAATCTCTACTTGTCACTCGTATGAAAACTATCTAAATTTTTAGATGAATTCATAAATTGTATGTATGAAAAATATTTTGTAGCCAATTTTTTAGCCGCAATTAGAATAACATATACAGGGTGTCCCACAATTATTTTAACAGCCGAAAATGAGGGGTAGCTGAGATCATTTGAAGTAACTTTTTCCTTTGCGAAAATGCAATCCGCGGCTTCGTTTGCGAGTTATTAACGAAAAACACTGGCCAATGAGACGAATTGGCGCGAACCATATGGTTATCGATCGGCCGAGCGGCACGTGCGTTTACCGCTGAGTTTGACAGTTGAAGGAGGGACTGTGTGCGGCGTCCGAATCAATGAACAAGTCACGAAGCATGAACTTTTGATATTTTTTTTACCACGTGACAGTGATAATTTCAAGAAAAACGCTATTCATCCTTATTTCAGAATGTCTGAAGAATGTTTACTAAATTTTCGGTCCCGAAATAATATGTAGTTTAACCGTGACAACCGTTTTAATTTTCTCACGTGTACCGTATGAAATTTGTATGCGATATGTACAGTGAAGATTAACAATAAGCAACCCAGTCGAAGTACATAAATGATATTTGAATTTAAATAATTCCGTGTCCGAACAGAATTCAACGAACGATGCGCAAAGCTAATTTAATAAATAATAATCGCGTTAAAGGACATAAGGGATATGTTTGTTAGAGAAATATGAAGAATATTATCAATAAGAAACTCACCCATTTAGTTGTAAAATCCACTTCATGTATCCGACGGCAACGAACAGAAGGATGTCTCCGGACAGGCAATTTCAACGTTTACTTTCACTGCATTATCACTAAACACTGATCACTTATCAATAATATTTATGGATGAACTTCCCTTTGTTAATATGTATAGCTCTGAAAAGAGCAGATATTTTTATGCGACGCGTTCGAAGTTCTCACTGTTAACGACACGTATGTACCACGTTGTCGAGACGAACTGCAGAAGACTGGCACGATGGCCGACATTGTTTCGTTTTCCTACGAGCGAATTTCAACTGTTTCCCATCGAACGCGAACATTGTCAGCCATCGTGCTAGTCTTCCGCAGTTCATCCCGTCAACGCGGTATGTTTTCTTAACGATATGAACTTCGAACGCGTCGCATAAAACAATCGGCTCTTTTCAGGGCCATACATATTAACCCAGGAAAGTTGGTTCATAAATATTATTGATAAGTGATCAGTGTTTAGTGATAATGCAGTGAAAGTAAACGTTGAAATTGCTTGCCCGGAGATATCCTTCTGTTCGTCGCTGTCGGATAGAGATCAGCTGTGCAGTTCATCATACATTGTACGAGGTCCATGCACTATCCTCCTGCACACATTTCCGTGCATGAAGTGGATTTACAACTAAATGGATGAGTTTCTTATTGATAATATTCTTCATATTTCTCTAACAAACATATCCCTTATGTCCTTTAACGCGATTATTATTTATTAAATTAGCTTTGCGCATCGTTCGTTGAATTCTGTTCGGACACGGAATTATTTAAATTCAAATATCATTTATGTACTTCGACTGGGTTGCTTATTGTTAATCTTCACTGTACATATCGCATACAAATTTCATACGGTACACGTGAGAAAATTAAAACGGTTGTCACGGTTAAACTACATATTATTTCGGGACCGAAAATTTAGTAAACATTCTTCAGACATTCTGAAATAAGGATGAATAGCGTTTTTCTTGAAATTATCACTGTCACGTGGTAAAAAAAAATATCAAAAGTTCATGCTCCGTGACTTGTTCATTGATTCGGACGCCGCACACAGACCCTCCTTCAACTGTCAAACTCAGCGGTAAACGCACGTGCCGCTCGGCCGATCGATAACCATATGGTTCGCGCCAATTCGTCTCATTGGTCAGTGTTTTTCGTTAATAACTTGCAAACGAAGCCGCGGATTGCATTTTCGCAAAGGAAAAAGTTACTTCAAATGACCTCAGCTACCCCTCATTTTCGGCTGTTAAAATAATTGTGGGACACCCTGTATATATATTCTCACTCCAACAAAGCAAATTGATTCATATAATTAACAGTTCAATATAATTCAATCAAATAAACCTAAATAAAATAAATTATATTATTACAATCATAGTACTAATTAACTATAACCCAATTATTTATTTCTAAGAAAATTACCCCGTAACTGTATATTAGAAATCAAATTCAATTATTCAATTAGATAATTTCATATCTCTCGAACCGAGAAATCAAAATAAAAATTATATTCAACTCTATTATAAATTAATCCCACATATAAGTCTAAGTTCTAATATATAATATTATATTTTTTAAATAATAGATACGTACAATAAATTTTGATTGAGCTTAGATTTGTGCTACATCATTACTGAACTCCAATGGCGCATTAATATTATTTGACTTCGTGATAGTCAGAGATAACCACAGCTTGCAACCGGGTTGAAATTTTGCGCAGCTAGGTTTTTGTTGACCGGTGGGCCGTATTGCTATGCAACAAATCGTTGCTACTTGTATTGTCATCGTTATCATTTGCAAGTGTTCAATTAAAATGGAAAGATTGAACGGCTTACTCCAGGTTATGATTCGAAATGGTTACAACGGCACAGTGACTCTCTCTGGCTCGCATTATTTAATTAATAATATCAATTTATTTAGATCGAACGGTATAGTACTCATTGAAAAACCTGTAAGGACAATTTTGACCATCTTGAGTCGGCTACGCTCTTTGCAGAAGATTGAAGAGAAAACGTTTGTTGCAAACAAATGCAGAATACGTATTGAAATAATATCTGCAGTGGGCCCTCACCGTGGGAGGGAATGAATTGTCGGACGCGGAAATTGTAACCTTCCCATCTGTGTGCCGTACGCGGCCGGGTCTCAAGGACCGCTCGTAAAAGCAACGAGTTCCAGATCCTCGGCCTTCTAATTTCTTTCTTTAGGGACACCGAAGGCAATCAGCTTTCTTTACGACAATAATCCTAAAATTTCCTTTCGACCCCATCTGTTCGTCAAACAATACGAACATACGTCCATACAACCGGGAAAGCATTTGTACGTGACGAAGATCCCAAGAAAAAGGAAGGGATATCTCGATGTCAGTGCTTTCGATGATACAGAAATTTACGTGAAATATAAATAACGTATAAATGACACTAATCAGCTACTTCGACCCGTCGATTTTGTTTTACAACTTCATTCGAATGATTGAATATGGACTACAGCATATGTCAATATCATAAAAATCCGAGAAATGAAAGTACAAAAGCGAGAAAGCGAAAAAATGTATTTCCAGCAGAAATGAGAACTTACCATTTAAATTATATCGAAACATATTACCGAAATCATAGTAACGAAACAAAATGCTCACTTACCTCTCCTTCATAATTTTTCTTTTGCTGTATCTTGGTCTGGTCAAGGTCAGGTGTTTCGATGCACCTCCCTTCATACATCTGAACAATTGGGAAGAAACCACATCCTCCCAATTCATTGAATTCACAACCTTTGGCATCGTTTCGCTACACTTTTGAAATTGTTAAATTTATCTGTTTCTATTGTTTACAATGAAATGTAGTAGAATAATGCCGAATAGAGTAGAATATAAAAGTAGAATCAAAAAGAATAGAATTAAATAGAATAAAATAGAATGAAATAGAATGAAATAGAATGTAATAGAATGAAATAGCATGAAATAGAATGAAATAGAAAAAATCTAAAATTATAAGAAATAGAAATCGCACGCTTTGCACTCCTAGACCGTATCACTTGGAGAACAAATTACGATCGAACGCGACGTAAAAACGCAGGTTATGCTTGCGATGCTACCATTGGACATTGCCATTGGCACACAACCAATGATATTATTTGAACAATTGGCAGACAACCAATGATATTATTTGAACAATTGACAGACGACCAATGATATTACTTGAACCCTTGGCAGACAACCAATGATATTATTTGAACAATTGGCAGACAAGCAATGATATTATTTCAAAGGGTCGCAGTTTCATTCAACGTTCAAGTCTTGCAGACGTAGGATTACATGTAAGTACATACAATTTCTGTTACATAACCATGGTAACGAAGCCTCTCGCATTCCTAAGTAATTGTAGCGAAGCAAATGAATCATTCCAAGAATGTAAAAAATCTTATATAATAAACAGATATATAAACTATGTATATATAATATTATTTAAGAATACTAAATGCAAATTAGAAATGTGCGTAAACGTTTGTAGAAATTTGTTCTAGTAATTGTAGCAATTTATTTTAACACACATTTCTAATTTGCATTTAGTGTTCTTAAATAATACTATATATACATAGTTTATATATCTGTTTACTATATAAGATTTTTTACATTCTTGGAATGATTCATTTGCTTCGCTACAATTACTTAGTAATGCGAGAGGCTTCGTTACCATGGTTACGTAACAGAAATATTTGCGGCTGGTTGCTTGTTGCCACGAGATATCTCGTGAGCCGTCCGCAATGTGTTAATAATATTACTTTTTTTTTTAGAACCATGGATAACATAACGAACCAAATGGAAGGTATTGTACTAAACAACACGGTCACAGCAGCGGAGGCAGCCTCCGCAGCTACAACTAACGCAGCAGCGGAGGCAGCCTCCGCAGCTACAACTAACGCCGCAGCGGAGGCAACCTCCGCAGCTACAAGTAACGTCGCAGCGGAGGCAACCTCCGCAACAGCTACAAGTAACGTCGCAGCGGAGAACACCACCGAGTCGCTGGACTCAATTCTGGCGCGGCAGCGAGAAATCGCTGCCGCGTACGAGGCTGGGAGAGCTGTAAGTATATGCAATATATGTGTAAAAAGCAGAATGTATAATTATAATATATATATTTCTATTTCTGCTGTTATGTTACAGTCGCAGTGGCGAAATATATTAGGCCAGCTGGCTCGAGGGACAGCTAGGCCTAACCTGGCAAACCTAGTTGCTGCTAATGTAAGTAAATAAAAAATACTTTTATATATAATTTAATATAGTAATATATGTATAATAACAAATAATAATAATAATATATACTTATACGTTGCAGAGAGAGCTGAAAAAGCTATTTAAAAAAACTATGTATGGCCCCCAAAAGAGGGGCAAAAAAGGGGAAAGAGGAAGAGGAGGAAGAGGAGGAAGAGGAGGAAGAGGAGGAAGAGGAGGAAGGGGAGGAAGGGGAGGAAGAGGAGGGAGAGGAGGGAGCGCAAAATACGTAGTAAATTTCTATTAATTTTTGTTTTATTTATTTTTTTATTGATTTTGTTTTAGTAATATAATAAAGTAATATAAGTAAAAGTGATTTTTGTACTTTTTCTATCAGGGTTAATTAAAATAAAGTTAGTGTTTTTAATTATCTTTTAATTATCTTTTTAATTTGAATAATTCCATGTACGAACAGAATTCAACGAATGATTTGCAAAGCTGATTTAATAATAAATAATCGCGTTAAGGGATGTAAAGCATTTGTTTATTAGAGAGATTCGTCGTAGTCTTCGCAAAGTACCCATGCTGAACTGCTTGCACCTTCCGCAGCTTCATTTTCAATTTCTCTTTCAGCATCACTTTCAACTTCACTGTCGCTCTCTATAATTCTAATTTTTCGCCCTCTCACACCTCTTACTGTATCACTATCTTCACTGGATTCGTTCGTTTCACGGCGTAATCCGTCGGAAATCAGCGTAATTTTTTCATCCAAAGCGGCAAAATCGAATTCGTCCGAACTTGAGCTGATTTGTTCTTCCTCCATATTTTTAGGGCTCAAACACTTTTTAGCTACTATTTTTACTGGCAAGACTGTTTCAAGCGAATGCAACGCTGAGACTAACTAAACTGAGCTAAGATTTGGCTACAATGCCAGCCAAGCCTAGTCCACGAAAGTATTTCCGAGAAAAATATCTTATCGCTCATCGTAAATAAGCAGATCGAGTTACAAACGACCATAGCGGCGTAGCAGCATCGCTCGAGTTGACACTTGCCGCAAGAGCGTCCCGCAATTTGAGACTTCAAATCAGCCGGGTGCCGCAGCAGCGCTACCCGAGGTGACACTTCAAATCGGCCGGGCGCCGTATCGGCGCCGCTCGAGCGCAAAGGATTAATTTTAATTCATTCTTATGAATAAAACATAATTTTTATCATTCCTGTTATTTATTTTACTTCCGAATTGCTCCATCACCCTCACTTTTTTAAATAAACGAACTATATACATAAAAATCTTAACCTATACAATAATAAATGTCAAGAAGCATAAATAGAAATAATACCAATCAATATTAAAATTCCTACATCACCAACCCGATTACTTAAAATTGTTAGAGTCCCAGAATGTTACGGCCAAGTGGCCAGGATTTATGGCAGGGGCCATGTGCTTGGGTACCCGGACGGTATGGGTCTGTCCTGGCCCGTTCCCGGGCACGTGCGGCACCGTCATAACGTCTCCTGGTCCTTGGCCTCCATTACGGTCCAGTCAATTACGGTTGGGTCTGGCATTGTTCGGGCACGTAGGCCCATCAACGCGGGATGTCTAGCAGGAGTTATTTTGCCACTCTCCCTCCTAACTCCCGGCCCACCGTTTTGGGGCAGTCTCACTGGATTTGGGATTGCAGTGATTGGACCGTAATTCCTTGCCGCCCACCCTAGGTTAAGAGAAGTAGGGAGGACCGAGGTGATATTAGGCATGACTCCGGTCCTCTAGAAAACAGACAAAACAGACTAGCGGAACAGACAAGCGGGACAGACTAGACAAGACAGACTAGCGGAACAGACAAGAGGGACAGACAAGAGTAGAGACAAGACAACCCAGTCAGGAGAAGAACCTCGTCAGCACCGACGGTTCACTACACACGAGGCCACAAGGGACTCGCTACACGCGAGGCCACAAGGGACTCACCACACACGAGACCATAAGGGACTCACAAGACAGAAAAACCATATTACTCGGACGGCACACCACGTGCAAACTTCTACAAAGCTCGACGCTCACAAGGAGCACCACGAACACTAACACAGAATTTAATCCATTTTTATTTTGATAATAAATTAATAAACAAGATGAAATAAACACCAATCCACCCTAACTTCGTGACAACTGTTCGTATCAACCAAGATGGACGTTCCAATATTCCAGTGAGCAGTTCGGGAGTTGGACATCTCGATTCAGAAAATTCTAAGCTGTTGGGCTTCGGTTGTAGAAATGACCATTTCTTTATTATTGTTGAGATATTTACAATATTCGACGAGCGTTCTTGCTGGAACTGCCGCGCCGCTCACGACTGCCCCGCATGCCACCTTCCCCTGGTCTAGTGACCTAGCGCGCGGCAGAATATCTTCGTGACAACTGTTCGTATCAACCAAGATGGACGTGCCAATATTCCAGTGAGCAGTTCGGGAGTTGGACATCTCGATTCAGAAAAGTCTAAGCTGTTGGGCTTCGGTTGTAGAAATGACCATTTCTTTATTATTGTTGAGATATTTACAATATTCGACGAGCGTTCTTGCTGGAACTGCCGCGCCGCTCACGACTGCCCCGCACGCCACCTTCCCCTGGTCTAGTGACCTAGCGCGCGGCAGAATATCTTCGTGACAACTGTTCGTATCAACCAAGATGGACGTGCCAATATTCCAGTGAGCAGTTTGGGAGTTGGATATTTCAATTCAGAAAAGTCTAAGCTGTTGGGCTTCGGTTGTAGAAATGACCATTTCTTTATTATTGTTGAGATATTTACAATATTCGACGAGCGTTCTTGCTGGAACTGCCGCGCCGCTCACGACTGCCCCGCATGCCACCTTCCCCTGGTCTAGTGACCTAGCGCGCGGCAGAATATCTTCGTGACAACTGTTCGTATCAACCAAGATGGACGTGCCAATATTCCAGTGAGCAGTTTGGGAGTTGGATATTTCGATTCAGAAAAGTCTAAGCTGTTGGGCTTCGGTTGTAGAAATGACCATTTCTTTATTATTGTTGAGATATTTACAATATTCGACGAGCGTTCTTGCTGCAACTGCCGCGCCGCTCACGACTGCCCCGCACGCCACCTTCCCCTGGTCTAGTGACCTAGCGCGCGGCAGAATATCTTCGTGACAACTGTTCGTATCAACCAAGATGGACGTGCCAATATTCCAGTGAGCAGTTTGGGAGTTGGATATTTCGATTCAGAAAAGTCTAAGCTGTTGGGCTTCGGTTGTAGAAATGACCATTTCTTTATTATTGTTGAGATATTTACAATATTCGACGAGCGTTCTTGCTGGAACTGCCGCGCCGCTCACGACTGCCCCGCACGCCACCTTCCCCTGGTCTAGTAATGGTCAAAATATTTGGAATGGAAGTATAAAACTATGTAATTTGTGTCGATTGGTATTATCGACTGTAAGTAACTATACCGGCAAGCTCGCTGTGGTGTAGCTTGTTGGTTGGAAGAGAACTGTGACGCTAGTAGTGAGAAATGTCGGAAGCTCGAGTTGGTGTTTCGGATACAATTCCTATCAACTACTCCTGTGTCTTAATTAACTAAGAAATCAACTGAAAATACACTCCATTGCCTTTGTACGTGCCTTATCTACTGGGCTTCGGTTGTGAATTTTCGATTCGAGCTCTATATCTCTCGATATTTACGAAAAACTGTTAGCGGCGGCCATCTTATGACGTCATGCTCGTGAGATTGACACCACTCTGGCCGAATATTGCAAATATCTCCGCAATAACTGCAAAACGGATATTTCTACATCCGAAGCCCAGTCGTTTAGTCTTTCCGGAATCTAAATTTTCCACTTGTGAACTGCATACTTCGATATTAAAGCGTCAGTTTTGGTCGATAGAAACCTCTAAACTAATATACGTATATGGTTTTCTTCTATGTGTGGGTCGTCATAGTGTGCGGCGACCCGTGCCCTTAACTGGATAAATTTATTTTAAAACTAATTTAAAATTGGACTTTTGAAATTAGAATATTTAAATTTTCAGTAGTTTCAATCAATAAAATTAAATACTTTGTATTATGATAATTAGACCGCATTTCCAATATTTTCACGTGGCTCGCGGGTGGTCCGGTCTGCCGATAGGACCCACGGCGGACAGTCGCATGAATTGGGGAAAAACCGTAATTCGTTTTCTATGGCCATAAATCCGGTCGACGGGCTAACGATGCATACTGTCAATGTCGTACTAAGAGAAAGAAACAATTGTGCGTTTGTCGTAAATTATGTTGAGTGCGAGCGGCGATTGTGTCGCGCCTTCGACTGACGAAATACACACGACCAGGCACTCGAGGCCCCAATAGTGTTTGGTTTCCTGGATCGCAGACAAAATATATATATTGCCGGGTAAGTGGCCGAGGACTGTCGCGTGGTTTCCCACAGATCAGTTTGTTTTTCCTTTAGAGAATCGCGAGCCCCGGGGCACACCAGATAACTGTTATTCGTTGAATTTTTAGGGGCTGCAGTTATCTGGTCTGCCCCGAACGGAGAAGAGCAGAGCAGAGAAGAGCTGAGCAGAGCAGAGAAGAGCGGAGAAGAGCAGAGGAGTGCAGAGCAGAGAAGAGCGGAGAAGAGCAGAACAGAGAAGAGCAGAGCAGAGCAGAGAAGAGCAGTGAAGAGCAGAGAAGAGCAGAACAGAGAAGAGCAGAGGAGAGCAGAGCAGAGCAGTGGTGAGCTGAGCAGTGAAGAGCAGAGAAGAGCAGAGCGGAGGAGTGCAGAGAAGAGCAGAGAAGAGCAGAGCAGAGCAGAGAAGAGCAGAGCAGAGCAGAGAAGAGCAGAGAAGAGCAGAGAAGTGCAGAGCAGAGAAGAGGGGAGAAGAGCATAGCAGGGCGGAGAACAGCAGATCAGAGCAGACCAGAGCAGACCAGAGAAGAGCAGAGCAGAGCAGAGAAGTGCTGAGAAGAGCAGAGAAGAGCAGAGCATAGCAGAGCAGAGCAGAGAAGAGCAGAGAAGAGCAGAGCAGAGCAGAGCAGTGCAGAGAAGAGCAGAGCAGAGAAGGCCAGACCAGAACAGAGAAGAGCAGTGCAGAGAAGTGCACAGCAGAGCAGAGCAGAGCATAGCAGAGGAGAGAAGAGCTGAGCAGAGCAGAGCAGAGGAGAGCAGAGCAGATCAGAGCAGAGCAGAGCAGAGAAGAACAGAACAGAGCAGAGAAGAGCAGAGCAGAGATGAGCAGAGAAGAGCGGAGAAGAGTAGAGCAGAGCAGAGAAGAGCATACCAGATCAGACCAGAGCAGACCAGAGAAGTGCAGGGCAGAGAAGAGCAGAGAAGAGCAGAGAAGAACTGAGAAGAGCGGAGAAGAGCAGAGGAGAGCAGAGAAGAACAGAGAAGAGCAAAGCAGAGCAGAGCGAGGAAGAGCAGAGCAGAGCGAATGAACAAATGAACAAATGAACAAATGAACAAATGAACAAATGAACAAATGAACAAATGAACAAATGAACAAATGAACAAATGGACAAATGAACAAATGGACAAATGAAGAAAAATGAACAAATGAACAAATGAACAAATGTACAAATGTACAAATGTACAAATGTACAAATGAACAAATGAACAAATGAACAATTGAACAAATGAACAAATGAACAAATGAACGAATGAACGAATGAACGAATGAACGAATGAACGAATGAACGAATGAACGAATGAACGAATGAACGAATGAACAAATCAACAAATCAACAAATGAACAAATGAACAAATGAACAAATGAACAAATGAACAAATGAACAAATGAGCAAATGAACAAATGAACAAATGAACGAACGAACGAACGAACAAACGAACAAACGAACAAACGAACAAACGAACAAAAGAACAAACGAACAAACGAACAAACGAACAAACGAACAAACGAACAAACGAACGAATGAACGAATGAACGAATGAACGAATGAACGAATGAACAAATCAACAAATCAACAAATCAACAAATCAACAAATGGACAAATGAACAAATGAACAAATGAACAAATCAACACATCAACACATCAACAAATGAACAAATGGACAAACGAACAAACGAACAAACGAACAAATGGACAAACGAACAAACGAACAAACGAACAAACGAACAAACGAACAAAAGAACAAGTAAACAAATGAACAAACGAACAAACGAACAAACGAACAAACGAACAAACGATCGAATGAACGAATGAACGAATGAACGAATGAACAAATCAACAAATCAACAAATCAACAAATGAACAAACGAACAAACGAACAAACGAACAAACGAACAAACGAACGAATGAACGAATGAACAAATAAAACGAATGAACAAATAAAACGAATGAACAAATGAACAAATGAACAAAATCGGTAGTTAAGCAAGATTCTCGTATTTAAAAAATCTGATGATAGGTTGTTCCAGAAAATTGAAAAAACCGAAAAATCACTGGAGTAAAGTGCCATTTTCTGACATTAGATTTCGTTCTAAATGCTTCAACCCTATGTAAAAACGTTATTTAAGCAGGAATATCGTACTTTGAAGAAAATCTAATGATAGGTTTTTTCAGAAAATTGAAAAAACCGAAATTTGACAAGAGTAAAGTGACATTTTCTGACATTACATTTCGTTCTAAATATTTAATTCTAATGTAAAATTGTTAGATAAGCAAGATTCTCGTATTTAAAAAATCTAATGATAGGTTTTTTCAGAAAATTGAAAAAGCCGTAAAATCACAAGAGTAAAGTGCCATTTTCTGACTTTAGATTTCGTTCTAAATACCGAATTCTAATGTAAAATCGGTAGTTAAGCAAGATTCTCGTATTTAAAAATCTAATGATAGATTCTTTCAGAAAATTGAAAAAACCGAAAAATCACAAGAGTAAAGTGCCATTTTCTGACATCACATTTCGTTCTAAATGCTTAATCCCTATGTAAAAACGTTATTTAAGCAAGAATATCGTATTTTGAAGGAAATCTAATGATAGGTTTTTACAGAAAGTTGAAAAAACCGAAAAATCACGAGAGTAAAGCGCCATTTTCTGACTTTAGATTTCGTTCTAAATACTTAATTCTAATGTAAAATCGTTAGTTAAGCAAGATTCTCGTATTTAAAAAAATCTAATGAGAGGTGTTTTCAGAAAATTGAAGAAGCCGAAAAATCACAAGAGTAAAGTGCCATTTTCTGACATTACATTTCGTTCTAAATGCTCAATCCCTATATAAAAACGTTATTTAAGCAAGATTATGGTATTTTGCAGAAAATCTAATGATAGGTTTTTCAGAAAATTGAGAAAACCGAAAAATGACAAGAATAAAGTGCCATTTTCTGACATTAGATTTCGTTCTAAATGCTTCATCCCTATGTAAAAACGTTATGTAAGCAAGAATATCGTATCTTGAAGTATATCTATAATGATAGGTTTTTTCAGAAAATTGAAAAAACCGTAAAATCACAAGAGTAAAGTGCCATTTTCTGACATTACATTTCGTTCTAAATGCTTCATCCCTATGTAAAAACGTTATTTAAGCAATAATATCGTATTTTGAAGAAAATCTAATGATAGGTTTTTACAGAAATTTGAAAAAACCGAAAAATCACTACAGTAAACCGCCATTTTCTGACTTTAGATTTCGTTCTAAATACTTAGTTCTAATGTAAAATCGTTAGCTAAGCTAGATTCTCGTATTTAAGAAAATCTAATAACAGGTTTTTTCAGAAAATTGAAAAGACCGTAAATTCATAAGAGGAAAGTGCCATTTTCTGACATTAGATTTCGTTCTAACTTCTTAATCCCTATGAAAAAGCGTTATTTAAGCAAGAATATCGTAGTTTGAGGTAAATCTAATTATAGGTTTTTTCAGAAAATTGAAAAAACCGAAAAATCGCTAGAGTAAAGTGCCATTTTCTGACATTAGATTTCGTTCTAAATGCTTCATCCCTATGTAGAAACGTTATTTAAGCAAGAATATCGTATTTTGAAGTATATCTATCATGATAGGTTTTTTCAGAAAATTGAAAAAACCGTAAAATCACAAGAGTAAAGTGCCATTTTCTGACATTAGATTCCGTTCTAAATGCTTAATTCCTATGTAAAAGTGTTATTTAAGCAAGAATATCGTAGTTTGAGGTAAATCTAATTATAGGTTTTTTCAGAAAATTGAAAAAACCGAAAAACCGCTAGAGTAAAGTGCCATTTTCTGACATTAGATTTCGTTCTAAATGCTTCATCCCTATGTAAAAACGTTATTGAAGTAAGAATATCGTATTTTGAAGTATATCTAATAATAGGTTCTTTCAGAAAATTGAAAAAACCGTAAAATCACGAGAGTAAAGTTCCATTTTCTGACATTACATTTCGTTCTAAATACTTAGTTCTAATGTAAAATCGTTAGCTAAGCCAGATTCTCGTATTTAAGAAAATCTAATAACAGGTTTTTTCAGAAAATTCAAAAAACCGTAAAATCATAAGAGGAAAGTGCCATTTTCTGACATTAGATTTCGTTCTAAATGCTTCATCCCTATGTAAAAACGTTATTGAAGTAAGAATATCGTATTTTGAAGTATATCTAATAATAGGTTCTTTCAGAAAATTGAAAAAACCGTAAAATCACGAGAGTAAAGTTCCATTTTCTGACATTACATTTCGTTCTAAATGCTTAGTTCTAATGTAAAATCGTTAGCTAAGCCAGATTCTCGTATTTAAGAAAATCTAATGACAGGTTTTTTCAGAAAATTCAAAAAACCGTAAAATCATAAGAGGAAAGTGCCATTTTCTGACATTAGATTTCGTTCTAAATGCTTAATCCCTATGTAAATGTGTTATTTATGCAAGAATATCGTAGTTTGAGGTAAATCTAATTATAGGTTTTTTCAGAAAATTGAAAAGACCGAAAAATCGCTAGCGTAAAGTGCCATCTTCTGACATTAGATTTCGTTCTAAATGCTTCATCCCTATGTAAAAACGTTATTGAAGTAAGAATATCGTATTTTGAAGTATATCTAATAATAGGTTCTTTCAGAAAATTGAAAAGACCGTAAAATCACGAGAGTAAAGTTCCATTTTCTGACATTACATTTCGTTCTAAATACTTAGTTCTAATGTAAAATCGTTAGCTAAGCCAGATTCTCGTATTTAAGAAAATCTAATGACAGGTTTTTTCAGAAAATTCAAAAAACCGTAAAATCATAAGAGGAAAGTGCCATTTTCTGACATTAGATTTCGTTCTAAATGCTTAATCCCTATGTAAAAGTGTTATTTATGCAAGAATATCGTAGTTTGAGGTAAATCTAATTATAGGTTTTTTCAGAAAATTGAGAAAACCGAAAAATCGCTACAGTAAAGTGCCATTTTCTGACATTAGATTTCGTTCTAAATGCTCAATCCCTATATAAAAACGTTATTTAAGCAAGATTATGGTATTTTGAAGAAAATCTAATGATAGGTTTTTTCAGAAAATTGAGAAAACCGAAAAATCACGAGAGTAAAGTGCCATTTTCTGACATTAGATTTCGTTCTAAATGCTTCATCCCTATATAAAAACGTTATTTAAGCAAGATTATGGTATTTTGAAGAAAATCTAATGATAGGTTTTTTCAGAAAATTGAGAAAACCGAAAAATCACAAGAGTAAAGTGCCATTTTCTGACATTAGATTTCGTTCTAAATGCTTCATCCCTTTGTAAAAACGTTATGTAAGCAAGAATATCGTATCTTGAAGTATATCTATAACGATAGGTTTTTTCAGAAAATTGAAAAAACCGTAAAATCACAAGAGAAAAGTGCCATTTTCTGACATTAGATTTCGTTCTAAATGCTTCATCCCTATGTAAAAACGTTATTTAAGCAAGAATATCGCATTTTGAAGTATATCTATAATGATAGGTTTTTTCAGAAAATTGAAAAAACCGAAAAGTCACAAGAGTAAAGTGACATTTTCTGACATTACATTTCGTTCTAAATACTTAATTCTAATGTAAAATCGTTAGTTAAGCAAGATTCTCGTATTTAAAAAATCTGATGATAGGTTTTTTCAGAAAATTGAAAAAACCGAAAAATCACAGGTGTAAAGTGCCATTTTCTGACATTAGATTTCGTTCTAAATGCTTCATCCCTATGTAAAAACGTTATTTATGCAATAATATCGTATTTTGAAGAAAATCTAATGATAGGTTTGTACAGAAATTTGAAAAAACCGAAAAATCAATACAGTAAACCGCCATTTTCTGACTTTAGATTTCGTTCTAAATACTTAGTTCTAATGTAAAATCGTTAGCTAAGCTAGATTCTCGTATTTAAGAAAATCTAATGACAGGTTTTTTCAGAAAATTGAAAAAACCGTAAAATCATAAGAGGAAAGTGCCATTTTCTGACATTAGATTTCGTTCTAAATGCTTCATCCCTATGTAAAAACGTTATTTAAGCAAGAATATCGTATTTTGAAGTATATCTATAATGATAGGTTTTTTCAGAAAATTGAAAAAACCGAAAAATCACAGGAGTAAAGTGCCATTTTCTGACATTAGATTTCGTTCTAAATGCTTCATCCCTATGTAGAAACGTTATTTAAGCAAGAATATCGTATTTTGAAGTATATCTATAATGATAGGTTTTTTCAGAAAATTGAAAAAACCGTAAAATCACGAGAGTAAAGTGCCATTTTCTGACTTTAGATTTCGTTCTAAATACCGAATTCTAATGTAAAATCGGTAGTTAAGCATGATTCTCGTATTTAAAAATCTAATGATAGATTCTTTCAGAAAATTGAAAAAACCGAAAAATCACAAGAGTAAAGTGCCATTTTCTGACATCACATTTCGTTCTAAATGCTTAATCCCTATGTAAAAACGTTATTTAAGCAAGAATATCGTATTTTGAAGAAAATCTAATGATAGGTTTTTACAGAAAGTTGAAAAAACCGAAAAATCACGAGAGTAAAGCGCCATTTTCTGACTTTAGATTTCGTTCTAAATACTTAATTCTAATGTAAAATCGTTAGTTAAGCAAGATTCTCGTATTTAAAAAAATCTAATGAGAGGTGTTTTCAGAAAATTGAAGAAGCCGAAAAATCACAAGAGTAAAGTGCCATTTTCTGACATTACATTTCGTTCTAAATGCTCAATCCCTATATAAAAACGTTATTTAAGCAAGATTATGGTATTTTGCAGAAAATCTAATGATAGGTTTTTCAGAAAATTGAGAAAACCGAAAAATCACAAGAATAAAGTGCCATTTTCTGACATTAGATTTCGTTCTAAATGCTTCATCCCTATGTAGAAACGTTATTTAAGCAAGAATATCGTATTTTGAAGTATATCTATAATGATAGGTTTTTTCAGAAAATTGAAAAAACCGTAAAATCACAAGAGTAAAGTGCCATTTTCTGACATTAGATTCCGTTCTAAATGCTTAATTCCTATGTAAAAGTGTTATTTAAGCAAGAATATCGTAGTTTGAGGTAAATCTAATTATAGGTTTTTTCAGAAAATTGAAAAAACCGAAAAACCGCTAGAGTAAAGTGCCATTTTCTGACATTAGATTTCGTTCTAAATGCTTCATCCCTATGTAAAAACGTTATTGAAGTAAGAATATCGTATTTTGAAGTATATCTAATAATAGGTTCTTTCAGAAAATTGAAAAAACCGTAAAATCACGAGAGTAAAGTTCCATTTTCTGACATTACATTTCGTTCTAAATACTTAGTTCTAATGTAAAATCGTTAGCTAAGCCAGATTCTCGTATTTAAGAAAATCTAATGACAGGTTTTTTCAGAAAATTGAAAAAACCGTAAAATCATAAGAGGAAAGTGCCATTTTCTGACATTAGATTTCGTTCTAAATGCTTCGTCCCTATGTAGAAACGTTATTTAAGCAAGAATATCGTATTTTGAAGTATATCTAATGATAGGTTTTTTCAGAAAATTGAAAAAACCGTAAAATCATAAGAGGAAAGTGCCATTTTCTGACATTAGATTTCGTTCTAAATGCTTAATCCCTATGTAAAAGTGTTATTTAAGCAAGAATATCGTAGTTTGAAGTATATCTATAATGACAGGTTTTTTCAGAAAATTGAAAAAACCGAAAAATCACAAGAGTAAAGTGCCATTTTCTGACATTAGATTTCGTTCTAAATGCTTAATCCCTATGTAAAAACGTTATTTAAGCAAGAATATCGTATTTTGAAGAAAATCTAATGATAGGATTTTACAGAAAGTTGAAAAAACCGAAAAATCACGAGAGTAAAGCGCCATTTTCTGACTTTAGATTTCGTTCTAAATACTTAATTCTAATGTAAAATCGTTAGTTAAGCAAGATTCTCGTATTTAAAAAAATCTAATGAGAGATGTTTTCAGAAAATTGAAGAAGCCGAAAAATCACAAGAGTAAAGTGCCATTTTCTGACGTTACATTTCGTTCTAAATGCTTCATCCCTATGTAAAAACGTTATGTAAGCAAGAATATCGTATCTTGAAGTATATCTATAATGATAGGTTTTTTCAGAAAATTGAAAAAACCGTAAAATCACAAGAGTAAAGTGCCATTTTCTGACATTAGATTTCGTTCTAAATGGTTCATCCCTATGTAAAAACGTTATATAAGTAATAATATCGTATTTTGAAGAAAATCTAATGATAGGTTTTTACAGAAATTTGAAAAAACCGAAAAATCACTACAGTAAACCGCCATTTTCTGACTTTAGATTTCGTTCTAAATACATAGTTCTAATGTAAAATCGTTAGCTAAGCTAGATTCTCGTATTTAAGAAAATCTAATGACAGGTTTTTTCAGAAAATTGAAAAAACCGTAAAATCATAAGAGGAAAGTGCCGTTTTCTGACTTTAGATTTCGTTCTAAATGCTTCGTCCCTATGTAGAAACGTTATTTAAGCAAGAATATCGTATTTTGAAGTATATCTATAATGATAGGTTTTTTCAGAAAATTGAAAAAACCGTAAAATCACAAGAGTAAAGTGCCATTTTCTGACATTAGATTTCGTTCTAAATGCTTAATTCCTATGTAAAAGTGTTATTTAAGCAAGAATATCGTAGTTTGAGGTAAATCTAATTATAGGTATTTTCAGAAAATTGAAAAATCCGAAAAACCGCTAGCGTAAAGTGCCATTTTCTGACATTAGATTTCGTTCTAAATGCTTCATCCCTATGTAAAAACGTTATTTAAGCAAGAATATCGTATTTTGAAGTATATCTATAATGATACGTTTTTTCAGAAAATTGAAAAAACCGAAAAATCACAAGAGTAAAGTGCCATTTTCTGACATTACATTTCGTTCTAAATGCTTCATCCCTATGTAAAAACGTTATGTAAGCAAGAATATCGTATCTTGAAGTATATCTATAATGATAGGTTTTTTCAGAAAATTGAAAAAACCGTAAAATCACAAGAGTAAAGTGCCATTTTCTGACATTAGATTTCGTTCTAAATGCTTAATCTCTATGTAAAAACGTTATTTAAGCAACAATATTGTACCTGGAAGGAAGTCTAAGAATAGGTTTTTACAGACATTTGAAAAAACCGAAAAATCACAAGAGTAAAGTGCCATTTTCTGACATTAGATTTCGTTCTAAATGGTTAATCCCTATGTAAAAACGTTATTGAAGCAAGAATATCGTATTTTGAAGTATATCAATAATGATAGGTCCTTTCAGAAAATTGAAAAAACCGAAAAATCACAAGAGTAAAGTGCCATTTTCTGACATTAGATTTCGTTCTAAATGCTTCATCCCTATGTAAAAACGTTATTTAAGCAAGAATATCGTATTTTGAAGTATATCTATAATGATAGTTTTTTTCAGAAAATTGAAAAAACCGAAAAATCACAAGAGTAAAGTGCCATTTTCTGACATTAGATTTCGTTCTAAATGCTTAATCCCTATGTAAAAACGTTATTTAAGCAAGAATATCGTATTTTGAAGAAAATCTAATGATAGGTTTTTACAGAAAGTTGAAAAAACCGAAAAATCACTAGAGTAAAGCGCCATTTTCTGACATTAGATTTCGTTCTAAATACTTAATTCTAATGTAAAATCGTTAGTTAAGCAAGATTCTCGTATATAAAAAATCTAATGAGAGGTGTTTTCAGAAAATTGAAGAAGCCGAAAAATCACAAGAGTAAAGTGCCATTTTCTGAAATTACATTTCGTTCTAAATACTTAGTTCTAATGTAAAATCGTTAGCTAAGCCAGATTCTCGTATTTAAGAAAATCTAATGACAGGTTTTTTCAGAAAATTGAAAAAACCGTAAAATCATAAGAGGAAAGTGCCATTTTCCGACATTAGATTTCGTTCTAAATGCTTAATCCCTATGTAAAAGTGTTATCTAAGCAAGAATATCGTAGTTTGAGGTAAATCTAATTATAGGTTTTTTCAGAAAATTGAAAAAACCGTAAAATCGCTAGAGTAAAGTGCCATTTTCTGACATTAGATTTCGTTCTAAATGCTTCATCCCTATGTACAAACGTTATTTAAGCAAGAATATCGTATTTTGAAGTATATCTAATGATAGGTTTTTTCAGAAAATTGAAAAAACCGTAAAATCATAAGAGGAAAGTGCCATTTTCTGACATTAGATTTCGTTCTAAATGCTTAATCCCTATGTAAAAGTGTTATTTAAGCAAGAATATCGTAGTTTGAGGTAAATCTAATTATAGGTTTTTTCAGAAAATTGAAAAAACCGAAAAATCGCTACAGTAAAGTGCCATTTTCTGACATTAGATTTCGTTCTAAATGCTCAATCCCTATATAAAAACGTTATTTAAGCAAGATTGTGGTATTTTCAAGAAAATCTAATGATAGGTTTTTTCAGAAAATTGAGAAAACCGAAAAATCACGAGAGTAAAGTGCCATTTTCTGACATTAGATTTCGTTCTAAATGCTTCATCCCTATGTAAAAACGTTATTTAAGCAAGAATATCGTATTTTGAAGTATATCTATAATGATAGGTCCTTTCAGAAAATTGAAAAAACCGAAAAATCACAAGAGTAAAGTGCCATTTTCTGACATTAGATTTCGTTCTAAATGCTTAATCCCTATGTAAAAACGTTATTTAAGCAAGAATATCGTATTTTGAAGAAAATCTAATGATAGGTTTTTACAGAAAGTTGAAAAAACCGAAAAATCACTAGAGTAAAGCGCCATTTTCTGACTTTAGATTTCGTTCTGAATACTTAATTCTAATGTAAAATCGTTAGTTAAGCAAGATTCTCGTATATAAAAAATCTATTGAGAGGTGTTTTCAGAAAATTGAAGAAGCCGAAAAATCACAAGAGTAAAGTGCCATTTTCTGACATTACATTTCGTTCTAAATACTTAGTTCTAATGTAAAATCGTTAGCTAAGCCAGATTCTCGTATTTAAGAAAATCTAATGACAGGTTTTTTCAGAAAATTGAAAAAACCGTAAATTCATAAGAGGAAAGTGCCATTTTCCGACATTAGATTTCGTTCTAAATGCTTAATCCCTATGTAAAAGTGTTATCTAAGCAAGAATATCGTAGTTTGAGGTAAATCTAATTATAGGTTTTTTCAGAAAATTGAAAAAACCGTAAAATCGCTAGAGTAAAGTGCCATTTTCTGACATTAGATTTCGTTCTAAATGCTTCATCCCTATGTAAAAACGTTATTTAAGCAAGAATATCGTATTTTGAAGTATATATAATGATAGGTTTTTTCAGAAAATTGAAAAAACCGTAAAATCATAAGAGGAAAGTGCCATTTTCTGACATTAGATTTCGTTCTAAATGCTTAATCCCTATGTAAAAGTGTTATTTAAGCAAGAATATCGTAGTTTGAGGTAAATCTAATTATAGGTTTTTTCAGAAAATTGAAAAAACCGAAAAATCGCTACAGTAAAGTGCCATTTTCTGACATTAGATTTCGTTCTAAATGCTCAATCCCTATATAAAAACGTTATTTAAGCAAGATTGTGGTATTTTGAAGAAAATCTAATGATAGGTTTTTTCAGAAAATTGAGAAAACCGAAAAATCACGAGAGTAAAGTGCCATTTTCTGACATTAGATTTCGTTCTAAATGCTTCATCCCTATGTAAAAACGTTATTTAAGCAAGAATATCGTATTTTGAAGAAAATCTAATGATAGGTTTTTACAGAAAGTTGAAAAAACCGAAAAATCACTAGAGCAAAGCGCCATTTTCTGACTTTAGATTTCGTTCTGAATACTTAATTCTAATGTAAAATCGTTAGTTAAGCAAGATTCTCGTATATAAAAAATCTAATGAGAGGTGTTTTCAGAAAATTGAAGAAGCCGAAAAATCACAAGAGTTAAGTGCCATTTTCTGACATTACATTTCGTTCTAAATACTTAGTTCTAATGTAAAATCGTTAGCTAAGCCAGATTCTCGTATTTAAGAAAATCTAATGACAGGTTTTTTCAGAAAATTGAAAAAACCGTAAAATCATAAGAGGAAAGTGCCATTTTCCGACATTAGATTTCGTTCTAAATGCTTAATCCCTATGTAAAAGTGTTATCTAAGCAAGAATATCGTAGTTTGAGGTAAATCTAATTATAGGTTTTTTCAGAAAATTGAAAAAACCGTAAAATCGCTAGAGTAAAGTGCCATTTTCTGACATTAGATTTCGTTCTAAATGCTTCATCCCTATGTAAAAACGTTATTTAAGCAAGAATATCGTATTTTGAAGTATATATAATGATAGGTTTTTTCAGAAAATTGAAAAAACCGTAAAATCATAAGAGGAAAGTGCCATTTTCTGACATTAGATTTCGTTCTAAATGCTTAATCCCTATGTAAAAGTGTTATTTAAGCAAGAATATCGTAGTTTGAGGTAAATCTAATTATAGGTTTTTTCAGAAAATTGAAAAAACCGAAAAATCGCTACAGTAAAGTGCCATTTTCTGACATTAGATTTCGTTCTAAATGCTCAATCCCTATATAAAAACGTTATTTAAGCAAGATTGTGGTATTTTCAAGAAAATCTAATGATAGGTTTTTTCAGAAAATTGAGAAAACCGAAAAATCACGAGAGTAAAGTGCCATTTTCTGACATTAGATTTCGTTCTAAATGCTTCATCCCTATATAAAAACGTTATTTAAGCAAGATTATGGTATTTTGAAGAAAATCTAATGATAGGTTTTTTCAGAAAATTGAGAAAACCGAAAAATCACAACAGTAAAGTGCCATTTTCTGACATTAGATTTCATTCTAAATGCTTCAACCCTTTGTAAAAACGTTATGTAAGCAAGAATATCGTATCTTGAAGTATATCTATAATGATAGGTTTTTTCAGAAAATTGAAATAACCGTAAAATCACAAGAGTAAAGTGCTATTTTCTGACATTAGATTTCGTTCTAAATGCTTCATCCCTATGTAAAAACGCTATTTAAGCAATAATATCGTATTTTGAAGTATATCTATAATGATAGGTTTTTTCAGAAAATTGAAAAAACCGTAAAATCACAAGGGTAAAGTGCCATTTTCAGACATTAGATTTCGTTCTAAATGCATAATTCCTATGTAGAAGTGTTATTTAAGCAAGAATATCGTAGTTTGAGGTAAATCTAATTATAGGTTTTTTCAGAAAATTGAAAAAACCGAAAAACCGCTAGAGTAAAGTGCCATTTTCTGACATTAGATTTCGTTCTAAATGCTTCATCCCTATGTAAAAACGTTATTGAAGCAAGAATATCGTATTTTGAAGTATATCTAATAATAGGTTCTTTCAGAAAATTGAAAAAACCGTAATATCACGAGAGTAAAGTTCCATTTTCTGACATTACATTTCGTTCTAAATACTTAGTTCTAATGTAAAATCGTTAGCTAAGCCAGATTCTCGTATTCAAGAAAATCTAATGACAGGTTTTTTCAGAAAATTCAAAAAACCGTAAAATCATAAGCGGAAAGTGCCATTTTCTGACATTAGATTTCGTTCTAAATGCTTAATCCCTATGTAAAAGAGTTATTTATGCAAGAATATCGTAGTTTGAGGTAAATCTAATAATAGGTTTTTTCAGAAAATTGAAAAGACCGAAAAATCGCTAGCGTAAAGTGCCATTTTCTGACATTAGATTTCGTTCTAAATGCTTCATCCCTATGTAAAAACGTTATTTAAACAAGAATATCGTATTATGAAGTATATCTATAATGATACGTTTTTTCAGAAAATTGAAAAAACCGAAAAATCACAAGAGTAAAGTGCCATTTTCTGACATTACATTTCGTTCTAAATGCTTCAACCCTATGTAAAAACGTTATGTAAGCAAGAATATCGTATCTTGAAGTATATCTATAATGATAGGTTTTTTCAGAAAATTGAAAAAACCGTAAAATCACAAGAGTAAAGTGCCATTTTCTGACATTAGATTTCGTTCTAAATGCTTAATCTCTATGTAAAAACGTTATTTAAGCAACAATATTGTACCTGGAAGGAAGTCTAAGAATAGGTTTTTACAGACATTTGAAAAAACCGAAAAATCACAAGAGTAAAGTGCCATTTTCTGACATTACATTTCGTTCTAAATGCTCAATCCCTATATAAAAACGTTATTTAAGCAAGATTATGGTATTTTGCAGAAAATCTAATGATAGGTTTTTTCAGAAAATTGAGAAAACCGAAAAATCACAAGAGTAAAGTGCCATTTTCTGACATTAGATTTCGTTCTAAATGCATCATCCCTATGTAAAAACGTTATGTAAGCAAGAATATCGTATTTTGAAGAAAATCTAATGATACGTTTTTACAGAAATTTGAAAAAACCGAAAAATCACTACAGTAAACCGCCATTTTCTGACTTTAGATTTCGTTCTAAATACTTAGTTCTAATGTAAAATCGTTAGCTAAGCTAGATTCTCGTATTTAAGAAAATCTAATAACAGGTTTTTTCAGAAAATTGAAAAGACCGTAAATTCATAAGAGGAAAGTGCCATTTTCTGACATTAGATTTCGTTCTAACTTCTTAATCCCTATGAAAAAGCGTTATTTAAGCAAGAATATCGTAGTTTGAGGTAAATCTAATTATAGGTTTTTTCAGAAAATTGAAAAAACCGAAAAATCGCTAGAGTAAAGTGCCATTTTCTGACATTAGATTTCGTTCGAAATGCTTAATCCCTATGTAGAAACGTTATTGAAGCAAGAATATCGTATTTTGAAATATATCTATAATGATAGGTTCTTTCAGAAAATTGAAAAAACCGTAAAATCACGAGAGTAAAGTTCCATTTTGTGACATTACATTTCGTTCTAAATGCTTAATCCCTATATAAAAACGTTATTTAAGCAAGATTATGGTATTTTGAAGAAAATCTAATGATAGGTTTTTTCAGAAAATTGAGAAAACCGAAAAACCGCTAGAGTAAAGTGCCATTTTCTGACATTAGATTTCGTTCTAAATGCTTCAACCCTATGTAGAAACGTTATTTAAGCAAGAATATCGTATTTTGAAGTATATCTATAATGATAGGTTTTTTCAGAAAATTGAAAAAACCGTAAAATCACACGAGTAAAGTGCCATTTTCTGACATTAGATTTCGTTCTAAATGCTTCATCCCTATGTAAAAACGTTATTGAAGCAAGAATATCGTATTTTGAAGTATATCTAATAATAGGTTCTTTCAGAAAATTGAAAAAACCGTAAAATCACGAGAGTAAAGTTCCATTTTCTGACATTACATTTCGTTCTAAATACTTAGTTCTAATGTAAAATCGTTAGCTAAGCCAGATTCTCGTATTTAAGAAAATCTAATGACAGGTTTTTTCAGAAAATTCAAAAAACCGTAAAATCATAAGAGGAAAGTGCCATTTTCTGACATTAGATTTCGTTCTAAATGCTTAATCCCTATGTAAAAGTGTTATTTATGCAAGAATATCGTAGTTTGAGGTAAATCTAATTATAGGTTTTTTCAGAAAATTGAAAAGACCTAAAAATCGCTAGCGTAAAGTGCCATTTTCTGACATTAGATTTCGTTCTAAATGCTTAATCTCTATGTAAAAACGTTATTTAAGCAACAATATTGTACCTGGAAGGAAGTCTAAGAATAGGTTTTTACAGACATTTGAAAAAACCGAAAAATCACAAGAGTAAAGTGCCATTTTCTGACATTAGATTTCGTTCTAAATGTTTAATCCCTATGTAAAATCGTTATTGAAGCAAGAATATCGTATTTTGAAGTATATCAATAATGATAGGTCTTTTCAGAAAATTGAAAAAACCGAAAAATCACAAGAGTAAAGTGCCATTTTCTGACATTAGATTTCGTTCTAAATGCTTCATCCCTATGTAAAAACGTTATTTAAGCAAGAATATCGTATTTTGAAGTATATCTATAATGATAGGTTTTTTCAGAAAATTGAAAAAACCGAAAAATCACAAGAGTAAAGTGCCATTTTCTGACATTAGATTTCCTTCTAAATGCTTAATCCCTATGTAAAAACGTTATTTAAGCAAGAATATCGTATTTTGAAGAAAATCTCATGATAGGTTTTTACAGAAAGTTGAAAAAACCGAAAAATCACGAGAGTAAAGCGCCATTTTCTGACTTTAGATTTCGTTCTAAATACTTAATTCTAATGTAAAATCGTTAGTTAAGCAAGATTCTCGTATTTAAAAAAATCTAATGAGAGATGTTTTCAGAAAATTGAAGAAGCCGAAAAATCACAAGAATAAAGTGCCATTTTCTGACGTTACATTTCGTTCTAAATGCTCAATCCCTATATAAAAACGTTATTTAAGCAAGATTATGGTATTTTGCAGAAAATCTAATGATAGGTTTTTTCAGAAAATTGAGAAAACCGAAAAATCACAAGAGTAAAGTGCCATTTTCTGACATTAGATTTCGTTCTAAATGCTTCATCCCTATGTAAAAACGTTATGTAAGCAAGAATATCGTATCTTGAAGTATATCTATAATGATAGGTTTTTTCAGAAAATTGAAAAAACCGTAAAATCACAAGAGTAAAGTGCCATTTTCTGACATTAGATTTCGTTCTAAATGCTTCATCCCTATGTAAAAACGTTATTTAAGCAATAATATCGTATTTTGAAGAAAATCTAATGATAGGTTTTTACAGAAATTTGAAAAAACCGAAAAATCACTACAGTAAACCGCCATTTTCTGACTTTAGATTTCGTTCTAAATACTTAGTTCTAATGTAAAATCGTTAGCTAAGCTAGATTCTCGTATTTAAGAAAATCTAATAACAGGTTTTTTCAGAAAATTGAAAAGACCGTAAATTCATAAGAGGAAAGTGCCATTTTCTGACATTAGATTTCGTTCTAACTTCTTAATCCCTATGAAAAAGCGTTATTTAAGCAAGAATATCGTAGTTTGAGGTAAATCTAATTATAGGTTTTTTCAGAAAATTGAAAAAACCGAAAAACAGCTACAGTAAAGTGCCATTTTCTCACATTAGATTTCGTTCTAAATGCTTCATCCCTATGTAAAAACGTTATTGAAGCAAGAATATCGTATTTTGAAGTATATCTAATAATAGATTCTTTCAGAAAATTGAAAGAAACGTAAAATCACGAGAGTAAAGTTCCATTTTCTGACATTACATTTCGTTCTAAATACTTAGTTCTAATGTAAAATCGTTAGCTAAGCCAGATTCTCGTATTTAAGAAAATCTAATGACAGGATTTTTCAGAAAATTCAAAAAACCGTAAAATCATAAGAGGAAAGTGCCATTTTCTGACATTAGATTTCGTTCTAAATGCTTAATCCCTATGTAAAAGTGTTATTTATGCAAGATTATCGTAGTTTGAGGTAAATCTAATTATAGGTTTTTTCAGAAAATTGAAAAGACCTAAAAATCGCTAGCGTAAAGTGCCATTTTCTGACATCAGATTTCGTTCTAAATGCTTAATCTCTATGTAAAAACGTTATTTAAGCAACAATATTGTACCTGGAAGGAAGTCTAAGAATAGGTTTTTACAGACATTTGAAAAAACCGAAAAATCACAAGAGTAAAGTGCCATTTTCTGACATTAGATTTCGTTCTAAATGTTTAATCCCTATGTACAATCGTTATTGAAGCAAGAATATCGTATTTTGAAGTATATCAATAATGATAGGTCTTTTCAGAAAATTGAAAAAACCGAAAAATCACAAGAGTAAAGTGCCATTTTCTGACATTAGATTTCGTTCTAAATGCTTCATCCCTATGTAAAAACGTTATTTAAGCAAGAATATCGTATTTTGAAGTATATCTATAATGATAGGTTTTTTCAGAAAATTGAAAAAACCGAAAAATCACAAGAGTAAAGTGCCATTTTCTGACATTAGATTTCCTTCTAAATGCTTAATCCCTATGTAAAAACGTTATTTAAGCAAGAATATCGTATTTTGAAGAAAATCTAATGATAGGTTTTTACAGAAAGTTGAAAAAACCGAAAAATCACGAGAGTAAAGCGCCATTTTCTGACTTTAGATTTCGTTCTAAATACTTAATTCTAATGTAAAATCGTTAGTTAAGCAAGATTCTCGTATTTAAAAAAATCTAATGAGAGATGTTTTCAGAAAATTGAAGAAGCCGAAAAATCACAAGAGTAAAGTGCCATTTTCTGACATTAGATTTCGTTCTAAATGGTTAATCCCTATGTAAAAACGTTATGTAAGCAAGAATATCGTATCTTGAGGTATATCTATAATGATAGGTTTTTTCAGAAAATTGAAAAAACCGTAAAATCACAAGAGTAAAGTGCCATTTTCTGACATTAGATTTCGTTCTAAATGCTTCAACCCTATGTAAAAACGTTATTTAAGCAATAATATCGTATTTTGAAGAAAATCTAATGATAGGTTTTTACAGAAATTTGAAAAAACCGAAAAATCACTACAGTAAACCGCCATTTTCTGACTTTAGATTTCGTTCTAAATACTTAGTTCTAATGTAAAATCGTTAGCTAAGCTAGATTCTCGTATTTAAGAAAATCTCATGATAGGTTTTTTCAGAAAATTGAAGAAACCGTAAAATCATAAGAGGAAAGTGCCATTTTCTGACCTTAGATTTCGTTCTAAATGCTTCATCCCTATGTAGAAACGTTATTTAAGCAAGAATATCGTATTTTGAAGTATATCTATAATGATAGGTTTTTTCAGAAAATTGAAAAAACCGTAAAATCACAAGAGTAAAGTGCCATTTTCTGACATTAGATTTCGTTCTAAATGCTTAATTCCTATGTAGAAGTGTTATTTAAGCAAGAATATCGTAGTTTGAGGTAAATCTAATTATAGCTTTTTTCAGAAAATTGAAAAAACCGAAAAACCGCTAGAATAAAGTGCCATTTTCTGACATTAGATTTCGTTCTAAATGCTTCATCCCTATGTAAAAACGTTATTGAAGCAAGAATATCGTATTTTGAAGTATATCTAATAATAGGTTCTTTCAGAAAATTGAAAAAACCGTAAAATCACGAGAGTAAAGTTCCATTTTCTGACATTACATTTCGTTCTAAATACTTAGTTCTAATGTAAAATCGTTAGCTAAGCCAGATTCTCGTATTTAAGAAAATCTAATGACAGGTTTTTTCAGAAAATTCAAAAAACCGTAAAATCATAAGAGGAAAGTGCCATTTTCTGACATTAGATTTCGTTCTAAATGCTTAATCCCTATGTAAAAGTGTTATTTATGCAAGAATATCGTAGTTTGAGGTAAATCTAATTATAGGTTTTTTCAGAAAATTGAAAAGACCGAAAAATCGCTAGCGTAAAGTGCCATTTTCTGACATTAGATTTCGTTCTAAATGCTTCATCCCTATGTAAAAACGTTATTTAAGCAAGAATATCGTATTTTGAAGTATATCTATAATGATACGTTTTTTCAGAAAATTGAGAAAACCGTAAAATCACAAGAGTAAAGTGCCATTTTCTCACATTAGATTTCGTTCTAAATGCTTAATCTCTATGTAAAAACGTTATTTAAGCAACAATATTGTACCTGGAAGGAAGTCTAAGAATAGGTTTTTACAGACATTTGAAAAAACCGAAAAATCACAAGAGTAAAGTGCCATTTTCTGACATTAGATTTCGTTCTAAATGGTTAATCCCTATGTAAAAACGTTATGTAAGCAAGAATATCGTATCTTGAGGTATATCTATAATGATAGGTTTTTTCAGAAAATTGAAGAAGCCGAAAAATCACAAGAGTAAAGTGCCATTTTCTGACATTACATTTCGTTCTAAATGCTCAATCCCTATATAAAAACGTTATTTAAGCAAGATTATGGTATTTTGCAGAAAATCTAATGATAGGTTTTTTCAGAAAATTGAGAAAACCGAAAAATCACAAGAGTAAAGTGCCATTTTCTGACATTAGATTTCGTTCTAAATGCTTCATCCCTATGTAAAAACGTTATGTAAGCAAGAATATCGTATCTTGAAGTATATCTATAATGATAGGTTTTTTCAGAAAATTGAAAAAACCGTAAAATCACAAGAGTAAAGTGCCATTTTCTGACATTAGATTTCGTTCTAAATGCTTCATCCCTATGTAAAAACGTTATTTAAGCAATAATATCGTATTTTGAAGAAAATCTAATGATAGGTTTTTACAGAAATTTGAAAAAACCGAAAAATCACTACAGTAAACCGCCATTTTCTGACATTAGATTTCGTTCTAAATACTTAGTTCTAATGTAAAATCGTTAGCTAAGCTAGATTCTCGTATTTAAGAAAATCTAATAACAGGTTTTTTCAGAAAATTGAAAAGACCGTAAATTCATAAGAGGAAAGTGCCATTTTCTGACATTAGATTTCGTTCTAACTTCTTAATCCCTATGAAAAAGCGTTATTTAAGCAAGAATATCGTAGTTTGAGGTAAATCTAATTATAGGTTTTTTCAGAAAATTGAAAAAACCGAAAAACCGCTAGAGTAAAGTGCCATTTTCTCACATTAGATTTCGTTCTAAATGCATCATGCCTATGTAAAAACGTTATTGAAGCAAGAATATCGTATTTTGAAGTATATCTAATAATAGATTCTTTCAGAAAATTGAAAAAACCGTAAAATCACGAGAGTAAAGTTCCATTTTCTGACATTACATTTCGTTCTAAATACTTAGTTCTAATGTAAAATCGTTAGCTAAGCCAGATTCTCGTATTTAAGAAAATCTAATGACAGGATTTTTCAGAAAATTCAAAAAACCGTAAAATCATAAGAGGAAAGTGCCATTTTCTGACATTAGATTTCGTTCTAAATGCTTAATCCCTATGTAAAAGTGTTATTTATGCAAGAATATCGTAGTTTGAGGTAAATCTAATTATAGGTTTTTTCAGAAAATTGAAAAGACCTAAAAATCGCTAGCGTAAAGTGCCATTTTCTGACATCAGATTTCGTTCTAAATGCTTAATCTCTATGTAAAAACGTTATTTAAGCAACAATATTGTACCTGGAAGGAAGTCTAAGAATAGGTTTTTACAGACATTTGAAAAAACCGAAAAATCACAAGAGTAAAGTGCCATTTTCTGACATTAGATTTCGTTCTAAATGTTTAATCCCTATGTACAATCGTTATTGAAGCAAGAATATCGTATTTTGAAGTATATCAATAATGATAGGTCTTTTCAGAAAATTGAAAAAACCGAAAAATCACAAGAGTAAAGTGCCATTTTCTGACATTAGATTTCGTTCTAAATGCTTCATCCCTATGTAAAAACGTTATTTAAGCAAGAATATCGTATTTTGAAGTATATCTATAATGATAGGTTTTTTCAGAAAATTGAAAAAACCGAAAAATCACAAGAGTAAAGTGCCATTTTCTGACATTAGATTTCCTTCTAAATGCTTAATCCCTATGTAAAAACGTTATTTAAGCAAGAATATCGTATTTTGAAGAAAATCTAATGATAGGTTTTTACAGAAAGTTGAAAAAACCGAAAAATCACGAGAGTAAAGCGCCATTTTCTGACTTTAGATTTCGTTCTAAATACTTAATTCTAATGTAAAATCGTTAGTTAAGCAAGATTCTCGTATTTAAAAAAATCTAATGAGAGATGTTTTCAGAAAATTGAAGAAGCCGAAAAATCACAAGAGTAAAGTGCCATTTTCTGACGTTACATTTCGTTCTAAATGCTTCATCCCTATGTAAAAACGTTATGTAAGCAAGAATATCGTATCTTGAAGTATATCTATAATGATAGGTTTTTTCAGAAAATTGAAAAAACCGTAAAATCACAAGAGTAAAGTGCCATTTTCTGACATTAGATTTCGTTCTAAATGCTTCATCCCTATGTAAAAACGTTATTTAAGCAATAATATCGTATTTTGAAGAAAATCTAATGATAGGTTTTTACAGAAATTTGAAAAAACCGAAAAATCACTACAGTAAACCGCCATTTACTGACTTTAGATTTCGTTCTAAATACTTAGTTCTAATGTAAAATCGTTAGCTAAGCTAGATTCTCGTATTTAAGAAAATCTAATGACAGGTTTTTTCAGAAAATTGAAAAAACCGTAAAATCATAAGAGGAAAGTGCCATTTTCTGAAATTAGATTTCGTTCTAAATGCTTCATCCCTATGTAGAAACGTTATTTAAGCAAGAATATCGTATTTTGAAGTATATCTATAATGATAGGTTTTTTCAGAAAATTGAAAAAACCGAAAAATCACAAGAGTAAAGTGCCATTTTCTGACATTAGATTTCGTTCTAAATGCTTAATTCCTATGTAGAAGTGTTATTTAAGCAAGAATATCGTAGTTTGAGGTAAATCTAATTATAGGTTTTTTCAGAAAATTGAAAAAACCGAAAAACCGCTAGAGTAAAGTGCCATTTTCTGACATTAGATTTCGTTCTAAATGCTTCATCCCTATGTAAAAACGTTATTGAAGCAAGAATATCGTATTTTGAAGTATATCTAATAATAGGTTCTTTCAGAAAATTGAAAAAACCGTAAAATCACGAGAGTAAAGTTCCATTTTCTGACATTACATTTCGTTCTAAATACTTAGTTCTAATGTAAAATCGTTAGCTAAGCCAGATTCTCGTATTTAAGAAAATCTAATGACAGGTTTTTTCAGAAAATTCAAAAAACCGTAAAATCATAAGAGGAAAGTGCCATTTTCTGACATTAGATTTCGTTCTAAATGCTTAATCCCTATGTAAAAGTGTTATTTATGCAAGAATATCGTAGTTTGAGGTAAATCTAATTATAGGTTTTTTCAGAAAATTGAAAAGACCTAAAAATCGCTAGCGTAAAGTGCCATTTTCTGACATTAGATTTCGTTCTAAATGCTTAATCTCTATGTAAAAACGTTATTTAAGCAACAATATTGTACCTGGAAGGAAGTCTAAGAATAGGTTTTTACAGACATTTGAAAAAACCGAAAAATCACAAGAGTAAAGTGCCATTTTCTGACATTAGATTTCGTTCTAAATGTTTAATCCCTATGTAAAATCGTTATTGAAGCAAGAATATCGTATTTTGAAGTATATCAATAATGATAGGTCTTTTCAGAAAATTGAAAAAACCGAAAAATCACAAGAGTAAAGTGCCATTTTCTGACATTAGATTTCGTTCTAAATGCTTCATCCCTTTGTAAAAACGTTATTTAAGCAAAAATATCGTATTTTGAAGTATATCTATAATGATAGGTTTTTTCAGAAAATTGAAAAAACCGAAAAATCACAAGAGTAAAGTGCCATTTTCTGACATTAGATTTCGTTCTAAATGCTTAATCCCTATGTAAAAACGTTATTTAAGCAAGAATATCGTATTTTGAAGAAAATCTAATGATAGGTTTTTACAGAAAGTTGAAAAAACCGAAAAATCACGAGAGTAAAGCGCCATTTTCTGACTTTAGATTTCGTTCTAAATACTTAATTCTAATGTAAAATCGTTAGTTAAGCAAGATTCTCGTATTTAAAAAAATCTAATGAGAGATGTTTTCAGAAAATTGAAGAAGCCGAAAAATCACAAGAGTAAAGTGCCATTTTCTGACGTTACATTTCGTTCTAAATGCTTCATCCCTATGTAAAAACGTTATGTAAGCAAGAATATCGTATCTTGAAGTATATCTATAATGATAGGTTTTTTCAGAAAATTGAAAAAACCGTAAAATCACAAGAGTAAAGTGCCATTTTCTGACATTAGATTTCGTTCTAAATGCTTCATCCCTATGTAAAAACGTTATTTAAGCAATAATATCGTATTTTGAAGAAAATCTAATGATAGGTTTTTACAGAAATTTGAAAAAACCGAAAAATCACTACAGTAAACCGCCATTTACTGACTTTAGATTTCGTTCTAAATACTTAGTTCTAATGTAAAATCGTTAGCTAAGCTAGATTCTCGTATTTAAGAAAATCTAATGACAGGTTTTTTCAGAAAATTGAAAAAACCGTAAAATCATAAGAGGAAAGTGCCATTTTCTGACATTAGATTTCGTTCTAAATGCTTCATCCCTATGTAGAAACGTTATTTAAGCAAGAATATCGTATTTTGAAGTATATCTATAATGATAGGTTTTTTCAGAAAATTGAAAAAACCGTAAAATCACAAGAGTAAAGTGCCATTTTCTGACATTAGATTTCGTTCTAAATGCTTAATTCCTATGTAGAAGTGTTATTTAAGCAAGAATATCGTAGTTTGAGGTAAATCTAATTATAGGTTTTTTCAGAAAATTGAAAAAACCGAAAAACCGCTAGAGTAAAGTGCCATTTTCTGACATTAGATTTCGTTCTAAATGCTTCATCCCTATGTAAAAACGTTATTGAAGCAAGAATATCGTATTTTGAAGTATATCTAATAATAGGTTCTTTCAGAAAATTGAAAAAACCGTAAAATCACGAGAGTAAAGTTCCATTTTCTGACATTACATTTCGTTCTAAATACTTAGTTCTAATGTAAAATCGTTAGCTAAGCCAGATTCTCGTATTTAAGAAAATCTAATGACAGGTTTTTTCAGAAAATTCAAAAAACCGTAAAATCATAAGAGGAAAGTGCCATTTTCTGACATTAGATTTCGTTCTAAATGCTTAATCCCTATGTAAAAGTGTTATTTATGCAAGAATATCGTAGTTTGAGGTAAATCTAATTATAGGTTTTTTCAGAAAATTGAAAAGACCGAAAAATCGCTAGCGTAAAGTGCCATTTTCTGACATTAGATTTCGTTCTAAATGCTTCATCCCTATGTAAAAACGTTATTTAAGCAAGAATATCGTATTTTGAAGTATATCTATAATGATACGTTTTTTCAGAAAATTGAAAAAACCGAAAAATCACAAGAGTAAAGTGCCATTTTCTGACATTACATTTCGTTCTATATGCTTCATCCCTATGTAAAAACGTTATGTAAGCAAGAATATCGTATCTTGAAGTATATCTATAATGATAGGTTTTTTCAGAAAATTGAAAAAACCGTAAAATCACAAGAGTAAAGTGCCATTTTCTCACATTAGATTTCGTTCTAAATGCTTAATCTCTATGTAAAAACGTTATTTAAGCAACAATATTGTACCTGGAAGGAAGTATAAGAATAGGTTTTTACAGACATTTGAAAAAACCGAAAAATCACAAGAGTAAAGTGCCATTTTCTGACATTAGATTTCGTTCTAAATGGTTAATCCCTATGTAAAAACGTTATGTAAGCAAGAATATCGTATCTTGAGGTATATCTATAATGATAGGTTTTTTCAGAAAATTGAAAAAACCGTAAAATCACAAGAGTAAAGTGCCATTTTCTGACATTAGATTTCGTTCTAAATGCTCAATCCCTATGTAGAAACGTTATTTAAGCAAGAATATCGTATTTTGAAGTATATCTATAATGATAGGTTTTTTCAGAAAATTGAAAAAACCGAAAAATCACAAGAGTAAAGTGCCATTTTCTGACATTAGATTTCGTTCTAAATGCTTAATTCCTATGTAGAAGTGTTATTTAAGCAAGAATATCGTAGTTTGAGGTAAATCTAATTATAGGTTTTTTCAGAAAATTGAAAAAACCGAAAAACCGCTAGAGTAAAGTGCCATTTTCTGACATTAGATTTCGTTCTAAATGCTTCATCCCTATGTAAAAACGTTATTGAAGCAAGAATATCGTATTTTGAAGTATATCTAATAATAGGTTCTTTCAGAAAATTGAAAAAACCGTAAAATCACGAGAGTAAAGTTCCATTTTCTGACATTACATTTCGTTCTAAATACTTAGTTCTAATGTAAAATCGTTAGCTAATCCAGATTCTCGTATTTAAGAAAATCTAATGACAGGTTTTTTCAGAAAATTCAAAAAACCGTAAAATCATAAGAGGAAAGTGCCATTTTCTGACATTAGATTTCGTTCTAAATGCTTAATCCCTATGTAAAAGTGTTATTTATGCAAGAATATCGTAGTTTGAGGTAAATCTAATTATAGGTTTTTTCAGAAAATTGAAAAGACCTAAAAATCGCTAGCGTAAAGTGCCATTTTCTGACATTAGATTTCGTTCTAAATGCTTAATCTCTATGTAAAAACGTTATTTAAGCAACAATATTGTACCTGGAAGGAAGTCTAAGAATAGGTTTTTACAGACATTTGAAAAAACCGAAAAATCACAAGAGTAAAGTGCCATTTTCTGACATTAGATTTCGTTCTAAATGCTTAATCCCTATGTAAAAACGTTATTTAAGCAAGAATATCGTATTTTGAAGAAAATCTAATGATAGGTTTTTACAGAAAGTTGAAAAAACCGAAAAATCACGAGAGTAAAGCGCCATTTTCTGACTTTAGATTTCGTTCTAAATACTTAATTCTAATGTAAAATCGTTAGTTAAGCAAGATTCTCGTATTTAAAAAAATCTAATGAGAGATGTTTTCAGAAAATTGAAGAAGCCGAAAAATCACAAGAGTAAAGTGCCATTTTCTGACGTTACATTTCGTTCTAAATGCTTCATCCCTATGTAAAAACGTTATGTAAGCAAGAATATCGTATCTTGAAGTATATCTATAATGATAGGTTTTTTCAGAAAATTGAAAAAACCGTAAAATCACAAGAGTAAAGTGCCATTTTCTGACATTAGATTTCGTTCTAAATGCTTCATCCCTATGTAAAAACGTTATTTAAGCAATAATATCGTATTTTGAAGAAAATCTAATGATAGGTTTTTACAGAAATTTGAAAAAACCGAAAAATCACTACAGTAAACCGCCATTTACTGACTTTAGATTTCGTTCTAAATACTTAGTTCTAATGTAAAATCGTTAGCTAAGCTAGATTCTCGTATTTAAGAAAATCTAATGACAGGTTTTTTCAGAAAATTGAAAAAACCGTAAAATCATAAGAGGAAAGTGCCATTTTCTGACATTAGATTTCGTTCTAAATGCTTCATCCCTATGTAGAAACGTTATTTAAGCAAGAATATCGTATTTTGAAGAAAATCTAATCATAGGTTTTTACAGACAGTTGAAAAACCGAAAAATCACTACAGTAAACCGCCATTTTCTGACTTTAGATTTCGTTCTAAATACTTAGTTCTAATGTAAAATCGTTAGCTAAGCTAGATTCTCGTATTTAAGAAAATCTAATGACAGGTTTTTTCAGAAAATTGAAAAAACCGTAAAATCATAAGAGGAAAGTGCCATTTTCTGACATTAGATTTCGTTCTAAATGCTTCATCCCTATGTAGAAACGTTATTTAAGCAAGAATATCGTATTTTGAAGTATATCTATAATGATAGGTTTTTTCAGAAAATTGAAAAAACCGTAAAATCACAAGAGTAAAGTGCCATTTTCTGACATTAGATTTCGTTCTAAATGCTTAATTCCTATGCAAAAGTGTTATTTAAGCAAGAATATCGTAGTTTGAGGTAAATCTAATTATAGGTTCTTTCAGAAAATTGAAAAAACCGTAAAGTCACGAGAGTAAAGTTCCATTTTCTGACATTACATTTCGTTCTAAATACTTAGTTCTAATGTAAAATCGTTAGCTAAGCCAGATTCTCGTATTTAAGAAAATCTAATGACAAGTTTTTTCAGAAAATTCAAAAAACCGTAAAATCATAAGAGGAAAGTGCCATTTTCTGACATTAGATTTCGTTCTAAATGCTTAATCCCTATGTAAAAGTGTTATTTATGCAAGAATATCGTAGTTTGAGGTAAATCTAATTATAGGTTTTTTCAGAAAATTGAAAAGACCGAAAAATCGCTAGCGTAAAGTGCCATTTTCTCACATTAGATTTCGTTCTAAATGCTTCATCCCTATGTAAAAACGTTATTTAAGCAAGAATATCGTATTTTGAAGTATATCTATAATGATACGTTTTCTCAGAAAATTGAAAAAACCGAAAAATCACAAGAGTAAAGTGCCATTTTCTGACATTACATTTCGTTCTAAATGCTTCATCCCTATGTAAAAACGTTATGTAAGCAAGAATATCGTATCTTGAAGTATATCTATAATGATAGGTTTATTCAGAAAATTGAAGAAACCGTAAAATCACAAGAGTAAAGTGCCATTTTCTGACATTAGATTTCGTTCTAAATGTTTAATCCCTATGTAAAAACGTTATTGAAGCAAGAATATCGTATTTTAAAGTATATCAATAATGATAGGTCCTTTCAGAAAATTGAAAAAACCGAAAAACCGCTAGAATAAAGTGCCATTTTCTGACATTAGATTTCGTTCTAAATGCTTCATCCCTATGTAAAAACGTTATTGAAGCAAGAATATCGTATTTTGAAGTATATCTAATAATAGGTTCTTTCAGAAAATTGAAAAAACCGTAAAATCACGAGAGTAAAGTTCCATTTTCTGACATTACATTTCGTTCTAAATACTTAGTTCTAATGTAAAATCGTTAGCTAAGCCAGATTCTCGTATTTAAGAAAATCTAATGACAGGTTTTTTCAGAAAATTCAAAAAACCGTAAAATCATAAGAGGAAAGTGCCATTTTCTGACATTAGATTTCGTTCTAAATGCTTAATCCCTATGTAAAAGTGTTATTTATGCAAGAATATCGTAGTTTGAGGTAAATCTAATTATAGGTTTTTTCAGAAAATTGAAAAGACCGAAAAATCGCTAGCGTAAAGTGCCATTTTCTGACATTAGATTTCGTTCTAAATGCTTCATCCCTATGTAAAAACGTTATTTAAGCAAGAATATCGTATTTTGAAGTATATCTATAATGATACGTTTTTTCAGAAAATTGAAAAAACCGAAAAATCACAAGAGTAAAGTGCCATTTTCTGACATTACATTTCGTTCTAAATGCTTCAGCCCTATGTAAAAACGTTATGTAAGCAAGAATATCGTATCTTGAAGTATATCTATAATGATAGGTTTTTTCAGAAAATTGAAAAAACCGTAAAATCACAAGAGTAAAGTGCCATTTTCTCACATTAGATTTCGTTCTAAATGCTTAATCTCTATGTAAAAACGTTATTTAAGCAACAATATTGTACCTGGAAGGAAGTCTAAGAATAGGTTTTTACAGACATTTGAAAAAACCGAAAAATCACAAGAGTAAAGTGCCATTTTCTGACATTAGATTTCGTTCTAAATGGTTAATCCCTATGTAAAAACGTTATGTAAGCAAGAATATCGTATCTTGAGGTATATCTATAATGATAGGTTTTTTCAGAAAATTGAAAAAATCGTAAAATCACAAGAGTAAAGTGCCATTTTCTGACATTAGATTTCGTTCTAAATGCTCAATCCCTATGTAAAAACGTTATTTAAGCAAGAATATCGTATTTTGAAGTATATCTATAATGATAGGTTTTTTCAGAAAATTGAAAAAACCGTAAAATCACAAGAGTAAAGTGCCATTTTCTGTCATTAGATTTCGTTCTAAATGCTTAATCTCTATGTAAAAACGTTATTTAAGCAACAATATTGTACCTGGAAGGAAGTCTAAGAATAGGTTTTTACAGACATTTGAAAAAACCGAAAAATCACAAGAGTAAAGTGCCATTTTCTGACATTAGATTTCGTTCTAAATGTTTAATCCCTATGTAAAATCGTTATTGAAGCAAGAATATCGTATTTTGAAGTATATCAATAATGATAGGTCTTTTCAGAAAATTGAAAAAACCGAAAAATCACAAGAGTAAAGTGCCATTTTCTGACATTAGATTTCGTTCTAAATGATTAATCCCTATGTAAAAACGTTATTTAAGCAAGAATATCGTATTTTGAAGAAAATCTAATGATAGGTTTTTACAGAAAGTTGAAAAAACCGAAAAATCACGAGAGTAAAGCGCCATTTTCTGACTTTAGATTTCGTTCTAAATACTTAATTCTAATGTAAAATCGTTAGTTAAGCAAGATTCTTGTATTTAAAAAAATCTAATGAGAGGTGTTTTCAGAAAATTGAAGAAGCCGAAAAATCACAAGAGTAAAGTGCCATTTTCTGACATTACATTTCGTTCTAAATGCTCAATCCCTATATAAAAACGTTATTTAAGCAAGATTATGGTATTTTGCAGAAAATCTAATGAGAGGTGTTTTCAGAAAATTGAAGAAGCCGAAAAATCACAAGAGTAAAGTGCCATTTTCTGACATTACATTTCGTTCTAAATGCTCAATCCCTATATAAAAACGTTATTTAAGCAAGATTATGGTATTTTGCAGAAAATCTAATGATAGGTTTTTTCAGAAAATTGAAAAAACCGTAAAATCACAAGAGTAAAGTGCCATTTTCTGTCATTAGATTTCGTTCTAAATGCTTAATCTCTATGTAAAAACGTTATTTAAGCAACAATATTGTACCTGGAAGGAAGTCTAAGAATAGGTTTTTACAGACATTTGAAAAAACCGAAAAATCACAAGAGTAAAGTGCCATTTTCTGACATTAGATTTCGTTCTAAATGTTTAATCCCTATGTAAAATCGTTATTGAAGCAAGAATATCGTATTTTGAAGTATATCAATAATGATAGGTCTTTTCAGAAAATTGAAAAAACCGAAAAATCACAAGAGTAAAGTGCCATTTTCTGACATTAGATTTCGTTCTAAATGATTAATCCCTATGTAAAAACGTTATTTAAGCAAGAATATCGTATTTTGAAGAAAATCTAATGATAGGTTTTTACAGAAAGTTGAAAAAACCGAAAAATCACGAGAGTAAAGCGCCATTTTCTGACTTTAGATTTCGTTCTAAATACTTAATTCTAATGTAAAATCGTTAGTTAAGCAAGATTCTTGTATTTAAAAAAATCTAATGAGAGGTGTTTTCAGAAAATTGAAGAAGCCGAAAAATCACAAGAGTAAAGTGCCATTTTCTGACATTACATTTCGTTCTAAATGCTCAATCCCTATATAAAAACGTTATTTAAGCAAGATTATGGTATTTTGCAGAAAATCTAATGATAGGTTTTTTCAGAAAATTGAGAAAACCGAAAAATCACAAGAGTAAAGTGCCATTTTCTGACATTAGATTTCGTTCTAAATGCTTCATCCCTATGTAAAAACGTTATGTAAGCAAGAATATCGTATCTTGAAGTATATCTATAATGATAGGTTTTTTCAGAAAATTGAAAAAACCGTAAAATCACAAGAGTAAAGTGCCATTTTCTGACATTAGATTTCGTTCTAAATGCTTCATCCCTATGTAAAAACGTTATTTAAGCAATAATATCGTATTTTGAAGAAAATCTAATGATAGGTTTTTACAGAAAATTGAAAAAACCGAAAAACCGCTAGAGTAAAGTGCCATTTTCTGACATTAGATTTCGTTCTAAATGCTTCATCCCTATGTAAAAACGTTATTGAAGCAAGAATATCGTATTTGGAAGTATATCTAATAATAGGTTCTTTCAGAAAATTGAAAAAACCGTAAAATCACGAGAGTAAAGTTCCATTTTCTGACATTACATTTCGTTCTAAATACTTAGTTCTAATGTAAAATCGTTAGCTAAGCCAGATTCTCGTATTTAAGAAAATCTAATGACAGGTTTTTTCAGAAAATTCAAAAAACCGTAAAATCATAAGAGGAAAGTGCCATTTTCTGACATTAGATTTCGTTCTAAATGCTTAATCCCTATGTAAAAGTGTTATTTATGCAAGAATATCGTAGTTTGAGGTAAATCTAATTATAGGTTTTTTCAGAAAATTGAAAAGACCGAAAAATCGCTAGCGTAAAGTGCCATTTTCTGACATTAGATTTCGTTCTAAATGCTTCATCCCTATGTAAAAACGTTATTTAAGCAAGAATATCGTATTTTGAAGTATATCTATAATGATACGTTTTTTCAGAAAATTGAAAAAACCGAAAAATCACAAGAGTAAAGTGCCATTTTCTGACATTACATTTCGTTCTAAATGCTTCATCCCTATGTAAAAACGTTATGTAAGCAAGAATATCGTATCTTGAAGTATATCTATAATGATAGGTTTTTTCAGAAAATTGAAAAAACCGTAAAATCACAAGAGTAAAGTGCCATTTTCTCACATTAGATTTCGTTGTAAATGCTTAATCTCTATGTAAAAACGTTATTTAAGCAACAATATTGAACCTGGAAGGAAGTCTAAGAATAGGTTTTTACAGACATTTGAAAAAACCGAAAAATCACAAGAGTAAAGTGCCATTTTCTGACATTAGATTTCGTTCTAAATGGTTAATCCCTATGTAAAAACGTTATGTAAGCAAGAATATCGTATCTTGAGGTATATCTATAATGATAGGTTTTTTCAGAAAATTGAAAAAACCGTAAAATCACAAGAGTAAAGTGCCATTTTCTGACATTAGATTTCGTTCTAAATGCTCAATCCCTATGTAAAAACGTTATTTAAGCAAGAATATCGTATTTTGAAGTATATCTATAATGATAGGTTTTTTCAGAAAATTGAAAAAACCGTAAAATCACAAGAGTAAAGTGCCATTTTCTGACATTAGATTTCGTTCTAAATGCTTAATTCCTATGTAAAAGTGTTATTTAAGCAAGAATATCGTAGTTTGAGGTAAATCTAATTATTGGTTCTTTCAGAAAATTGAAAAAACCGTAAAATCACGAGAGTAAAGTTCCATTTTCTGACATTACATTTCGTTCTAAATACTTAGTTCTAATGTAAAATCGTTAGCTAAGCCAGATTCTCGTATTTAAGAAAATCTAATGACAAGTTTTTTCAGAAAATTCAAAAAACCGTAAAATCATAAGAGGAAAGTGCCATTTTCTGACATTAGATTTCGTTCTAAATGCTTAATCCCTATGTAAAAGTGTTATTTATGCAAGAATATCGTAGTTTGAGGTAAATCTAATTATAGGTTTTTTCAGAAAATTGAAAAGACCGAAAAATCGCTAGCGTAAAGTGCCATTTTCTGACATTAGATTTCGTTCTAAATGCTTCATCCCTATGTAAAAACGTTATTTAAGCAAGAATATCGTATTTTGAAGTATATCTATAATGATACGTTTTTTCAGAAAATTGAAAAAACCGAAAAATCACAAGAGTAAAGTGCCATTTTCTGACATTACATTTCGTTCTAAATGCTTCATCCCTATGTAAAAACGTTATGTAAGCAAGAATATCGTATCTTGAAGTATATCTATAATGATAGGTTTATTCAGAAAATTGAAGAAACCCTAAAATCACAAGAGTAAAGTGCCATTTTCTGACATTAGATTTCGTTCTAAATGCTTAATCTCTATGTAAAAACGTTATTTAAGCAACAATATTGTACCTGGAAGGAAGTCTAAGAATAGGTTTTTACAGACATTTGAAAAAACCGAAAAATCACAAGAGTAAAGTGCCATTTTCTGACATTAGATTTCGTTCTAAATGTTTAATCCCTATGTAAAAACGTTATTGAAGCAAGAATATCGTATTTTAAAGTATATCAATAATGATAGGTCCTTTCAGAAAATTGAAAAATCCGAAAAATCACAAGAGTAAAGTGTCATTTTCTGACATTAGATTTCGTTCTAAATGCTTCATCCCTATGTAAAAACGTTATTTAAGCAAGAATATCGTATTTTGAAGTATATCTATAATGATAGGTTTTTTCAGAAAATTGAAAAAACCGAAAAATCACAAGAGTAAAGTGCCATTTTCTGACATTAGATTTCGTTCTAAATGCTTAATCCCTATGTAAAAACGTTATTTAAGCAAGAATATCGTATTTTGAAGAAAATCTAATCATAGGTTTTTACAGAAAGTTGAAAAACCGAAAAATCACTACAGTAAACCGCCATTTTCTGACTTTAGATTTCGTTCTAAATACTTAGTTCTAATGTAAAATCGTTAGCTAAGCTAGATTCTCGTATTTAAGAAAATCTAATGACAGGTTTTTTCAGAAAATTGAAAAAACCGTAAAATCATAAGAGGAAAGTGCCATTTTCTGACATTAGATTTCGTTCTAAATGCTTCATCCCTATGTAGAAACGTTATTTAAGCAAGAATATCGTATTTTGAAGTATATCTATAATGATAGGTTTTTTCAGAAAATTGAAAAAACCGTAAAATCACAAGAGTAAAGTGCCATTTTCTGACATTAGATTTCGTTCTAAATGCTTAATTCCTATGTAAAAGTGTTATTTAAGCAAGAATATCGTAGTTTGAGGTAAATCTAATTATAGGTTCTTTCAGAAAATTGAAAAAACCGTAAAGTCACGAGAGTAAAGTTCCATTTTCTGACATTACATTTCGTTCTAAATACTTAGTTCTAATGTAAAATCGTTAGCTAAGCCAGATTCTCGTATTTAAGAAAATCTAATGACAAGTTTTTTCAGAAAATTCAAAAAACCGTAAAATCATAAGAGGAAAGTGCCATTTTCTGACATTAGATTTCGTTCTAAATGCTTAATCCCTATGTAAAAGTGTTATTTATGCAAGAATATCGTAGTTTGAGGTAAATCTAATTATAGGTTTTTTCAGAAAATTGAAAAGACCGAAAAATCGCTAGCGTAAAGTGCCATTTTCTCACATTAGATTTCGTTCTAAATGCTTCATCCCTATGTAAAAACGTTATTTAAGCAAGAATATCGTATTTTGAAGTATATCTATAATGATACGTTTTCTCAGAAAATTGAAAAAACCGAAAAATCACAAGAGTAAAGTGCCATTTTCTGACATTACATTTCGTTCTAAATGCTTCATCCCTATGTAAAAACGTTATGTAAGCAAGAATATCGTATCTTGAAGTATATCTATAATGATAGGTTTATTCAGAAAATTGAAGAAACCGTAAAATCACAAGAGTAAAGTGCCATTTTCTGACATTAGATTTCGTTCTAAATGCTTAATCTCTATGTAAAAACGTTATTTAAGCAACAATATTGTACCTGAAAGGAAGTCTAAGAATAGGTTTTTACAGACATTTGAAAAAACCGAGAAATCACAAGAGTAAAGTGCCATTTTCTGACATTAGATTTCGTTCTAAATGTTTAATCCCTATGTAAAAACGTTATTGAAGCAAGAATATCGTATTTTAAAGTATATCAATAATGATAGGTCCTTTCAGAAATTTGAAAAATCCGAAAAATCACAAGAGTAAAGTGCCATTTTCTGACATTAGATTTCGTTCTAAATGCTTAATTCCTATGTAGAAGTGTTATTTAAGCAAGAATATCGTATTTTGAAGTATATCTAATAATAGGTTCTTTCAGAAAATTGAAAAAACCGTAAAATCACGAGAGTAAAGTTCCATTTTCTGACATTACATTTCGTTCTAAATACTTAGTTCTAATGTAAAATCGTTAGCTAAGCCAGATTCTCGTATTTAAGAAAATCTAATGACAGGTTTTTTCAGAAAATTCAAAAAACCGTAAAATCATAAGAGGAAAGTGCCATTTTCTGACATTAGATTTCGTTCTAAATGCTTAATCCCTATGTAAAAGTGTTATTTATGCAAGAATATCGTAGTTTGAGGTAAATCTAATTATAGGTTTTTTCAGAAAATTGAAAAGACCTAAAAATCGCTAGCGTAAAGTGCCATTTTCTGACATCAGATTTCGTTCTAAATGCTTAATCTCTATGTAAAAACGTTATTTAAGCAACAATATTGTACCTGGAAGGAAGTCTAAGAATAGGTTTTTACAGACATTTGATAAAACCGAAAAATCACAAGAGTAAAGTGCCATTTTCTGACATTAGATTTCGTTCTAAATGTTTAATCCCTATGTAAAATCGTTATTGAAGCAAGAATATCGTATTTTGAAGTATATCAATAATGATAGGCCTTTTCAGAAAATTGAAAAAACCGAAAAATCACAAGAGTAAAGTGCCATTTTCTGACATTAGATTTCGTTCTAAATGCTTCATCCCTATGTAAAAACGTTATTTAAGCAAGAATATCGTATTTTGAAGTATATCTATAATGATAGGTTTTTTCAGAAAATTGGAAAAACCGAAAAATCACAAGAGTAAAGTGCCATTTTCTGACATTAGATTTCGTTCTAAATGCTTAATCCCTATGTAAAAACGTTATTTAAGCAAGAATATCGTATTTTGAAGAAAATCTAATGATAGGTTTTTACAGAAAGTTGAAAAAACCGAAAAATCACGAGAGTAAAGCGCCATTTTCTGACTTTAGATTTCGTTCTAAATACTTAATTCTAATGTAAAATCGTTAGTTAAGCAAGATTCTCGTATTTAAAAAAATCTAATGAGAGATGTTTTCAGAAAATTGAAGAAGCCGAAAAATCACAAGAGTAAAGTGCCATTTTCTGACGTTACATTTCGTTCTAAATGCTTCATCCCTATGTAAAAACGTTATGTAAGCAAGAATATCGTATCTTGAAGTATATCTATAATGATAGGTTTTTTCAGAAAATTGAAAAAACCGTAAAATCACAAGAGTAAAGTGCCATTTTCTGACATTAGATTTCGTTCTAAATGCTTCATCCCTATGTAAAAACGTTATTTAAGCAATAATATCGTATTTTGAAGAAAATCTAATGATAGGTTTTTACAGAAATTTGAAAAAACCGAAAAATCACTACAGTAAACCGCTATTTACTGACTTTAGATTTCGTTCTAAATACTTAGTTCTAATGTAAAATCGTTAGCTAAGCTAGATTCTCGTATTTAAGAAAATCTAATGACAGGTTTTTTCAGAAAATTGAAAAAACCGTAAAATCATAAGAGGAAAGTGCCATTTTCTGACATTAGATTTCGTTCTAAATGCTTCATCCCTATGTAGAAACGTTATTTAAGCAAGAATATCGTATTTTGAAGTATATCTATAATGATAGGTTTTTTCAGAAAATTGAAAAAACCGAAAAATCACAAGAGTAAAGTGCCATTTTCTGACATTAGATTTCGTTCTAAATGCTTAATTCCTATGTAGAAGTGTTATTTAAGCAAGAATATCGTAGTTTGAGGTAAATCTAATTATAGGTTTTTTCAGAAAATTGAAAAAACCGAAAAACCGCTAGAGTAAAGTGCCATTTTCTGACATTAGATTTCGTTCTAAATGCTTCATCCCTATGTAAAAACGTTATTGAAGCAAGAATATCGTATTTTGAAGTATATCTAATAATAGGTTCTTTCAGAAAATTGAAAAAACCGTAAAATCACGAGAGTAAAGTTCCATTTTCTGACATTACATTTCGTTCTAAATACTTAGTTCTAATGTAAAATCGTTAGCTAAGCCAGATTCTCGTATTTAAGAAAATCTAATGACAGGTTTTTTCAGAAAATTCAAGAAACCGTAAAATCATAAGAGGAAAGTGCCATTTTCTGACATTAGATTTCGTTCTAAATGCTTAATCCCTATGTAAAAGTGTTATTTATGCAAGAATATCGTAGTTTGAGGTAAATCTAATTATAGGTTTTTTCAGAAAATTGAAAAGACCTAAAAATCGCTAGCGTAAAGTGCCATTTTCTGACATTAGATTTCGTTCTAAATGCTTAATCTCTATGTAAAAACGTTATTTAAGCAACAATATTGTACCTGGAAGGAAGTCTAAGAATAGGTTTTTACAGACATTTGAAAAAACCGAAAAATCACAAGAGTAAAGTGCCATTTTCTGACATTAGATTTCGTTCTAAATGTTTAATCCCTATGTAAAATCGTTATTGAAGCAAGAATATCGTATTTTGAAGTATATCAATAATGATAGGTCTTTTCAGAAAATTGAAAAAACCGAAAAATCACAAGAGTAAAGTGCCATTTTCTGACATTAGATTTCGTTCTAAATGCTTCATCCCTATGTAAAAACGTTATTTAAGCAAGAATATCGTATTTTGAAGTATATCTATAATGATAGGTTTTTTCAGAAAATTGAAAAAACCGAAAAATCACAAGAGTAAAGTGCCATTTTCTGACATTAGATTTCGTTCTAAATGCTTAATCTCTATGTAAAAACGTTATTTAAGCAACAATATTGTACCTGGAAGGAAGTCTAAGAATAGGTTTTTACAGACATTTGAAAAAACCGAAAAATCACAAGAGTAAAGTGCCATTTTCTGACATTAGATTTCGTTCTAAATATTTAATCCCTATGTAAAATCGTTATTGAAGCAAGAATATCGTATTTTGAAGTATATCAATAATGATAGGTCTTTTCAGAAAATTGAAGAAGCCGAAAAATCACAAGAGTAAAGTGCCATTTTCTGACGTTACATTTCGTTCTAAATGCTTCATCCCTATGTAAAAACGTTATGTAAGCAAGAATATCGTATCTTGAAGTATATCTATAATGATAGGTTTTTTCAGAAAATTGAAAAAACCGTAAAATCACAAGAGTAAAGTGCCATTTCTAAATGCTTAATTCCTATGTAGAAGTGTTATTTAAGCAAGAATATCGTAGTTTGAGGTAAATCTAATTATAGGTTTTTTCAGAAAATTGAAAAAACCGAAAAACCGCTAGAGTAAAGTGCCATTTTCTGACATTAGATTTCGTTCTAAATGCTTCATCCCTATGTAAAAACGTTATTGAAGCAAGAATATCGTATTTTGAAGTATATCTAATAATAGGTTCTTTCAGAAAATTGAAAAAACCGTAAAATCACGAGAGTAAAGTTCCATTTTCTGACATTACATTTCGTTCTAAATACTTAGTTCTAATGTAAAATCGTTAGCTAAGCCAGATTCTCGTATTTAAGAAAATCTAATGACAGGTTTTTTCAGAAAATTCAAAAAACCGTAAAATCATAAGAGGTAAGTGCCATTTTCTGACATTAGATTTCGTTCTAAATGCTTAATCCCTATGTAAAAGTGTTATTTATGCAAGAATATCGTAGTTTGAGGTAAATCTAATTATAGGTTTTTTCAGAAAATTGAAAAGACCGAAAAATCGCTAGCGTAAAGTGCCATTTTCTGACATTAGATTTCGTTCTAAATGCTTCATCCCTATGTAAAAACGTTATTTAAGCAAGAATATCGTATTTTGAAGTATATCTATAATGATACGTTTTTTCAGAAAATTGAAAAAACCGAAAAATCACAAGAGTAAAGTGCCATTTTCTGACATTACATTTCGTTCTAAATGCTTCATCCCTATGTAAAAACGTTATGTAAGCAAGAATATCGTATCTTGAAGTATATCTATAATGATAGGTTTTTTCAGAAAATTGAAAAAACCGTAAAATCACAAGAGTAAAGTGCCATTTTCTCACATTAGATTTCGTTCTAAATGCTTAATCTCTATGTAAAAACGTTATTTAAGCAACAATATTGTACCTGGAAGGAAGTCTAAGAATAGGTTTTTACAGACATTTGAAAAAACCGAAAAATCACAAGAGTAAAGTGCCATTTTCTGACATTAGATTTCGTTCTAAATGGTTAATCCCTATGTAAAAACGTTATGTAAGCAAGAATATCGTATCTTGAGGTATATCTATAATGATAGGTTTTTTCAGAAAATTGAAAAAACCGTAAAATCACAAGAGTAAAGTGCCATTTTCTGACATTAGATTTCGTTCTAAATGCTCAATCCCTATGTAAAAACGTTATTTAAGCAAGAATATCGTATTTTGAAGTATATCTATAATGATAGGTTTTTTCAGAAAATTGAAAAAACCGTAAAATCACAAGAGTAAAGTGCCATTTTCTGACATTAGATTTCGTTCTAAATGCATAATTCCTATGTAAAAGTGTTATTTAAGCAAGAATATCGTAGTTTGAGGTAAATCTAATTATAGGTTCTTTCAGAAAATTGAAAAAACCGTAAAATCACGAGAGTAAAGTTCCATTTTCTGACATTACATTTCGTTCTAAATGCTTCATCCCTATGTAAAAACGTTATTTAAGCAAGAATATCGTATTTTGAAGTATATCTATAATGATAGGTTTTTTCAGAAAATTGAAAAAACCGAAAAATCACAAGAGTAAAGTGCCATTTTCTGACATTAGATTTCGTTCTAAATGCTTAATCCCTATGTAAAAACGTTATTTAAGCAATAATATCGTATTTTGAAGAAAATCTAATGATAGGTTTTTACAGAAAGTTGAAAAACCGAAAAATCACTACAGTAAACCGCCATTTTCTGACTTTAGATTTCGTTCTAAATACTTAGTTCTAATGTAAAATCGTTAGCTAAGCTAGATTCTCGTATTTAAGAAAATCTAATGACAGGTTTTTTCAGAAAATTGAAAAAACCGTAAAATCATAAGAGGAAAGTGCCATTTTCTGACATTAGATTTCGTTCTAAATGCTTCATCCCTATGTAGAAACGTTATTTAAGCAAGAATATCGTATTTTGAAGTATATCTATAATGATAGGTTTTTTCAGAAAATTGAAAAAACCGTAAAATCACAAGAGTAAAGTGCCATTTTCTGACATTAGATTTCGTTCTAAATGCTTAATTCCTATGTAAAAGTGTTATTTAAGCAAGAATATCGTAGTTTGAGGTAAATCTAATTATAGGTTTTTTCAGAAAATTGAAAAAACCGAAAAACCGCTAGAGTAAAGTGCCATTTTCTGACATTAGATTTCGTTCTAAATGCTTCATCCCTATGTAAAAACGTTATTGAAGCAAGAATATCGTATTTTGAAGTATATCTAATAATAGGTTCTTTGAGAAAATTGAAAAAACCGTAAAATCACGAGAGTAAAGTTCCATTTTCTGACATTACATTTCGTTCTAAATACTTAGTTCTAATGTAAAATCGTTAGCTAAGCCAGATTCTCGTATTGAAGAAAATCTAATGACAGGTTTTTTCAGAAAATTGAAAAAACCGTAAAATCATAAGAGGAAAGTGCCATTTTCTGACATTAGATTTCGTTCTAAATGCTTAATCCCTATGTAAAAGTGTTATTTAAGCAAGAATATCGTAGTTTGAGGTAAATCTAATTATACGTTTTTTGAGAAAATTGAAAAAACCGAAAAATCGCTAGAGTAAAATGCCATTTTCTGACATTAGATTTCGTTCTAAATGCTTAATCCCTATGTAAAAACGTTATTGAAGCAAGAATATCGTATTTTGAAGTATATCTAATGATAGGTTCTTTCAGAAAATTCAAAAAACCGTAAAATCACGAGAGTAAAGTTCCATTTTCTGACATTAGATTTCGTTCTAAATGCTTAATCCCTATATAAAAACGTTATTTAAGCAAGATTATGGTATTTTGAAGAAAATCTAATGATAGGTTTCTTCAGAAAATTGAGAAAACCGAAAAATCACAAGAGTAAAGTGCCATTTTCTGACATTAGATTTCGTTCTAAATGCTCCATCCCTATGTAAAAACGTTATTGAAGCAAGAATATCGTATTTTGAAGTATATCTAATGATAGGTTCTTTCAGAAAATTCAAAAAACCGTAAAATCACGAGAGTAAAGTTCCATTTTCTGACATTAGATTTCGTTCTAAATGCTCAATCCATATATAAAAACGTGATTTTAACAAGAATATCGTATTTTGAAGTATATCAATAGTGATAGGTTTTTTCAGAAAATTGAAAAAACCGTAAAGTCACAAGAGTAAAGTGCCATTTTCTGACATTAGATTTCGTTCTAAATGCTCAATCCCTATGTAAAAACGTTATTTAAGCAAGAATATCGTATTTTGAAGTATATCTATAATGATACGTTTTTTCAGAAAATTGAAAAAACCGTAAGATCACAAGAGTAAAGTGCCATTTTCTGACATTAGATTTCGTTCTAAATGCTTCATCCCTATGTAAAAACGTTATTTAAGCAAGAATATCGTATTTTGAAGTATATCTATAATGATAGGTTTTTTCAGAAAATTGAAAAAACCGAAAAATCACAAGAGTAAAGTGCCATTTTCTGACAGTAGATTTCGTTCTAAATGCTTCATCCCTATGTAGAAACGTTATTTAAGCAAGAATATCGTATTTTGAAGTATATCTATAATGATAGGTTTTTTCAGAAAATTGAAAAAACCTTAAAATCACAAGAGTAAAGTGCCATTTTCTGACATTAGATTTCGTTCTAAATGCTCAATCCCTATATAAAAACATTATTTTAGCAAGAATATTGTATTTTGAAGTATATCAATAATGATAGGTTTTTTCAGAAAATTGAAAAAACCGAAAAATCACTAGAGTAAAGTGCCATTTTCTGACATTATATTTCGTTCTAAATGCTTAATCCCTATGTAAAAACGTTATTGAAGCAAGAATATCGTATTTTGAAGTATATCTAATAATTGGTTCTTTCAGAAAATTGAAAAAACCGTAAAATCACGAGAGTAAAGTTCCATTTTCTGACATTAGATTTCGTTCTAAATGCTTAATCCCTATATAAAAACGTTATTTAAGCAAGATTATGGTATTTTGAAGAAAATCTAATGATAGGTTTTTACAGAAATTTGAAAAAACCGAAAAATCACTACAGTAAACCGCCATTTTCTGACTTTAGATTTCGTTCTAAATACTTAATTCTAATGTAGAATCGTTAGCTTAGCCAGATTCTCGTATTTAAAAAAATCTAATGACAGGTTTTTTCAGAAAATTGAAAAGACCGTAAAATCATAAGAGGAAAGTGCCATTTTCTGACATTAGATTTCGTTCTAAATGCTTAATCCCTATGTAAAAACGCTATTTATGCAAGAATATCGGACTTTGAAGAAAATCTAATGATAGATTCTTTCAGACATTTGAAAAAACCGAAAAATCACTAGAGTAAAGCGCCATTTTCTGACATTAGATTTCGTTCTAATAGCTTAATCCCTATATAAAAACGTTATATAAGCAAGAATATCGTACCTTGAAGAAAATCTAATGTTAGGTTTTTTCAGAAATTTGAGAAAACCGAAAAAACACTAGAGTAAAGCGCCTTTTTCTGACATTACATTTCGTTCTAAAAACTTTATTCTAATGTAAAATCGTTATATAAACAAGATTCTCGTATTTAAAAAATCTAATGATAGAGTCTTTCAGAAAATTGAAGAAGCCGAAGAATCACAATAGTAAAGTGCCATTTTCTGACATTAGATTTCGTTCTAAATGCTTAATCCCTATATAAAAACGTTATTTAAGCAAGATTATGGTATTTTGAAGAAAATCTAATGATAGGTTTTTTCAGAAAATTGAGAAAGATTTGGATCTGAAAGTCTACCAAATGCTCAAAGAGAAGAACGAAACGAACCTGATTGCTGTAACAATGAAGTTTTTGCATAATAAGCTTAAGAAATTAATCAAAAAGATTTCCAAATATGATGATTTGTGTTGGGACAAAAGGTTGGACAGAAGAGCAGGTTGCAAGACCGAGATTGCAGAATCTAAAGCCTACGTCAATGTAAGAAAAATAATATACACTTCGAAAGTTTGATTTCTAAGGAGTTCCTGTGCTTAGAGGCAAATTGAAAGGTCGAACCTAGAAGCTATACGAAAAGACTCAAAAACTTATATGCGGAACCTATACATAAACAAGTATATCGCTCAGCAACGTTTACTGCAACAATTGTAGATATTTTCGTAAACCAACAAATAGTCTCACTGTTTATTTCGGAATTGTATCGCGAGTTCCTGAATGCAGTCAAATTAGAAGAATTTTTATACTCTTACAAATTTTCATAGATTTTACAAGATTGCAAATTTTCATTGTACAACTATCATAGGAGAAACATTATATGAAAACATTGAGAAATGCTAATAAAAACGACATTATTAACAAGTTGACATATGGTGGATTAACACGTAAAGATAAAGAAAAGCCTTTTTAGCTGACGAAAAAGACAAAAGAAGGGAAAGATATTGCCGTTATTACGAAACTCTCGTTACGAGAGTTTCCATCCACAGCAGCAAACCTTACCTGGATACTGAAATTACTATAGCTGAAGAAGAAAAATTCGATTTTTTTTTTCAATTTCAAAGTGTTCAGGTCCCTTAATATATCTAACATTTCGTTTTGAAGATGATGCGACGAGGCAAAAGTTCAAATATGATGCGGCAAGGACAGAGGTCGAGGATGAGTCAAGGGTGAAATCAGTAATTTCAATGACAATAATAAAAATCGTCTGCACGTTTATTCATTATTAGAGGTCGTTTGCAGACCATTTGTAGGAAAAGTAGAAATAGGGACTACATGTAGGGTTATGTCAAAGTTATGTCAATTATTAAATTAGCAATAGTATATATGTATGGGCAATAAAAACAAAAAACTTGATTAATTCATCAAATGTTTGTTGTAATATGTGCCTTTTCTGCAGAATCTCTTGCTATCCCTGCTGCCCGACAACGCATTCTCGTCTAGGCCTTGTAAACACAACACGTCAGAAATGTACCGTGTACACCTACAAAAACATATTTCAAGTGTCTTAAAGATGTTTCGAAACAGACGCCTTTAAATAATCTTGTTTCGGGCGTCGTTTCAACGTCTGGAATAAGATGTCTTAAAGAAGTCTATTTGAGCTCGTAAGACGTTTAGACTTGAAATGGACGTGTTAGACGCTAGGGAACCAGACCAATCGAAAATACACGTATAGAGCGCAAGTTAGTCGGACAGAGAGGATATGCGCTTATAGAGAACTGGACTGGCAAAGCGAGCTGTTCGCTCCCTGCCGAATTTCATATCTACAATTTTACGAATTGCTTGCTAGTTGCGTCTTTCCTCTGCAGTTTAGAAAAATGTAACACTGGGGTTCGCGTCGGTGAAGGTGGAAAAAAAGCGTTATTTTTCCCAATATATAAACTTTATTCAAACTCTATCTTAACTTATCGGTGGACGAATTAACAATTAAAATCTATTATTATAAACAAATATTTCGGTGAGACTACTCAAATAATCTTTAAAAAATTAACAAAAATAAATTATCCTGTTCTATATAACAAAATTAACATATTATTGTGGGAGAAAGCCCTTCCTTGTAGGTATCGTTAATAGCCTGTTCCATTTGCATCATCAAATCGCTTAGTTAACATCACGTGATTGCAATTCCCGTTATTAACATGATGGATCCTTTCAAACAGTGGAGAAGTCGATGATAAAATGATCGGAATATTTTCAAATTTGGCTAAAATTATCGCCATATCTCGAGCATTGTATGTATATAATTTCCTGTTCTTATTTTTGAAAGACGAATCATGCTCTTCATCGACAATAATTAACTTTATGTTTTTATAAGGTCAAAAAGGCTCAAGGAAGAAATAACTGTTTCCACTATTAAATGATTTCGATGAATTTCAGGTGTTTTCACAAGCAGAAAAATCAAGAGCGAGCTCGTGGATTATAAAATTAATTGCTCCTTTAACCAATTGTTTTGGCAAAGATTGCTACGGCCTGCATGTTTGCTGTGCTTCTTCAATTTCACGTTTTCGAACTACAAAAGGAATTACATTGGTTACTTGTACCACTTCTTCTATGTTCTTGCTATTTCTCGGGCTATCAAGATATTCTCTAGCTAACTCCTCTTTTATCTAGAAGATCCCAGAGAGCTTGTTGCTATTTTTACTACCTCCTTTGCTCTTACTCTGATTACTAGTACACTTACGGGTTTTTCTCTTAGGATCATTTTTTTTTGTGAACTATCCCAATCTTGTCTTTGGCCCGTTTCTACTAAGAAAGCAAAGGAGCTTTTTTAATTTTTTTTTACTTTTTTATATAGTATATTAAGTATCGCATTCGGCGAGCTATTTTTTATAAGATTATTTAAATAATCTGTTTTATTTCCTGCCTTATCAAAGCAAAGATCATGCAACTTTTCAAAAGTATGGCAAGTACCAAGTCCTCCTCCATATAAAATCTTAGATAAATCCTTTGGCATAAAAAGCTCTTTCTCAGCTAAGAAATGATTTAAAAATGATTCTTTATTAAAACAAGATTTATGGAAATTTCTTAAAATGGAAGTAGCATTATCTCCTGTCATGGATAATATGTTAGATAAATTGCATGGCTTAAAGCCTGCTTTATGGAAATCATTTAAAAGTTGTGTTTTGTTTCCATTCCCATCAAAACAGATATCATGAAAATCTTTTAAAGCAGAACAAATCTTAGTTGCTGCTCCATGCAATATTTTAGATAAATTTTTTGGTGTAAAACCTTTCTTCTCAATTAAGAAACGATTCAAATACTTTTTTGTTTCGTTTATAAAACAAAAATCATGAAATTCTTTTAAACTATTCGCTGCCGCACTCAATATACCACATAAATCGCACGGCCTAAAACCCACATTGTAAAAATCCTTTAAAAGCTGTGTTTCCTTTCTTTTCTTATTAAAAGAAATATTATGCAGTTGTTTCAAAGTAAAAGAAGCACGAGCTCCTGTTCCACATAGTATAGAGGATAAGTTACTTGGTCTAAAACCTGCGTTGTAGAAGTCCTCTAAAAGCTCTGTTCTTTGTCCTTTGCTATTAAAACAAACGCTGTGCAACTCTTGAAAAGCACCTTTAGCCTTGCCTCCTGCTCTACTTAATATGCTAGACAAGTTATGCAACGTAAAGTTACTTCCCTCATCACCGACCCCTTCAATAAAATGTTTCAAACGCTGTGTTTGATTTCCTCTTGCATCAAACCAAGAGTCATATAAATCTTTAAAAGCTTCTGCAGCGTTAGCTCCTGCACCATTCAAAATACTGGACATATTAGACAGATTTATCTTCTCGTTTTCTAAAGTTTTTATATATAGTCTTTTGTTTCCTTCCTCATCAAACCAAAGATCATATAAATTTGTAAAAGTTTCAGGAGCTTTAGCTCTTGCTCCATGTAAAATACTGGAAATATTAGATAGACGTATCCCTTCCTTTTCTAACGTTTTGAAATATTGTGTTTTACCTCCTTCTTCATTAAACCAAAGATCATATAAGCCTTTAAAAGCTTTTGCAGCATTAGCTCCTGCTACATTCAAAATACTGGAAATATTAGTTAGATTTATTCCTTCTTTCTCCAGAGTTTTTAAACATTGTGTTTTACTTCCTTCTTCATCAAACCAAAGGATATGTAAGTCTTTAAAGGCTTTTGCAGCGTTAGCTCCTGCTCCACTTAAAATACTAGAAATATTACTTAGATTTATCTCCTCTCTCTCTAAAGTTTCTAGATATTGTGTTTTACTTCCTTCTTCATCGAACAAAAGGTCGTATAGGTCTTTAAAGGCTTTTGCAGCGTTAGCTCCTGCTCCACTCAAAATACTGGAAATATTACTTTGATTTATCTCTTCTTTGTCTAGAGTTTTTAGATATTGTGTTTTACTTCCTTCTTCATCAAACCATAGGTCATATAGGTCTTTAAAGGCTTTTGCAGCGTTAGCTCCTGTCACATGCAAAATACTCGACATAGTAGCTAAATTTATTCTTTCCTTCTTTAGTACCTCCAGACATATTTTCCCTTCTCCCTTAATTAAGAAACTTAAAAATTGATAAAATGCAGATATTCCTTCTCTGCCAACTACACTTCTGGCAAATTTGATTTCTTCATCAATATTTTCTACAATTTCCTGATAACTAGACCTATTATATTTTATATCTCCCAACAAATTTTCCATTATTCCCTTAGTAATAGGGCCAAATTCATGAGATTCTAACCAACGTAACGCTATTTCATGTAATTCTTCGCAATTATATGGAACATTACCCTCATCTATCCCATTTCTAATAACACTGTTCAATGCTTCCTTGTCACACTGATTAACTGCAAATATTAGTCTATCTAAAAATTTCTCTTTTATTTCTTTTTCACCCTCGCCAGAAAGTCTTCCTTCTTCTTTTTCTTTCTGCCAAAAAGGTGGCAGCTTTAACAAATTTAAAAGCCTTGTCATTTCTTTTTGCGAAAATTGATAAAGACCATTCTCATTTATACAAAAACAATCGTTAAAAATCTTATATCCTTTTTTTTTAATATTTATGTTATTGAATTGTAAAGGATAGAAATTTTTAGATCGTTCATATTTGAATTTCTTTTCTTCTGTAAGATTTAGGTCTGCATTAGTATAGATGACAAAATATTTTATATTTTCATCCTTTTCTAATTTTTCAATGAAAAGAGCGAAGCACTTATTCACAGAAAATGTATTCTTTTTCTCCTGCCGTTTAGAAGGAAATAACTGATAATAACCAATACTATTATTTGCATTGTGAGGCTTTATACAAGTAATGCTATCTTTATAATTGATAGTGACGTCAACAGATATGCCATAGTTTCTTTCCTCAAAATTGATGAGAAACATGTTTTTACGCAAGAACATATTGTGTAAGAAGGACATTAATAAATTGGATCCATATGTAATTTCAGATATATAACTTCCAAGTTTTCCATCTTTTTCTGAAGCTATTAAATCACGTAACACAATTTTTTGTAATGCTACATAACCGTCGTGAACTTTACTATTTTTTCCCATTTCACTTTTGATAATGCTGTTCAATTCTTCTCTATTAGGTTGATTAACTGCAAATACTAATTTATCCAAAAATGCTTCTTTTATTTCTTTCCGGGAATATTTCCTATCTTTTATTACTGTCTGCATAGCGGACGAAAATTCTAATCGCTTTAAAAGTTCATCTCTTATTATTTTATCTCGCGCAAATTGATAAAAACCACGCCCTTGTAGATTATCATTTGTAAAGAAAAAGTCTCTTAATATGATATCACGTTCTTCCATGCTATCAAATTTAAACGGATAAAAGTTTTTAAATCGTCCCCTTTTTAATCTGTTTCCTTTCGCAAGATTCAAGCTTGAATTAGTATAGATAACAAGGTATTCTATATCATTTGATAAATCATCTGTCTTAGAGATTAGATGTTTAACAAAACTATTAAGGTAATTATTCATGGAGAAACTTCGATTTTCTTTAGTAAATAATCTGGCATAACTAATATTATTATCTGTATAATATTTGTCTACATTTTCAATTTTTAGATGGATAGACTTCTTCTCGTAGCAAAGAACAATGTTACTAAACTTATCAATATCAGACTTTTCAAACGCTAACGATAATGAAGGATATTTATGTTTATATATGGACTTCCTTAGTAAGCAAAGAATCGACAAGTCTAATTGATACATAAGTCCAATCAATTGATGAGGAATACGTTGATAAGCATTACTCAATCCATCCCGTCTAGATCCATCTTGTAAATCATTAAGAAATTCCGAATCCTCATTGCTAGTATCATTTATATCAATGTGCCCACTTTTTGGTACCTTACTATCTTTGTCCACCATTTTTCCTTCAATTTCAGGACTTCCGCATAGAACATTTTTCAACTTTAGATTTCTTACTTCTGGACCGGAACCCATATTTCCAATGTCTTCTGCAGTAAATTCAATGTGTGGAATATATTCACAAAGTTTTCATATCCTTCTTTTACAGCATTACCCAAACATGAGCCTTTCTTCGACTGATTAACTTGTTGCGCATATTGCTTGCAACTTTCCTGTAAAGACTTTATACTGAATCCTCTACTACCTGTAATCAGATCCTCAAAAAAAAAGAAAAAAAGAAAAAAAGGAAAAGAAAACAATCTGCTTTACCCGCAGCAGCTCCTATCTAAAGTCTTCAGGCAATTTCTTTCTTAATGTTTCCAACGGTTGATTAAGCTTCTCTTGTTTCTGTTTATCCTTTACATTTTTTATCTAACTAAAAATGAAAATCTTTTCTTTAATAACAAATCATTTTAGAGCAGCAGCATCAGATGATAGATCTGGTAATCCATTTAATCCAAACATATCAAATCTACTATATTAACCAGCAGCAAAAATGATTAAAGATTATAATTAAAGGCATTGTTTTATGTCGGATAATATCACTTTAATTAGTATATACTTTCATATATTTTATCATTAAATTAAGAATATGGTTACTTTTGTTTAAATCAAAACAACTACCGTGAGAACTGTTTCTAGATCAAGATTTAGAAAGGTTTTAACTATTTGTATTATTCTGCCTCCGTTGCTCTCTCTCTCTCTCTCTCTCTCACTCTCTCTCTCTCTCTCTCTCTCTCTCTCTCTCTCTCTCTTTCGATGATTAGAGGAGCTTGCCAGAGACAAATATTATCTGAAGCAGAACTACATACTAAAGGAGACGATAATGATTATTCCAACGGCGAGGGAGAAAGAGTACTGAGAAATTTCTTTGAAATTCTTTTTAATCTCTTTGAAGTAGATTCGGATCTGAAAGTCTACCAAATGCTCAAAGAGAAGAACGAAACGAACCTGATTGCTGTAACAATGAAGTTTTTGCATATTAAGCTTAAGAAATTAATCAAAAAGATTTCCAAATATGATGATTTGTGTTGGGACAAAAGGTTGGACAGAAGAACAGGTTGCAAGACCGAGATTGCAGAATCTAAAGCCTACATCAATGTTAGAAAAATAATATACGTTGCGCGGTTAGTGGAGTGAGAAAGGGGGATAGACGCATCGATACGGTTTCTCTCTCTCTCTCTCTCTCTCTCTCTCTCTCTTCCGCTTGGTCCGCTATGAACGAAGCGCGGTTTTTAGGAGTGAGAGAGAGATGGAGGATAGATGCGTCGCAACGGTTACCGTCGCGCACGACGAATGCGTCGCATTTGTAACGAGTCTGGAGACGATTTCTAAGCGGTCTTCTTGTCTTATTGAATTTAATCATGTGGCGTTTTTTTATTGCGCTTGCATTTTTACATTATAGGAAATGTTTTGGAGTGTGAGAGCGAAAGAGAGAGGGGTAGATTAGAGAGGGTGCGCTTGCATTTTGACGACGTTGTGGAGAGTGAAGTGCGCGTGCGTGCCTGTTAATAAATAGATGAAGCATAACGCGGAGCAAATTAAATTGTTGTCGTACAGTGTAAAGGTGCGTGTTGCTATACACATATATTTTGCAAAAAGTAAGTTTACGTTTAAGATGCCCGCAATAGATTTTATTGTCGATATGGGCGGTTTCTTCGTAGCCAACAAATTTAATTGTAAAGAATTAGCCATCGTAAATGCTCATACCGCTGAATATGAATTATTTGAATTCGAATTGTACGTTCGCTACATGGATTTATCCAGAAGCGATCAAAAGTCTGCATGGCATGTCTCGAATTTCGTGCACGGGATTTCATTTAAAAATTTCCAGGGGAAAAAGAATTATCAACAAGAGGACATTGGCATTATTATAAAAAATTTCGTTCGAGACTACAAAGATCCCGTCGTCGCGTACAAAGGGGGGCATATTGAAAAGGATATTTTAAATAAAATAGGAGTTGGCAGTTTCAATTTGGAATATCTCGGCTGTCCGAAATTCAATTCATTGATCGCGGAGCCGATGTATCAAGAATACCACGTACCATGCAGGCTTCATTGCTGGACGCGAACTTCGAAAGAAAAGATTCAATATCATTGTTGTTTGAGCGAAGTTCGTGTATTTTAGATGTGGCTAATGAAATCGAAAGGTAACACATTTTTTTTTCTTTTTTTTTAGTTAGAATTATTTTTTATTTCTATGGCGCCTTTTTGTAGAGAGAGAGAGAGAGAGAGAGAGAGAGAGAGAGAGAGAACGTAGGAACGTATGGATTATCGGTGCGAAGAGGACAGGCTTAGCAGCTTTGAAAATTGGCCGATCCCGTTTATTAAGCCGGAGGAGCTCGCGATCGCTGGATTTTATTATCTGAGGGAGGATGATTTCGTGGAATGCTTCGCGTGCGGCATAGGACTCTATTGGTGGGAAGCCGGGGACAAACCCATGTTGGAGCATCGCTTTTGGTCCAGGAATTGTCCGTACGATCCTCGAACAACGTTATGTATATGTTTAGCGCGCAATATCCGTTTTGTCCATCAACGATGACGACGACAACGAGGGTGGTGGCGTCAACGATGAATAAAAAAAATGTAATACAAAGTTTAAAATATTTTTTAATTTGTAAATTTGCTGTGTAAAAGCATATGCATCAATCGAAAATAGGGATACATTTCCGAGTTCAGAAAAAGTCGAATATTGGATAATAAGCACGAATCGAATTGGGTAGGGTTTATCTTTAAATCGTTTTTCCTTTCGGTTTGTAACGCGATTGTCACGTACCGCGGTTTTTTCATTTGCGGAGCTGTTTTTATCGCCCACGTGTGCTTCGTGGTTGTTTGCAGCATCGGATACTTGTACAGTTACCACGAACGGAAACTCATGCTGATCGTTCTTTCGCTCTCAAGAATACGCAGCATCGACAACTTGTGTATTTCATCCAAAGCGACGTGCGACATTCTCCATTGAATTTGATACAAATCCAGGACAGGTTTCGCATTGTCGGACCAGCTTCGTAAAGCGTTAGCGTCGTTGCGCGCGCGAATCAAAATCAATCCGTGCCGAGCATTTATTACAACGCGTTTGTAATCTTCGCAGAAGTCTAGCAATGTGTTCATATGCACGCAAAAGTTGAAATGTAGCAAATTCGTAAGCGTTACGGTGAGAGTTTCCCTCCGTTGATCATCGTTTCTGTATATCCAGCCCGCGTTGGACAGCGTGTGACAGCCTACACGCCCCGTTACACCATCATAACAACATCCGGTTAAGGTCCAGCCGACTACGATCCACGTGGAGCGAGATAAGAGCCTGCTCCACGTGGAGCGAGATAAGAGCCTGTATAAAATCACCGCACATCAAAGACAGACCATTGAGTTGGAATCAGGGTTTTGACCCATACACATCAAATTGCTGTCCGTCGTTACTATTAAAATTTGTATTGTGTTCATTTATTGTATTGTACATTAAGGCGTAACCCGCTTGAATGAAATAAAGTTTTTTATATATCTAAGTGTGAAAATTTACATCACAAGCGCGTTGCTCTTCGTAATGTTCAGACTGATGTAATTCTTCAAGATCGTCGTTGTACCGGGATTTCTGGACCGATCGATTTCCACTCCGTTCAGTTCATAACGTATCTCGTCGAACATAAACGCTACCGCATTGTTCTCTAGAGCCACCGTGTCGTTGGTCGATCCTCCTGGTAGGCTGAGTCTTCCCTCCACGTATAGGAAGCTTTTACACGGAAGAGTGTACAAGTCTTGATGTTGAATGGGTATTCTTATCTCATCACTGTTTCCAAACGTTGTGTTGGCGTACGTATTGTCGATCGTAGTTATTCGATTGTCGAAGATTGGTGCCTCAGAGATGTTCAGAATGTCGTCGGACATGGCGGTGAAGCGAGTTCGATTACTTGGTAACGATGAATCCCAAAGATCGCAAATATTCCACGTTTCGGTTAGTTTCCTCGTCTTCTTCTTCTCCTTATTGTCGAAATGGCGCGCCGTTTTTTATGTTCGACGTATTCGATATCCTATTATTATTATTATGAATTAACATAACGGCTATGTCAAGGTTATGAGACGATTCGACGAACGTGCAGCCGAACCGTGATTTCTTCGTTTCGAAAATCAATCAAACGTGCAGACTGGTCCACGATGCGAATCGTTAAATCTTCCATTGATCGTGTAACGATCAGGAGGTAAATGACTCGTGCCGGTGTTTCCGATATTTTATACTCCGGCGACATGTTAGGCGTGAATTCGTGTATCGTGTGAATCAGTTTCCCGTTATCGTACGAACCGGTGGTTACGTTGCATTCTATTCGAATAATATTCGTGTTAATGATATTCACGGAAGTGTGCGATACATGCCACGTGTTCGGTGATAGAATGCGATTCCTAGAAAATCCTAGGATTGGACCCACGGTGTCGGGTTTCGTAAAATCTATCTTATATGCGCTTTTAATTTCGCTTTTCATAGTATTGTTGATCGCTCGTAGAATCAGCGGATATTCTACATCGTTGTTATCTTTGGCTGGAGAAGGATACCGCGCGTTTATCTCACGCCTCAAGTAAGCGTTGATCGCCCCCAGTTCGTACGAGCCGTCCGGGATGTTTATCTCCTCACCCTCGTCGCCGAAATAGAATTTATTGTCTCCGATTGTCGAAAAAGAAACTTTAGCCTCGGACAAAAATTAATTTATAGTTTACTTAGGACTGAGATTCGAAAATATCAGATTACGTTTCCGCCGGTTCCGTCAACACGCACCGACGGTGATGTAAACTGTATATCAAAGATACCGCTATACAGGGTGTTCGACGATTATTTTAACTGCCAAAAATGAAGGGTAGCTGAGGTCATTTGAAGTAACTTTTTCCTTTGCGAAAATGCAATCTGGGGCTTTGTTTACGAGTTATTAACGAAAAACACTGGCCAATGAGAGGTGACGGTGCGAGGGAGAGGGTCCGCGAGAGAGTCCGCAGCACGAGGCTTTAACAGAAGGTCGGGACGGACTCGAGCCGCGTTCGAAGTATTGAACAAGTCACAAGGCGAGAACTTACCGGATTTTTTTACTACATAACAGTGATATTTTTAAGAAAAACGCTGTTCACCTTTACTTTAGAACGTCTGAAGAATATTTACTAATTTTTCGGACCCGAAATAATATGAAGTTTAACCGTGGCAGCCGTTTTAATTTTCTGGTGTGCATGACACCTCGTGTGTACCACGCAACTGGCTCTGCAAAAGAAATTACTGAGTATAAAATTGCAAAGTGATACCCCATTGATGAGACACTTCACGACATTTGATGGCCTAATCACTGAATTGAAAGCAGCTGGAGGAAAATTAGAAGAGATAGATGTAATTTCTCATTTGTTATTAACACTTCCATCATCTTATGATGGAATGATAACAGCTATTGAAACTTTAGCTGAAGACAACTTAAGTATTGCATTCGTAAAAACCAGGCTATTGGATCATGAGGTGAAATTGTTAAATGAGAATGCCGATTCAAGTATAAAGATTCTCCAGGCAATTAAACAAAATAATAATAAAAGGAGATTCACTAATCAAGACTTTCCTATAAAAACAAAAAAACATGGAGATTTTTAAATACAAAATAAAACGTCTACGAACATGAAGACAAAAGCAACACATGTGACAAAATGTTACCAGTGTGGAAGAAAAGGACATATAAAGAAGGATTGTTACTACCACAAGAGAACCATGGACTATAAAAATGGCGAAAACAGGAGAACATTACAAACAGTGCAGTGTGTGCAGCAAAATACAAATGCTGCAAATACAGATGGATTTGCATTCATGGCAGGATATGTGGAATGCACTGAAGATAGAAGAGAACGGGTTATGTCATTTTTATTGGATTCAGGAGCGTCCGACCATATTATCAATAGGGAGGACTTAGCAAAACGAGGAGCTGAAGACACCGATCAGGATATCAGTGACAAAATCTGGAGAATACATCATGGCAACAAAAAGGGACACACTAGACGTACTCAGTGACACAGGAGTCGCAGGAGAATTGAAGGACGTCCTATATTCGCCGGAAGTACCATATAACTTGCTCTCTGTATCAAAGATGCAAAGTTTGGGTAATACGATTGTATTTGATAAACAAGGTGTACAGATTTTTAAATCCGGTAAGGTGATCATCAGGGGTAAGTCCTCGAACAATCTTGTTACAATAGATTTTAAAATAAAGCATGAACAAGTAAACTCAGTCCAAATGTACAGTATTATCAAAGGTAATTTTGAACTATGGCATGAACGCTTGGGACATATTGAAAAAAGTAAATTCTTAGAGTTAAGAAATAAAGGAATGATTAGCGATGTCGAATTGGTAAATAAAATAATACCTAATAATAACTTATGCGAAGCTTGCGTTAATGGAAAACAAGCACGATTGCCGTTTAAAAAGGAAAAAGATAAAGATCATGTAAAAAGACCTTTGTTTATAGTACATTCGGACGTGTGCGGTCCAATCACTCCTTCCACAAATAAAATATTTAAGAATATTTGATTCTACAGTATATGTGCATGATAAAACTAGTAAAACCAATTGTAACGAAAAGTCATGGAAAGGAATACTAGCAGGCTATGAAACAAACGGGTATAGAGTGTGGGACGTGAAAAGGAAAAGTATTTCGTTGTCAGAGATACAATATTTGACGAAGTTAATTTCCTAAAGTCAAGGCCGGTAGCAAATGTTAAAGAGATTAGTTGTGAAAAATCTCAAAATAAAATTGAAATTTCTGACGTAATGTCAAACTCAATAAAGGAATTAAAGAAATCTGATAATGGCAAACCAGATAGTTTAAGTTCGGAAAATATCGGAAATAAAACTGATGTTTCTGACGTAAAGTCAAAATCAGTGGGTGATCCTAGTAAGTCTGTTGATGGAAAAACAGATAAACTAGAGAGTATAAATCCAAACAGAATCAATGAAAAATTCCATAATGATAATATTGAAATAACAGTAGATAGGTCTTCTTCTCAGAATAGTACAAATACAGATAGTACAAATAGCAGTAAAAGAATGTTATCAGAACCAAGAAGGAGTGATAGGATTAAAAGGAAACCGCACATTTCATATGATGAAGAGGACATGCCGATTGATTATGTGATGTGTGCACAATCGGAAGTTTGTGAAACTCCTGCATCATATCAGGAAACAAATAACAGAAATGATAGGGAACAATGGGAACAAGCTATTAGAGAAGAAATTAATTCTCTTATGGTGAATAAAACTTGGACATTAGTACCAAGTCCTAGCAATAAAAATATAATAAATTATAAATGGGTATTTACGATAAAAGATGATGAATTTGTAAACCCATTAAGATATAAAGCTCGGCTGGTTGCAAAAGCGTTTAGCCAAAAGTATTTAGTAGATTATAATGAAACCTTTGCTCCGATTGCAAGGATTTCAAGTTTCAGATTTATAATTGCTTATGCTAATCAATTTAATTTATTAATCCATCATATGGATGTAGAAACCGCATTTTTAAACGGTATATTAAAGGAGGAAATTTATATGAGAGTACCTGAGGGAATTGAAAACAAACAGAATCAAGTTTGTAAATTAAATAAAGCTTTGTATGGATTAAAACAAGCAGCAAGATGCTGGTTTGAAGAATTCGAAAAGGCTCTTAAAAAGATTTTCAGAATTCCCCAGTTGACCGTTGTACTTATATTTTAGATAAAGGAGATATTTCTAAAAATATCTATGTAGTTTTGTATGTCGATCATTTGGTAGTTGCGACAGCTAATATCGTAACGATGAATAATTTCAAAGACTACTTAATGAACAGGTAATGAACAGTTTCATTAGAATTGAAAGGACTGGAGAAAATATAACTCTAGACCAAAGTACTTATATTAGAAAAGTATTGAAGAAATTTAATATGGATAATTGTAAACCCATAAATACTCCACTTGAAAGTAAGCTTAATTATGAAGCCCTGAATTCAGACGAACAATATGAGGCACCTTGTCGAAATGTTATTGATTGTTTGATGTATATTGTAACATACGAGGAATCTTCCCACGTATTTTTTATATTCCTTCCTGAAGGCATACGCCAGGCTGGCGGCAGCCAGTCGGGGGTGGATTTGTATATCGTGAGTCGAGTGCCTCCGAGGGGGTACGACGACGAACGTTCTGGAACCGGACCACGTAGCAACACCGCCACTACCATTTTTCCCATAAAATTTTAGTATATAAAGGGCTCTAACGCGACCGGGAAGCGGGCTAGTTTCGTGACATTCGTTGAGACGGAAACATTAGCAAGATCGAGTTAAATTCTCTTTCAACCAAATCTCAGAGGTAACAGCCTAGAATCGAAAGCCCCCGCCGGCTCAGTGCGAAAAACTGAGAGCGCGTTTAGAGTCCACAAACACACACTCACACTTGTTAAACCCAGCGCGCAATAAATTAGTTTCTACCAGTTTTTTGGTTTCCACTTCAATTATTACCATCTCCTGCTTCGAACCAGTAATAGGTAAGAACCCACCAAGGTATACCTCAGCTGCTCGAGGTATATCCTTATTTCTTTTTAACAAAGTTACGAGGCACCCTAACACCAATTCCTCCAACCACCTTATCCAAACCCCTTTGAAGATAGCCACCCGTGTCGAAATAAACATTGGCTGGTCTACGCACCTCATCCTAACCTAAAAGGTAGCCACCCGTGTCGAAATAAACATCGGCTGGTCTACGCACCTCATCCAAAAAGATTCCAATTGCATGCAACCTCCGGCCACCCAAACTGCCTGGCCCTCGGCACGTAACAATATTATGATCTGTACGCGACCTGATCTATGTGTAGCTGTGAGCATTTTGAGCAGATACACAAATAAAAGAAATAAGGAATTATGGATTTGTCTTAAAAGAGTTTTAAGATATTTGAAAGGCACGACAGATATCAAACTAACGTACACAAGAGGTACACATGATAACATCTTGATAGACAGCAGGGTATGCTGATTCAGATTGGGATGGAAACGATATGTACGATAGAAAAAGCACAACAGGTTATATATTTAAATTGCTCGAAAAATATACAATTAGTTGGAATACGAAAAAGCAATCATCAGTCGCGGCCTCTTCGACTGAGGCTGAATACATGGCTTTATTTGAAGCAGTTAAAGAAGCATTATGGTTAAAATCTTTAGCAACAGTATCAAAGTAAATATATCAGAATCCATTGTAATCTATGAAGACAATAATGGTGGTATTAGTATTGCAAACAACCCAACTCTAGTCACAAAAGATCAAAACATATCGATATTAAATATCACTTTTCCAGAGAGCAGGTAGAGAATAAAGTGGTAATATTAAAATATATTCCAACAGGTCATCAATTGGCAGATATGCTAACCAAGCCTTCCAGGACATCCAAATGAAAATTGGAATAGGCGTACAATAATAGAATTTTTTTCTCATTTTTCAATTATTATAAGAAGTAAATGGTCTGGTCAGGTTTTTCTGGGTTTCCCCTGACCCTTAGCAACAAATGTTGGACCTGTGGCGGCTACCTCCAGACCCGCCAGCAGAGGGCTCCTCTTCCCGCTAGTAGCCGATCCGTTCCGATCCCTATATATACACCGAGACTTCGTCCTACCCTTACGTCTAAGGCAAGGGCCCGCTAGGATAGCCTTACCGATGAGTCCTCTAGCGGGCCCCGGACGAAACGTCTCCCCACTCCTTACCATTTCCACGACACACGAACCGCCGCCAAAGACCATATTGTATTTCCCAAAAGAGAGAACATATTTAGTTGATAAATATACATATTTTTATTGGTTGCATGTTAAACTTGTATTTTTCTTTTGTTTAATTTTTGAGGGGGCGTATTGAAAAAAAACTTTAGCCTCGGACAAAAATTAATCTATAGTTTACTTAGGACTGAGATTCGAAAATATCAGATTACGTTTCCGCCGGTTCCGTCAGCGCGCACCGACGGTGATGTAAACTGTACATCAAAGATATCGCCATATACCATCGCCGGTGTTGTAAGAACACATCGTGCTCTGACCGTTAGTGATCTCAATACCGCGTATACAAAGTTTTGGTCGCTCAGTCAATTCGTACATATACCTTCTCTCAAATAAAAGTAAAAATAAAGCTTTTTAAGAAAAAGAATTAATATCATATTTATTTGAGAAATAATCCAAGCCTTAATCCCAATACCGATATTTGAACTGATGTTTGGTATCGTGTAATAAGTTTGCAAATCGAGCAGGCCCAGTTCGTAATCGGCATTGTTGAGATCTATAGGCGGGAAGTACTTGGACGATAACACGCTACTTCTTCCCGATAACGTGAACGTGTCTGACATTCTTGCGACGGACTATATTAGAGTTCCTCGCAGAAATTTCACACACAATTGTCCGCACACGCTTTCGTTGTATCTTTGATAAATCTTGTGATTGTACGTGATGGACGGAAATAATGAATCAATTCGATCGGTGGTCGAAGATCTCCGAAACTATCGAAGTAACTGACACGCGAATCATGCTTTATATACGCCACCCAGTGCGTTCCTGAACCATGACCGCTATCCAGATTCACTATTCCTCGTTCGTTTACCCATATTTGTTTCGGCAATTCATCGCGCATGAAAACTCCGCGAAAATGCGATAATCTTTTACAGGCGATTTTCAATTCAACGTCCGTCGTCGAGTTATCTTTTTCCTTTCTTTTGACGTTTTTTTTCTTCTTCATTCCTTTTCCACGTTTGTACGGCGCGAGATACACTCCGCGAGCCTCCATAGCGCGATTGTGTCGTCGCGCTTCCTCCAATTGTTTCTTCGCAGCATTCGCATCGTTTATTGTTTTGATCACCCCAGCGCAGCGCCATCTGTCAACGCTTCCGAAGCTCCCAAAGCGGGTAATAACAGCGGTAGAAAACCGCCTCGTTTGATGATAGGTAGAATTCATTCGATACTGTTTCTACCTTCTTTCTTTTTCCTTTGACCGTTCGTCGGTCTTCCACCTTCTTCTTCTTCTTCTTCAAACCCATACCTAATCTTATCAGAGCTGTTTTTACCAGTCTGTAACGGTATACAGAGCTGTTGTTACCAGTGTGTAACGGTATACAGAGCTGTTTTTACCAGTCTGTAAATGGTATATGGAGCTGTTATGTCAAGGTTTGTTTTATTTTTCTGTTGATTATGAAAAAAGAAAAAATGTACGTACGTCAGTTTACATGGAGATGCGCTCTATCATTGGAATGCGGGGAGACTGATATCTACAGTTTCGTACGACAGTCCTTGAATGTCCGGGTTCCGACCTGCCGCACGTTCGACGATCACGATGTGATAATTCGGAAACACGGATCATTGCTACCGAGTAGTATACGGTGCGTGATAAGCGGCCCGTGAGGATGTGGTAAAACGAACGTTATGATTAGTCTGTTGGAGAGTCCGAATTGGCTGCGATTCGCAAACGTGTCCGTGTATTCGAAATCGCTGCGTCAACCAAAGTATCAATACTTGAGCAACTTGCTCTCGTCCGTGGGGGAAGTAGGTTATTGGCGTGCGGGGCAGTCGTGAGCGGCGCGGCAGTTGCAGCAAGAACGCTCGTCGAATACTGTAAATATCTGAACAATAATAAAAAAATGGTCCTTTCTACATCCGAAGCCTCCCAGCTTAGACTTTCTGGATCGATATATCCAACTCTCGAACTGCTTACTCGAATATAGGCACGTCCATCTTGCTTGAAACGAACAGTTGTCACGAAGATATTCTGCCGCGCGCTAGGTTACTTGACCAGGGGAAGGTGGCGTGCGGGGCAGTCGTGAGCGGCGCGGCAGTTGCAGCCAGAACGCTCGTCGAGTAATCGGGTAGGTGATGTAGGAATTTTAATATATAATAATATATATTAAAATAATAATAGATTTTTTTATAATAATAATAATTTAATAAGACATGTATTTATAATTTTTATAGAATGATTCATTATACTATAATAAACTAAGAATAATAAAAACGTAAGGATGAATAATTATAGGAAATCAGAAAAAAAGTTTGATTTTGTCGGACAGTGCTAGTGGGATAGGATGTGATATGTAGATAATGCGAAGTAAACAAATAATTTAAATGTAGTTCGTTTATTTAAAAAACTGATGGTGATGGAGCAATTCGTAAATAAAATGAACAACAGAAATAATAAAAACGATCCTTTTATTAATTAATAAAAATTCAAAACGTATTTACAACTCCCCCCTCCTCCCCCTCCTCGTCCTCCTCTTCCTCCTCTTCCTCCTTTTCCTTTCCGTTCTTTGCCCCTTTTTTGAGGGCCATAAATAGTTGTTTTGAACAGTTTTTTGAGCTCTCTCTGCAACGTATAAGTATATATTATTATTATAATTTGTTACTATACATATTACTATATTATATTATATATAAAAGTATTTTTCATTTACTTACATTGGCCGCCACCAGGTTTGCCAGGTTAGGCCTGGCTACCCCTCTGGCCAATTGGCCCAATATGTTCCTCCACTGGGACTGTAACATAACAGCAGAATTAGAAATATATATATTATAAATATACATTCTGTTGTGCACACTTATATTGCATATACTTACAGCCCTCCCGGACTCGTACGCGGCAGCGATTTCTCGCTGCCGCGCTAGTATTGAGTCCAGCGACTCGTTCGCGGCGGAGGTGTCCGTCGCTGCTGAGGTCGCCGTTGATGCTGCGGCGGTGTTCGCCGCTGCTGAGGTCGCCGTTGATGCTGCGGCGGTGTTCGCCGCTGCTGATCCGGCGGATGCGTTTTCTTCTTCTAGCTGCATTTCCTGCAATGATTATATACGGAGTACCCAGAGACATTGTAGAAGAAGATATAATAGCGGCGATAACTCAGCAAAATTTAAGCAATTTAAAAAACCCTAAGGCCAAAGATGATTTGAAACTTCTTTTCAAAACAGGAAATAAAAATAGAGATACAATTAATTGGGTGGTTGAAGTCTCCCCAGAAATCCGAGATATTTTCAAAAAAGAAGGGCGTGTCTTTATGGAATGGCACTCTTGCTTTGTACAGGACTTTACTATGGTCAGCAGATGTTATAAATGTCAGAGCTTTGGGCATGTTTCAAAGTACTGCAGAGCCCAAACGGACACATGTGGTCACTGTGCAAAGGAGGGCCATACATACAAGGAGTGTAATTTTAAATCTCAGGACCCAGCCTGTGCAAACTGCAAGAGATTTGGTAAGCAACATAACCATTCTTCACGTTCCAAAGAATGCCCGGCCTTTCTGTACGCAAGTAAAGTACATATTTCAAAAATAGATTATGGTGAACAAGTCTAAAAAGAATAGAATCCAGCACTGCAAATCCCCTATCTATATAGCACAGTTAAATGCTCAGAACTCAAGGACGGTCCTAGACGATTTGAGGAAACGCGCGCACGAAAACAGTATAGACATTATTGCAATCCAAGAACCTTACAATATGAATAATAAAGTTATAGGACTTGGTTTAGCGACCAGAATAGTTTCTGATAACAAAATTTTTACACAGAAAATTTTATCAAAAAACATCAAATCTGCAATAGCCATTCTTAATCCAAATTTTACCATTCTAAAACTCGAAAACTTTTGCAACACGCATTGCACATGCATTGAAGTCACAACTACCTCCTATCGATTCTATCTGATAAACATGTACTTACAATATTGTGATAGAATTGAACCTTACCTGAACCATTTAGACAAGATAATCAGTTGCCTCAGAGGAGAACATATTATCATTCTTATGGATGCAAATGCAAAATCACCTCTTTGGCATAGTGACGCGTTGGATGAGAGAGGAGAAGCTCTAGAACTCCTCATTGCTCAGAACAGCCTTTTCATTATAAATACCCCCTCAAATGAATACACCTTTAACAACACGCATGGGCGTTCAAATATTGATGTAACGCTAGCTTCCGGTTCGTGTTACAACGCAATCTCCAAATGGAAAATAATTCCTGACTTCACAACGAGTGATCACAACACCATCACCTTCCTAGTAAATCCTCCGGAGGACACCTTTACCACGCAATATGGCCCCAGTCGATATAACCTCAAGAGAGCGGACTGGTCCTACTTTGAGGAAGAATTGACTACCTCTGTGACTACCCTCTGCGAGCAGCAAGACTCAGTACAGACTGCAGAGCATCTCTGCTGGGAAATAGAACAGGTCATTACTAAGGCATCTGACGCTTCCATTCCCAGGAAAACACGTTTTCAAAAGTCTGTTCCATGGTGGAACAGAAATCTCACTGCACTTCGCAAAGAAATCCGAACCGCTCACCGCAAATACCTACACACTGGAGACCCAATCCTTCGTAACCTCCGTAAATCAGATTATAGGCAACTTAGAAATAAGTACAAGTCTCTAATCAGGAAATCTAAATTAGACAGCTGGACAAAATTTTTAAACGACAAAGGAAATGCCGACCCCTGGGGCCTTCCATACAAGATCCAGGCGGGAAAATTAAAAATAGAACAAGTCTGTAGCAACGTTAAAATAGACGGCACACATACAACTACCTGGGAAGAAACGTATAGCGCACTATTAAATGCACTGATACCTGACGACTGCACTGATAAAGAAACACCCTGGCAAAAAACTCTGCGCACATCCGTGGCTGATCCTCCATCCACAGATGACGCTCCACCTTTTAGCACAGATGAAGTCAAAGCGGCCATAGTTTCCCTTAAAAATAGAAAAGCCCCTGGTTATGATCTTTTGGAAGCTGAGATTATTAAAAATGCTTGGCATCTACTTGGCCCAAGTATCACTAACCTATTAAACTTGTGTTTGAGGACTGGCTCCTTCCCTCGTAGATGGAAGAGAGGGATTATCCGCGTTCTTATCAAGGGACAGGACAAAGACAGGACTGAACTTCGATCATACAGACCAATTTGTCTCCTTCCTGTAATGAGTAAAGTAGCCGAAAAACTCATACTTAAGAGGATTTGTGATCTTATTACCAACCACCCACTCTCAGCTGTATCTCAATTTGGATTTAGGAAGGGACGCTCTACAGAGGATGCAATAGTTATGTTCAGAGACAAGATAAAGCAAACTACTGAAAAATACTCTATAGCACTGTTCTTTGACATAACAGGTGCGTTTGATAATGTTTGGTGGCCATCAATTTTATCAAACCTTAAGATACGAAATTGTCCACAGAACCTCTATAAACTCATACAAAGTTATTTAAGCGAAAGGACCATTGAAATCTCAGGAGCCAAAATAACAATTAAAAAGCAGGTAAACAGAGACTGCCCGCAGGGGTCAGTTCTTGGCCCCTATTTCTGGAACCTGGTTTTTGATGACGCCATAAACTCTTTAAATAGTAACAATTTCTGTACAATTGCTTATGCAGATGATCTCGCAGTAATTATTCAGGGAAATACTAGAAGGCAAATTGAAATCCAAGCAAATTGTGTAACTGATATTTTATCCAAGTGGTGTGACCGTTACAAATTGAAACTCTCCACAGCAAAATCGGAGATGCTGCTGGTTAAAGGCTTCTTTGACATAAAAAGACCTCCCGTAGTTAAGATAAACGGTCATTCAATAAGGATGACAAAAGTTGCAAAGTATTTGGGAATCAGTTTCGGCACTAGACTTAATATCACGCCACATGTCAACTACATTGCAGATAAAGCTAAAATACTCTTTAACAAGTTAACAGTAATAGCCAAGGCAAACTGGGGACTAAATCAAAAAAGTATGAACACTATATACAAAGGAACCTTCATCCCCATCATTACATATGCTGCCACAGGATGGGTTGATAAGTTAAATACGCATCACATCAGACGCCTCTTCCAATCTCAGAGACATGCTCTTCTGAGAGTCTCTAAGGCCTATCGTACTATTTCCTCAGATGCTCTAAATATCATTAATGCTGCCATCCCAGTTGACCTTCTCTTGGAAAGACATAAATGTTACTATCTGCTCCGAACAAATAAGGAATTCTCAATAGGAGACCTGCACATTATCCCCCCAACAGAACTGCCAGATAAAAAATATATTTCTAAAATTAAACAATTAATCGGGACACAGGTATTACATCTCTGGCAAGCACGATGGGAAGCATCCGCCAATGGAAGAACCACTTTCCGTTTCATAGACAACATTTCTGACAGAATCTCATCTTCATGGATATCTCCAAACTATTATTCTACTCAACTAATCTCTGGACATGGCATCATTGGAAACACAATGAAAAAACATAAAATTACTAAAGATGATATATGTGAATGTGGACAAAGGGACTCTGTAGACCACATAATTTTCTAATGCAGTAAACTACATCATCACCGGACTACTCTCATTAGCACCTTGACGGAAAAGCAGATAGCCTGGCCATGCCAATTGAAATGTCTCCTGTCTCAGGATGCGTTTGAAGGTTTCAGAATTTTTGCAATAGCTGTTATGAAACACCGAGAAACAATAGATAGGAGAAGGCAGGATGCATTGTTAAGACCCAGACTTGGGAGACCACCTGGAAGAGCGCTCCCAATACAACTCAGGGGACTCAGTACACGCTCCCGCACAAGGGTGTGACTTCTTCTTTCCATGTGCATCCACCCCACCCCCCTCAAACCTCCAAACCTCCTTTCCTTCCCCCTCCCCTCCTCATCCCTTCCTTTTCTTTCCCTCCCTCCTACCCTTCCTCAAAACCCATCTGTGACGACGCGGGTTGCAGTAACCCCTTGGGTAACTGTAATTGTCCAGGTGAGTGGTGACTTATGTCACCAAACTCTCGTTTCTACGAGCCCGCAAGGGACCGAGCTTTTGCTGGCGACCTCGCCTCCACGTGGCCCCCGCTGTCAACGCGGCGTGCGGGATTCTACCTCACCTGAGGGGGATCGCGGACGCCGCGGCTAAGTGGGTTGCTTCCCTCACGGGACGGTCCTCCCTCTGAATGATCCTTCACGGGTGACAGGGGGGTTTTTCCAAGTCCTCTCTCCCCTCGCAGCTGTTTCTGCACCGACCATCGGTACCTGACATGGGCGTAAGCCTCGTTCAGGAGAGCCTGCCTTTAATTAGGCCTTTGGGCTGTAGAACACTCGTTGCATTTCCTGCATTTTTTGTTCGACTTCTCGTTCCATATTTCTGCAAAAAAAATAATATTATTAAAATAAATTGCTACACGATTACTAGAACAAATTTCCACAATACTAAATTTTATCGCGTTATAAATTCGAAATAAAATCAATTGAATCGTTTGCATACCAGATGGTTCTAAAAAAACAGGATCGAAAAACGCCAAAGAGCGCGATCGCGCTCCATCGATTACATAACTAATATTTTAACTTATATTTAACGAAAAATATACTACATGTATATGCCCTGGCTTTTCTCAACCCAAAATCTGAAGAGCGCGAAAGTGGCTCGTGGTACGCAAACGTTTCAAAACTTTGAAATTCTAGTGCCAGATACATAGTTTATATATTAGTATGTACTTACTTGCAATTTCTTCGTGGTTTCTTACTCCTCCAAGAGTTCAGCGTTGAATGAAACTGCGACCCTTCGCAGCTCGAAGTTAGGCCCAGTGTCGGTCTCGGAGCCGTGTTTGTGGTGGGGGGATTTTCAAAATGGGACTACATGATGCGCCAATGGTTCAAATAGTATGATTGGTTGTCTGCCAATGGTTCAAATAGTATCATTGGTTGTCTGTCAATGGTTCAAATAATATCATTGGTTGTCTGCCAATGGTTGAAATAGTATCATTGATTGTCTGCCAATGGTTCAAAAAATATCATTGGTTGTCTGCCAATGGCAATGTCCAATGGTAGCATCGCAAGCATACCCTGGTCCAAATCATGATCCCACACAACGGTTGCTTTCCCTATTTCGAATTTCCCGCTACCGCTGTTTGCAGTTCGAAAATGATTTGTTTACACTTTCGTAGGCGATGAAGCTACATGTATTAGTAGTATCGTAACGTGACTCGCATTCAGCTGTTCTCTGCGTTTTTACGTCGCGTTCAGTCGTGATTTGTTCTCCAAGTGATACGGTCTAGGAGTGCAAAGCGCGCGATGTTTATTTCTTATAATTTTAGATTTTTTCTATTTCATTCTATTTCATTCTACTTCATTCTATTTTATTTTATTCAATTCTATTCTTTTTGATTCTACTTTTATATTCTACACTATTTGGCATTATTCTACTACATTTCATTGTAAACAATAGAAACAGATAAATTTAACAATTTCAAAAGTGTAGCGAAACGATGCCAAAGGTTGTGAATTCAATGAATTGGGAGGATGTGGTTTCTTCCCAATTGTTTAGACGTATGAAGGGGGATGCATCGAAAAAACTGACCTTGACCACACCAAGATACAGCAAAAGAAAAATTATGAAGGAGAGGTAAGTGAGCATTTTGTTTCGTTACTATGATTTCGGTAATATGTTTCGATATAATTTAAATGGTAAGAGCAAAAGTTCTCATTACTGCTGGAAATACATTTTTTCGCTTTCTCGCTTTTGTACTTCCATTTCTCGGATTTTTATGATATTGACATATGCTGTAGTCCATATTCAATCATTAGAATGAAGTTGCAAAACAAAATCGACGGGTCGAAGTAGCTGATTAGTGTCATTTATACGTCATTTATATTTCACGTAAATTTCTGTATCATCGAAAACACTGACATCGAGATATCCCTTCCTTTTTTTGGGATCTTCGTCACGTACAAATGCTTTCCCGGTTGTATGGACGGATGTTCGTATTGTTTGACGAACAGATGGGGTCGAAAGGAAATTTTAGGATTATTGTCGTAAAGAAAGCCGATTGCCTTCGTGTGTCCCTAAAGAAAGAAATTAGAAGGCCGAGGATCTGGAACTCGGCCGCGTACGGCACGCAGATGGGAAGGTTACAATTTCCGCGTCCGACAATTCATTCCCTCCCACGGTGAGGGCCCACTGCAGATATTATTTCAATACGTATTCTGCATTTGTTTGCAACAAACGTTTTCTCTTCAATCTTCTGCAAAGAGCGTAGCCGATTCAAGATGGTCAAAATTGTCCTTACAGGTTTTTCAAATGAGTACTATACCGTTCGATCTAAATAAATTGATATTATTAATTAAATAATGTGAGCCAGAGTCACTGTGCCGTTGCAACCATTTCGAATCATAACCTGCAGTAAGCCGTTCAATCTTTCCATTTTAATTGAACACTTGCAAATGATAACGATGACAATACAAGTAGCAACGATTTGTTGCATAGCAATACGGCCCACCGGTCATCAAAAACCTAGCTGCGCAAAATTTCAACCCGGTTGCAAGCTGTGGTTATCTCTGACTATCACGAAGTAAAATAATACAAAATTTATTGTATACGTATCTATTATTTAAAAAATATAATATTATATATTAGAGTTTAGACTTATTTAAGATGAATTTTATGTTGATTACTAATGTGGGATTAATTTATAATAGAGTTGAATTTAATTTTTATTTTGATTTCGGTTCGAGAGATATGAAATTATCTAATTGAATAATTGAATTTGATTTCTAATATACAGTTACGGGGTAATTTTCGTAGAAATAAATAATTGAGTTATAGCTAATTAGTACTATGATTGTAATAATATCATTTATTTTATTTGGGTTCATTTGATTGAATTATATTGAACTGTTAATTATGTATTAATTTGCTTTGTTGGAGTGAGAATATATATATTATTTTAATTGCGGCTAAAAAATTGGCTATAGAATATTTTTCATACATACAATTTATGAAGTCATCTAAAAATTTAAATAGTTTTCATACGAGTGAAAAGTAGAGATTAATTTTTAATATTACATGAAAGTTTGAATAAGAAATTTAAATTAAATAATGGTAAATTTAGTGCGCCAGCACCAACGGTTAAACTGCTGTTATTCGTTAATTTTAAGAATTTTTAGGGGCTTCAGTTATCTCGATAATAAATTTTAATAATTATCTAGGTTGAATAAATTTATGTGAACCGTACAAATTGCCCGCCACTTTCATTATAAATGGAATAAATCGTAACGTTGTAAAAGTATGGGAAAATGTTTTCATTAAAATTTTAGTTTAACAATAATTGTTTCATTTACATTGAAAGGATTCTGAATGAGGAAAATTTTATTATTTGCACAAATTATAAATATTATTGATTTCTTAATTTAATATATTTGAAAAAAGGAATTACATGATTATAAGTTATAGTATTTATTTACGAATAAATTTAATGATTTTAAAATGTGTGTGCGTGTGTTGTAGAAGAAGAAAGTAATATTAGTATAAGTAAAAGTGATTTTTTCGTACTTTTTGTATCAGGGTTAATTAAAATAAAGTTAGTGTTTTTAATTATCTCGAAAGTAAAAGAGTTAATTTAATATTTCTGTTATGTATCATAATAATTATTAATACTGAATTGATGAGTTTATGTTGGAAGAAAATCCTAACTTTGGCATTGTTAGTTGTTACATTTTTTATTGGAATTTTTTTTTTCTTTTCTTTTTTACGGACATTATTATTTCATACTTTTAAATATATTTATTCATTTATCCTACATCAAATTGAATTGGTTAGTTTAGGGTATTCAATAATAAATGAAATAAATAATAGTTCATTGTCATATAAAGTATTAAAGTCGTGTAAAGAATTAAGTTTAGATTTATGATAATTGAAGATTTAAATTTTTATTAAAATAATCAGTAAAATTAAATGATTTGTATTTCATAACAATTTTATTACTTTGTTGTAATATAATTTAACTTAACGGGATAAATTTATTTTAAAACTAATTTAAAATTGGACTTTTAAAATTAGAATATTTAAATTTTCAGTAGTTTCAATCAATAAAATTAAATACTTTGTATTATGATAATTAGACCGCATTTCCAATATTTTCACGTGGCTCGCGGGTGGTCCGGTCTGCCGATAGGACCCACGGCGGACAGTCGCATGAATTGGGGAAAAACCGTAATTCGTTTTCTATGGCCATAAATCCGGTCGACGGGCTAACGATGCATACTGTCAATGTCGTACTAAGAGAAAGAAACAATTGTGCGTTTGTCGTAAATTATGTTGAGTGCGAGCGGCGATTGTGTCGCGCCTTCGACTGACGAAATACACACGACCAGGCACTCGAGGCCCCAATAGTGTTTGGTTTCCTGGATCGCAGACAAAATATATATATTGCCGGGTAAGTGGCCGAGGACTGTCGCGTGGTTTCCCACAGATCAGTTTGTTTTTCCTTTAGAGAATCGCGAGCCCCGGGGCACACCAGATAACTGTTATTCGTTGAATTTTTAGGGGCTGCAGTTATCTGGTCTGCCCCGAACGGAGAAGAGCAGAGCAGAGAAGAGCTGAGCAGAGCAGAGAAGAGCGGAGAAGAGCAGAGCAGAGAAGAGCTGAGCAGAGCAGAGCTGAGAAGAGCAGAGCTGAGAAGAGCAGAGAAGAGCAGAGCATAGCAGAGCAGAGCAGAGAAGAGCAGAGAAGAGCAGAGCAGAGCAGAGGAGTGCAGAGCAGAGAAGAGCAGAGCAGAGCAGAGGAGTGCAGAGCAGAGAAGAGCGGAGAAGAGCAGAACAGAGAAGAGCAGAGCAGAGCAGAGAAGAGCAGTGAAGAGCAGAGAAGAGCAGAGCAGAGAAGAGCAGAGGAGAGCAGAGCAGAGCAGTGGTGAGCTGAGCAGTGAAGAGCAGAGAAGAGCAGAGCGGAGGAGTGCAGAGAAGAGCAGAGAAGAGCAGAGCAGAGCAGAGAAGAGCAGAGCAGAGCATAGCAGAGGAGAGAAGAGCTGAGCAGAGCAGAGCAGAGGAGAGCAGAGCAGATCAGAGCAGAGCAGAGCAGAGAAGAACAGAACAGAGCAGAGAAGAGCAGAGCAGAGATGAGCAGAGAAGAGCGGAGAAGAGTAGAGCAGAGCAGAGAAGAGCATACCAGATCAGACCAGAGCAGACCAGAGAAGTGCAGGGCAGAGAAGAGCAGAGAAGAGCAGAGAAGAACTGAGAAGAGCGGAGAAGAGCAGAGGAGAGCAGAGAAGAACAGAGAAGAGCAAAGCAGAGCAGAGCGAGGAAGAGCAGAGCAGAGCGAATGAACAAATGAACAAATGAACAAATGAACAAATGAACAAATGAACAAATGAACAAATGAACAAATGAACAAATGAACAAATGAACAAATGAACAAATGAACAAAATCGGTAGTTAAGCAAGATTCTCGTATTTAAAAAATCTGATGATAGGTTGTTTCAGAAAATTGAGAAAACCGAAAAATCACAAGAGTAAAGTGCCATTTTCTGACATTAGATTTCGTTCTAAATGCTTAATCCCTATTTAGAAACGATATTTAAGCAAGAATATCGTACTTCGAAGAAAATCTAATGATTGGTTTTTACAGAAAGTTGAAAAAACCGAAAAACCATTAGAGTAAAGCGCCATTTTCTTACTTTAGATTTCGTTCTAAATACTTAATTCTAATGTAAAATCGTTAGTTAAGCAAGATTCTCGTATTTAAAAAAATCTAATGAGAGGTGTTTTCAGAAAATTGAAAAAACCGTAAAATCACAAGAGTAAAATGCCATTTTCTGACATTACATTTCGTTCTAGATACTTAATTCTAATGTAAAATCGTTAGTTAAGCAAGATTCTCGTATTTAAAAAATCTGATGATAGGTTTTTTCAGAAAATTGAAAAAACCGAAAAATCACAGGAGTAAAGTGCCATTTTCTGACATTAGATTTCGTTCTAAATGCATAATCCCTATGTAAAAACGTTATTTAGGCAAGAATATCGGACTTTGAAGAAAATCAAATGATAGATTCTTTCAGAAAATTGAAAAAACCGAAAAATCACAGGAGTAAAGTGCCATTTTCTGACATTAGATTTCGTTCTAAATGCATAATCCCTATGTAAAAACGTTATTTAAGCAAGAATATCGGACTTTGAAGAAAATCAAATGATAGATTCTTTCAGAAAATGGAAAAAACCTAAAAATCACAAGAGTAAAGTGCCATTTTCTGACATTAGATTTCGTTCTAAATGCTTCAACCCTATGTAAAAACGTTATTTAAGCAGGAATATCGTACTTTGAAGAAAATCTGATGATAGGTTTTTTCAGAAAATTGAAAAAACCGAAAATTAACAAGAGTAAAGTGACATTTCCTGACTTTAGATTTTGTCCTAAATACTTAATTCTAATGTAAAATCGTTAGATAAGCAAGATTCTCGTATTTAAAAAATCTAATGATAGGTTTTTTCAGAAAATTGAAAAAGCCGTAAAATCACAAGAGTAAAGTGCCATTTTCTGACTTTCGATTTCGTTCTAAATACTTAATTCTAATGTAAAATCGGTAGTTAAGCAAGATTCTCGTATTTAAAAAATCTAATGATAGGTTTCTTCAGAAAATTGAAAAAACCGTAAAATCACAAGAGTAAAATGCCATTTTCTGACATTACATTTCGTTCTAGATACTTAATTCTAATGTAAAATCGTTAGTTAAGCAAGATTCTCGTATTTAAAAAATCTGATGATAGGTTTTTTCAGAAAATTGAAAAAACCGAAAAATCACAGGAGTAAAGTGCCATTTTCTGACATTAGATTTCGTTCTAAATGCATAATCCCTATGTAAAAACGTTATTTAGGCAAGAATATCGGACTTTGAAGAAAATCAAATGATAGATTCTTTCAGAAAATTGAAAAAACCGAAAAATCACAAGAGTAAAGTGCCATTTTCTGACATTAGATTTCGATCTAAATGCATAATCCCTACGTAAAAACGTTATCTAAGCAAGAATATCGTACTTTGAAGAAAATCTAATGACAGGTTTTTTCAGAAAATTGAAAAGGCCGTAAAATCATGAGAGTAAAGTGCCATTTTCTGACATTAGATTTCGTTCTAAATGCTTAATCCCTATGTAAAAGTGTTATTTAAGCAAGAATATCGTAGTTTGAGGTAAATCTAATTATACGTTTTTTGAGAAAATTGAAAAAACCGAAAAATCGCTAGAGTAAAGTGCCATTTTCTGACATTAGATTTCGTTCTAAATGCTTCATCCCTATGTAAAAACGTTATTGAAGCAAGAATATCGTATTTTGAAGTATATCTAATGATAGGTTCTTTCAGAAAATTGAAAAAACCGTAAAATCACGAGAGTAAAGTTCCATTTTCTGACATTAGATTTCGTTCTAAATGCTTAATCCCTATATAAAAACGTTATCTAAGCAAGATTATGGTATTTTGAAGAACATCTAATGATAGGTTTTTTCAGAAAATAGAGAACCGAAAAATCACAAGAGTAAAGTGCCATTTTCTGACATTAGATTTCGTTCTAAATGAACCATCCCTATGTAAAAACGTTATGTAAGCAAGAATATCGTATTTTGAAGTATATCTATAATGATAGGTTTTTTCAGAAAATTGAAAAAACCGAAAAATCACAAGAGTAAAGTGCCATTTTCTGACATTAGATTTCGTTCTAAATGCTTAATCTCTATGTAAAAACGTTATTTAAGCAACAATATTGTACCTGGAAGGAAATCTAAGAATAGGTTTTTACAGACATTTGAAAAAACCGAAAAATCACTAGAGTAAAGTGCCATTTTCTGACATTAGATTTCGTTCTAAATGCTTAATCCCTATGTAAAAGTGTTATTTAAGCAAGAATATCGTAGTTTGAGGTAAATCTAATTATAGGTTTTTTCAGAAAATTGAAAAAACCGAAAAATCGCTAGAGTAAAGTGCCATTTTCTGACATTAGATTTCGTTCTAAATGCTTCATCCCTATGTAAAAACGTTATGTACGCAAGAATATCGTATCTTGAAGTATATCTATAATGATAGGTTTTTTCAGAAAATTGAGAAAACCGAAAAATCACAAGAGTAAAGTGTCATTTTCTGACATTAGATTTCGTTCTAAATGCTTCATCCCTATGTAAAAACGTTATGTAAGCAAGAATATCGTATCTTGAAGTATATCTATAATGATAGGTTTTTTCAGAAAATTGAAAAAACCGTAAAATCACAAGAGTAAAGTGCCATTTTCTGACATTAGATTTCGTTCTAAATACTTAATTCTAATGTAAAATCGTTAGTTAAGCAAGATTCTGGTATTTAAAAAAATCTAATGAGAGGTGTTTTCAGAAAATTGAAGAAGCCGAAAAATCACAACAGTAAAGTGCCATTTTCTGACATTACATTTCGTTCTAAATACTTAGTTCTAATGTAAAATCGTTAGCTAAGCCAGATTCTCGTATTTAAGAAAATCTAATGACAGGTTTTTTCAGAAAATTGAAAAAACCGTAAAATCATAAGAGGAAAGTGCCATTTTCCGACATTAGATTTCGTTCTAAATGCTTAATCCCTATGTAAAAGTGTTATCTAAGCAAGAATATCGTAGTTTGAGGTAAATCTAATTATAGGTTTTTTCAGAAAATTGAAAAAACCGAAAAACCGCTAGAGTAACGTGCCATTTTCTGACATTAGATTTCGTTCTAAATGCTTCACCCCTATGTAAAAACGTTATTGAAGCAAGAATATCGTATTTTGAAGTATATCTAATAATAGGTTCTTTCAGAAAATTGAAAAAACCGTAAAATCACGAGAGTAAAGTTCCATTTTCTGACATTACATTTCGTTCTAAATACTTAGTTCTAATGTAAAATCGTTAGCTAAGCCAGATTCTCGTATTTAAGAAAATCTAATGACAGGTTTTTTCAGAAAATTCAAAAAACCGTAAAATCATAAGAGGAAAGTGCCATTTTCTGACATTAGATTTCGTTCTAAATGCTTAATCCCTATGTAAAAGTGTTATTTATGCAAGAATATCGTAGTTTGAGGTAAATCTAATTATAGGTTTTTTCAGAAAATTGAAAAGACCGAAAAATCGCTAGCGTAAAGTGCCATTTTCTGACATTAGATTTCGTTCTAAATGCTTCATCCCTATGTAAAAACGTTATTTAAGCAAGAATATCGTATTTTGAAGTATATCTATAATGATACGTTTTTTCAGAAAATTGAAAAAACCGAAAAATCACAAGAGTAAAGTGCCATTTTCTGACATTACATTTCGTTCTAAATGCTTCATCCCTATGTAAAAACGTTATGTAAGCAAGAATATCGTATCTTGAAGTATATCTATAATGATAGGTTTTTTCAGAAAATTGAAAAAACCGTAAAATCACAAGAGTAAAGTGCCATTTTCTGACATTAGATTTCGTTCTAAATGGTTAATCCCCATGTAAAAACGTTATTGAAGCAAGAATATCGTATTTTGAAGTATATCTATAATGATAGGTTTTTTCAGAAAATTGAAAAAACCGAAAAGTCACAAGAGTAAAGTGACATTTTCTGACATTACATTTCGTTCTAAATACTTAATTCTAATGTAAAATCGTTAGTTAAGCAAGATTCTCGTATTTAAAAAATCTGATGATAGGTTATTTCAGAAAATTGAAAAAACCGAAAAATCACAAGAGTAAAGTGACATTTTCTGACATTACATTTCGTTCTAAATACTTAATTCTAATGTAAAATCGTTAGTTAAGCAAGATTCTCGTATTTAAAAAGCTGATGATAGGTTTTTTCAGAAAATTGAAAAAACCGAAAAATCACAAGAGTAAAGTGCCATTTTCTGACATTAGATTTCGTTCTAAATGCTTCATCCCTATGTAGAAACGTTATTTAAGCAAGAATATCGTATTTTGAAGTATATCTATAATGATAGGTTTTTTCAGAAAATTGAAAAAACCGTAAAATCACAAGAGTAAAGTGCCATTTTCTGACATTACATTTCGTTCTAAATGCTTCATCCCTATGTAAAAACGTTATGTAAGCAAGAATATCGTAGTTTGAGGTAAATCTAATTATAGGTTTTTTCAGAAAATTGAAAAAACCGTAAAGTCACAAGAGTAAAGTGCCATTTTCTGACATTACATTTCGTTCTAAATGCTTCATCCCTATGTAAAAACGTTATGTAAGCAAGAATATCGTATCTTGAAGTATATCTATAATGATAGGTTTTTTCAGAAAATTGAAAAAACCGTAAAATCACAAGAGTAAAGTGCCATTTTCTGACATTAGATTTCGTTCTAAATGCTTAATCTCTATGTAAAAACGTTATTTAAGCAACAATATTGTACCTGGAAGGAAGTCTAAGAATAGGTTTTTACAGACATTTGAAAAAACCGAAAAATCACAAGAGTAAAGTGCCATTTTCTGACATTAGATTTCGTTCTAAATGCTTCATCCCTATGTAAAAACGTTATGTAAGCAAGAATATCGTATTTTGAAGTAAATCTAATTATAGGTTTTTTCAGAAAATTGAAAAAACCGAAAAATCACAAGAGTAAAGTGCCATTTTCTGACATTAGATTTCGTTCTAAATGCTCAATCCCTATATAAAAACGTTATTTAAGCAAGATTATGGTATTTTGAAGAAAATCTAATGATAGGTTTTTTCAGAAAATTGAAAAAACCGAAAAGTCACAAGAGTAAAGTGACATTTTCTGACATTACATTTCGTTCTAAATACTTAATTCTAATGTAAAATCGTTAGTTAAGCAAGATTCTCGTATTTAAAAAATCTGATGATAGGTTTTTTCAGAAAATTGAAAAAACCGAAAAATCACAAGAGTAAAGTGCCATTTTCTGACATTAGATTTCGTTCTAAATGCTTAATCCCTATGTAAAAACGTTATTTAAGCAAGAATATCGTATTTTGAAGAAAATCTAATGATAGGTTTTTACAGAAAGTTGAAAAAACCGAAAAATCACTAGAGTAAAGTGCCATTTTCTGACATTAGATTTCGTTCTAAATGCTTCATCCCTATGTAAAAACGTTATGTAAGCAAGAATATCGTATTTTGAAGTAAATCTAATTATAGGTTTTTTCAGACAATTGAAAAAACCGAAAAATCACAAGAGTAAAGTGCCATTTTCTGACATTAGATTTCGTTCTAAATGCTCAATCCCTATATAAAAACGTTATTTAAGCAAGATTATGGTATTTTGAAGAAAATCTAATGATAGGTTTTTTCAGAAAATTGAAAAAACCGAAAAGTCACAAGAGTAAAGTGACATTTTCTGACATTACATTTCGTTCTAAATACTTAATTCTAATGTAAAATCGTTAGTTAAGCAAGATTCTCGTATTTAAAAAAATCTAATGAGAGGTGTTTTGAGAAAATTGAAGAAGCCGAAAAATCACAAGAGTAAAGTGCCATTTTCTGACCTTACATTTCGTTCTAAATACTTAGTTCTAATGTAAAATCGTTAGCTAAGCCAGACTCTCGTATTTAAGAAAATCTAATGACAGGTTTTTTCAGAAAATTGAAAAAACCGTAAAATCATAAGAGGAAAGTGCCATTTTCTGACATTAGATTTCGTTCTAAATGCTTAATCCCTATGTAAAAGTGTTATCTAAGCAAGAATATCGTAGTTTGAGGTAAATCTAATTATAGGTTTTTTCAGAAAATTGAAAAAACCGTAAAATCGCTAGAGTAAAGTGCCATTTTCTGACATTAGATTTCGTTCTAAATGCTTCATCCCTATGTAAAAACGTTATGTAAGCAAGAATAACGTATTTTGAAGTAAATCTAATTATAGGTTTTTTCAGAAAATTGAAAAAACCGAAAAATCGCTAGAGTAAAGTGCCATTTTCTGACATTAGATTTCGTTCTAAATGCTCAATCCCTATATAAAAACGTTATTTAAGCAAGATTATGGTATTTTGAAGAAAATCTAATGATAGGTTTTTTCAGAAAATTGAGAAAACCGAAAAATCACAAGAGTAAAGTGCCATTTTCTGACATTAGATTTCGTTCTAAATGCTTCATCCCTATGTAAAAATGTTATTTAAGCAAGAATATCGTATTTTGAAGTATATCTATAATGATAGGTTTTTTCAGAAAATTGAAAAAACCGAAAAGTCACAAGAGTAAAGTGACATTTTCTGACATTACATTTCGTTCTAAATACTTAATTCTAATGTAAAATCGTTAGTTAAGCAAGATTCTCGTATTTAAAAAATCTGATGATAGGTTTTTTCAGAAAATTGAAAAAACCGTAAAATCATAAGAGGAAAGTGCCATTTTCCGACATTAGATTTCGTTCTAAATGCTTAATCCCTATGTAAAAGTGTTATCTAAGCAAGAATATCGTAGTTTGAGGTAAATCTAATTATAGGTTTTTTCAGAAAATTGAAAAAACCGAAAAATCGCTAGAGTAAAGTGCCATTTTCTGACATTAGATTTCGTTCTAAATGCTTCATCCCTATGTAAAAACGTTATCTAAGCAAGAATATCGTATCTTGAAGTATATCTATAATGATAGGTTTTTTCAGAAAATTCAAAAAACCGTAAAATTATAAGAGGAAAGTGCCATTTTCTGACATTAGATTTCGTTCTAAATGCTTAATCCCTATGTAAAAGTGTTATCTCAGCAAGAATATCGTAGTTTGAGGTAAATCTAATTATAGGTTTTTTCAGAAAATTGAAAAAACCGTAAAATCGCTAGAGTAAAGTGCCATTTTCTGACATTAGATTTCGTTGTAAATGCTCAATCCCTATATAAAAACGTTATTTAAGCAAGATTATGGTATTTTGAAGAAAATCTAATGATAGGTTTTTTCAGAAAATTCAGAAAACCGAAAAGTCACAAGAGTAAAGTGACATTTTCTGACATTACATTTCGTTCTAAATACTTAATTCTAATGTAAAATCGTTAGTTAAGCAAGATTCTCGTATTTAAAAAATCTGATGATAGGTTTTTTCAGAAAATTGAAAAAACCGAAAAATCACAAGAGTAAAGTGCCATTTTCTGACATTAGATTTCGTTCTAAATGCTTCATCCCTATGTAAAAACGTTATTTATGCAAGAATATCGTATTTTGAAGTATATCTATAATGATAGTTTTTTTCAGAAAATTGAAAAAACCGAAAAATCACAAGAGTAAAGTGCCATTTTCTGACATTAGATTTCGTTCTAAATGCTTAATCCCTATGTAAAAACGTTATTTAAGCAAGAATATCGTATTTTCAAGAAAATCTAATGATAGGTTTTTAAAGAAAGTTGAAAAAACCGAAAAATCACTAGAGTAAAGCGCCATTTTCTGACTTTAGATTTCGTTCTAAATACTTAATTCTGATGTAAAATTGTTAGTTAAGCAAGATTCTCGTATTTAAAAAAATCTAATGAGAGGTGTTTTGAGAAAATTGAAGAAGCCGAAAAATCACAAGAGTAAAGTGCCATTTTCTGACATTACATTTCGTTCTAAATACTTAATTCTAATGTAAAATCGTTAGTTAAGCAAGATTCTCGTATTTAAAAAATCTGATGATAGGTTTTTTCAGAAAATTGAAAAAACCGAAAAATCACAAGAGTAAAGTGCCATTTTCTGACATTAGATTTCGTTCTAAATGCTTCATCCCTATGTAAAAACGTTATTTATGCAAGAATATCGTAGTATGAGGTAAATCTAATTATAGGTTTTTTCAGAAAATTGAAAAAACCGTAAAATCGCTAGAGTAAAGTGCCATTTTCTGACATTAGATTTCGTTCTAAATGCTTCATCCCTATGTAAAAACGTTATTTAAGCAAGAATATCGTATCTTGAAGTATATCTATAATGATAGGTTTTTTCAGAAAATTCAAAAAACCGTAAAATCATAAGAGGAAAGTGCCATTTTCTGACATTAGATTTCGTTCTAAATGCTTAATCCCTATGTAAAAGTGTTATCTAAGCAAGAATATCGTAGTTTGAGGTAAATCTAATTATAGGTTTTTTCAGAAAATTGAAAAAACCGTAAAATCGCTAGAGTAAAGTGCCATTTTCTGACATTAGATTTCGTTCTAAATGCTTCATCCCTATGTAAAAACGTTATGTAAGCAAGAATATCGTATTTTGAAGTAAATCTAATTATAGGTTTTTTCAGAAAATTGAAAAAACCGAAAAATCGCTAGAGTAAAGTGCCATTTTCTGACATTAGATTTCGTTCTAAATGCTCAATCCCTATATAAAAACGTTATTTAAGCAAGATTATGGTATTTTGAAGAAAATCTAATGATAGGTTTTTTCAGAAAATTGAAAAAACCGAAAAACCGCTAGAGTAAAGTGCCATTTTCTGACATTAGATTTCGTTCTAAATGCTTCATCCCTATGTAAAAACGTTATTGAAGCAAGAATATCGTATTTTGAAGTATATCTAATAATAGGTTCTTTCAGAAAATTGAAAAAACCGTAAAATCACGAGAGTAAAGTTCCATTTTCTGACATTACATTTCGTTCTAAATACTTAGTTCTAATGTAAAATCGTTAGCTAAGCCAGATTCTCGTATTTAAGAAAATCTAATGACAGGTTTTTTCAGAAAATTGAAAAAACCGTAAAATCATAAGAGGAAAGTGCCATTTTCTGACATTAGATTTCGTTCTAAATGCTTAATCCCTATGTAAAAGTGTTATTTATGCAAGAATATCGTAGTTTGAGGTAAATCTAATTATAGGTTTTTTCAGAAAATTGAAAAGACCGAAAAATCGCTAGCGTAAAGTGCCATTTTCTGACATTAGATTTCGTTCTAAATGCTTCATCCCTATGTAAAAACGTTATGTAAGCAAGAATATCGTATCTTGAAGTATATCTATAATGATAGGTTTTTTCAGAAAATTGAAAAAACCGTAAAATCACAAGAGTAAATTGCCATTTTCTGACATTAGATTTCGTTCTAAATGCTTAATCTCTATGTAAAAACGTTATTTAAGCAACAATATTGTACCTGGAAGGAAGTCTAAGAATAGGTTTTTACAGACATTTGAAAAAACCGAAAAGTCACAAGAGTAAAGTGACATTTTCTGACATTACATTTCGTTCTAAATACTTAATTCTAATGTAAAATCGTTAGTTAAGCAAGATTCTCGTATTTAAAAAATCTGATGATAGGTTTTTTCAGAAAATTGAAAAAACCGAAAAATCACAAGAGTAAAGTGCCATTTTCTGACATTAGATTTCGTTCTAAATGCTTCATCCCTATGTAAAAACGTTATTTATGCAAGAATATCGTATTTTGAAGTATATCTATAATGATAGTTTTTTTCAGAAAATTGAAAAAACCGAAAAATCACAAGAGTAAAGTGCCATTTTCTGACATTAGATTTCGTTCTAAATGCTTAATCCCTATGTAAAAACGTTATTTAAGCAAGAATATCGTATTTTGAAGAAAATCTAATGATAGGTTTTTACAGAAAGTTGAAAAAACCGAAAAATCACTAGAGTAAAGTGCCATTTTCTGACATTAGATTTCGTTCTAAATGCTCAATCCCTATATAAAAACGTTATTTAAGCAAGATTATGGTATTTTGAAGAAAATCTAATGATAGGTTTTTTCAGAAAATTGAGAAAACCGAAAAATCACAAGAGTAAAGTGCCATTTTCTGACATTAGATTTCGTTCTAAATGCTTCATCCCTATGTAAAAATGTTATTTAAGCAAGAATATCGTATTTTGAAGTATATCTATAATGATAGGTTTTTTCAGAAAATTGAAAAAACCGAAAAGTCACAAGAGTAAAGTGACATTTTCTGACATTACATTTCGTTCTAAATACTTAATTCTAATGTAAAATCGTTAGTTAAGCAAGATTCTCGTATTTAAAAAATCTGATGATAGGTTTTTTCAGAAAATTGAAAAAACCGAAAAATCACAAGAGTAAAGTGCCATTTTCTGACATTAGATTTCGTTCTAAATGCTTCATCCCTATGTAAAAACGTTATTTATGCAAGAATATCGTATTTTGAAGTATATCTATAATGATAGTTTTTTTCAGAAAATTGAAAAAACCGAAAAATCACAAGAGTAAAGTGCCATTTTCTGACATTAGATTTCGTTCTAAATGCTTAATCCCTATGTAAAAACGTTATTTAAGCAAGAATATCGTATTTTGAAGAAAATCTAATGATAGGTTTTTACAGAAAGTTGAAAAAACCGAAAAATCACTAGAGTAAAGCGCCATTTTCTGACTTTAGATTTCGTTCTAAATACTTAATTCTGATGTAAAATTGTTAGTTAAGCAAGATTCTCGTATTTAAAAAAATCTAATGAGAGGTGTTTTGAGAAAATTGAAGAAGCCGAAAAATCACAAGAGTAAGGTGCCATTTTCTGACATTACATTTCGTTCTAAATACTTAGTTCTAATGTAAAATCGTTAGCTAAGCCAGACTCTCGTATTTAAGAAAATCTAATGACAGGTTTTTTCAGAAAATTGAAAAAACCGTAAAATCATAAGAGGAAAGTGCCATTTTCTGACATTAGATTTCGTTCTAAATGCTTAATCCTTATGTAAAAGTGTTATCTAAGCAAGAATATCGTAGTATGAGGTAAATCTAATTATAGGTTTTTTCAGAAAATTGAAAAAACCGTAAAATCGCTAGAGTAAAGTGCCATTTTCTGACATTAGATTTCGTTCTAAATGCTTCATCCCTATGTAAAAACGTTATTTAAGCAAGAATATCGTATCTTGAAGTATATCTATAATGATAGGTTTTTTCAGAAAATTCAAAAAACCGTAAAATCATAAGAGGAAAGTGCCATTTTCTGACATTAGATTTCGTTCTAAATGCTTAATCCCTATGTAAAAGTGTTATCTAAGCAAGAATATCGTAGTTTGAGGTAAATCTAATTATAGGTTTTTTCAGAAAATTGAAAAAACCGTAAAATCGCTAGAGTAAAGTGCCATTTTCTGACATTAGATTTCGTTCTAAATGCTTCATCCCTATGTAAAAACGTTATGTAAGCAAGAATATCGTATTTTGAAGTAAATCTAATTATAGGTTTTTTCAGAAAATTGAAAAAACCGAAAAATCGCTAGAGTAAAGTGCCATTTTCTGACATTAGATTTCGTTCTAAATGCTCAATCCCTATATAAAAACGTTATTTAAGCAAGATTATGGTATTTTGAAGAAAATCTAATGATAGGTTTTTTCAGAAAATTGAGAAAACCGAAAAATCACAAGAGTAAAGTGCCATTTTCTGACATTAGATTTCGTTCTAAATGCTTCATCCCTATGTAAAAATGTTATTTAAGCAAGAATATCGTATTTTGAAGTATATCTATAATGATAGGTTTTTTCAGAAAATTGAAAAAACCGAAAAGTCACAAGAGTAAAGTGACATTTTCTGACATTACATTTCGTTCTAAATACTTAATTCTAATGTAAAATCGTTAGTTAAGCAAGATTCTCGTATTTAAAAAATCTGATGATAGGTTTTTTCAGAAAATTGAAAAAACCGAAAAATCACAAGAGTAAAGTGCCATTTTCTGACATTAGATTTCGTTCTAAATGCTTCATCCCTATGTAAAAACGTTATTTATGCAAGAATATCGTATTTTGAAGTATATCTATAATGATAGTTTTTTTCAGAAAATTGAAAAAACCGAAAAATCACAAGAGTAAAGTGCCATTTTCTGACATTAGATTTCGTTCTAAATGCTTAATCCCTATGTAAAAACGTTATTTAAGCAAGAATATCGTATTTTGAAGAAAATCTAATGATAGGTTTTTACAGAAAGTTGAAAAAACCGAAAAATCACTAGAGTAAAGCGCCATTTTCTGACTTTAGATTTCGTTCTAAATACTTAATTCTGATGTAAAATCGTTAGTTAAGCAAGATTCTCGTATTTAAAAAAATCTAATGAGAGGTGTTTTGAGAAAATTGAAGAAGCCGAAAAATCACAAGAGTAAAGTGCCATTTTCTGACATTACATTTCGTTCTAAATACTTAGTTCTAATGTAAAATCGTTAGCTAAGCCAGACTCTCGTATTTAAGAAAATCTAATGACAGGTTTTTTCAGAAAATTGAAAAAACCGTAAAATCATAAGAGGAAAGTGCCATTTTCTGACATTAGATTTCGTTCTAAATGCTTAATCCCTATGTAAAAGTGTTATCTAAGCAAGAATATCGTAGTATGAGGTAAATCTAATTATAGGTTTTTTCAGAAAATTGAAAAAACCGAAAAATCGCTAGAGTAAAGTGCCATTTTCTGACATTAGATTTCGTTCTAAATGCTTCATCCCTATGTAAAAACGTTATCTAAGCAAGAATATCGTATCTTGAAGTATATCTATAATGATAGGTTTTTTCAGAAAATTCAAAAAACCGTAAAATCATAAGAGGAAAGTGCCATTTTCTGACATTAGATTTCGTTCTAAATGCTTAATCCCTATGTAAAAGTGTTATCTCAGCAAGAATATCGTAGTTTGAGGTAAATCTAATTATAGGTTTTTTCAGAAAATTGAAAAAACCGAAAAATCGCTAGAGTAAAGTGCCATTTTCTGACATAAGATTTCGTTCTAAATGCTTCATCCCTATGTAAAAACGTTATGTAAGCAAGAATATCGTATTTTGAAGTAAATCTAATTATAGGTTTTTTCAGAAAATTGAAAAAACCGAAAAATCGCTAGAGTAAAGTGCCATTTTCTGACATTAGATTTCGTTCTAAATGCTCAATCCCTATATAAAAACGTTATTTAAGCAAGATTATGGTATTTTGAAGAAAATCTAATGATAGGTTTTTTCAGAAAATTGAGAAAACCGAAAAATCACAAGAGTAAAGTGCCATTTTCTGACATTAGATTTCGTTCTAAATGCTTCATCCCTATGTAAAAATGTTATTTAAGCAAGAATATCGTATTTTGAAGTATATCTATAATGATAGGTTTTTTCAGAAAATTGAAAAAACCGAAAAGTCACAAGAGTAAAGTGACATTTTCTGACATTACATTTCGTTCTAAATACTTAATTCTAATGTAAAATCGTTAGTTAAGCAAGATTCTCGTATTTAAAAAATCTGATGATAGGTTTTTTCAGAAAATTGAAAAAACCGAAAAATCACAAGAGTAAAGTGCCATTTTCTGACATTAGATTTCGTTCTAAATGCTTCATCCCTATGTAAAAACGTTATTTATGCAAGAATATCGTATTTTGAAGTATATCTATAATGATAGTTTTTTTCAGAAAATTGAAAAAACCGAAAAATCACAAGAGTAAAGTGCCATTTTCTGACATTAGATTTCGTTCTAAATGCTTAATCCCTATGTAAAAACGTTATTTAAGCAAGAATATCGTATTTTGAAGAAAATCTAATGATAGGTTTTTACAGAAAGTTGAAAAAACCGAAAAATCACTAGAGTAAAGTGCCATTTTCTGACATTAGATTTCCTTCTAAATGCTCAATCCCTATATAAAAACGTTATTTAAGCAAGATTATGGTATTTTGAAGAAAATCTAATGATAGGTTTTTTCAGAAAATTGAGAAAACCGAAAAATCACAAGAGTAAAGTGCCATTTTCTGACATTAGATTTCGTTCTAAATGCTTCATCCCTATGTAAAAATGTTATTTAAGCAAGAATATCGTATTTTGAAGTATATCTATAATGATAGGTTTTTTCAGAAAATTGAAAAAACCGAAAAGTCACAAGAGTAAAGTGACATTTTCTGACATTACATTTCGTTCTAAATACTTAATTCTAATGTAAAATCGTTAGTTAAGCAAGATTCTCGTATTTAAAAAATCTGATGATAGGTTTTTTCAGAAAATTGAAAAAACCGAAAAATCACAAGAGTAAAGTGCCATTTTCTGACATTAGATTTCGTTCTAAATGCTTCATCCCTATGTAAAAACGTTATTTATGCAAGAATATCGTATTTTGAAGTATATCTATAATGATAGTTTTTTTCAGAAAATTGAAAAAACCGAAAAATCACAAGAGTAAAGTGCCATTTTCTGACATTAGATTTCGTTCTAAATGCTTAATCCCTATGTAAAAACGTTATTTAAGCAAGAATATCGTATTTTGAAGAAAATCTAATGATAGGTTTTTACAGAAAGTTGAAAAAACCGAAAAATCACTAGAGTAAAGCGCCATTTTCTGACTTTAGATTTCGTTCTAAATACTTAATTCTGATGTAAAATGGTTAGTTAAGCAAGATTCTCGTATTTAAAAAAATCTAATGAGAGGTGTTTTGAGAAAATTGAAGAAGCCGAAAAATCACAAGAGTAAAGTGCCATTTTCTGACATTAGATTTCGTTCTAAATGCTTCATCCCTATGTAAAAACGTTATTTAAGCAAGAATATCGTATCTTGAAGTATATCTATAATGATAGGTTTTTTCAGAAAATTCAAAAAACCGTAAAATCATAAGAGGAAAGTGCCATTTTCTGACATTAGATTTCGTTCTAAATGCTTAATCCCTATGTAAAAACGTTATTTAAGCAAGAATATCGTATTTTGAAGAAAATCTAATTATAGGTTTTTACAGAAAGTTGAAAAAACCGAAAAATCACAAGAGTAAAGTGCCATTTTCTGACATTAGATTTCGTTCTAAATGCTTAATCCCTATGTAAAAACGTTATTTAAGCAAGAATATCGTATTTTGAAGAAAATCTAATGATAGGTTTTTACAGAAAGTTGAAAAAACCGAAAAATCACTAGAGTAAAGTGCCATTTTCTGACATTAGATTTCGTTCTAAATGCTCAATCCCTATATAAAAACGTTATTTAAGCAAGATTATGGTATTTTGAAGAAAATCTAATGATAGGTTTTTTCAGAAAATTGAGAAAACCGAAAAATCACAAGAGTAAAGTGCCATTTTCTGACATTAGATTTCGTTCTAAATGCTTCATCCCTATGTAAAAATGTTATTTAAGCAAGAATATCGTATTTTGAAGTATATCTATAATGATAGGTTTTTTCAGAAAATTGAAAAAACCGAAAAGTCACAAGAGTAAAGTGACATTTTCTGACATTACATTTCGTTCTAAATACTTAATTCTAATGTAAAATCGTTAGTTAAGCAAGATTCTCGTATTTAAAAAATCTGATGATAGGTTTTTTCAGAAAATTGAAAAAACCGAAAAATCACAAGAGTAAAGTGCCATTTTCTGACATTAGATTTCGTTCTAAATGCTTCATCCCTATGTAAAAACGTTATTTATGCAAGAATATCGTATTTTGAAGTATATCTATAATGATAGTTTTTTTCAGAAAATTGAAAAAACCGAAAAATCACAAGAGTAAAGTGCCATTTTCTGACATTAGATTTCGTTCTAAATGCTTAGTCCCTATGTAAAAACGTTATTTAAGCAAGAATATCGTATTTTGAAGAAAATCTAATGATAGGTTTTTACAGAAAGTTGAAAAAACCGAAAAATCACTAGAGTAAAGTGCCATTTTCTGACATTAGATTTCGTTCTAAATGCTTCATCCCTATGTAAAAACGTTATGTAAGCAAGAATATCGTATTTTGAAGTAAATCTAATTATAGGTTTTTTCAGAAAATTGAAAAAACCGAAAAATCACAAGAGTAAAGTGCCATTTTCTGACATTAGATTTCGTTCTAAATGCTCAATCCCTATATAAAAACGTTATTTAAGCAAGAATATCGTATTTTGAAGTATACCTATAATGATAGGTTTTTTCAGAAAATTGAAAAAACCGTAAGATCACAACAGTAAAGTGCCATTTTCTGACATTAGATTTCGTTCTAAATGCTTCATCCCTATGTAAAAACGTTATTTAAACAAGAATATCGTATTTTGAAGTATATCTATAATGATAGGTTTTTTCAGAAAATTGAAAAAACCGAAAAATCACAAGAGTAAAGTGCCATTTTCTGACATTAGATTTCGTACTAAATGCTTCATCCCTATGTAGAAACTTTATTTAAGCAAGAATATCGTATTTTGAAGTATATCTATGATGATAGGTTTTTTCAGAAAATTGAAAAAACCGTAAAATCACAAGAGTAAAGTGCCATTTTCTGACATTAGATTTCGTTCTAAATGCTTAATCCCTATGTAAAAGTGTTATTTATGCAAGAATATCGTAGTTTGAGGTAAATCTAATTATAGGTTTTTACAGAAAATTGAAAAGACCGAAAAATGGCTAGCGTAAAGTGCCATTTTCTGACATTAGATTTCGTTCTAAATGCTTCATCCCTATGTAAAAACGTTATTTAAGCAAGAATATCGTATTTTGAAGTATATCTATAATGATACGTTTTTTCAGAAAATTGAAAAAACCGAAAAATCACAAGAGTAAAGTGCCATTTTCTGACATTACATTTCGTTCTAAATGCTTCATCCCTATGTAAAAACGTTATGTAAGCAAGAATATCGTATCTTGAAGTATATCTATAATGATAGGTTTTTTCAGAAAATTGAAAAAACCGTAAAATCACAAGAGTAAAGTGCCATTTTCTGACATTAGATTTCTTTCTAAATGATTAATCTCTATGTAAAAACGTTATTTAAGCAACAATATTGTACCTGGAAGGAAGTCTAAGAATAGGTTTTTACAGACATTTGAAAAAACCGAAAAATCACAAGAGTAAAGTGCCATTTTCTGACATTAGATTTCGTTCTAAATGTTTAATCCCTATGTAAAAACGTTATTGAAGCAAGAATATCGTATTTTAAAGTATATCAATAATGATAGGTCCTTTCAGAAAATTGAAAAATCCGAAAAATCACAAGAGTAAAGTGCCATTTTCTGACATTAGATTTCGTTCTAAATGCTTAATCCCTATGTAAAAATGTTATTTAAGCAAGAATATCGTATTTTGAAGAAAATCTAATGATAGGTTTTTACAGAAAGTTGAAAAACCGAAAAATCACTACAGTAAACCGCCATTTTCTGACATTAGATTTCGTTCTAAATGCTTAATTCCTATGTAAAAGTCTCATTTAAGCAAGAATATCGTAGTTTGAGGTAAATCTAATTATAGGTTTTTTCAGAAAATTGAAAAAACCGAAAAACCGCTAGAGTAAAGTGCCATTTTCTGACATTAGATTTCGTTCTAAATGCTTCATCCCTATGTAAAAACGTTATTGAAGCAAGAATATCGTATTTTGAAGTATATCTAATAATAGGTTCTTTCAGAAAATTGAAAAAACCGTAAAATCACGAGAGTAAAGTTCCATTTTCTGACATTACATTTCGTTCTAAATACTTAGTTCTAATGTAAAATCGTTAGCTAAGCCAGATTCTCGTATTTAAGAAAATCTAATGACAGGTTTTTTCAGGAAATTCATAAAACCGTAAAATCATAAGAGGAAAGTGCCATTTTCTGACATTAGATTTCGTTCTAAATGCTTAATCCCTATGTAAAAGTGTTATTTATGCAAGAATATCGTAGTTTGAGGTAAATCTAATTATAGGTTTTTTCAGAAAATTGAAAAGACCGAAAAATCGCTAGCGTAAAGTGCCATTTTCTGACATTAGATTTCGTTCTAAATGCGTCATCCCCATGTAAAAACGCTATTTAAGCAATAATATCGTATTTTGAAGAAAATCTAATGATAGGTTTTTACAGAAATTTGAAAAAACCGAAAAATCACTACAGTAAACCGCCATTTTCTGACTTTAGATTTCGTTCTAAATACTTAGTTCTAATGTAAAATCGTTAGCTAAGCTAGATTCTCGTATTTAAGAAAATCTAATGACAGGTTTTATCAGAAAATTGAAAAAACCGTAAAATCATAAGAGGAAAGTGCCATTTTCTGCCATTAGATTTCGTTCTAAATGCTTCATCCCTATGTAGAAACGTTATTTAAGCAAGAATATCGTATTTTGAAGTATATCTATAATGATAGGTTTTTTCAGAAAATTGAAAAATCCGTAAAATCACAAGAGTAAAGTGCCATTTTCTGACATTAGATTTCGTTCTAAATGCTTAATTCCTATGTAAAAGTGTTATTTAAGCAAGAATATCGTAGTTTGAGGTAAATCTAATTATAGGTTTTTTCAGAAAATTGAAAAAACCGAAAAACCGCTAGAGTAAAGTGCCATTTTCTGACATTAGATTTCGTTCTAAATGCTTCATCCCTATGTAAAAACGTTATTGAAGCAAGAATATCGTATTTTGAAGTATATCTAATAATAGGTTCTTTCAGAAAATTGAAAAAACCGTAAAATCACGAGAGTAAAGTTCCATTTTCTGACATTACATTTCGTTCTAAATACTTAGTTCTAATGTAAAATCGTTAGCTAAGCCAGATTCTCGTATTTAAGAAAATCTAATGACAGGTTTTTTCAGAAAATTGAAAAAACCGTAAAATCATAAGAGGAAAGTGCCATTTTCTGACATTAGATTTCGTTCTAAATGCTTAATCCCTATGTAAAAGTGTTATTTATGCAAGAATATCGTAGTTTGAGGTAAATCTAATTATAGGTTTTTTCAGAAAATTGAAAAGACCGAAAAATCGCTAGCGTAAAGTGCCATTTTCTGACATTAGATTTCGTTCTAAATGCTTCATCCCTATGTAAAAACGTTATGTAAGCAAGAATATCGTATCTTGAAGTATATCTATAATTATAGGTTTTTTCAGAAAATTGAAAAAACCGTAAAATCACAAGAGTAAATTGCCATTTTCTGACATTAGATTTCGTTCTAAATGCTTAATCTCTATGTAAAAACGTTATTTAAGCAACAATATTGTACCTGGAAGGAAGTCTAAGAATAGGTTTTTACAGACATTTGAAAAAACCGAAAAATCACAAGAGTAAAGTGCCATTTTCTGACATTAGATTTCGTTCTAAATGTTTAATCCCTATGTAAAAACGTTATTGAAGCAAGAATATCGTATTTTGAAGTATATCAATAATGATAGGTCCTTTCAGAAAATTGAAAAAACCGAAAAATCACAGGAGTAAAGTGCCATTTTCTGACATTAGATTTCGTTCTAAATGCTTCATCCCTATGTAAAAACGTTATTTAAGCAAGGATATCGTATTTTGAAGTATATCTATAATGATAGGTTTTTTCAGAAAATTGAAAAAACCGAAAAATCACAAGAGTAAAGTGCCATTTTCTGACATTAGATTTCGTTCTAAATGCTTCATCCCTATGTAAAAACGTTATTTATGCAAGAATATCGTATTTTGAAGTATATCTATAATGATAGTTTTTTTCAGAAAATTGAAAAAACCGAAAAATCACAAGAGTAAAGTGCCATTTTCTGACATTAGATATCGTTCTAAATGCTTAATCCCTATGTAAAAACGTTATTTAAGCAAGAATATCGTATTTTGAAGAAAATCTAATGATAGGTTTTTACAGAAAGTTGAAAAAACCGAAAAATCACTAGAGTAAAGCGCCATTTTCTGACTTTAGATTTCGTTCTAAATACTTAATTCTGATGTAAAATTGTTAGTTAAGCAAGATTCTCGTATTTAAAAAAATCTAATGAAAGGTGTTTTGAGAAAATTGAAGAAGCCGAAAAATCACAAGAGTAAAGTGCCATTTTCTGACATTACATTTCGTTCTAAATACTTAGTTCTAATGTAAAATCGTTAGCTAAGCCAGACTCTCGTATTTAAGAAAATCTAATGACAGGTTTTTTCAGAAAATTGAAAAAACCGTAAAATCATAAGAGGAAAGTGCCATTTTCTGACATTAGATTTCGTTCTAAATGCTTAATCCTTATGTAAAAGTGTTATCTAAGCAAGAATATCGTAGTATGAGGTAAATCTAATTATAGGTTTTTTCAGAAAATTGAAAAAACCGAAAAATCGCTAGAGTAAAGTGCCATTTTCTGACATTAGATTTCGTTCTAAATGCTTCATCCCTATGTAAAAACGTTATCTAAGCAAGAATATCGTATCTTGAAGTATATCTATAATGATAGGTTTTTTCAGAAAATTCAAAAAACCGTAAAATCATAAGAGGAAAGTGCCATTTTCTGACATTAGATTGCGTTCTAAATGCTTAATCCCTATGTAAAAGTGTTATCTAAGCAAGAATATCGTAGTTTGAGGTAAATCTAATTATAGGTTTTTTCAGAAAATTGAAAAAACCGTAAAATCGCTAGAGTAAAGTGCCATTTTCTGACATTAGATTTCGTTCTAAATGCTTCATCCCTATGTAAAAACGTTATGTAAGCAAGAATATCGTATTTTGAAGTAAATCTAATTATAGGTTTTTTCAGAAAATTGAAAAAACCGAAAAATCGCTAGAGTAAAGTGCCATTTTCTGACATTAGATTTCGTTCTAAATGCTCAATCCCTATATAAAAACGTTATTTAAGCAAGATTATGGTATTTTGAAGAAAATCTAATGATAGGTTTTTTCAGAAAATTGAGAAAACCGAAAAATCACAAGAGTAAAGTGCCATTTTCTGACATTAGATTTCGTTCTAAATGCTTCATCCCTATGTAAAAATGTTATTTAAGCAAGAATATCGTATTTTGAAGTATATCTATAATGATAGGTTTTTTCAGAAAATTGAAAAAACCGAAAAATCACAAGAGTAAAGTGCCATTTTCTGACATTAGATTTCGTTCTAAATGCTTCATCCCTATGTAAAAACGTTATTTATGCAAGAATATCGTATTTTGAAGTATATCTATAATGATAGTTTTTTTCAGAAAATTGAAAAAACCGAAAAATCACAAGAGTAAAGTGCCATTTTCTGACATTAGATATCGTTCTAAATGCTTAATCCCTATGTAAAAACGTTATTTAAGCAAGAATATCGTATTTTGAAGAAAATCTAATGATAGGTTTTTACAGAAAGTTGAAAAAACCGAAAAATCACTAGAGTAAAGCGCCATTTTCTGACTTTAGATTTCGTTCTAAATACTTAATTCTGATGTAAAATTGTTAGTTAAGCAAGATTCTCGTATTTAAAAAAATCTAATGAAAGGTGTTTTGAGAAAATTGAAGAAGCCGAAAAATCACAAGAGTAAAGTGCCATTTTCTGACATTACATTTCGTTCTAAATACTTAGTTCTAATGTAAAATCGTTAGCTAAGCCAGACTCTCGTATTTAAGAAAATCTAATGACAGGTTTTTTCAGAAAATTGAAAAAACCGTAAAATCATAAGAGGAAAGTGCCATTTTCTGACATTAGATTTCGTTCTAAATGCTTAATCCTTATGTAAAAGTGTTATCTAAGCAAGAATATCGTAGTATGAGGTAAATCTAATTATAGGTTTTTTCAGAAAATTGAAAAAACCTAAAAATCGCTAGAGTAAAGTGCCATTTTCTGACATTAGATTTCGTTCTAAATGCTTCATCCCTATGTAAAAACGTTATCTAAGCAAGAATATCGTATCTTGAAGTATATCTATAATGATAGGTTTTTTCAGAAAATTCAAAAAACCGTAAAATCATAAGAGGAAAGTGCCATTTTCTGACATTAGATTGCGTTCTAAATGCTTAATCCCTATGTAAAAGTGTTATCTAAGCAAGAATATCGTAGTTTGAGGTAAATCTAATTATAGGTTTTTTCAGAAAATTGAAAAAACCGTAAAATCGCTAGAGTAAAGTGCCATTTTCTGACATTAGATTTCGTTCTAAATGCTTCATCCCTATGTAAAAACGTTATGTAAGCAAGAATATCGTATTTTGAAGTAAATCTAATTATAGGTTTTTTCAGAAAATTGAAAAAACCGAAAAATCGCTAGAGTAAAGTGCCATTTTCTGACATTAGATTTCGTTCTAAATGCTCAATCCCTATATAAAAACGTTATTTAAGCAAGATTATGGTATTTTGAAGAAAATCTAATGATAGGTTTTTTCAGAAAATTGAGAAAACCGAAAAATCACAAGAGTAAAGTGCCATTTTCTGACATTAGATTTCGTTCTAAATGCTTCATCCCTATGTAAAAATGTTATTTAAGCAAGAATATCGTATTTTGAAGTATATCTATAATGATAGGTTTTTTCAGAAAATTGAAAAAACCGAAAAGTCACAAGAGTAAAGTGACATTTTCTGACATTACATTTCGTTCTAAATACTTAATTCTAATGTAAAATCGTTAGTTAAGCAAGATTCTCGTATTTAAAAAATCTGATGATAGGTTTTTTCAGAAAATTGAAAAAACCGAAAAATCACAAGAGTAAAGTGCCATTTTCTGACATTAGATTTCGTTCTAAATGCTTCATCCCTATGTAAAAACGTTATTTAAGCAAGAATATCGTATTTTGAAGAAAATCTAATGATAGGTTTTTACAGAAAGTTGAAAAAACCGAAAAATCACTAGAGTAAAGCGCCATTTTCTGACTTTAGATTTCGTTCTAAATACTTAATTCTGATGTAAAATCGTTAGTTAAGCAAGATTCTCGTATTTAAAAAAATCTAATGAGAGGTGTTTTGAGAAAATTGAAGAAGCCGAAAAATCACAAGAGTAAAGTGCCATTTTCTGACATTACATTTCGTTCTAAATACTTAGTTCTAATGTAAAATCGTTAGCTAAGCCAGACTCTCGTATTTAAGAAAATCTAATGACAGGTTTTTTCAGAAAATTGAAAAAACCGTAAAATCATAAGAGGAAAGTGCCATTTTCTGACATTAGATTTCGTTCTAAATGCTTAATCCCTATGTAAAAGTGTTATCTAAGCAAGAATATCGTAGTATGAGGTAAATCTAATTATAGGTTTTTTCAGAAAATTGAAAAAACCGAAAAATCGCTAGCGTAAAGTGCCATTTTCTGACATTAGATTTCGTTCTAAATGCTTCATCCCTATGTAAAAACGTTATCTAAGCAAGAATATCGTATCTTGAAGTATATCTATAATGATAGGTTTTTTCAGAAAATTCAAAAAACCGTAAAATCATAAGAGGAAAGTGCCATTTTCTGACATTAGATTTCGTTCTAAATGCTTCATCCCTATGTAGTAACGTTATTTAAGCAAGAATATCGTATTTTGAAGTATATCTATGATGATAGGTTTTTTCAGAAAATTGAAAAAACCGTAAAATCATAAGAGTAAAGTGCCATTTTCTGACATTAGATTTCGTTCTAAATGCTTCGTCCCTATGTAAAAGTGTTATTTATGCAAGAATATCGTAGTTTGAGGTAAATCTAATTATAGGTTTTTTCAGAAAATTGAAAAGACCGAAAAATCGCTAGCGTAAAGTGCCATTTTCTGACATTAGATTTCGTTCTAAATGCTTCATCCCTATGTAAAAACGTTATGTAAGCAAGAATATCGTATCTTGAAGTATATCTATAATGATAGGTTTTTTCAGAAAATTGAAAAAACCGTAAAATCACAAGAGTAAATTGCCATTTTCTGACATTAGATTTCGTTCTAAATGCTTAATCTCTATGTAAAAACGTTATTTAAGCAACAATATTGTACCTGGAAGGAAGTCTAAGAATAGGTTTTTACAGACATTTGAAAAAACCGAAAAATCACAAGAGTAAAGTGCCATTTTCTGACATTAGATTTCGTTCTAAATGTTTAATCCCTATGTAAAAACGTTATTGAAGCAAGAATATCGTATTTTGAAGTATATCAATAATGATAGGTCCTTTCAGAAAATTGAAAAAACCGAAAAATCACAGGAGTAAAGTGCCATTTTCTGACATTAGATTTCGTTCTAAATGCTTCATCCCTATGTAAAAACGTTATTTAAGCAAGGATATCGTATTTTGAAGTATATCTATAATGATAGGTTTTTTCAGAAAATTGAAAAAACCGAAAAATCACAAGAGTAAAGTGCCATTTTCTGACATTAGATTTCGTTCTAAATGCTTCATCCCTATGTAAAAACGTTATTTATGCAAGAATATCGTATTTTGAAGTATATCCATAATGATAGTTTTTTTCAGAAAATTGAAAAAACCGAAAAATCACAAGAGTAAAGTGCCATTTTCTGACATTAGATTTCGTTCTAAATGCTTAATCCCTATGTAAAAACGTTATTTAAGCAAGAATATCGTATTTTGAAGAAAATCTAATGATAGGTTTTTACAGAAAGTTGAAAAAACCGAAAAATCACTAGAGTAAAGCGCCATTTTCTGACTTTAGATTTCGTTCTAAATACTTAATTCTGATGTAAAATTGTTAGTTAAGCAAGATTCTCGTATTTAAAAAAATCTAATGAAAGGTGTTTTGAGAAAATTGAAGAAGCCGAAAAATCACAAGAGTAAAGTGCCATTTTCTGACATTACATTTCGTTCTAAATACTTAGTTCTAATGTAAAATCGTTAGCTAAGCCAGACTCTCGTATTTAAGAAAATCTAATGACAGGTTTTTTCAGAAAATTGAAAAAACCGTAAAATCATAAGAGGAAAGTGCCATTTTCTGACATTAGATTTCGTTCTAAATGCTTAATCCTTATGTAAAAGTGTTATCTAAGCAAGAATATCGTAGTATGAGGTAAATCTAATTATAGGTTTTTTCAGAAAATTGAAAAAACCTAAAAATCGCTAGAGTAAAGTGCCATTTTCTGACATTAGATTTCGTTCTAAATGCTTCATCCCTATGTAAAAACGTTATCTAAGCAAGAATATCGTATCTTGAAGTATATCTATAATGATAGGTTTTTTCAGAAAATTCAAAAAACCGTAAAATCATAAGAGTAAAGTGCCATTTTCTGACATTAGATTTCGTTCTAAATGCTTCGTCCCTATGTAAAAGTGTTATTTATGCAAGAATATCGTAGTTTGAGGTAAATCTAATTATAGGTTTTTTCAGAAAATTGAAAAGACCGAAAAATCGCTAGCGTAAAGTGCCATTTTCTGACATTAGATTTCGTTCTAAATGCTTCATCCCTATGTAAAAACGTTATGTAAGCAAGAATATCGTATCTTGAAGTATATCTATAATGATAGGTTTTTTCAGAAAATTGAAAAAACCGTAAAATCACAAGAGTAAATTGCCATTTTCTGACATTAGATTTCGTTCTAAATGCTTAATCTCTATGTAAAAACGTTATTTAAGCAACAATATTGTACCTGGAAGGAAGTCTAAGAATAGGTTTTTACAGACATTTGAAAAAACCGAAAAATCACAAGAGTAAAGTGCCATTTTCTGACATTAGATTTCGTTCTAAATGTTTAATCCCTATGTAAAAACGTTATTGAAGCAAGAATATCGTATTTTGAAGTATATCAATAATGATAGGTCCTTTCAGAAAATTGAAAAAACCGAAAAATCACAGGAGTAAAGTGCCATTTTCTGACATTAGATTTCGTTCTAAATGCTTCATCCCTATGTAAAAACGTTATTTAAGCAAGGATATCGTATTTTGAAGTATATCTATAATGATAGGTTTTTTCAGAAAATTGAAAAAACCGAAAAATCACAAGAGTAAAGTGCCATTTTCTGACATTAGATTTCGTTCTAAATGCTTCATCCCTATGTAAAAACGTTATTTATGCAAGAATATCGTATTTTGAAGTATATCTATAATGATAGTTTTTTTCAGAAAATTGAAAAAACCGAAAAATCACAAGAGTAAAGTGCCATTTTCTGACATTAGATTTCGTTCTAAATGCTTAATCCCTATGTAAAAACGTTATTTAAGCAAGAATATCGTATTTTGAAGAAAATCTAATGATAGGTTTTTACAGAAAGTTGAAAAAACCGAAAAATCACTAGAGTAAAGTGCCATTTTCTGACATTAGATTTCCTTCTAAATGCTCAATCCCTATATAAAAACGTTATTTAAGCAAGATTATGGTATTTTGAAGAAAATCTAATGATAGGTTTTTTCAGAAAATTGAGAAAACCGAAAAATCACAAGAGTAAAGTGCCATTTTCTGACATTAGATTTCGTTCTAAATGCTTCATCCCTATGTAAAAATGTTATTTAAGCAAGAATATCGTATTTTGAAGTATATCTATAATGATAGGTTTTTTCAGAAAATTGAAAAAACCGAAAAGTCACAAGAGTAAAGTGACATTTTCTGACATTACATTTCGTTCTAAATACTTAATTCTAATGTAAAATCGTTAGTTAAGCAAGATTCTCGTATTTAAAAAATCTGATGATAGGTTTTTTCAGAAAATTGAAAAAACCGAAAAATCACAAGAGTAAAGTGCCATTTTCTGACATTAGATTTCGTTCTAAATGCTTCATCCCTATGTAAAAACGTTATTTATGCAAGAATATCGTATTTTGAAGTATATCTATAATGATAGTTTTTTTCAGAAAATTGAAAAAACCGAAAAATCACAAGAGTAAAGTGCCATTTTCTGACATTAGATTTCGTTCTAAATGCTTAATCCCTATGTAAAAACGTTATTTAAGCAAGAATATCGTATTTTGAAGAAAATCTAATGATAGGTTTTTACAGAAAGTTGAAAAAACCGAAAAATCACTAGAGTAAAGCGCCATTTTCTGACTTTAGATTTCGTTCTAAATACTTAATTCTGATGTAAAATGGTTAGTTAAGCAAGATTCTCGTATTTAAAAAAATCTAATGAGAGGTGTTTTGAGAAAATTGAAGAAGCCGAAAAATCACAAGAGTAAAGTGCCATTTTCTGACATTAGATTTCGTTCTAAATGCTTCATCCCTATGTAAAAACGTTATTTAAGCAAGAATATCGTATCTTGAAGTATATCTATAATGATAGGTTTTTTCAGAAAATTCAAAAAACCGTAAAATCATAAGAGGAAAGTGCCATTTTCTGACATTAGATTTCGTTCTAAATGCTTAATCCCTATGTAAAAACGTTATTTAAGCAAGAATATCGTATTTTGAAGAAAATCTAATTATAGGTTTTTACAGAAAGTTGAAAAAACCGAAAAATCACAAGAGTAAAGTGCCATTTTCTGACATTAGATTTCGTTCTAAATGCTTAATCCCTATGTAAAAACGTTATTTAAGCAAGAATATCGTATTTTGAAGAAAATCTAATGATAGGTTTTTACAGAAAGTTGAAAAAACCGAAAAATCACTAGAGTAAAGTGCCATTTTCTGACATTAGATTTCGTTCTAAATGCTCAATCCCTATATAAAAACGTTATTTAAGCAAGATTATGGTATTTTGAAGAAAATCTAATGATAGGTTTTTTCAGAAAATTGAGAAAACCGAAAAATCACAAGAGTAAAGTGCCATTTTCTGACATTAGATTTCGTTCTAAATGCTTCATCCCTATGTAAAAATGTTATTTAAGCAAGAATATCGTATTTTGAAGTATATCTATAATGATAGGTTTTTTCAGAAAATTGAAAAAACCGAAAAGTCACAAGAGTAAAGTGACATTTTCTGACATTACATTTCGTTCTAAATACTTAATTCTAATGTAAAATCGTTAGTTAAGCAAGATTCTCGTATTTAAAAAATCTGATGATAGGTTTTTTCAGAAAATTGAAAAAACCGAAAAATCACAAGAGTAAAGTGCCATTTTCTGACATTAGATTTCGTTCTAAATGCTTCATCCCTATGTAAAAACGTTATTTATGCAAGAATATCGTATTTTGAAGTATATCTATAATGATAGTTTTTTTCAGAAAATTGAAAAAACCGAAAAATCACAAGAGTAAAGTGCCATTTTCTGACATTAGATTTCGTTCTAAATGCTTAATCCCTATGTAAAAACGTTATTTAAGCAAGAATATCGTATTTTGAAGAAAATCTAATGATAGGTTTTTACAGAAAGTTGAAAAAACCGAAAAATCACTAGAGTAAAGTGCCATTTTCTGACATTAGATTTCGTTCTAAATGCTTCATCCCTATGTAAAAACGTTATGTAAGCAAGAATATCGTATTTTGAAGTAAATCTAATTATAGGTTTTTTCAGAAAATTGAAAAAACCGAAAAATCACAAGAGTAAAGTGCCATTTTCTGACATTAGATTTCGTTCTAAATGCTCAATCCCTATATAAAAACGTTATTTAAGCAAGAATATCGTATTTTGAAGTATACCTATAATGATAGGTTTTTTCAGAAAATTGAAAAAACCGTAAGATCACAACAGTAAAGTGCCATTTTCTGACATTAGATTTCGTTCTAAATGCTTCATCCCTATGTAAAAACGTTATTTAAACAAGAATATCGTATTTTGAAGTATATCTATAATGATAGGTTTTTTCAGAAAATTGAAAAAACCGAAAAATCACAAGAGTAAAGTGCCATTTTCTGACATTAGATTTCGTACTAAATGCTTCATCCCTATGTAGAAACTTTATTTAAGCAAGAATATCGTATTTTGAAGTATATCTATGATGATAGGTTTTTTCAGAAAATTGAAAAAACCGTAAAATCACAAGAGTAAAGTGCCATTTTCTGACATTAGATTTCGTTCTAAATGCTTAATCCCTATGTAAAAGTGTTATTTATGCAAGAATATCGTAGTTTGAGGTAAATCTAATTATAGGTTTTTACAGAAAATTGAAAAGACCGAAAAATGGCTAGCGTAAAGTGCCATTTTCTGACATTAGATTTCGTTCTAAATGCTTCATCCCTATGTAAAAACGTTATTTAAGCAAGAATATCGTATTTTGAAGTATATCTATAATGATACGTTTTTTCAGAAAATTGAAAAAACCGAAAAATCACAAGAGTAAAGTGCCATTTTCTGACATTACATTTCGTTCTAAATGCTTCATCCCTATGTAAAAACGTTATGTAAGCAAGAATATCGTATCTTGAAGTATATCTATAATGATAGGTTTTTTCAGAAAATTGAAAAAACCGTAAAATCACAAGAGTAAAGTGCCATTTTCTGACATTAGATTTCTTTCTAAATGATTAATCTCTATGTAAAAACGTTATTTAAGCAACAATATTGTACCTGGAAGGAAGTCTAAGAATAGGTTTTTACAGACATTTGAAAAAACCGAAAAATCACAAGAGTAAAGTGCCATTTTCTGACATTAGATTTCGTTCTAAATGTTTAATCCCTATGTAAAAACGTTATTGAAGCAAGAATATCGTATTTTAAAGTATATCAATAATGATAGGTCCTTTCAGAAAATTGAAAAATCCGAAAAATCACAAGAGTAAAGTGCCATTTTCTGACATTAGATTTCGTTCTAAATGCTTAATCCCTATGTAAAAATGTTATTTAAGCAAGAATATCGTATTTTGAAGAAAATCTAATGATAGGTTTTTACAGAAAGTTGAAAAACCGAAAAATCACTACAGTAAACCGCCATTTTCTGACATTAGATTTCGTTCTAAATGCTTAATTCCTATGTAAAAGTCTCATTTAAGCAAGAATATCGTAGTTTGAGGTAAATCTAATTATAGGTTTTTTCAGAAAATTGAAAAAACCGAAAAACCGCTAGAGTAAAGTGCCATTTTCTGACATTAGATTTCGTTCTAAATGCTTCATCCCTATGTAAAAACGTTATTGAAGCAAGAATATCGTATTTTGAAGTATATCTAATAATAGGTTCTTTCAGAAAATTGAAAAAACCGTAAAATCACGAGAGTAAAGTTCCATTTTCTGACATTACATTTCGTTCTAAATACTTAGTTCTAATGTAAAATCGTTAGCTAAGCCAGATTCTCGTATTTAAGAAAATCTAATGACAGGTTTTTTCAGGAAATTCATAAAACCGTAAAATCATAAGAGGAAAGTGCCATTTTCTGACATTAGATTTCGTTCTAAATGCTTAATCCCTATGTAAAAGTGTTATTTATGCAAGAATATCGTAGTTTGAGGTAAATCTAATTATAGGTTTTTTCAGAAAATTGAAAAGACCGAAAAATCGCTAGCGTAAAGTGCCATTTTCTGACATTAGATTTCGTTCTAAATGCGTCATCCCCATGTAAAAACGCTATTTAAGCAATAATATCGTATTTTGAAGAAAATCTAATGATAGGTTTTTACAGAAATTTGAAAAAACCGAAAAATCACTACAGTAAACCGCCATTTTCTGACTTTAGATTTCGTTCTAAATACTTAGTTCTAATGTAAAATCGTTAGCTAAGCTAGATTCTCGTATTTAAGAAAATCTAATGACAGGTTTTATCAGAAAATTGAAAAAACCGTAAAATCATAAGAGGAAAGTGCCATTTTCTGCCATTAGATTTCGTTCTAAATGCTTCATCCCTATGTAGAAACGTTATTTAAGCAAGAATATCGTATTTTGAAGTATATCTATAATGATAGGTTTTTTCAGAAAATTGAAAAATCCGTAAAATCACAAGAGTAAAGTGCCATTTTCTGACATTAGATTTCGTTCTAAATGCTTAATTCCTATGTAAAAGTGTTATTTAAGCAAGAATATCGTAGTTTGAGGTAAATCTAATTATAGGTTTTTTCAGAAAATTGAAAAAACCGAAAAACCGCTAGAGTAAAGTGCCATTTTCTGACATTAGATTTCGTTCTAAATGCTTCATCCCTATGTAAAAACGTTATTGAAGCAAGAATATCGTATTTTGAAGTATATCTAATAATAGGTTCTTTCAGAAAATTGAAAAAACCGTAAAATCACGAGAGTAAAGTTCCATTTTCTGACATTACATTTCGTTCTAAATACTTAGTTCTAATGTAAAATCGTTAGCTAAGCCAGATTCTCGTATTTAAGAAAATCTAATGACAGGTTTTTTCAGAAAATTGAAAAAACCGTAAAATCATAAGAGGAAAGTGCCATTTTCTGACATTAGATTTCGTTCTAAATGCTTAATCCCTATGTAAAAGTGTTATTTATGCAAGAATATCGTAGTTTGAGGTAAATCTAATTATAGGTTTTTTCAGAAAATTGAAAAGACCGAAAAATCGCTAGCGTAAAGTGCCATTTTCTGACATTAGATTTCGTTCTAAATGCTTCATCCCTATGTAAAAACGTTATGTAAGCAAGAATATCGTATCTTGAAGTATATCTATAATTATAGGTTTTTTCAGAAAATTGAAAAAACCGTAAAATCACAAGAGTAAATTGCCATTTTCTGACATTAGATTTCGTTCTAAATGCTTAATCTCTATGTAAAAACGTTATTTAAGCAACAATATTGTACCTGGAAGGAAGTCTAAGAATAGGTTTTTACAGACATTTGAAAAAACCGAAAAATCACAAGAGTAAAGTGCCATTTTCTGACATTAGATTTCGTTCTAAATGTTTAATCCCTATGTAAAAACGTTATTGAAGCAAGAATATCGTATTTTGAAGTATATCAATAATGATAGGTCCTTTCAGAAAATTGAAAAAACCGAAAAATCACAGGAGTAAAGTGCCATTTTCTGACATTAGATTTCGTTCTAAATGCTTCATCCCTATGTAAAAACGTTATTTAAGCAAGGATATCGTATTTTGAAGTATATCTATAATGATAGGTTTTTTCAGAAAATTGAAAAAACCGAAAAATCACAAGAGTAAAGTGCCATTTTCTGACATTAGATTTCGTTCTAAATGCTTCATCCCTATGTAAAAACGTTATTTATGCAAGAATATCGTATTTTGAAGTATATCTATAATGATAGTTTTTTTCAGAAAATTGAAAAAACCGAAAAATCACAAGAGTAAAGTGCCATTTTCTGACATTAGATATCGTTCTAAATGCTTAATCCCTATGTAAAAACGTTATTTAAGCAAGAATATCGTATTTTGAAGAAAATCTAATGATAGGTTTTTACAGAAAGTTGAAAAAACCGAAAAATCACTAGAGTAAAGCGCCATTTTCTGACTTTAGATTTCGTTCTAAATACTTAATTCTGATGTAAAATTGTTAGTTAAGCAAGATTCTCGTATTTAAAAAAATCTAATGAAAGGTGTTTTGAGAAAATTGAAGAAGCCGAAAAATCACAAGAGTAAAGTGCCATTTTCTGACATTACATTTCGTTCTAAATACTTAGTTCTAATGTAAAATCGTTAGCTAAGCCAGACTCTCGTATTTAAGAAAATCTAATGACAGGTTTTTTCAGAAAATTGAAAAAACCGTAAAATCATAAGAGGAAAGTGCCATTTTCTGACATTAGATTTCGTTCTAAATGCTTAATCCTTATGTAAAAGTGTTATCTAAGCAAGAATATCGTAGTATGAGGTAAATCTAATTATAGGTTTTTTCAGAAAATTGAAAAAACCGAAAAATCGCTAGAGTAAAGTGCCATTTTCTGACATTAGATTTCGTTCTAAATGCTTCATCCCTATGTAAAAACGTTATCTAAGCAAGAATATCGTATCTTGAAGTATATCTATAATGATAGGTTTTTTCAGAAAATTCAAAAAACCGTAAAATCATAAGAGGAAAGTGCCATTTTCTGACATTAGATTGCGTTCTAAATGCTTAATCCCTATGTAAAAGTGTTATCTAAGCAAGAATATCGTAGTTTGAGGTAAATCTAATTATAGGTTTTTTCAGAAAATTGAAAAAACCGTAAAATCGCTAGAGTAAAGTGCCATTTTCTGACATTAGATTTCGTTCTAAATGCTTCATCCCTATGTAAAAACGTTATGTAAGCAAGAATATCGTATTTTGAAGTAAATCTAATTATAGGTTTTTTCAGAAAATTGAAAAAACCGAAAAATCGCTAGAGTAAAGTGCCATTTTCTGACATTAGATTTCGTTCTAAATGCTCAATCCCTATATAAAAACGTTATTTAAGCAAGATTATGGTATTTTGAAGAAAATCTAATGATAGGTTTTTTCAGAAAATTGAGAAAACCGAAAAATCACAAGAGTAAAGTGCCATTTTCTGACATTAGATTTCGTTCTAAATGCTTCATCCCTATGTAAAAATGTTATTTAAGCAAGAATATCGTATTTTGAAGTATATCTATAATGATAGGTTTTTTCAGAAAATTGAAAAAACCGAAAAGTCACAAGAGTAAAGTGACATTTTCTGACATTACATTTCGTTCTAAATACTTAATTCTAATGTAAAATCGTTAGTTAAGCAAGATTCTCGTATTTAAAAAATCTGATGATAGGTTTTTTCAGAAAATTGAAAAAACCGAAAAATCACAAGAGTAAAGTGCCATTTTCTGACATTAGATTTCGTTCTAAATGCTTCATCCCTATGTAAAAACGTTATTTAAGCAAGAATATCGTATTTTGAAGAAAATCTAATGATAGGTTTTTACAGAAAGTTGAAAAAACCGAAAAATCACTAGAGTAAAGCGCCATTTTCTGACTTTAGATTTCGTTCTAAATACTTAATTCTGATGTAAAATCGTTAGTTAAGCAAGATTCTCGTATTTAAAAAAATCTAATGAGAGGTGTTTTGAGAAAATTGAAGAAGCCGAAAAATCACAAGAGTAAAGTGCCATTTTCTGACATTACATTTCGTTCTAAATACTTAGTTCTAATGTAAAATCGTTAGCTAAGCCAGACTCTCGTATTTAAGAAAATCTAATGACAGGTTTTTTCAGAAAATTGAAAAAACCGTAAAATCATAAGAGGAAAGTGCCATTTTCTGACATTAGATTTCGTTCTAAATGCTTAATCCCTATGTAAAAGTGTTATCTAAGCAAGAATATCGTAGTATGAGGTAAATCTAATTATAGGTTTTTTCAGAAAATTGAAAAAACCGAAAAATCGCTAGCGTAAAGTGCCATTTTCTGACATTAGATTTCGTTCTAAATGCTTCATCCCTATGTAAAAACGTTATCTAAGCAAGAATATCGTATCTTGAAGTATATCTATAATGATAGGTTTTTTCAGAAAATTCAAAAAACCGTAAAATCATAAGAGGAAAGTGCCATTTTCTGACATTAGATTTCGTTCTAAATGCTTCATCCCTATGTAGTAACGTTATTTAAGCAAGAATATCGTATTTTGAAGTATATCTATGATGATAGGTTTTTTCAGAAAATTGAAAAAACCGTAAAATCATAAGAGTAAAGTGCCATTTTCTGACATTAGATTTCGTTCTAAATGCTTCGTCCCTATGTAAAAGTGTTATTTATGCAAGAATATCGTAGTTTGAGGTAAATCTAATTATAGGTTTTTTCAGAAAATTGAAAAGACCGAAAAATCGCTAGCGTAAAGTGCCATTTTCTGACATTAGATTTCGTTCTAAATGCTTCATCCCTATGTAAAAACGTTATGTAAGCAAGAATATCGTATCTTGAAGTATATCTATAATGATAGGTTTTTTCAGAAAATTGAAAAAACCGTAAAATCACAAGAGTAAATTGCCATTTTCTGACATTAGATTTCGTTCTAAATGCTTAATCTCTATGTAAAAACGTTATTTAAGCAACAATATTGTACCTGGAAGGAAGTCTAAGAATAGGTTTTTACAGACATTTGAAAAAACCGAAAAATCACAAGAGTAAAGTGCCATTTTCTGACATTAGATTTCGTTCTAAATGTTTAATCCCTATGTAAAAACGTTATTGAAGCAAGAATATCGTATTTTGAAGTATATCAATAATGATAGGTCCTTTCAGAAAATTGAAAAAACCGAAAAATCACAGGAGTAAAGTGCCATTTTCTGACATTAGATTTCGTTCTAAATGCTTCATCCCTATGTAAAAACGTTATTTAAGCAAGGATATCGTATTTTGAAGTATATCTATAATGATAGGTTTTTTCAGAAAATTGAAAAAACCGAAAAATCACAAGAGTAAAGTGCCATTTTCTGACATTAGATTTCGTTCTAAATGCTTCATCCCTATGTAAAAACGTTATTTATGCAAGAATATCGTATTTTGAAGTATATCCATAATGATAGTTTTTTTCAGAAAATTGAAAAAACCGAAAAATCACAAGAGTAAAGTGCCATTTTCTGACATTAGATTTCGTTCTAAATGCTTAATCCCTATGTAAAAACGTTATTTAAGCAAGAATATCGTATTTTGAAGAAAATCTAATGATAGGTTTTTACAGAAAGTTGAAAAAACCGAAAAATCACTAGAGTAAAGCGCCATTTTCTGACTTTAGATTTCGTTCTAAATACTTAATTCTGATGTACAATTGTTAGTTAAGCAAGATTCTCGTATTTAAAAAAATCTAATGAAAGGTGTTTTGAGAAAATTGAAGAAGCCGAAAAATCACAAGAGTAAAGTGCCATTTTCTGACATTACATTTCGTTCTAAATACTTAGTTCTAATGTAAAATCGTTAGCTAAGCCAGACTCTCGTATTTAAGAAAATCTAATGACAGGTTTTTTCAGAAAATTGAAAAAACCGTAAAATCATAAGAGGAAAGTGCCATTTTCTGACATTAGATTTCGTTCTAAATGCTTAATCCTTATGTAAAAGTGTTATCTAAGCAAGAATATCGTAGTATGAGGTAAATCTAATTATAGGTTTTTTCAGAAAATTGAAAAAACCTAAAAATCGCTAGAGTAAAGTGCCATTTTCTGACATTAGATTTCGTTCTAAATGCTTCATCCCTATGTAAAAACGTTATCTAAGCAAGAATATCGTATCTTGAAGTATATCTATAATGATAGGTTTTTTCAGAAAATTCAAAAAACCGTAAAATCATAAGAGGAAAGTGCCATTTTCTGACATTAGATTTCGTTCTAAATGCTTAATCCCTATGTAAAAGTGTTATCTAAGCAAGAATATCGTAGTTTGAGGTAAATCTAATTATAGGTTTTTTCAGAAAATTGAAAAAACCGTAAAATCGCTAGAGTAAAGTGCCATTTTCTGACATTAGATTTCGTTCTAAATGCTTCATCCCTATGTAAAAACGTTATGTAAGCAAGAATATCGTATTTTGAAGTAAATCTAATTATAGGTTTTTTCAGAAAATTGAAAAAACCGAAAAATCGCTAGAGTAAAGTGCCATTTTCTGACATTAGATTTCGTTCTAAATGCTCAATCCCTATATAAAAACGTTATTTAAGCAAGATTATGGTATTTTGAAGAAAATCTAATGATAGGTTTTTTCAGAAAATTGAGAAAACCGAAAAATCACAAGAGTAAAGTGCCATTTTCTGACATTAGATTTCGTTCTAAATGCTTCATCCCTATGTAAAAATGTTATTTAAGCAAGAATATCGTATTTTGAAGTATATCTATAATGATAGGTTTTTTCAGAAAATTGAAAAAACCGAAAAGTCACAAGAGTAAAGTGACATTTTCTGACATTACATTTCGTTCTAAATACTTAATTCTAATGTAAAATCGTTAGTTAAGCAAGATTCTCGTATTTAAAAAATCTGATGATAGGTTTTTTCAGAAAATTGAAAAAACCGAAAAATCACAAGAGTAAAGTGCCATTTTCTGACATTAGATTTCGTTCTAAATGCTTCATCCCTATGTAAAAACGTTATTTAAGCAAGAATATCGTATTTTGAAGAAAATCTAATGATAGGTTTTTACAGAAAGTTGAAAAAACCGAAAAATCACTAGAGTAAAGCGCCATTTTCTGACTTTAGATTTCGTTCTAAATACTTAATTCTGATGTAAAATCGTTAGTTAAGCAAGATTCTCGTATTTAAAAAAATCTAATGAGAGGTGTTTTGAGAAAATTGAAGAAGCCGAAAAATCACAAGAGTAAAGTGCCATTTTCTGACATTACATTTCGTTCTAAATACTTAGTTCTAATGTAAAATCGTTAGCTAAGCCAGACTCTCGTATTTAAGAAAATCTAATGACAGGTTTTTTCAGAAAATTGAAAAAACCGTAAAATCATAAGAGGAAAGTGCCATTTTCTGACATTAGATTTCGTTCTAAATGCTTAATCCCTATGTAAAAGTGTTATCTAAGCAAGAATATCGTAGTATGAGGTAAATCTAATTATAGGTTTTTTCAGAAAATTGAAAAAACCGAAAAATCGCTAGCGTAAAGTGCCATTTTCTGACATTAGATTTCGTTCTAAATGCTTCATCCCTATGTAAAAACGTTATCTAAGCAAGAATATCGTATCTTGAAGTATATCTATAATGATAGGTTTTTTCAGAAAATTCAAAAAACCGTAAAATCATAAGAGGAAAGTGCCATTTTCTGACATTAGATTTCGTTCTAAATGCTTCATCCCTATGTAGTAACGTTATTTAAGCAAGAATATCGTATTTTGAAGTATATCTATGATGATAGGTTTTTTCAGAAAATTGAAAAAACCGTAAAATCATAAGAGTAAAGTGCCATTTTCTGACATTAGATTTCGTTCTAAATGCTTCGTCCCTATGTAAAAGTGTTATTTATGCAAGAATATCGTAGTTTGAGGTAAATCTAATTATAGGTTTTTTCAGAAAATTGAAAAGACCGAAAAATCGCTAGCGTAAAGTGCCATTTTCTGACATTAGATTTCGTTCTAAATGCTTCATCCCTATGTAAAAACGTTATGTAAGCAAGAATATCGTATCTTGAAGTATATCTATAATGATAGGTTTTTTCAGAAAATTGAAAAAACCGTAAAATCACAAGAGTAAATTGCCATTTTCTGACATTAGATTTCGTTCTAAATGCTTAATCTCTATGTAAAAACGTTATTTAAGCAACAATATTGTACCTGGAAGGAAGTCTAAGAATAGGTTTTTACAGACATTTGAAAAAACCGAAAAATCACAAGAGTAAAGTGCCATTTTCTGACATTAGATTTCGTTCTAAATGTTTAATCCCTATGTAAAAACGTTATTGAAGCAAGAATATCGTATTTTGAAGTATATCAATAATGATAGGTCCTTTCAGAAAATTGAAAAAACCGAAAAATCACAGGAGTAAAGTGCCATTTTCTGACATTAGATTTCGTTCTAAATGCTTCATCCCTATGTAAAAACGTTATTTAAGCAAGGATATCGTATTTTGAAGTATATCTATAATGATAGGTTTTTTCAGAAAATTGAAAAAACCGAAAAATCACAAGAGTAAAGTGCCATTTTCTGACATTAGATTTCGTTCTAAATGCTTCATCCCTATGTAAAAACGTTATTTATGCAAGAATATCGTATTTTGAAGTATATCCATAATGATAGTTTTTTTCAGAAAATTGAAAAAACCGAAAAATCACAAGAGTAAAGTGCCATTTTCTGACATTAGATTTCGTTCTAAATGCTTAATCCCTATGTAAAAACGTTATTTAAGCAAGAATATCGTATTTTGAAGAAAATCTAATGATAGGTTTTTACAGAAAGTTGAAAAAACCGAAAAATCACTAGAGTAAAGCGCCATTTTCTGACTTTAGATTTCGTTCTAAATACTTAATTCTGATGTAAAATTGTTAGTTAAGCAAGATTCTCGTATTTAAAAAAATCTAATGAAAGGTGTTTTGAGAAAATTGAAGAAGCCGAAAAATCACAAGAGTAAAGTGCCATTTTCTGACATTACATTTCGTTCTAAATACTTAGTTCTAATGTAAAATCGTTAGCTAAGCCAGACTCTCGTATTTAAGAAAATCTAATGACAGGTTTTTTCAGAAAATTGAAAAAACCGTAAAATCATAAGAGGAAAGTGCCATTTTCTGACATTAGATTTCGTTCTAAATGCTTAATCCTTATGTAAAAGTGTTATCTAAGCAAGAATATCGTAGTATGAGGTAAATCTAATTATAGGTTTTTTCAGAAAATTGAAAAAACCTAAAAATCGCTAGAGTAAAGTGCCATTTTCTGACATTAGATTTCGTTCTAAATGCTTCATCCCTATGTAAAAACGTTATCTAAGCAAGAATATCGTATCTTGAAGTATATCTATAATGATAGGTTTTTTCAGAAAATTCAAAAAACCGTAAAATCATAAGAGGAAAGTGCCATTTTCTGACATTAGATTTCGTTCTAAATGCTTAATCCCTATGTAAAAGTGTTATCTAAGCAAGAATATCGTAGTTTGAGGTAAATCTAATTATAGGTTTTTTCAGAAAATTGAAAAAACCGTAAAATCGCTAGAGTAAAGTGCCATTTTCTGACATTAGATTTCGTTCTAAATGCTTCATCCCTATGTAAAAACGTTATGTAAGCAAGAATATCGTATTTTGAAGTAAATCTAATTATAGGTTTTTTCAGAAAATTGAAAAAACCGAAAAATCGCTAGAGTAAAGTGCCATTTTCTGACATTAGATTTCGTTCTAAATGCTCAATCCCTATATAAAAACGTTATTTAAGCAAGATTATGGTATTTTGAAGAAAATCTAATGATAGGTTTTTTCAGAAAATTGAGAAAACCGAAAAATCACAAGAGTAAAGTGCCATTTTCTGACATTAGATTTCGTTCTAAATGCTTCATCCCTATGTAAAAATGTTATTTAAGCAAGAATATCGTATTTTGAAGTATATCTATAATGATAGGTTTTTTCAGAAAATTGAAAAAACCGAAAAGTCACAAGAGTAAAGTGACATTTTCTGACATTACATTTCGTTCTAAATACTTAATTCTAATGTAAAATCGTTAGTTAAGCAAGATTCTCGTATTTAAAAAATCTGATGATAGGTTTTTTCAGAAAATTGAAAAAACCGAAAAATCACAAGAGTAAAGTGCCATTTTCTGACATTAGATTTCGTTCTAAATGCTTCATCCCTATGTAAAAACGTTATTTAAGCAAGAATATCGTATTTTGAAGAAAATCTAATGATAGGTTTTTACAGAAAGTTGAAAAAACCGAAAAATCACTAGAGTAAAGCGCCATTTTCTGACTTTAGATTTCGTTCTAAATACTTAATTCTGATGTAAAATCGTTAGTTAAGCAAGATTCTCGTATTTAAAAAAATCTAATGAGAGGTGTTTTGAGAAAATTGAAAAAACCGAAAAATCGCTAGAGTAAAGTGCCATTTTCTGACATTAGATTTCGTTCTAAATGCTCAATCCCTATATAAAAACGTTATTTAAGCAAGATTATGGTATTTTGAAGAAAATCTAATGATAGGTTTTTTCAGAAAATTGAGAAAACCGAAAAATCACGAGAGTAAAGTGCCATTTTCTGACATTAGATTTCGTTCTAAATGCTTCATCCCTATGTAAAAATGTTATTTAAGCAAGAATATCGTATTTTGAAGTATATCTATAATGATAGGTTTTTTCAGAAAATTGAAAAAACCGAAAAGTCACAAGAGTAAAGTGACATTTTCTGACATTACATTTCGTTCTAAATACTTAATTCTAATGTAAAATCGTTAGTTAAGCAAGATTCTCGTATTTAAAAAATCTGATGATAGGTTTTTTCAGAAAATTGAAAAAACCGAAAAATCACAAGAGTAAAGTGCCATTTTCTGACATTAGATTTCGTTCTAAATGCTTCATCCCTATGTAAAAACGTTATTTATGCAAGAATATCGTATTTTGAAGTATATCTATAATGATAGTTTTTTTCAGAAAATTGAAAAAACCGAAAAATCACAAGAGTAAAGTGCCATTTTCTGACATTAGATTTCGTTCTAAATGCTTAATCCCTATGTAAAAACGTTATTTAAGCAAGAATATCGTATTTTGAAGAAAATCTAATGATAGGTTTTTACAGAAAGTTGAAAAAACCGAAAAATCACTAGAGTAAAGCGCCATTTTCTGACTTTAGATTTCGTTCTAAATACTTAATTCTGATGTAAAATGGTTAGTTAAGCAAGATTCTCGTATTTAAAAAAATCTAATGAGAGGTGTTTTGAGAAAATTGAAGAAGCCGAAAAATCACAAGAGTAAAGTGCCATTTTCTGACATTAGATTTCGTTCTAAATGCTTCATCCCTATGTAAAAACGTTATTTAAGCAAGAATATCGTATCTTGAAGTATATCTATAATGATAGGTTTTTTCAGAAAATTCAAAAAACCGTAAAATAATAAGAGGAAAGTGCCATTTTCTGACATTAGATTTCGTTCTAAATACTTAATTCTAATGTAAAATCGTTAGTTAAGCAAGATTCTCGTATTTAAAAAATCTGATGATAGGTTTTTTCAGAAAATTGAAAAAACCGAAAAATCACAAGAGTAAAGTGCCATTTTCTGACATTAGATTTCGTTCTAAATGCTTCATCCCTATGTAAAAACGTTATTTATGCAAGAATATCGTATTTTGAAGTATATCTATAATGATAGTTTTTTTCAGAAAATTGAAAAAACCGAAAAATCACAAGAGTAAAGTGCCATTTTCTGACATTAGATTTCGTTCTAAATGCTTAATCCCTATGTAAAAACGTTATTTAAGCAAGAATATCGTATTTTGAAGAAAATCTAATGATAGGTTTTTACAGAAAGTTGAAAAAACCGAAAAATCACTAGAGTAAAGTGCCATTTTCTGACATTAGATTTCGTTCTAAATGCTCAATCCCTATATAAAAACGTTATTTAAGCAAGATTATGGTATTTTGAAGAAAATCTAATGATAGGTTTTTTCAGAAAATTGAGAAAACCGAAAAATCACAAGAGTAAAGTGCCATTTTCTGACATTAGATTTCGTTCTAAATGCTTCATCCCTATGTAAAAATGTTATTTAAGCAAGAATATCGTATTTTGAAGTATATCTATAATGATAGGTTTTTTCAGAAAATTGAAAAAACCGAAAAGTCACAAGAGTAAAGTGACATTTTCTGACATTACATTTCGTTCTAAATACTTAATTCTAATGTAAAATCGTTAGTTAAGCAAGATTCTCGTATTTAAAAAATCTGATGATAGGTTTTTTCAGAAAATTGAAAAAACCGAAAAATCACAAGAGTAAAGTGCCATTTTCTGACATTAGATTTCGTTCTAAATGCTTCATCCCTATGTAAAAACGTTATTTATGCAAGAATATCGTATTTTGAAGTATATCTATAATGATAGTTTTTTTCAGAAAATTGAAAAAACCGAAAAATCACAAGAGTAAAGTGCCATTTTCTGACATTAGATTTCGTTCTAAATGCTTAATCCCTATGTAAAAACGTTATTTAAGCAAGAATATCGTATTTTGAAGAAAATCTAATGATAGGTTTTTAGAGAAAGTTGAAAAAACCGAAAAATCACTAGAGTAAAGCGCCATTTTCTGACTTTAGATTTCGTTCTAAATACTTAATTCTGATGTAAAATGGTTAGTTAAGCAAGATTCTCGTATTTAAAAAAATCTAATGAGAGGTGTTTTGAGAAAATTGAAGAAGCCGAAAAATCACAAGAGTAAAGTGCCATTTTCTGACATTAGATTTCGTTCTAAATGCTTCATCCCTATGTAAAAACGTTATTTAAGCAAGAATATCGTATCTTGAAGTATATCTATAATGATAGGTTTTTTCAGAAAATTCAAAAAACCGTAAAATCATAAGAGGAAAGTGCCATTTTCTGACATTAGATTTCGTTCTAAATACTTAATTCTAATGTAAAATCGTTAGTTAAGCAAGATTCTCGTATTTAAAAAATCTGATGATAGGTTTTTTCAGAAAATTGAAAAAACCGAAAAATCACAAGAGTAAAGTGCCATTTTCTGACATTAGATTTCGTTCTAAATGCTTCATCCCTATGTAAAAACGTTATTTATGCAAGAATATCGTATTTTGAAGTATATCTATAATGATAGTTTTTTTCAGAAAATTGAAAAAACCGAAAAATCACAAGAGTAAAGTGCCATTTTCTGACATTAGATTTCGTTCTAAATGCTTAATCCCTATGTAAAAACGTTATTTAAGCAAGAATATCGTATTTTGAAGAAAATCTAATGATAGGTTTTTACAGAAAGTTGAAAAAACCGAAAAATCACTAGAGTAAAGTGCCATTTTCTGACATTAGATTTCGTTCTAAATGCTCAATCCCTATATAAAAACGTTATTTAAGCAAGATTATGGTATTTTGAAGAAAATCTAATGATAGGTTTTTTCAGAAAATTGAGAAAACCGAAAAATCACAAGAGTAAAGTGCCATTTTCTGACATTAGATTTCGTTCTAAATGCTTCATCCCTATGTAAAAATGTTATTTAAGCAAGAATATCGTATTTTGAAGTATATCTATAATGATAGGTTTTTTCAGAAAATTGAAAAAACCGTAAGATCACAACAGTAAAGTGCCATTTTCTGACATTAGATTTCGTTCTAAATGCTTCATCCCTATGTAAAAACGTTATTTAAGCAAGAATATCGTATCTTGAAGTATATCTATAATGATAGGTTTTTTCAGAAAATTCAAAAAACCGTAAAATCATAAGAGGAAAGTGCCATTTTCTGACATTAGATTTCGTTCTAAATACTTAATTCTAATGTAAAATCGTTAGTTAAGCAAGATTCTCGTATTTAAAAAATCTGATGATAGGTTTTTTCAGAAAATTGAAAAAACCGAAAAATCACAAGAGTAAAGTGCCATTTTCTGACATTAGATTTCGTTCTAAATGCTTCATCCCTATGTAAAAACGTTATTTATGCAAGAATATCGTATTTTGAAGTATATCTATAATGATAGTTTTTTTCAGAAAATTGAAAAAACCGAAAAATCACAAGAGTAAAGTGCCATTTTCTGACATTAGATTTCGTTCTAAATGCTGAATCCCTATGTAAAAATGTTATTTAAGCAAGAATATCGTATTTTGAAGTATATCTATAATGATAGGTTTTTTCAGAAAATTGAAAAAACCGAAAAGTCACAAGAGTAAAGTGACATTTTCTGACATTACATTTCGTTCTAAATGCTTCATCCCTATGTAAAAATGTTATTTAAGCAAGAATATCGTATTTTGAAGTATATCTATAATGATAGGTTTTTTCAGAAAATTGAAAAAACCGAAAAGTCACAAGAGTAAAGTGACATTTTCTGACATTACATTTCGTTCTAAATACTTAATTCTAATGTAAAATCGTTAGTTAAGCAAGATTCTCGTATTTAAAAAATCTGATGATAGGTTTTTTCAGAAAATTGAAAAAACCGAAAAATCACAAGAGTAAAGTGCCATTTTCTGACATTAGATTTCGTTCTAAATGCTTCATCCCTATGTAAAAACGTTATTTATGCAAGAATATCGTATTTTGAAGTATATCTATAATGATAGTTTTTTTCAGAAAATTGAAAAAACCGAAAAATCACAAGAGTAAAGTGCCATTTTCTGACATTAGATTTCGTTCTAAATGCTTAATCCCTATGTAAAAACGTTATTTAAGCAAGAATATCGTATTTTGAAGAAAATCTAATGATAGGTTTTTACAGAAAGTTGAAAAAACCGAAAAATCACTAGAGTAAAGTGCCATTTTCTGACATTAGATTTCGTTCTAAATGCTTCATCCCTATGTAAAAACGTTATGTAAGCAAGAATATCGTATTTTGAAGTAAATCTAATTATAGGTTTTTTCAGAAAATTGAAAAAACCGAAAAATCACAAGAGTAAAGTGCCATTTTCTGACATTAGATTTCGTTCTAAATGCTCAATCCCTATATAAAAACGTTATTTAAGCAAGAATATCGTATTTTGAAGTATACCTATAATGATAGGTTTTTTCAGAAAATTGAAAAAACCGTAAGATCACAACAGTAAAGTGCCATTTTCTGACATTAGATTTCGTTCTAAATGCTTCATCCCTATGTAAAAACGTTATTTAAACAAGAATATCGTATTTTGAAGTATATCTATAATGATAGGTTTTTTCAGAAAATTGAAAAAACCGAAAAATCACAAGAGTAAAGTGCCATTTTCTGACATTAGATTTCGTACTAAATGCTTCATCCCTATGTAGAAACGTTATTTAAGCAAGAATATCGTATTTTGAAGTATATCTATGATGATAGGTTTTTTCAGAAAATTGAAAAAACCGTAAAATCACAAGAGTAAAGTGCCATTTTCTGACATTAGATTTCGTTCTAAATGCTTAATCCCTATGTAAAAGTGTTATTTATGCAAGAATATCGTAGTTTGAGGTAAATCTAATTATAGGTTTTTACAGAAAATTGAAAAGACCGAAAAATGGCTAGCGTAAAGTGCCATTTTCTGACATTAGATTTCGTTCTAAATGCTTCATCCCTATGTAAAAACGTTATTTAAGCAAGAATATCGTATTTTGAAGTATATCTATAATGATACGTTTTTTCAGAAAATTGAAAAAACCGAAAAATCACAAGAGTAAAGTGCCATTTTCTGACATTACATTTCGTTCTAAATGCTTCATCCCTATGTAAAAACGTTATGTAAGCAAGAATATCGTATCTTGAAGTATATCTATAATGATAGGTTTTTTCAGAAAATTGAAAAAACCGTAAAATCACAAGAGTAAAGTGCCATTTTCTGACATTAGATTTCGTTCTAAATGATTAATCTCTATGTAAAAACGTTATTTAAGCAACAATATTGTACCTGGAAGGAAGTCTAAGAATAGGTTTTTACAGACATTTGAAAAAACCGAAAAATCACAAGAGTAAAGTGCCATTTTCTGACATTAGATTTCGTTCTAAATGTTTAATCCCTATGTAAAAACGTTATTGAAGCAAGAATATCGTATTTTAAAGTATATCAATAATGATAGGTCCTTTCAGAAAATTGAAAAATCCGAAAAATCACAAGAGTAAAGTGCCATTTTCTGACATTAGATTTCGTTCTAAATGCTTAATCCCTATGTAAAAATGTTATTTAAGCAAGAATATCGTATTTTGAAGAAAATCTAATGATAGGTTTTTACAGAAAGTTGAAAAACCGAAAAATCACTACAGTAAACCGCCATTTTCTGACATTAGATTTCGTTCTAAATGCTTAATTCCTATGTAAAAGTCTCATTTAAGCAAGAATATCGTAGTTTGAGGTAAATCTAATTATAGGTTTTTTCAGAAAATTGAAAAAACCGAAAAACCGCTAGAGTAAAGTGCCATTTTCTGACATTAGATTTCGTTCTAAATGCTTCATCCCTATGTAAAAACGTTATTGAAGCAAGAATATCGTATTTTGAAGTATATCTAATAATAGGTTCTTTCAGAAAATTGAAAAAACCGTAAAATCACGAGAGTAAAGTTCCATTTTCTGACATTACATTTCGTTCTAAATACTTAGTTCTAATGTAAAATCGTTAGCTAAGCCAGATTCTCGTATTTAAGAAAATCTAATGACAGGTTTTTTCAGGAAATTCATAAAACCGTAAAATCATAAGAGGAAAGTGCCATTTTCTGACATTAGATTTCGTTCTAAATGCTTAATCCCTATGTAAAAGTGTTATTTATGCAAGAATATCGTAGTTTGAGGTAAATCTAATTATAGGTTTTTTCAGAAAATTGAAAAGACCGAAAAATCGCTAGCGTAAAGTGCCATTTTCTGACATTAGATTTCGTTCTAAATGCGTCATCCCCATGTAAAAACGCTATTTAAGCAATAATATCGTATTTTGAAGAAAATCTAATGATAGGTTTTTACAGAAATTTGAAAAAACCGAAAAATCACTACAGTAAACCGCCATTTTCTGACTTTAGATTTCGTTCTAAATACTTAGTTCTAATGTAAAATCGTTAGCTAAGCTAGATTCTCGTATTTAAGAAAATCTAATGACAGGTTTTATCAGAAAATTGAAAAAACCGTAAAATCATAAGAGGAAAGTGCCATTTTCTGCCATTAGATTTCGTTCTAAATGCTTCATCCCTATGTAGAAACGTTATTTAAGCAAGAATATCGTATTTTGAAGTATATCTATAATGATAGGTTTTTTCAGAAAATTGAAAAATCCGTAAAATCACAAGAGTAAAGTGCCATTTTCTGACATTAGATTTCGTTCTAAATGCTTAATTCCTATGTAAAAGTGTTATTTAAGCAAGAATATCGTAGTTTGAGGTAAATCTAATTATAGGTTTTTTCAGAAAATTGAGAAAACCGAAAAACCGCTAGAGTAAAGTGCCATTTTCTGACATTAGATTTCGTTCTAAATGCTTCATCCCTATGTAAAAACGTTATTGAAGCAAGAATATCGTATTTTGAAGTATATCTAATAATAGGTTCTTTCAGAAAATTGAAAAAACCGTAAAATCACGAGAGTAAAGTTCCATTTTCTGACATTACATTTCGTTCTAAATACTTAGTTCTAATGTAAAATCGTTAGCTAAGCCAGATTCTCGTATTTAAGAAAATCTAATGACAGGTTTTTTCAGAAAATTGAAAAAACCGTAAAATCATAAGAGGAAAGTGCCATTTTCTGACATTAGATTTCGTTCTAAATGCTTAATCCCTATGTAAAAGTGTTATTTATGCAAGAATATCGTAGTTTGAGGTAAATCTAATTATAGGTTTTTTCAGAAAATTGAAAAGACCGAAAAATCGCTAGCGTAAAGTGCCATTTTCTGACATTAGATTTCGTTCTAAATGCTTCATCCCTATGTAAAAACGTTATGTAAGCAAGAATATCGTATCTTGAAGTATATCTATAATGATAGGTTTTTTCAGAAAATTGAAAAAACCGTAAAATCACAAGAGTAAATTGCCATTTTCTGACATTAGATTTCGTTCTAAATGCTTAATCTCTATGTAAAAACGTTATTTAAGCAACAATATTGTACCTGGAAGGAAGTCTAAGAATAGGTTTTTACAGACATTTGAAAAAACCGAAAAATCACAAGAGTAAAGTGCCATTTTCTGACATTAGATTTCGTTCTAAATGTTTAATCCCTATGTAAAAACGTTATTGAAGCAAGAATATCGTATTTTGAAGTATATCAATAATGATAGGTCCTTTCAGAAAATTGAAAAAACCGAAAAATCACAGGAGTAAAGTGCCATTTTCTGACATTAGATTTCGTTCTAAATGCTTCATCCCTATGTAAAAACGTTATTTAAGCAAGGATATCGTATTTTGAAGTATATCTATAATGATAGGTTTTTTCAGAAAATTGAAAAAACCGAAAAATCACAAGAGTAAAGTGCCATTTTCTGACATTAGATTTCGTTCTAAATGCTTCATCCCTATGTAAAAACGTTATTTATGCAAGAATATCGTATTTTGAAGTATATCTATAATGATAGTTTTTTTCAGAAAATTGAAAAAACCGAAAAATCACAAGAGTAAAGTGCCATTTTCTGACATTAGATTTCGTTCTAAATGCTTAATCCCTATGTAAAAACGTTATTTAAGCAAGAATATCGTATTTTGAAGAAAATCTAATGATAGGTTTTTACAGAAAGTTGAAAAAACCGAAAAATCACTAGAGTAAAGTGCCATTTTCTGACATTAGATTTCGTTCTAAATGCTCAATCCCTATATAAAAACGTTATTTAAGCAAGATTATGGTATTTTGAAGAAAATCTAATGATAGGTTTTTTCAGAAAATTGAGAAAACCGAAAAATCACAAGAGTAAAGTGCCATTTTCTGACATTAGATTTCGTTCTAAATGCTTCATCCCTATGTAAAAATGTTATTTAAGCAAGAATATCGTATTTTGAAGTATATCTATAATGATAGGTTTTTTCAGAAAATTGAAAAAACCGAAAAGTCACAAGAGTAAAGTGACATTTTCTGACATTACATTTCGTTCTAAATACTTAATTCTAATGTAAAATCGTTAGCTAAGCAAGATTCTCGTATTTAAAAAATCTGATGATAGGTTTTTTCAGAAAATTGAAAAAACCGAAAAATCACAAGAGTAAAGTGCCATTTTCTGACATTAGATTTCGTTCTAAATGCTTCATCCCTATGTAAAAACGTTATTTAAGCAAGAATATCGTATTTTGAAGAAAATCTAATGATAGGTTTTTACAGAAAGTTGAAAAAACCGAAAAATCACTAGAGTAAAGCGCCATTTTCTGACTTTAGATTTCGTTCTAAATACTTAATTCTGATGTAAAATCGTTAGTTAAGCAAGATTCTCGTATTTAAAAAAATCTAATGAGAGGTGTTTTGAGAAAATTGAAGAAGCCGAAAAATCACAAGAGTAAAGTGCCATTTTCTGACATTACATTTCGTTCTAAATACTTAGTTCTAATGTAAAATCGTTAGCTAAGCCAGACTCTCGTATTTAAGAAAATCTAATGACAGGTTTTTTCAGAAAATTGAAAAAACCGTAAAATCATAAGAGGAAAGTGCCATTTTCTGACATTAGATTTCGTTCTAAATGCTTAATCCCTATGTAAAAGTGTTATCTAAGCAAGAATATCGTAGTATGAGGTAAATCTAATTATAGGTTTTTTCAGAAAATTGAAAAAACCGAAAAATCGCTAGAGTAAAGTGCCATTTTCTGACATTAGATTTCGTTCTAAATGCTTCATCCCTATGTAAAAACGTTATCTAAGCAAGAATATCGTATCTTGAAGTATATCTATAATGATAGGTTTTTTCAGAAAATTCAAAAAACCGTAAAATCATAAGAGGAAAGTGCCATTTTCTGACATTAGATTTCGTTCTAAATGCTTCATCCCTATGTAGTAACGTTATTTAAGCAAGAATATCGTATTTTGAAGTATATCTATGATGATAGGTTTTTTCAGAAAATTGAAAAAACCGTAAAATCATAAGAGTAAAGTGCCATTTTCTGACATTAGATTTCGTTCTAAATGCTTCGTCCCTATGTAAAAGTGTTATTTATGCAAGAATATCGTAGTTTGAGGTAAATCTAATTATAGGTTTTTTCAGAAAATTGAAAAGACCGAAAAATCGCTAGCGTAAAGTGCCATTTTCTGACATTAGATTTCGTTCTAAATGCTTCATCCCTATGTAAAAACGTTATGTAAGCAAGAATATCGTATCTTGAAGTATATCTATAATGATAGGTTTTTTCAGAAAATTGAAAAAACCGTAAAATCACAAGAGTAAATTGCCATTTTCTGACATTAGATTTCGTTCTAAATGCTTAATCTCTATGTAAAAACGTTATTTAAGCAACAATATTGTACCTGGAAGGAAGTCTAAGAATAGGTTTTTACAGACATTTGAAAAAACCGAAAAATCACAAGAGTAAAGTGCCATTTTCTGACATTAGATTTCGTTCTAAATGTTTAATCCCTATGTAAAAACGTTATTGAAGCAAGAATATCGTATTTTGAAGTATATCAATAATGATAGGTCCTTTCAGAAAATTGAAAAAACCGAAAAATCACAGGAGTAAAGTGCCATTTTCTGACATTAGATTTCGTTCTAAATGCTTCATCCCTATGTAAAAACGTTATTTAAGCAAGGATATCGTATTTTGAAGTATATCTATAATGATAGGTTTTTTCAGAAAATTGAAAAAACCGAAAAATCACAAGAGTAAAGTGCCATTTTCTGACATTAGATTTCGTTCTAAATGCTTCATCCCTATGTAAAAACGTTATTTATGCAAGAATATCGTATTTTGAAGTATATCTATAATGATAGTTTTTTTCAGAAAATTGAAAAAACCGAAAAATCACAAGAGTAAAGTGCCATTTTCTGACATTAGATTTCGTTCTAAATGCGTAATCCCTATGTAAAAACGTTATTTAAGCAAGAATATCGTATTTTGAAGAAAATCTAATGATAGGTTTTTACAGAAAGTTGAAAAAACCGAAAAATCACTAGAGTAAAGCGCCATTTTCTGACTTTAGATTTCGTTCTAAATACTTAATTCTGATGTAAAATTGTTAGTTAAGCAAGATTCTCGTATTTAAAAAAATCTAATGAAAGGTGTTTTGAGAAAATTGAAGAAGCCGAAAAATCACAAGAGTAAAGTGCCATTTTCTGACATTACATTTCGTTCTAAATACTTAGTTCTAATGTAAAATCGTTAGCTAAGCCAGACTCTCGTATTTAAGAAAATCTAATGACAGGTTTTTTCAGAAAATTGAAAAAACCGTAAAATCATAAGAGGAAAGTGCCATTTTCTGACATTAGATTTCGTTCTAAATGCTTAATCCTTATGTAAAAGTGTTATCTAAGCAAGAATATCGTAGTATGAGGTAAATCTAATTATAGGTTTTTTCAGAAAATTGAAAAAACCGAAAAATCGCTAGAGTAAAGTGCCATTTTCTGACATTAGATTTCGTTCTAAATGCTTCATCCCTATGTAAAAACGTTATCTAAGCAAGAATATCGTATCTTGAAGTATATCTATAATGATAGGTTTTTTCAGAAAATTCAAAAAACCGTAAAATCATAAGAGGAAAGTGCCATTTTCTGACATTAGATTTCGTTCTAAATGCTTAATCCCTATGTAAAAGTGTTATCTAAGCAAGAATATCGTAGTTTGAGGTAAATCTAATTATAGGTTTTTTCAGAAAATTGAAAAAACCGTAAAATCGCTAGAGTAAAGTGCCATTTTCTGACATTAGATTTCGTTCTAAATGCTTCATCCCTATGTAAAAACGTTATGTAAGCAAGAATATCGTATTTTGAAGTAAATCTAATTATAGGTTTTTTCAGAAAATTGAAAAAACCGAAAAATCGCTAGAGTAAAGTGCCATTTTCTGACATTAGATTTCGTTCTAAATGCTCAATCCCTATATAAAAACGTTATTTAAGCAAGATTATGGTATTTTGAAGAAAATCTAATGATAGGTTTTTTCAGAAAATTGAGAAAACCGAAAAATCACAAGAGTAAAGTGCCATTTTCTGACATTAGATTTCGTTCTAAATGCTTCATCCCTATGTAAAAATGTTATTTAAGCAAGAATATCGTATTTTGAAGTATATCTATAATGATAGGTTTTTTCAGAAAATTGAAAAAACCGAAAAGTCACAAGAGTAAAGTGACATTTTCTGACATTACATTTCGTTCTAAATACTTAATTCTAATGTAAAATCGTTAGTTAAGCAAGATTCTCGTATTTAAAAAATCTGATGATAGGTTTTTTCAGAAAATTGAAAAAACCGAAAAATCACAAGAGTAAAGTGCCATTTTCTGACATTAGATTTCGTTCTAAATGCTTCATCCCTATGTAAAAACGTTATTTAAGCAAGAATATCGTATTTTGAAGAAAATCTAATGATAGGTTTTTACAGAAAGTTGAAAAAACCGAAAAATCACTAGAGTAAAGCGCCATTTTCTGACTTTAGATTTCGTTCTAAATACTTAATTCTGATGTAAAATCGTTAGTTAAGCAAGATTCTCGTATTTAAAAAAATCTAATGAGAGGTGTTTTGAGAAAATTGAAGAAGCCGAAAAATCACAAGAGTAAAGTGCCATTTTCTGACATTACATTTCGTTCTAAATACTTAGTTCTAATGTAAAATCGTTAGCTAAGCCAGACTCTCGTATTTAAGAAAATCTAATGACAGGTTTTTTCAGAAAATTGAAAAAACCGTAAAATCATAAGAGGAAAGTGCCATTTTCTGACATTAGATTTCGTTCTAAATGCTTAATCCCTATGTAAAAGTGTTATCTAAGCAAGAATATCGTAGTATGAGGTAAATCTAATTATAGGTTTTTTCAGAAAATTGAAAAAACCGAAAAATCGCTAGAGTAAAGTGCCATTTTCTGACATTAGATTTCGTTCTAAATGCTTCATCCCTATGTAAAAACGTTATCTAAGCAAGAATATCGTATCTTGAAGTATATCTATAATGATAGGTTTTTTCAGAAAATTCAAAAAACCGTAAAATCATAAGAGGAAAGTGCCATTTTCTGACATTAGATTTCGTTCTAAATGCTTAATCCCTATGTAAAAGTGTTATCTCAGCAAGAATATCGTAGTTTGAGGTAAATCTAATTATAGGTTTTTTCAGAAAATTGAAAAAACCGTAAAATCGCTAGAGTAAAGTGCCATTTTCTGACATAAGATTTCGTTCTAAATGCTTCATCCCTATGTAAAAACGTTATGTAAGCAAGAATATCGTATTTTGAAGAAAATCTAATGATAGGTTTTTACAGAAAGTTGAAAAAACCGAAAAATCACTAGAGTAAAGTGCCATTTTCTGACATTAGATTTCGTTCTAAATGCTCAATCCCTATATAAAAACGTTATTTAAGTAAGATTATGGTATTTTGAAGAAAATCTAATGATAGGTTTTTTCAGAAAATTGAGAAAACCGAAAAATCACAAGAGTAAAGTGCCATTTTCTGACATTAGATTTCGTTCTAAATGCTTCATCCCTATGTAAAAATGTTATTTAAGCAAGAATATCGTATTTTGAAGTATATCTATAATGATAGGTTTTTTCAGAAAATTGAAAAAACCGAAAAGTGACAAGAGTAAAGTGACATTTTCTGACATTACATTTCGTTCTAAATACTTAATTCTAATGTAAAATCGTTAGTTAAGCAAGATTCTCGTATTTAAAAAATCTGATGATAGGTTTTTTCAGAAAATTGAAAAAACCGAAAAATCACAAGAGTAAAGTGCCATTTTCTGACATTAGATTTCGTTCTAAATGCTTCATCCCTATGTAAAAACGTTATTTATGCAAGAATATCGTATTTTGAAGTATATCTATAATGATAGTTTTTTTCAGAAAATTGAAAAAACCGAAAAATCACAAGAGTAAAGTGCCATTTTCTGACATTAGATTTCGTTCTAAATGCTTAATCCCTATGTAAAAACGTTATTTAAGCAAGAATATCGTATTTTGAAGAAAATCTAATGATAGGTTTTTACAGAAAGTTGAAAAAACCGAAAAATCACTAGAGTAAAGTGCCATTTTCTGACATTAGATTTCGTTCTAAATGCTTCATCCCTATGTAAAAACGTTATGTAAGCAAGAATATCGTATTTTGAAGTAAATCTAATTATAGGTTTTTTCAGAAAATTGAAAAAACCGAAAAATCACAAGAGTAAAGTGCCATTTTCTGACATTAGATTTCGTTCTAAATGCTCAATCCCTATATAAAAACGTTATTTAAGCAAGAATATCGTATTTTGATGTATACCTATAATGATAGGTTTTTTCAGAAAATTGAAAAAACCGTAAGATCACAACAGTAAAGTGCCATTTTCTGACATTAGATTTCGTTCTAAATGCTTCATCCCTATGTAAAAACGTTATTTAAACAAGAATATCGTATTTTGAAGTATATCTATAATGATAGGTTTTTTCAGAAAATTGAAAAAACCGAAAAATCACAAGAGTAAAGTGCCATTTTCTGACATTAGATTTCGTACTAAATGCTTCATCCCTATGTAGAAACGTTATTTAAGCAAGAATATCGTATTTTGAAGTATATCTATGATGATAGGTTTTTTCAGAAAATTGAAAAAACCGTAAAATCACAAGAGTAAAGTGCCATTTTCTGACATTAGATTTCGTTCTAAATGCTTAATCCCTATGTAAAAGTGTTATTTATGCAAGAATATCGTAGTTTGAGGTAAATCTAATTATAGGTTTTTACAGAAAATTGAAAAGACCGAAAAATGGCTAGCGTAAAGTGCCATTTTCTGACATTAGATTTCGTTCTAAATGCTTCATCCCTATGTAAAAACGTTATTTAAGCAAGAATATCGTATTTTGAAGTATATCTATAATGATACGTTTTTTCAGAAAATTGAAAAAACCGAAAAATCACAAGAGTAAAGTGCCATTTTCTGACATTACATTTCGTTCTAAATGCTTCATCCCTATGTAAAAACGTTATGTAAGCAAGAATATCGTATCTTGAAGTATATCTATAATGATAGGTTTTTTCAGAAAATTGAAAAAACCGTAAAATCACAAGAGTAAAGTGCCATTTTCTGACATTAGATTTCGTTCTAAATGATTAATCTCTATGTAAAAACGTTATTTAAGCAACAATATTGTACCTGGAAGGAAGTCTAAGAATAGGTTTTTACAGACATTTGAAAAAACCGAAAAATCACAAGAGTAAAGTGCCATTTTCTGACATTAGATTTCGTTCTAAATGTTTAATCCCTATGTAAAAACGTTATTGAAGCAAGAATATCGTATTTTAAAGTATATCAATAATGATAGGTCCTTTCAGAAAATTGAAAAATCCGAAAAATCACAAGAGTAAAGTGCCATTTTCTGACATTAGATTTCGTTCTAAATGCTTAATCCCTATGTAAAAATGTCATTTAAGCAAGAATATCGTATTTTGAAGAAAATCTAATGATAGGTTTTTACAGAAAGTTGAAAAACCGAAAAATCACTACAGTAAACCGCCATTTTCTGACATTAGATTTCGTTCTAAATGCTTAATTCCTATGTAAAAGTCTCATTTAAGCAAGAATATCGTAGTTTGAGGTAAATCTAATTATAGGTTTTTTCAGAAAATTGAAAAAACCGAAAAACCGCTAGAGTAAAGTGCCATTTTCTGACATTAGATTTCGTTCTAAATGCTTCATCCCTATGTAAAAACGTTATTGAAGCAAGAATATCGTATTTTGAAGTATATCTAATAATAGGTTCTTTCAGAAAATTGAAAAAACCGTAAAATCACGAGAGTAAAGTTCCATTTTCTGACATTACATTTCGTTCTAAATACTTAGTTCTAATGTAAAATCGTTAGCTAAGCCAGATTCTCGTATTTAAGAAAATCTAATGACAGGTTTTTTCAGAAAATTCATAAAACCGTAAAATCATAAGAGGAAAGTGCCATTTTCTGACATTAGATTTCGTTCTAAATGCTTAATCCCTATGTAAAAGTGTTATTTATGCAAGAATATCGTAGTTTGAGGTAAATCTAATTATAGGTTTTTTCAGAAAATTGAAAAGACCGAAAAATCGCTAGCGTAAAGTGCCATTTTCTGACATTAGATTTCGTTCTAAATGCGTCATCCCCATGTAAAAACGCTATTTAAGCAATAATATCGTATTTTGAAGAAAATCTAATGATAGGTTTTTACAGAAAGTTGAAAAAACCGAAAAATCACTAGAGTAAAGTGCCATTTTCTGACATTAGATTTCGTTCTAAATGCTTCATCCCTATGTAAAAACGTTATGTAAGCAAGAATATCGTATTTTGAAGTAAATCTAATTATAGGTTTTTTCAGAAAATTGAAAAAACCGAAAAATCACAAGAGTAAAGTGCCATTTTCTGACATTAGATTTCGTTCTAAATGCTCAATCCCTATATAAAAACGTTATTTAAGCAAGAATATCGTATTTTGATGTATACCTATAATGATAGGTTTTTTCAGAAAATTGAAAAAACCGTAAGATCACAACAGTAAAGTGCCATTTTCTGACATTAGATTTCGTTCTAAATGCTTCATCCCTATGTAAAAACGTTATTTAAACAAGAATATCGTATTTTGAAGTATATCTATAATGATAGGTTTTTTCAGAAAATTGAAAAAACCGAAAAATCACAAGAGTAAAGTGCCATTTTCTGACATTAGATTTCGTACTAAATGCTTCATCCCTATGTAGAAACGTTATTTAAGCAAGAATATCGTATTTTGAAGTATATCTATGATGATAGGTTTTTTCAGAAAATTGAAAAAACCGTAAAATCACAAGAGTAAAGTGCCATTTTCTGACATTAGATTTCGTTCTAAATGCTTAATCCCTATGTAAAAGTGTTATTTATGCAAGAATATCGTAGTTTGAGGTAAATCTAATTATAGGTTTTTACAGAAAATTGAAAAGACCGAAAAATGGCTAGCGTAAAGTGCCATTTTCTGACATTAGATTTCGTTCTAAATGCTTCATCCCTATGTAAAAACGTTATTTAAGCAAGAATATCGTATTTTGAAGTATATCTATAATGATACGTTTTTTCAGAAAATTGAAAAAACCGAAAAATCACAAGAGTAAAGTGCCATTTTCTGACATTACATTTCGTTCTAAATGCTTCATCCCTATGTAAAAACGTTATGTAAGCAAGAATATCGTATCTTGAAGTATATCTATAATGATAGGTTTTTTCAGAAAATTGAAAAAACCGTAAAATCACAAGAGTAAAGTGCCATTTTCTGACATTAGATTTCGTTCTAAATGATTAATCTCTATGTAAAAACGTTATTTAAGCAACAATATTGTACCTGGAAGGAAGTCTAAGAATAGGTTTTTACAGACATTTGAAAAAACCGAAAAATCACAAGAGTAAAGTGCCATTTTCTGACATTAGATTTCGTTCTAAATGTTTAATCCCTATGTAAAAACGTTATTGAAGCAAGAATATCGTATTTTAAAGTATATCAATAATGATAGGTCCTTTCAGAAAATTGAAAAATCCGAAAAATCACAAGAGTAAAGTGCCATTTTCTGACATTAGATTTCGTTCTAAATGCTTAATCCCTATGTAAAAATGTCATTTAAGCAAGAATATCGTATTTTGAAGAAAATCTAATGATAGGTTTTTACAGAAAGTTGAAAAACCGAAAAATCACTACAGTAAACCGCCATTTTCTGACATTAGATTTCGTTCTAAATGCTTAATTCCTATGTAAAAGTCTCATTTAAGCAAGAATATCGTAGTTTGAGGTAAATCTAATTATAGGTTTTTTCAGAAAATTGAAAAAACCGAAAAACCGCTAGAGTAAAGTGCCATTTTCTGACATTAGATTTCGTTCTAAATGCTTCATCCCTATGTAAAAACGTTATTGAAGCAAGAATATCGTATTTTGAAGTATATCTAATAATAGGTTCTTTCAGAAAATTGAAAAAACCGTAAAATCACGAGAGTAAAGTTCCATTTTCTGACATTACATTTCGTTCTAAATACTTAGTTCTAATGTAAAATCGTTAGCTAAGCCAGATTCTCGTATTTAAGAAAATCTAATGACAGGTTTTTTCAGAAAATTCATAAAACCGTAAAATCATAAGAGGAAAGTGCCATTTTCTGACATTAGATTTCGTTCTAAATGCTTAATCCCTATGTAAAAGTGTTATTTATGCAAGAATATCGTAGTTTGAGGTAAATCTAATTATAGGTTTTTTCAGAAAATTGAAAAGACCGAAAAATCGCTAGCGTAAAGTGCCATTTTCTGACATTAGATTTCGTTCTAAATGCGTCATCCCCATGTAAAAACGCTATTTAAGCAATAATATCGTATTTTGAAGAAAATCTAATGATAGGTTTTTACAGAAATTTGAAAAAACCGAAAAATCACTACAGTAAACCGCCATTTTCTGACTTTAGATTTCGTTCTAAATACTTAGTTCTAATGTAAAATCGTTAGCTAAGCTAGATTCTCGTATTTAAGAAAATCTAATGACAGGTTTTTTCAGAAAATTGAAAAAACCGTAAAATCATAAGAGGAAAGTGCCATTTTCTGACATTAGATTTCGTTCTAAATGCTTCATCCCTATGTAGAAACGTTATTTAAGCAAGAATATCGTATTTTGAAGTATATCTATAATGATAGGTTTTTTCAGAAAATTGAAAAATCCGTAAAATCACAAGAGTAAAGTGCCATTTTCTGACATTAGATTTCGTTCTAAATGCTTAATTCCTATGTAAAAGTGTTATTTAAGCAAGAATATCGTAGTTTGAGGTAAATCTAATTATAGGTTTTTTCAGAAAATTGAAAAAACCGAAAAACCGCTAGAGTAAAGTGCCATTTTCTGACATTAGATTTCGTTCTAAATGCTTCATCCCTATGTAAAAACGTTATTGAAGCAAGAATATCGTATTTTGAAGTATATCTAATAATAGGTTCTTTCAGAAAATTGAAAAAACCGTAAAATCACGAGAGGAAAGTTCCATTTTCTGACATTACATTTCGTTCTAAATACTTAGTTCTAATGTAAAATCGTTAGCTAAGCCAGATTCTCGTATTTAAGAAAATCTAATGACAGGTTTTTTCAGAAAATTGAAAAAACCGTAAAATCATAAGAGGAAAGTGCCATTTTCTGACATTAGATTTCGTTCTAAATGCTTAATCCCTATGTAAAAGTGTTATTTATGCAAGAATATCGTAGTTTGAGGTAAATCTAATTATAGGTTTTTTCAGAAAATTGAAAAGACCGAAAAATCGCTAGCGTAAAGTGCCATTTTCTGACATTAGATTTCGTTCTAAATGCTTCATCCCTATGTAAAAACGTTATGTAAGCAAGAATATCGTATCTTGAAGTATATCTATAATGATAGGTTTTTTCAGAAAATTGAAAAAACCGTAAAATCACAAGAGTAAATTGCCATTTTCTGACATTAGATTTCGTTCTAAATGCTTAATCTCTATGTAAAAACGTTATTTAAGCAACAATATTGTACCTGGAAGGAAGTCTAAGAATAGGTTTTTACAGACATTTGAAAAAACCGAAAAATCACAAGAGTAAAGTGCCATTTTCTGACATTAGATTTCGTTCTAAATGTTTAATCCCTATGTAAAAACGTTATTGAAGCAAGAATATCGTATTTTGAAGTATATCAATAATGATAGGTCCTTTCAGAAAATTGAAAAAACCGAAAAATCACAGGAGTAAAGTGCCATTTTCTGACATTAGATTTCGTTCTAAATGCTTCATCCCTATGTAAAAACGTTATTTAAGCAAGGATATCGTATTTTGAAGTATATCTATAATGATAGGTTTTTTCAGAAAATTGAAAAAACCGAAAAATCACAAGAGTAAAGTGCCATTTTCTGACATTAGATTTCGTTCTAAATGCTTAATCCCTATGTGAAAACGTTATTTAAGCAAGAATATCGTATTTTGAAGAAAATCTAATGATAGGTTTTTACAGAAACTTGAAAAAACCGAAAAACCGCTAGAGTAAAGTGCCATTTTCTGACATTAGATTTCGTTCTAAATGCTTCATCCCTATGTAAAAACGTTATTGAAGCAAGAATATCGTATTTTGAAGTATATCTAATAATAGGTTCTTTCAGAAAATTGAAAAAACCGTAAAATCACGAGAGTAAAGTTACATTTTCTGACATTACATTTCGTTCTAAATACTTAGTTCTAATGTAAAATCGTTAGCTAAGCCAGATTCTCGTATTTAAGAAAATCTAATGACAGGTTTTTTCAGAAAATTCAAAAAACCGTAAAATCATAAGAGGAAAGTGCCATTTTCTGACATTAGATTTCGTTCTAAATGCTTAATCCCTATGTAAAAGTGTTATCTCAGCAAGAATATCGTAGTTTGAGGTAAATCTAATTATAGGTTTTTTCAGAAAATTGAAAAAACCGTAAAATCGCTAGAGTAAAGTGCCATTTTCTGACATAAGATTTCGTTCTAAATGCTTCATCCCTATGTAAAAACGTTATGTAAGCAAGAATATCGTATTTTGAAGTAAATCTAATTATAGGTTTTTTCAGAAAATTGAAAAAACCGAAAAATCACAAGAGTAAAGTGCCATTTTCTGACATTAGATTTCGTTCTAAATGCTTCATCCCTATGTAAAAACGTTATTTATGCAAGTATATCGTATTTTGAAGTATATCTATAATGATAGTTTTTTTCAGAAAATTGAAAAAACCGAAAAATCACAAGAGTAAAGTGCCATTTTCTGACATTAGATTTCGTTCTAAATGCTCAATCCCTATATAAAAACGTTATTTAAGCAAGAATATCGTATTTTGAAGTATACCTATAATTATAGGTTTTTTCAGAAAATTGAAAAAACCGTAAGATCACAACAGTAAAGTGCCATTTTCTGACATTAGATTTCGTTCTAAATGCTTCATCCCTATGTAAAAACGTTATTTAAACAAGAATATCGTATTTTGAAGTATATCTATAATGATAGGTTTTTTCAGAAAATTGAAAAAACCGAAAAATCACAAGAGTAAAGTGCCATTTTCTGACATTAGATTTCGTACTAAATGCTTCATCCCTATGTAGAAACGTTATTTAAGCAAGAATATCGTATTTTGAAGTATATCTATGATGATAGGTTTTTTCAGAAAATTGAAAAAACCGTAAAATCACAAGAGTAAAGTGCCATTTTCTGACATTAGATTTCGTTCTAAATGCTTAATCCCTATGTAAAAGTGTTATTTATGCAAGAATATCGTAGTTTGAGGTAAATCTAATTATAGGTTTTTACAGAAAATTGAAAAGACCGAAAAATGGCTAGCGTAAAGTGCCATTTTCTGACATTAGATTTCGTTCTAAATGCTTCATCCCTATGTAAAAACGTTATTTAAGCAAGAATATCGTATTTTGAAGTATATCTATAATGATACGTTTTTTCAGAAAATTGAAAAAACCGAAAAATCACAAGAGTAAAGTGCCATTTTCTGACATTACATTTCGTTCTAAATGCTTCATCCCTATGTAAAAACGTTATGTAAGCAAGAATATCGTATCTTGAAGTATATCTATAATGATAGGTTTTTTCAGAAAATTGAAAAAACCGTAAAATCACAAGAGTAAAGTGCCATTTTCTGACATTAGATTTCGTTCTAAATGATTAATCTCTATGTAAAAACGTTATTTAAGCATCAATATTGTACCTGGAAGGAAGTCTAAGAATAGGTTTTTACAGACATTTGAAAAAACCGAAAAATCACAAGAGTAAAGTGCCATTTTCTGACATTAGATTTCGTTCTAAATGTTTAATCCCTATGTAAAAACGTTATTGAAGCAAGAATATCGTATTTTAAAGTATATCAATAATGATAGGTCCTTTCAGAAAATTGAAAAATCCGAAAAATCACAAGAGTAAAGTGCCATTTTCTGACATTAGATTTCGTTCTAAATGCATAATCCCTATGTAAAAATGTTATTTAAGCAAGAATATCGTATTTTGAAGAAAATCTAATGATAGGTTTTTACAGAAAGTTGAAAAACCGAAAAATCACTACAGTAAACCGCCATTTTCTGACATTAGATTTCGTTCTAAATGCTTAATTCCTATGTAAAAGTCTCATTTAAGCAAGAATATCGTAGTTTGAGGTAAATCTAATTATAGGTTTTTTCAGAAAATTTAAAAAACCGAAAAACCGCTAGAGTAAAGTGCCATTTTCTGACATTAGATTTCGTTCTAAATGCTTCATCCCTATGTAGAAACGTTATTGAAGCAAGAATATCGTATTTTGAAGTATATCTAATAATAGGTTCTTTCAGAAAATTGAAAAAACCGTAAAATCAAGAGAGTAAAGTTCCATTTTCTGACATTACATTTCGTTCTAAATACTTAGTTCTAATGTAAAATCGTTAGCTAAGCCAGATTCTCGTATTTAAGAAAATCTAATGACAGGTTTTTTCAGAAAATTCATAAAACCGTAAAATCATAAGAGGAAAGTGCCATTTTCTGACATTAGATTTCGTTCTAAATGCTTAATCCCTATGTAAAAGTGTTATTTATGCAAGAATATCGTAGTTTGAGGTAAATCTAATTATAGGTTTTTTCAGAAAATTGAAAAGACCGAAAAATCGCTAGCGTAAAGTGCCATTTTCTGACATTAGATTTCGTTCTAAATGCTTCATCCCTATGTAAAAACGTTATGTAAGCAAGAATATCGTATCTTGAAGTATATCTATAATGATAGGTTTTTTCAGAAAATTGAAAAAACCGAAAAATCACAAGAGTAAAGTGCCATTTTCTGACATTAGATTTCGTTCTAAATGCTTAATCCCTATGTGAAAACGTTATTTAAGCAAGAATATCGTATTTTGAAGAAAATCTAATGATAGGTTTTTACAGAAACTTGAAAAAACCGAAAAACCGCTAGAGTAAAGTGCCATTTTCTGACATTAGATTTCGTTCTAAATGCTTCATCCCTATGTAAAAACGTTATTGAAGCAAGAATATCGTATTTTGAAGTATATCTAATAATAGGTTCTTTCAGAAAATTGAAAAAACCGTAAAATCACGAGAGTAAAGTTACATTTTCTGACATTACATTTCGTTCTAAATACTTAGTTCTAATGTAAAATCGTTAGCTAAGCCAGATTCTCGTATTTAAGAAAATCTAATGACAGGTTTTTTCAGAAAATTCAAAAAACCGTAAAATCATAAGAGGAAAGTGCCATTTTCTGACATTAGATTTCGTTCTAAATGCTTAATCCCTATGTAAAAGTGTTATCTCAGCAAGAATATCGTAGTTTGAGGTAAATCTAATTATAGGTTTTTTCAGAAAATTGAAAAAACCGAAAAATCACAAGAGTAAAGTGCCATTTTCTGACATTAGATTTCGTTCTAAATGATTAATCCCTATGTAAAAACGTTATTTAAGCAAGAATATCGTATTTTGAAGAAAATCTAATGATAGGTTTTTACAGAAAGTTGAAAAAACCGAAAAATCACTAGAGTAAAGTGCCATTTTCTGACATTAGATTTCGTTCTAAATGCTTCATCCCTATGTAAAAACGTTATTTATGCAAGAATATCGTATTTTGAAGTATATCTATAATGATAGTTTTTTTCAGAAAATTGAAAAAACCGAAAAATCACAAGAGTAAAGTGCCATTTTCTGACATTAGATTTCGTTCTAAATGCTTAATCCCTATGTAAAAGTGTTATTTATGCAAGAATATCGTAGTTTGAGGTAAATCTAATTATAGGTTTTTACAGAAAATTGAAAAGACCGAAAAATGGCTAGCGTAAAGTGCCATTTTCTGACATTAGATTTCGTTCTAAATGCTTCATCCCTATGTAAAAACGTTATTTAAGCAAGAATATCGTATTTTGAAGTATATCTATAATGATACGTTTTTTCAGAAAATTGAAAAAACCGAAAAATCACAAGAGTAAAGTGCCATTTTCTGACATTACATTTCGTTCTAAATGCTTCATCCCTATGTAAAAACGTTATGTAAGCAAGAATATCGTATCTTGAAGTATATCTATAATGATAGGTTTTTTCAGAAAATTGAAAAAACCGTAAAATCACAAGAGTAAAGTGCCATTTTCTGACATTAGATTTCGTTCTAAATGATTAATCTCTATGTAAAAACGTTATTTAAGCAACAATATTGTACCTGGAAGGAAGTCTAAGAATAGGTTTTTACAGACATTTGAAAAAACCGAAAAATCACAAGAGTAAAGTGCCATTTTCTGACATTAGATTTCGTTCTAAATGTTTAATCCCTATGTAAAAACGTTATTGAAGCAAGAATATCGTATTTTAAAGTATATCAATAATGATAGGTCCTTTCAGAAAATTGAAAAATCCGAAAAATCACAAGAGTAAAGTGCCATTTTCTGACATTAGATTTCGTTCTAAATGCTTAATCCCTATGTAAAAATGTCATTTAAGCAAGAATATCGTATTTTGAAGAAAATCTAATGATAGGTTTTTACAGAAAGTTGAAAAACCGAAAAATCACTACAGTAAACCGCCATTTTCTGACATTAGATTTCGTTCTAAATGCTTAATTCCTATGTAAAAGTCTCATTTAAGCAAGAATATCGTAGTTTGAGGTAAATCTAATTATAGGTTTTTTCAGAAAATTGAAAAAACCGAAAAACCGCTAGAGTAAAGTGCCATTTTCTGACATTAGATTTCGTTCTAAATGCTTCATCCCTATGTAAAAACGTTATTGAAGCAAGAATATCGTATTTTGAAGTATATCTAATAATAGGTTCTTTCAGAAAATTGAAAAAACCGTAAAATCACGAGAGTAAAGTTCCATTTTCTGACATTACATTTCGTTCTAAATACTTAGTTCTAATGTAAAATCGTTAGCTAAGCCAGATTCTCGTATTTAAGAAAATCTAATGACAGGTTTTTTCAGAAAATTCATAAAACCGTAAAATCATAAGAGGAAAGTGCCATTTTCTGACATTAGATTTCGTTCTAAATGCTTAATCCCTATGTAAAAGTGTTATTTATGCAAGAATATCGTAGTTTGAGGTAAATCTAATTATAGGTTTTTTCAGAAAATTGAAAAGACCGAAAAATCGCTAGCGTAAAGTGCCATTTTCTGACATTAGATTTCGTTCTAAATGCGTCATCCCCATGTAAAAACGCTATTTAAGCAATAATATCGTATTTTGAAGAAAATCTAATGATAGGTTTTTACAGAAATTTGAAAAAACCGAAAAATCACTACAGTAAACCGCCATTTTCTGACTTTAGATTTCGTTCTAAATACTTAGTTCTAATGTAAAATCGTTAGCTAAGCTAGATTCTCGTATTTAAGAAAATCTAATGACAGGTTTTTTCAGAAAATTGAAAAAACCGTAAAATCATAAGAGGAAAGTGCCATTTTCTGACATTAGATTTCGTTCTAAATGCTTCATCCCTATGTAGAAACGTTATTTAAGCAAGAATATCGTATTTTGAAGTATATCTATAATGATAGGTTTTTTCAGAAAATTGAAAAATCCGTAAAATCACAAGAGTAAAGTGCCATTTTCTGACATTAGATTTCGTTCTAAATGCTTAATTCCTATGTAAAAGTGTTATTTAAGCAAGAATATCGTAGTTTGAGGTAAATCTAATTATAGGTTTTTTCAGAAAATTGAAAAAACCGAAAAACCGCTAGAGTAAAGTGCCATTTTCTGACATTAGATTTCGTTCTAAATGCTTCATCCCTATGTAAAAACGTTATTGAAGCAAGAATATCGTATTTTGAAGTATATCTAATAATAGGTTCTTTCAGAAAATTGAAAAAACCGTAAAATCACGAGAGGAAAGTTCCATTTTCTGACATTACATTTCGTTCTAAATACTTAGTTCTAATGTAAAATCGTTAGCTAAGCCAGATTCTCGTATTTAAGAAAATCTAATGACAGGTTTTTTCAGAAAATTGAAAAAACCGTAAAATCATAAGAGGAAAGTGCCATTTTCTGACATTAGATTTCGTTCTAAATGCTTAATCCCTATGTAAAAGTGTTATTTATGCAAGAATATCGTAGTTTGAGGTAAATCTAATTATAGGTTTTTTCAGAAAATTGAAAAGACCGAAAAATCGCTAGCGTAAAGTGCCATTTTCTGACATTAGATTTCGTTCTAAATGCTTCATCCCTATGTAAAAACGTTATGTAAGCAAGAATATCGTATCTTGAAGTATATCTATAATGATAGGTTTTTTCAGAAAATTGAAAAAACCGTAAAATCACAAGAGTAAATTGCCATTTTCTGACATTAGATTTCGTTCTAAATGCTTAATCTCTATGTAAAAACGTTATTTAAGCAACAATATTGTACCTGGAAGGAAGTCTAAGAATAGGTTTTTACAGACATTTGAAAAAACCGAAAAATCACAAGAGTAAAGTGCCATTTTCTGACATTAGATTTCGTTCTAAATGTTTAATCCCTATGTAAAAACGTTATTGAAGCAAGAATATCGTATTTTGAAGTATATCAATAATAATAGGTCCTTTCAGAAAATTGAAAAAACCGAAAAATCACAGGAGTAAAGTGCCATTTTCTGACATTAGATTTCGTTCTAAATGCTTCATCCCTATGTAAAAACGTTATTTAAGCAAGGATATCGTATTTTGAAGTATATCTATAATGATAGGTTTTTTCAGAAAATTGAAAAAACCGAAAAATCACAAGAGTAAAGTGCCATTTTCTGACATTAGATTTCGTTCTAAATGCTTAATCCCTATGTGAAAACGTTATTTAAGCAAGAATATCGTATTTTGAAGAAAATCTAATGATAGGTTTTTACAGAAACTTGAAAAAACCGAAAAACCGCTAGAGTAAAGTGCCATTTTCTGACATTAGATTTCGTTCTAAATGCTTCATCCCTATGTAAAAACGTTATTGAAGCAAGAATATCGTATTTTGAAGTATATCTAATAATAGGTTCTTTCAGAAAATTGAAAAAACCGTAAAATCACGAGAGTAAAGTTACATTTTCTGACATTACATTTCGTTCTAAATACTTAGTTCTAATGTAAAATCGTTAGCTAAGCCAGATTCTCGTATTTAAGAAAATCTAATGACAGGTTTTTTCAGAAAATTCAAAAAACCGTAAAATCATAAGAGGAAAGTGCCATTTTCTGACATTAGATTTCGTTCTAAATGCTTAATCCCTATGTAAAAGTGTTATCTCAGCAAGAATATCGTAGTTTGAGGTAAATCTAATTATAGGTTTTTTCAGAAAATTGAAAAAACCGTAAAATCGCTAGAGTAAAGTGCCATTTTCTGACATAAGATTTCGTTCTAAATGCTTCATCCCTATGTAAAAACGTTATGTAAGCAAGAATATCGTATTTTGAAGTAAATCTAATTATAGGTTTTTTCAGAAAATTGAAAAAACCGAAAAATCACAAGAGTAAAGTGCCATTTTCTGACATTAGATTTCGTTCTAAATGCTTCATCCCTATGTAAAAACGTTATTTATGCAAGTATATCGTATTTTGAAGTATATCTATAATGATAGTTTTTTTCAGAAAATTGAAAAAACCGAAAAATCACAAGAGTAAAGTGCCATTTTCTGACATTAGATTTCGTTCTAAATGCTCAATCCCTATATAAAAACGTTATTTAAGCAAGAATATCGTATTTTGAAGTATACCTATAATTATAGGTTTTTTCAGAAAATTGAAAAAACCGTAAGATCACAACAGTAAAGTGCCATTTTCTGACATTAGATTTCGTTCTAAATGCTTCATCCCTATGTAAAAACGTTATTTAAACAAGAATATCGTATTTTGAAGTATATCTATAATGATAGGTTTTTTCAGAAAATTGAAAAAACCGAAAAATCACAAGAGTAAAGTGCCATTTTCTGACATTAGATTTCGTACTAAATGCTTCATCCCTATGTAGAAACGTTATTTAAGCAAGAATATCGTATTTTGAAGTATATCTATGATGATAGGTTTTTTCAGAAAATTGAAAAAACCGTAAAATCACAAGAGTAAAGTGCCATTTTCTGACATTAGATTTCGTTCTAAATGCTTAATCCCTATGTAAAAGTGTTATTTATGCAAGAATATCGTAGTTTGAGGTAAATCTAATTATAGGTTTTTACAGAAAATTGAAAAGACCGAAAAATGGCTAGCGTAAAGTGCCATTTTCTGACATTAGATTTCGTTCTAAATGCTTCATCCCTATGTAAAAACGTTATTTAAGCAAGAATATCGTATTTTGAAGTATATCTATAATGATACGTTTTTTCAGAAAATTGAAAAAACCGAAAAATCACAAGAGTAAAGTGCCATTTTCTGACATTACATTTCGTTCTAAATGCTTCATCCCTATGTAAAAACGTTATGTAAGCAAGAATATCGTATCTTGAAGTATATCTATAATGATAGGTTTTTTCAGAAAATTGAAAAAACCGTAAAATCACAAGAGTAAAGTGCCATTTTCTGACATTAGATTTCGTTCTAAATGATTAATCTCTATGTAAAAACGTTATTTAAGCATCAATATTGTACCTGGAAGGAAGTCTAAGAATAGGTTTTTACAGACATTTGAAAAAACCGAAAAATCACAAGAGTAAAGTGCCATTTTCTGACATTAGATTTCGTTCTAAATGTTTAATCCCTATGTAAAAACGTTATTGAAGCAAGAATATCGTATTTTAAAGTATATCAATAATGATAGGTCCTTTCAGAGAATTGAAAAATCCGAAAAATCACAAGAGTAAAGTGCCATTTTCTGACATTAGATTTCGTTCTAAATGCATAATCCCTATGTAAAAATGTTATTTAAGCAAGAATATCGTATTTTGAAGAAAATCTAATGATAGGTTTTTACAGAAAGTTGAAAAACCGAAAAATCACTACAGTAAACCGCCATTTTCTGACATTAGATTTCGTTCTAAATGCTTAATTCCTATGTAAAAGTCTCATTTAAGCAAGAATATCGTAGTTTGAGGTAAATCTAATTATAGGTTTTTTCAGAAAATTTAAAAAACCGAAAAACCGCTAGAGTAAAGTGCCATTTTCTGACATTAGATTTCGTTCTAAATGCTTCATCCCTATGTAGAAACGTTATTGAAGCAAGAATATCGTATTTTGAAGTATATCTAATAATAGGTTCTTTCAGAAAATTGAAAAAACCGTAAAATCAAGAGAGTAAAGTTCCATTTTCTGACATTACATTTCGTTCTAAATACTTAGTTCTAATGTAAAATCGTTAGCTAAGCCAGATTCTCGTATTTAAGAAAATCTAATGACAGGTTTTTTCAGAAAATTCATAAAACCGTAAAATCATAAGAGGAAAGTGCCATTTTCTGACATTAGATTTCGTTCTAAATGCTTAATCCCTATGTAAAAGTGTTATTTATGCAAGAATATCGTAGTTTGAGGTAAATCTAATTATAGGTTTTTTCAGAAAATTGAAAAGACCGAAAAATCGCTAGCGTAAAGTGCCATTTTCTGACATTAGATTTCGTTCTAAATGCTTCATCCCTATGTAAAAACGTTATGTAAGCAAGAATATCGTATCTTGAAGTATATCTATAATGATAGGTTTTTTCAGAAAATTGAAAAAACCGAAAAATCACAAGAGTAAAGTGCCATTTTCTGACATTAGATTTCGTTCTAAATGCTTAATCCCTATGTGAAAACGTTATTTAAGCAAGAATATCGTATTTTGAAGAAAATCTAATGATAGGTTTTTACAGAAACTTGAAAAAACCGAAAAACCGCTAGAGTAAAGTGCCATTTTCTGACATTAGATTTCGTTCTAAATGCTTCATCCCTATGTAAAAACGTTATTGAAGCAAGAATATCGTATTTTGAAGTATATCTAATAATAGGTTCTTTCAGAAAATTGAAAAAACCGTAAAATCACGAGAGTAAAGTTACATTTTCTGACATTACATTTCGTTCTAAATACTTAGTTCTAATGTAAAATCGTTAGCTAAGCCAGATTCTCGTATTTAAGAAAATCTAATGACAGGTTTTTTCAGAAAATTCAAAAAACCGTAAAATCATAAGAGGAAAGTGCCATTTTCTGACATTAGATTTCGTTCTAAATGCTTAATCCCTATGTAAAAGTGTTATCTCAGCAAGAATATCGTAGTTTGAGGTAAATCTAATTATAGGTTTTTTCAGAAAATTGAAAAAACCGAAAAATCACAAGAGTAAAGTGCCATTTTCTGACATTAGATTTCGTTCTAAATGATTAATCCCTATGTAAAAACGTTATTTAAGCAAGAATATCGTATTTTGAAGAAAATCTAATGATAGGTTTTTACAGAAAGTTGAAAAAACCGAAAAATCACTAGAGTAAAGTGCCATTTTCTGACATTAGATTTCGTTCTAAATGCTTCATCCCTATGTAAAAACGTTATTTATGCAAGAATATCGTATTTTGAAGTATATCTATAATGATAGTTTTTTTCAGAAAATTGAAAAAACCGAAAAATCACAAGAGTAAAGTGCCATTTTCTGACATTAGATTTCGTTCTAAATGCTTAATCCCTATGTAAAAACGTTATTTAAGCAAGAATATCGTATTTTGAAGAAAATCTAATGATAGGTTTTTACAGAAAGTTGAAAAAACCGAAAAATCACTAGAGTAAAGTGCCATTTTCTGACATTAGATTTCGTTCTAAATGCTCAATCCCTATATAAAAACGTTATTTAAGCAAGATTATGGTATTTTGAAGAAAATCTAATGATAGGTTTTTTCAGAAAATTGAGAAAACCGAAAAATCACAAGAGTAAAGTGCCATTTTCTGACATTAGATTTCGTTCTAAATGCTTCATCCCTATGTAAAAATGTTATTTAAGCAAGAATATCGTATTTTGAAGTATATCTATAATGATAGGTTTTTTCAGAAAATTGAAAAAACCGAAAAGTCACAAGAGTAAAGTGACATTTTCTGACATTACATTTCGTTCTAAATACTTAATTCTAATGTAAAATCGTTAGTTAAGCAAGATTCTCGTATTTAAAAAATCTGATGATAGGTTTTTTCAGAAAATTGAAAAAACCGAAAAATCACAAGAGTAAAGTGCCATTTTCTGACATTAGATTTCGTTCTAAATGCTTCATCCCTATGTAAAAACGTTATTTATGCAAGAATATCGTATTTTGAAGTATATCTATAATGATAGTTTTTTTCAGAAAATTGAAAAAACCGAAAAATCACAAGAGTAAAGTGCCATTTTCTGACATTAGATTTCGTTCTAAATGATTAATCCCTATGTAAAAACGTTATTTAAGCAAGAATATCGTATTTTGAAGAAAATCTAATGATAGGTTTTTACAGAAAGTTGAAAAAACCGAAAAATCACTAGAGTAAAGTGCCATTTTCTGACATTAGATTTCGTTCTAAATGCTCAATCCCTATATAAAAACGTTATTTAAGCAAGATTATGGTATTTTGAAGAAAATCTAATGATAGGTTTTTTCAGAAAATTGAGAAAACCGAAAAATCACAAGAGTAAAGTGCCATTTTCTGACATTAGATTTCGTTCTAAATGCTTCATCCCTATGTAAAAACGTTATTTAAGCAAGAATATCGTATTTTGAAGAAAATCTAATGATAGGTTTTTACAGAAAGTTGAAAAAACCGAAAAATCACTAGAGTAAAGTGCCATTTTCTGACATTAGATTTCGTTCTAAATGCTTCATCCCTATGTAAAAACGTTATGTAAGCAAGAATATCGTATTTTGAAGTAAATCTAATTATAGGTTTTTTCAGAAAATTGAAAAAACCGAAAAATCACAAGAGTAAAGTGCCATTTTCTGACATTAGATTTCGTTCTAAATGCTCAATCCCTATATAAAAACGTTATTTAAGCAAGAATATCGTATTTTGAAGTATACCTATAATGATAGGTTTTTTCAGAAAATTGAAAAAACCGTAAGATCACAACAGTAAAGTGCCATTTTCTGACATTAGATTTCGTTCTAAATGCTTCATCCCTATGTAAAAACGTTATTTAAACAAGAATATCGTATTTTGAAGTATATCTATAATGATAGGTTTTTTCAGAAAATTGAAAAAACCGAAAAATCACAAGAGTAAAGTGCCATTTTCTGACATTAGATTTCGTACTAAATGCTTCATCCCTATGTAGAAACGTTATTTAAGCAAGAATATCGTATTTTGAAGTATATCTATGATGATAGGTTTTTTCAGAAAATTGAAAAAACCGTAAAATCACAAGAGTAAAGTGCCATTTTCTGACATTAGATTTCGTTCTAAATGCTTAATCCCTATGTAAAAGTGTTATTTATGCAAGAATATCGTAGTTTGAGGTAAATCTAATTATAGGTTTTTACAGAAAATTGAAAAGACCGAAAAATGGCTAGCGTAAAGTGCCATTTTCTGACATTAGATTTCGTTCTAAATGCTTCATCCCTATGTAAAAACGTTATTTAAGCAAGAATATCGTATTTTGAAGTATATCTATAATGATACGTTTTTTCAGAAAATTGAAAAAACCGAAAAATCACAAGAGTAAAGTGCCATTTTCTGACATTACATTTCGTTCTAAATGCTTCATCCCTATGTAAAAACGTTATGTAAGCAAGAATATCGTATCTTGAAGTATATCTATAATGATAGGTTTTTTCAGAAAATTGAAAAAACCGTAAAATCACAAGAGTAAAGTGCCATTTTCTGACATTAGATTTCGTTCTAAATGATTAATCTCTATGTAAAAACGTTATTTAAGCAACAATATTGTACCTGGAAGGAAGTCTAAGAATAGGTTTTTACAGACATTTGAAAAAACCGAAAAATCACAAGAGTAAAGTGCCATTTTCTGACATTAGATTTCGTTCTAAATGTTTAATCCCTATGTAAAAACGTTATTGAAGCAAGAATATCGTATTTTAAAGTATATCAATAATGATAGGTCCTTTCAGAAAATTGAAAAATCCGAAAAATCACAAGAGTAAAGTGCCATTTTCTGACATTAGATTTCGTTCTAAATGCTTAATCCCTATGTAAAAATGTTATTTAAGCAAGAATATCGTATTTTGAAGAAAATCTAATGATAGGTTTTTACAGAAAGTTGAAAAACCGAAAAATCACTACAGTAAACCGCCATTTTCTGACATTAGATTTCGTTCTAAATGCTTAATTCCTATGTAAAAGTCTCATTTAAGCAAGAATATCGTAGTTTGAGGTAAATCTAATTATAGGTTTTTTCAGAAAATTGAAAAGACCGAAAAATCGCTAGCGTAAAGTGCCATTTTCTGACATTAGATTTCGTTCTAAATGCTTCATCCCCATGTAAAAACGCTATTTAAGCAATAATATCGTATTTTGAAGAAAATCTAATGATAGGTTTTTACAGAAATTTGAAAAAACCGAAAAATCACTACAGTAAACCGCCATTTTCTGACTTTAGATTTCGTTCTAAATACTTAGTTCTAATGTAAAATCGTTAGCTAAGCTAGATTCTCGTATTTAAGAAAATCTAATGACAGGTTTTTTCAGAAAATTGAAAAAACCGTAAAATCATAAGAGGAAAGTGCCATTTTCTGACATTAGATTTCGTTCTAAATGCTTCATCCCTATGTAGAAACGTTATTTAAGCAAGAATATCGTATTTTGAAGTATATCTATAATGATAGGTTTTTTCAGAAAATTGAAAAATCCGTAAAATCACAAGAGTAAAGTGCCATTTTCTGACATTAGATTTCGTTCTAAATGCTCAATCCCTATATAAAAACGTTATTTAAGCAAGATTATGGTATTTTGAAGAAAATCTAATTATAGGTTTTTTCAGAAAATTGAAAAAACCGAAAAACCGCTAGAGTAAAGTGCCATTTTCTGACATTAGATTTCGTTCTAAATGCTTCATCCCTATGTAAAAACGTTATTGAAGCAAGAATATCGTATTTTGAAGTGTATCTAATAATAGGTTCTTTCAGAAAATTGAAAAAACCGTAAAATCACGAGAGTAAAGTTCCATTTTCTGACATTACATTTCGTTCTAAATACTTAGTTCTAATGTAAAATCGTTAGCTAAGCCAGATTCTCGTATTTAAGAAAATCTAATGACAGGTTTTTTCAGAAAATTCATAAAACCGTAAAATCATAAGAGGAAAGTGCCATTTTCTGACATTAGATTTCGTTCTAAATGCTTAATCCCTATGTAAAAGTGTTATTTATGCAAGAATATCGTAGTTTGAGGTAAATCTAATTATAGGTTTTTTCAGAAAATTGAAAAGACCGAAAAATCGCTAGCGTAAAGTGCCATTTTCTGACATTAGATTTCGTTCTAAATGCTTCATCCCCATGTAAAAACGCTATTTAAGCAATAATATCGTATTTTGAAGAAAATCTAATGATAGGTTTTTACAGAAATTTGAAAAAACCGAAAAATCACTACAGTAAACCGCCATTTTCTGACTTTAGATTTCGTTCTAAATACTTAGTTCTAATGTAAAATCGTTAGCTAAGCTAGATTCTCGTATTTAAGAAAATCTAATGACAGGTTTTTTCAGAAAATTGAAAAAACCGTAAAATCATAAGAGGAAAGTGCCATTTTCTGACATTAGATTTCGTTCTAAATGCTTCATCCCTATGTAGAAACGTTATTTAAGCAAGAATATCGTATTTTGAAGTATATCTATAATGATAGGTTTTTTCAGAAAATTGAAAAATCCGTAAAATCACAAGAGTAAAGTGCCATTTTCTGACATTAGATTTCGTTCTAAATGCTTAATTCCTATGTAAAAGTGTTATTTAAGCAAGAATATCGTAGTTTGAGGTAAATCTAATTATAGGTTTTTTCAGAAAATTGAAAAAACCGAAAAACCGCTAGAGTAAAGTGCCATTTTCTGACATTAGATTTCGTTCTAAATGCTTCATCCCTATGTAAAAACGTTATTGAAGCAAGAATATCGTATTTTGAAGTATATCTAATAATAGGTTCTTTCAGAAAATTGAAAAAACCGTAAAATCACGAGAGTAAAGTTCCATTTTCTGACATTACATTTCGTTCTAAATACTTAGTTCTAATGTAAAATCGTTAGCTAAGCCAGATTCTCGTATTTAAGAAAATCTAATGACAGGTTTTTTCAGAAAATTGAAAAAACCGTAAAATCATAAGAGGAAAGTGCCATTTTCTGACATTAGATTTCGTTCTAAATGCTTAATCCCTATGTAAAAGTGTTATTTATGCAAGAATATCGTAGTTTGAGGTAAATCTAATTATAGGTTTTTTCAGAAAATTGAAAAGACCGAAAAATCGCTAGCGTAAAGTGCCATTTACTGACATTAGATTTCGTTCTAAATGCTTCATCCCTATGTAAAAACGTTATGTAAGCAAGAATATCGTATCTTGAAGTATATCTATAATGATAGGTTTTTTCAGAAAATTGAAAAAACCGTAAAATCACAAGAGTAAATTGCCATTTTCTGACATTAGATTTCGTTCTAAATGCTTAATCTCTATGTAAAAACGTTATTTAAGCAACAATATTGTACCTGGAAGGAAGTCTAAGAATAGGTTTTTACAGACATTTGAAAAAACCGAAAAATCACAAGAGTAAAGTGCCATTTTCTGACATTAGATTTCGTTCTAAATGTTTAATCCCTATGTAAAAACGTTATTGAAGCAAGAATATCGTATTTTGAAGTATATCAATAATGATAGGTCCTTTCAGAAAATTGAAAAAACCGAAAAATCACAGGAGTAAAGTGCCATTTTCTGACATTAGATTTCGTTCTAAATGCTTCATCCCTATGTAAAAACGTTATTTAAGCAAGGATATCGTATTTTGAAGTATATCTATAATGATAGGTTTTTTCAGAAAATTGAAAAAACCGAAAAATCACAAGAGTAAAGTGCCATTTTCTGACATTAGATTTCGTTCTAAATGCTTAATCCCTATGTGAAAACGTTATTTAAGCAAGAATATCGTATTTTGAAGAAAATCTAATGATAGGTTTTTACAGAAACTTGAAAAAACCGAAAAACCGCTAGAGTAAAGTGCCATTTTCTGACATTAGATTTCGTTCTAAATGCTTCATCCCTATGTAAAAACGTTATTGAAGCAAGAATATCGTATTTTGAAGTATATCTAATAATAGGTTCTTTCAGAAAATTGAAAAAACCGTAAAATCACGAGAGTAAAGTTACATTTTCTGACATTACATTTCGTTCTAAATACTTAGTTCTAATGTAAAATCGTTAGCTAAGCCAGATTCTCGTATTTAAGAAAATCTAATGACAGGTTTTTTCAGAAAATTCAAAAAACCGTAAAATCATAAGAGGAAAGTGCCATTTTCTGACATTAGATTTCGTTCTAAATGCTTAATCCCTATGTAAAAGTGTTATCTCAGCAAGAATATCGTAGTTTGAGGTAAATCTAATTATAGGTTTTTTCAGAAAATTGAAAAAACCGTAAAATCGCTAGAGTAAAGTGCCATTTTCTGACATAAGATTTCGTTCTAAATGATTCATCCCTATGTAAAAACGTTATGTAAGCAAGAATATCGTATTTTGAAGTAAATCTAATTATAGGTTTTTTCAGAAAATTGAAAAAACCGAAAAATCGCTAGAGTAAAGTGCCATTTTCTGACATTAGATTTCGTTCTAAATGCTCAATCCCTATATAAAAACGTTATTTAAGCAAGATTATGGTATTTTGAAGAAAATCTAATGATAGGTTTTTTCAGAAAATTGAGAAAACCGAAAAATCACAAGAGTAAAGTGCCATTTTCTGACATTAGATTTCGTTCTAAATGCTTCATCCCTATGTAAAAATGTTATTTAAGCAAGAATATCGTATTTTGAAGTATATCTATAATGATAGGTTTTTTCAGAAAATTGAAAAAACCGAAAAGTCACAAGAGTAAAGTGACATTTTCTGACATTACATTTCGTTCTAAATACTTAATTCTAATGTAAAATCGTTAGTTAAGCAAGATTCTCGTATTTAAAAAATCTGATGATAGGTTTTTTCAGAAAATTGAAAAAACCGAAAAATCACAAGAGTAAAGTGCCATTTTCTGACATTAGATTTCGTTCTAAATGCTTCATCCCTATGTAAAAACGTTATTTATGCAAGAATATCGTATTTTGAAGTATATCTATAATGATAGTTTTTTTCAGAAAATTGAAAAAACCGAAAAATCACAAGAGTAAAGTGCCATTTTCTGACATTAGATTTCGTTCTAAATGCTTAATCCCTATGTAAAAACGTTATTTAAGCAAGAATATCGTATTTTGAAGAAAATCTAATGATAGGTTTTTACAGAAAGTTGAAAAAACCGAAAAATCACTAGAGTAAAGTGCCATTTTCTGACATTAGATTTCGTTCTAAATGCTTCATCCCTATGTAAAAACGTTATGTAAGCAAGAATATCGTATTTTGAAGTAAATCTAATTATAGGTTTTTTCAGAAAATTGAAAAAACCGAAAAATCACAAGAGTAAAGTGCCATTTTCTGACATTAGATTTCGTTCTAAATGCTCAATCCCTATATAAAAACGTTATTTAAGCAAGAATATCGTATTTTGAAGTATATCTATAATGATAGGTTTTTTCAGAAAATTGAAAAAACCGAAAAATCACAAGAGTAAAGTGCCATTTTCTGACATTAGATTTCGTACTAAATGCTTCATCCCTATGTAGAAACGTTATTTAAGCAAGAATATCGTATTTTGAAGTATATCTATGATGATAGGTTTTTTCAGAAAATTGAAAAAACCGTAAAATCACAAGAGTAAAGTGCCATTTTCTGACATTAGATTTCGTTCTAAATGCTTAATCCCTATGTAAAAGTGTTATTTATGCAAGAATATCGTAGTTTGAGGTAAATCTAATTATAGGTTTTTACAGAAAATTGAAAAGACCGAAAAATGGCTAGCGTAAAGTGCCATTTTCTGACATTAGATTTCGTTCTAAATGCTTCATCCCTATGTAAAAACGTTATTTAAGCAAGAATATCGTATTTTGAAGTATATCTATAATGATACGTTTTTTCAGAAAATTGAAAAAACCGAAAAATCACAAGAGTAAAGTGCCATTTTCTGACATTACATTTCGTTCTAAATGCTTCATCCCTATGTAAAAACGTTATGTAAGCAAGAATATCGTATCTTGAAGTATATCTATAATGATAGGTTTTTTCAGAAAATTGAAAAAACCGTAAAATCACAAGAATAAAGTGCCATTTTCTGACATTAGATTTCGTTCTAAATGATTAATCTCTATGTAAAAACGTTATTTAAGCAACAATATTGTACCTGGAAGGAAGTCTAAGAATAGGTTTTTACAGACATTTGAAAAAACCGAAAAATCACAAGAGTAAAGTGCCATTTTCTGACATTAGATTTCGTTCTAAATGTTTAATCCCTATGTAAAAACGTTATTGAAGCAAGAATATCGTATTTTAAAGTATATCAATAATGATAGGTCCTTTCAGAAAATTGAAAAATCCGAAAAATCACAAGAGTAAAGTGCCATTTTCTGACATTAGATTTCGTTCTAAATGCTTAATCCCTATGTAAAAATGTTATTTAAGCAAGAATATCGTATTTTGAAGAAAATCTAATGATAGGTTTTTTAACAGAAAGTTGAAAAACCGAAAAATCACTACAGTAAACCGCCATTTTCTGACATTAGATTTCGTTCTAAATGCTTAATTCCTATGTAAAAGTCTTATTTAAGCAAGAATATCGTAGTTTGAGGTAAATCTAATTATAGGTTTTTTCAGAAAATTGAAAAAACCGAAAAACCGCTAGAGTATTGTGCCATTTTCTGACATTAGATTTCGTTCTAAATGCTTCATCCCTATGTAAAAACGTTATTGAAGCAAGAATATCGTATTTTGAAGTATATCTAATAATAGGTTCTTTCAGAAAATTGAAAAAACCGTAAAATCACGAGAGTAAAGTTCCATTTTCTGACATTACATTTCGTTCTAAATACTTAGTTCTAATGTAAAATCGTTAGCTAAGCCAGATTCTCGTATTTAAGAAAATCTAATGACAGGTTTTTTCAGAAAATTCATAAAACCGTAAAATCATAAGAGGAAAGTGCCATTTTCTGACATTACATTTCGTTCTAAATACTTAATTCTAATGTAAAATCGTTAGTTAAGCAAGATTCTCGTATTTAAAAAATCTGATGATAGGTTTTTTCAGAAAATTGAAAAAACCGAAAAATCACAAGAGTAAAGTGCCATTTTCTGACATTAGATTTCGTTCTAAATGCTTCATCCCTATGTAAAAACGTTATTTATGCAAGAATATCGTATTTTGAAGAAAATCTAATGATAGGTTTTTACAGAAAGTTGAAAAAACCGAAAAATCACTAGAGTAAAGTGCCATTTTCTGACATTAGATTTCGTTCTAAATGCTTCATCCCTATGTAAAAACGTTATGTAAGCAAGAATATCGTATTTTGAAGTAAATCTAATTATAGGTTTTTTCAGAAAATTGAAAAAACCGAAAAATCACAAGAGTAAAGTGCCATTTTCTGACATTAGATTTCGTTCTAAATGCTCAATCCCTATATAAAAACGTTATTTAAGCAAGAATATCGTATTTTGAAGTATATCTATAATGATAGGTTTTTACAGAAAGTTGAAAAAACCGAAAAATCACTAGAGTAAAGTGCCATTTTCTGACATTAGATTTCGTTCTAAATGCTCAATCCCTATATAAAAACGTTATTTAAGCAAGATTATGGTATTTTGAAGAAAATCTAATGATAGGTTTTTTCAGAAAATTGAGAAAACCGAAAAATCACAAGAGTAAAGTGCCATTTTCTGACATTAGATTTCGTTCTAAATGCTTCATGCCTATGTAAAAATGTTATTTAAGCAAGAATATCGTATTTTGAAGTATATCTATAATGATAGGTTTTTACAGAAAGTTGAAAAAACCGAAAAATCACTAGAGTAAAGTGCCATTTTCTGACATTAGATTTCGTTCTAAATGCTCAATCCCTATATAAAAACGTTATTTAAGCAAGATTATGGTATTTTGAAGAAAATCTAATGATAGGTTTTTTCAGAAAATTGAGAAAACCGAAAAATCACAAGAGTAAAGTGCCATTTTCTGACATTAGATTTCGTTCTAAATGCTTCATGCCTATGTAAAAATGTTATTTAAGCAAGAATATCGTATTTTGAAGTATATCTATAATGATAGGTTTTTTCAGAAAATTGAAAAAACCGAAAAGTCACAAGAGTAAAGTGACATTTTCTGACATTAGATTTCGTTCTAAATGCTCAATCCCTATATAAAAACGTTATTTAAGCAAGAATATCGTATTTTGAAGTATATCTATAATGATAGGTTTTTACAGAAAGTTGAAAAAACCGAAAAATCACTAGAGTAAAGTGCCATTTTCTGACATTAGATTTCGTTCTAAATGCTCAATCCCTATATAAAAACGTTATTTAAGCAAGATTATGGTATTTTGAAGAAAATCTAATGATAGGTTTTTTCAGAAAATTGAGAAAACCGAAAAATCACAAGAGTAAAGTGCCATTTTCTGACATTAGATTTCGTTCTAAATGCTTCATGCCTATGTAAAAATGTTATTTAAGCAAGAATATCGTATTTTGAAGTATATCTATAATGATAGGTTTTTTCAGAAAATTGAAAAAACCGAAAAGTCACAAGAGTAAAGTGACATTTTCTGACATTACATTTCGTTCTAAATACTTAATTCTAATGTAAAATCGTTAGTTAAGCAAGATTCTCGTATTTAAAAAATCTGATGATAGGTTTTTTCAGAAAATTGAAAAAACCGAAAAATCACAAGAGTAAAGTGCCATTTTCTGACATTAGATTTCGTTCTAAATGCTTCATCCCTATGTAAAAACGTTATTTATGCAAGAATATCGTATTTTGAAGTATATCTATAATGATAGTTTTTTTCAGAAAATTGAAAAAACCGAAAAATCACAAGAGTAAAGTGCCATTTTCTGACATTAGATTTCGTTCTAAATGCTTAATCCGTATGTAAAAACGTTATTTAAGCAAGAATATCGTATTTTGAAGAAAATCTAATGATAGGTTTTTACAGAAAGTTGAAAAAACCGAAAAATCACTAGAGTAAAGTGCCATTTTCTGACATTAGATTTCGTTCTAAATGCTTCATCCCTATGTAAAAACGTTATGTAAGCAAGAATATCGTATTTTGAAGTAAATCTAATTATAGGTTTTTTCAGAAAATTGAAAAAACCGAAAAATCACAAGAGTAAAGTGCCATTTTCTGACATTAGATTTCGTTCTAAATGCTCAATCCCTATATAAAAACGTTATTTAAGCAAGAATATCGTATTTTGAAGTATATCTATAATGATAGGTTTTTTCAGAAAATTGAAAAAACCGAAAAATCACAAGAGTAAAGTGCCATTTTCTGACATTAGATTTCGTACTAAATGCTTCATCCCTATGTAGAAACGTTATTTAAGCAAGAATATCGTATTTTGAAGTATATCTATGATGATAGGTTTTTTCAGAAAATTGAAAAAACCGTAAAATCACAAGAGTAAAGTGCCATTTTCTGACATTAGATTTCGTTCTAAATGCTTAATCCCTATGTAAAAGTGTTATTTATGCAAGAATATCGTAGTTTGAGGTAAATCTAATTATAGGTTTTTACAGAAAATTGAAAAGACCGAAAAATGGCTAGCGTAAAGTGCCATTTTCTGACATTAGATTTCGTTCTAAATGCTTCATCCCTATGTAAAAACGTTATTTAAGCAAGAATATCGTATTTTGAAGTATATCTATAATGATACGTTTTTTCAGAAAATTGAAAAAACCGAAAAATCACAAGAGTAAAGTGCCATTTTCTGACATTACATTTCGTTCTAAATGCCTCATCCCTATGTAAAAACGTTATGTAAGCAAGAATATCGTATCTTGAAGTATATCTATAATGATACGTTTTTTCAGAAAATTGAAAAAACCGAAAAATCACAAGAGTAAAGTGCCATTTTCTGACATTACATTTCGTTCTAAATGCCTCATCCCTATGTAAAAACGTTATGTAAGCAAGAATATCGTATCTTGAAGTATATCTATAATGATAGGTTTTTTCAGAAAATTGAAAAAACCGTAAAATCACAAGAGTAAAGTGCCATTTTCTGACATTAGATTTCGTTCTAAATGATTAATCTCTATGTAAAAACGTTATTTAAGCAACAATATTGTACCTGGAAGGAAGTCTAAGAATACGTTTTTACAGACATTTGAAAAAACCGAAAAATCACAAGAGTAAAGTGCCATTTTCTGACATTAGATTTCGTTCTAAATGTTTAATCCCTATGTAAAAATGTTATTTAAGCAAGAATATCGTATTTTGAAGAAAATCTAATGATAGGTTTTTACAGAAAGTTGAAAAACCGAAAAATCACTACAGTAAACCGCCATTTTCTGACATTAGATTTCGTTCTAAATGCTTAATTCCTATGTAAAAGTCTTATTTAAGCAAGAATATCGTAGTTTAAGGTAAATCTAATTATAGGTTTTTTCAGAAAATTGAAAAAACCGAAAAACCGCTAGAGTATTGTGCCATTTTCTGACATTAGATTTCGTTCTAAATGCTTCATCCCTATGTAAAAACGTTATTGAAGCAAGAATATCGTATTTTGAAGTATATCTAATAATAGGTTCTTTCAGAAAATTGAAAAAACCGTAAAATCACGAGAGTAAAGTTCCATTTTCTGACATTACATTTCGTTCTAAATACTTAGTTCTAATGTAAAATCGTTAGCTAAGCCAGATTCTCGTATTTAAGAAAATCTAATGACAGGTTTTTTCAGAAAATTCATAAAACCGTAAAATCATAAGAGGAAAGTGCCATTTTCTGACATTAGATTTCGTTCTAAATGCTTAATCCCTATGTAAAAGTGTTATTTATGCAAGAATATCGTAGTTTGAGGTAAATCTAATTATAGGTTTTTTCAGAAAATTGAAAAGACCGAAAAATCGCTAGCGTAAAGTGCCATTTTCTGACATTAGATTTCGTTCTAAATGCTTCATCCCCATGTAAAAACGCTATCTAAGCAATAATATCGTATTTTGAAGAAAATCTAATGATAGGTTTTTACAGAAATTTGAAAAAACCGAAAAATCACTACAGTAAACCGCCATTTTCTGACTTTAGATTTCGTTCTAAATACTTAGTTCTAATGTAAAATCGTTAGCTAAGCTAGATTCTCGTATTTAAGAAAATCTAATGACAGGTTTTTTCAGAAAATTGAAAAAACCGTAAAATCATAAGAGGAAAGTGCCATTTTCTGACATTAGATTTCGTTCTAAATGCTTCATCCCTATGTAGAAACGTTATTTAAGCAAGAATATCGTATTTTGAAGTATATCTATAATGATAGGTTTTTTCAGAAAATTGAAAAATCCGTAAAATCACAAGAGTAAAGTGCCATTTTCTGACATTAGATTTCGTTCTAAATGCTTAATTCCTATGTAAAAGTGTTATTTAAGCAAGAATATCGTAGTTTGAGGTAAATCTAATTATAGGTTTTTTCAGAAAATTGAAAAAACCGAAAAACCGCTAGAGTAAAGTGCCATTTTCTGACATTAGATTTCGTTCTAAATGCTTCATCCCTATGTAAAAACGTTATTGAAGCAAGAATATCGTATTTTGAAGTATATCTAATAATAGGTTCTTTCAGAAAATTGAAAAAACCGTAAAATCACGAGAGTAAAGTTCCATTTTCTGACATTACATTTCGTTCTAAATACTTAGATCTAATGTAAAATCGTTAGCTAAGCCAGATTCTCGTATTTAAGAAAATCCAATGACAGGTTTTTTCAGAAAATTGAAAAAACCGTAAAATCATAAGAGGAAAGTGCCATTTTCTGACATTAGATTTCGTTCTAAATGCTTAATCCCTATGTAAAAGTGTTATTTATGCAAGAATATCGTAGTTTGAGGTAAATCTAATTATAGGTTTTTTCAGAAAATTGAAAAGACCGAAAAATCGCTAGCGTAAAGTGCCATTTTCTGACATTAGATTTCGTTCTAAATGCTTCATCCCTATGTAAAAACGTTATGTAAGCAAGAATATCGTATCTTGAAGTATATCTATAATGATAGGTTTTTTCAGAAAATTGAAAAAACCGTAAAATCACAAGAGTAAATTGCCATTTTCTGACATTAGATTTCGTTCTAAATGCTTAATCTCTATGTAAAAACGTTATTTAAGCAACAATATTGTACCTGGAAGGAAGTCTAAGAATAGGTTTTTACAGACATTTGAAAAAACCGAAAAATCACAAGAGTAAAGTGCCATTTTCTGACATTAGATTTCGTTCTAAATGTTTAATCCCTATGTAAAAACGTTATTGAAGCAAGAATATCGTATTTTGAAGTATATCAATAATGATAGGTCCTTTCAGAAAATTGAAAAAACCGAAAAATCACAGGAGTAAAGTGCCATTTTCTGACATTAGATTTCGTTCTAAATGCTTCATCCCTATGTAAAAACGTTATTTAAGCAAGGATATCGTATTTTGAAGTATATCTATAATGATAGGTTTTTTCAGAAAATTGAAAAAACCGAAAAATCACAAGAGTAAAGTGCCATTTTCTGACATTAGATTTCGTTCTAAATGCTTAATCCCTATGTGAAAACGTTATTTAAGCAAGAATATCGTATTTTGAAGAAAATCTAATGATAGGTTTTTACAGAAAGTTGAAAAAACCGAAAAATCACTAGAGTAAAGCGCCATTTTCTGACTTTAGATTTCGTTCTAAATACTTAATTCTAATGTAAAATCGTTAGTTAAGCAAGATTCTCGTATTTAAAAAAATCTAATGAGAGGTGTTTTCAGAAAATTGAAGAAGCCGAAAAATCACAAGAGTAAAGTGCCATTTTCTGACATTACATTTCGTTCTAAATACTTAGTTCTAATGTAAAATCGTTAGCTAAGCCAGATTCTCGTATTTAAGAAAATCTAATGACAGGTTTTTTCAGAAAATTCAAAAAACCGTAAAATCATAAGAGGAAAGTGCCATTTTCTGACATTAGATTTCGTTCTAAATGCTTAATCCCTATGTAAAAGTGTTATTTATGCAAGAATATCGTAGTTTGAGGTAAATCTAATTATAGGTTTTTTCAGAAAATTGGAAAGACCGAAAAATCGCTAGCGTAAAGTGCCATTTTCTGACATTAGATTTCGTTCTAAATGCTTCATCCCTATGTAAAAACGTTATTTAAGCAAGAATATCGTATTTTGAAGTATATCTAATGATAGGTTTTTTCAGAAAATTGAAAAAACCGTAAAATCATAAGAGGAAAGTGCCATTTTCTGACATTAGATTTCGTTCTAAATGCTTAATTCCTATGTAAAAGTGTTATTTAAGCAAGAATATCGTAGTTTGAGGTAAATCTAATTATAGGTTTTTTCAGAAAATTGAAAAAACCGAAAAACCGCTAGAGTAAAGTGCCATTTTCTGACATTAGATTTCGTTCTAAATGCTTCATCCCTATGTAAAAACGTTATTGAAGCAAGAATATCGTATTTTGAAGTATATCTAATAATAGGTTCTTTCAGAAAATTGAAAAAACCGTAAAATCACGAGAGTAAAGTTACATTTTCTGACATTACATTTCGTTCTAAATACTTAGTTCTAATGTAAAATCGTTAGCTAAGCCAGATTCTCGTATTTAAGAAAATCTAATGACAGGTTTTTTCAGAAAATTCAAAAAACCGTAAAATCATAAGAGGAAAGTGCCATTTTCTGACATTAGATTTCGTTCTAAATGCTTAATCCCTATGTAAAAGTGTTATTTATGCAAGAATATCGTAGTTTGAGGTAAATCTAATTATAGGTTTTTTCAGAAAATTGAAAAGACCGAAAAATCGCTAGCGTAAAGTGCCATTTTCTGACATTAGATTTCGTTCTAAATGCTTCATCCCTTTGTAAAAACGTTATTTAAGCAAGAATATCGTATTTTGAAGTATATCTATAATGATACGTTTTTTCAGAAAATTGAAAAAACCGAAAAATCACAAGAGTAAAGTGCCATTTTCTGACATTAGATTTCGTTCTAAATGCTTAATCTCTACGTAAAAACGTTATTTAAGCAACAATATTGTACCTGGAAGGAAGTCTAAGAATAGGTTTTTACAGACATTTGAAAAAACCGAAAAATCACAAGAGTAAAGTGCCATTTTCTGACATTAGATTTCGTTCTAAATGTTTAATCCCTATGTAAAAACGTTATTGAAGCAAGAATATCGTATTTTGAAGTATATCAATAATGATAGGTCCTTTCAGAAAATTGAAAAAACCGAAAAATCACAGGAGTAAAGCGCCATTTTCTGACTTTAGATTTCGTTCTAAATACTTAATTCTAATGTAAAATCGTTAGTTAAGCAAGATTCTCGTATTTAAAAAAATCTAATGAGAGGTGTTTTCAGAAAATTGAAGAAGCCGAAAAATCACAAGAGTAAAGTGCCATTTTCTGACATTACATTTCGTTCTAAATACTTAGTTCTAATGTAAAATCGTTAGCTAAGCCAGATTCTCGTATTTAAGAATATCTAATGACAGGTTTTTTCAGAAAATTGAAAAAACCGTAAAATCATAAGAGGAAAGTGCCATTTTCTGACATTAGATTTCGTTCTAAATGCTTCATCCCTATGAGGAGGTGGGATCGGCGACGGGAAGAGAGAATTGAACCCGGTTACAATTAGACTATCTTTATTTACAATCGGGACTAAACCCGCGACGCTCGCGTACCGTTCCCGATGAGGGTTCTTACTGAACTAACCATTCGCTCACCGATGCATCCCATCCAGATCATTCTTTCTCATTCTCACGGTTCGCTTTCACTCTGTCCTGGCTAGACGCATTCATTCTACGCGACACTCAAACCAATCGTCTAGACATTCGCTCGACGCTAACGCACAGCATGCAGCCTGGCCCATTCGTCCAAACATTCTTACGCCTTAAAACTAAACACATGGCGGAGACGTGGCGCCGGCTTGTCGCCGCCACATCACCCCCCCGCCAGTGATTGACTCGATCACGAAACTTGCAATCGGTCCGGGAAACGCACTCTTCTTCCGGACCGTGTGGTGCGTAAACCCGCACCTGGTGGTACTACTATGGGGGGCGGCACCGCCGGACCCCGAGATGGTGGCGATGGTTGGGGCGGCTGCCCCGTAAACTCGCTCGGAGTGGGTGGTGATGATGGTGTTGGTGGCCCCTCGGACTCTCCAGGTAACGCTGGCTGTGTTGCCCCTGGTATCGTCGGCGGTGCTGGATCTGTAGCCAGCAAGTACGCCGGCTTTAGGCGATCTATGGTCACTGTGACCGCCTTGTCCCGGATACTGAGGGAGTAAGTCCGGTCCCCTCGCTCGAGGACCCTGTATGGGCCGTCGTATGGCGGCTGGAGGATTCCTCGCACGGCGTCGTTCCGCACGAACACATGCTCTGCCGTGGCGAGGTCCTTGAAAACGAAAACTCGTTTCGTCGAGTGATTGCTGCCAGGCGTTGGGGCGAGGGTCGCGAAATGCTTTCGTAATCCCGCGACAAAATCCCCTGGCAGCGGCAGCGACTCCGCTCTCTGTGGGACCAGGAATTCCCCTGGTAGGCGCAGTGTCTCGCCGTAGACCAGCTCAGCTGCGGTGGATTGTAAGTCCTCCCTCCAGGCTGCGCGGATGCCCAGCAAGATGGTGGGAAGAACCTTTGTCCAGCTGACGTTTTGCTGGCAACGGATTGCTGCCTTAAATTGGCGGTGGAATCTCTCCACCATTCCGTTTGCCGCCGGGTGATAGGCCGTTGTCCGCCAGTGGGCTGCACCTGTTAACTGTGACAATGCCTGAAACAAGCGCGACTCGAATTGTCGACCCTGGTCGGTCGTCACGCGCAACGGGGTTCCGAACCGTGAAATCCAACCCTCGTAAAAGGCGCGTGCCACGGTCGAAGCTTCTTGATCCCGAATTGGGAAAGCCTCGGGCCAGCGCGTAAAACGGTCGACGCAGGTTAAACAGTACCTGAACCCCTCTGAGACCGGAAGAACTACAATGTCTATGTGCACGTGCTCGAATCTTCCGGTCGGCGCGTCGAAACTTCCCGGCGGCGCGAAAACGTGCTTGTTTATTTTGGCGCGCTGGCACGGAACGCAACCGCGAGCCCAACTCCGGCAATCGGCTTTGACGGACGGCCACACATATCGTTCCGTCACGAGTCTCACCGTTGCTTTAACGCCTGGATGCGCCAAGCGGTGCATCGAGTCGAATGCGGCTCGCCTGAATTGTCCCGTGACGAAAGGTCGCGCAATCCCGGTAGACACGTCACAGATCACTTCAGTGTTCGAATCGGGCGGGCGTATCCGTTTTAGACGTAAATTGTTTTTTATTCTCCCGCTCATGTACGCCTGAAGTTCCGCGTCGCGCTGCTGAGACTCCGCCAAATCGGTGTAGCTGAAAGACTCTACCACTTCTTCCAACCTGGATAGCGCGTCGGCGACGACGTTGTCCTTCCCGGCGATGTGGCGGATGTCGGTGGTGAACTGCCCGATGAAATCCAGGTATCTAAATTGCCTGGGAGAACATTTCTCGGGCTTTTGTTGGAAGGCGAATGTCAACGGTTTGTGGTCCGTGTAGATGGTGAATGTTCGCCCCTCCACCATGTGTCGGAAATGCTTGATTGCCGAGTAAATGGCCAACATTTCCCGGTCGTACGCGCCGTAATTCCGCTCGGCGGCGCTGAGCTTCCTGGAGAAGAAAGCCACCGGCTGCCAATCCTTTCCGACCCGCTGCTGCAGTGCCGCACCTGCAGCAAAATCGGACGCGTCGCAGAACAAGGCGAGTGGCGCGTCGTCCCTCGGATGCGACAATAACGCCGCCTGCCTCAAACTGTCCTTCGCCTCGGCGAAAGCCGCGGTAGCTTCCTCGGTCCACGCCAACTTGGCGTTACCCTTGATGCCGTCGTGCAGTAGGTTATTGAGGGGCGCTTGTACCTGCGCAGCCCTGGGCATGAAACGCCTATAGAAATTTAGCATACCCAGGAACTGCCTCAGCCGTTTTGCGGTGGTCGGTTGGGGGTAGTTGGTGATCGCCTCCACCTTTGATTCCAACGGGCTGGTGCCTTTGGACGATACGGTGAACCCCAGGAATTTAACCTGCGCCTGGCCGAAAATGCATTTCGCCCCGTTGACGGTCACGCCGTACTTGTCGAGGCGTGAAAAAACTTCCTCCAAGTGGCGCAAGTGCTCCTCTTCTGTCGACGATGCCACCAGTATGTCGTCGATGTACGCGTACACAAAATCCAAGCCGCGCAGCACCTCGTCGATGAAACGTTGAAACGTTTGTGCCGCGTTTCGCAATCCGAACGACATACAGGGGAACTCGAATAGTCCGAAAGGGGTGGTTATCGCGGTTTTGGCGATGTCCTCTGTGGCCACTGGAATCTGGTTATACGCGCGCGCCAGATCTATTGTGGAGAACACCGTCTTCCCGTGAAGCGCGTGAGAAAAGTCCTCGATGTGCTTCACGGGGTACCTATCCGGCACCGTGCGCGCATTTAAAGCTCGGTAATCCCCGCACGGTCGCCAAGCGTCCTGTTCTTTTTTGGGCACCATATGGAGAGGCGATGACCACGCACTTTCCGACGGTCGCGCGATGCCGAGACGCATCATCGTCTCGAATTCTTGTCGCGCGTGCCTCAAACGATCCGGCGCGAGACGCCGGGGCCTACAAGCCACAGGCGGACCCGGCGTTGTGCGGATGTAGTGCACCGTTTCATGTTGCACTTGCACGGGTGTCCCCACTGGTCGCGTAATGTTCGGGAAACGTTGCAGCAATTCGTGGAATTTCGAATCACCGAAAATTGTCTTCACCGAGGGCGCCGATGGCCCGCACTCGCGCACTGAGCGTCCCGGCACCGTCATCGACGTCACCTGGTCTAAAAGTTTGCACTTTCCGACGTCCACCAATAGTTCGTAATGCGCGAGGAAATCTACGCCTATAATCGGCTTTGACACGTCGGCCACCACGAAACGCCATACGAAAGCGCGACGGAGCCCGAAGTCGAGGCTCAGCGTAACCGTCCCGTACGTGGCAATTTCCGACCCGTTCGCCGCATATAAAGCGTAAGATGCGCGTTCGCGGAACCCGCGAGTTTTCGATCGAGGAAAAACGCAGAGATCGGCACCGGTGTCGATTAAAAACTGCGTTCTCGTTACTCGATCGGTGACGAACAAACGGCGCGATGGTGGGCAGTGGTCGCTGGCCGTCATTAACGACTGCCCATCTCGTTTCCCGACGCGGACCAATTGCATGGGTGTTCGCAACGGAACGCGTTCGCGCCGAACTTGTAGTGGTAAAAACACTTCCCGCCTCGTAGCGCGGTTCGTCGTTCTCGGGATAGCGATCGCGCTCGGCCCGGGGTGGATGGTCGCCGTTGGGAAAAACGCGGACCGGGGTTTATCTCGCGACGAATTGCTGCGAGCTCCTGCCGAAACGTCGCCGTGAGCTGTGCCATCTTCGAGCACAGTTGTTCCTCGACTTCGCACATATCCCTCGACGGCCGTGCGACGGCACCCGCAGAGGCCTCGGCTACCCGCGTGCGTGGGCCCATCGTGTCAGCGATGGTGTCGGCCAAGTCGGCCACTCGGTCGAGCTCGACGTCTCGCTGCGTCGCCAGGATGACCTGCATGCTCGCGGGGAGCCGGCCCAACCACAAGGTACGCAGTATCTCCTTCGACACGGCTGTTCCTCCCAAGGTCCGCAGGTGGCGTAAGAACTGCGACGGTTTGCGGTCGCCCATCTCCTCGTGCTCGAGGAGACGCCGAGTCTTCTGCTCCTGCGACGCCCCGATCCGCCTTATCAGCTCTGTCTTGAGCCTAGTGAACGGCTCAGCCGGGGGATTCAAGATGATTTCGCGGACCTCGGCCGCGTATTGTGGTTTGAGCGCGCCCAGGACGTACCCGAACTTCGTCTTTTCGGTCGTAACGCCGCTCGTCTCGAAACTCGCCTCGACCATCGCGAACCACAGCTCGGGGTCGGTCGGCGAAAATTCCGGTATTTTCACCGCGACGCGGCTGACTGTCGATGCGGGCGGGGATGCCATCGTACCGAATAAACGTGCGAATGTCCGTGTTCTCTTCCGAAAACTCCCGATCCACTGCCACGAAACCACGAACGAAATGCGACTGCAAAATTCGTGTCGTTCGCTTCCTTTAGATCACGTCGGTGTCACCAATGAGGAGGTGGGATCGGCGACGGGAAGAGAGAATTGAACCCGGTTACAATTAGACTATCTTTATTTACAATCGGGACTAAACCCGCGACGCTCGCGTACCGTTCCCGATGAGGGTTCTTACTGAACTAACCATTCGCTCACCGATGCATCCCATCCAGATCATTCTTTCTCATTCTCACGGTTCGCTTTCACTCTGTCCTGGCTAGACGCATTCATTCTACGCGACACTCAAACCAATCGTCTAGACATTCGCTCGACGCTAACGCACAGCATGCAGCCCGGCCCATTCGTCCAAACATTCTTACGCCTTAAAACTAAACACATGGCGGAGACGTGGCGCCGGCTTGTCGCCGCCACACCTATGTAAAAACGTTATTTAAGCAAGAATATCGTATTTTGAAGTATATCTAATGATAGGTTTTTTCAGAAAATTGAAAAAACCGTAAAATCATAAGAGGAAAGTGCCATTTTCTGACATTACATTTCGTTCTAAATAATTAATTCTAATGTAAAATCGTTAGCTAAGCAAGATTCTCGTATTTAAAAAATCTGATGATAGGTTTTTTCAGAAAATTGAAAAAACCGAAAAATCACAGGAGTAAAGTGCCATTTTCTGACATTAGATTTCGTTCTAAATGCATAATCCCTATGTAAAAACGTTATTTAAGCAAGAATATCGTATTTTGAAGAAAATCTAATGATAGGTTTTTACAGAAAGTTGAAAAAACCGAAAAATCACTAGAGTAAAGCGCCATTTTCAGACTTTAGATTTCGTTCTCAATACTTAATTCTAATGTAAAATCGTTAGTTAAGCAAGATTCTCGTATTTAAAAAAATCTAATGAGAGGTGTTTTCAGAAAATTGAAGAAGCCGGAAAATCACAAGAGTAAAGTGCCATTTTCTGACATTACATTTCGTTCTAAATACTTAGTTCTAATGTAAAATCGTTAGCTAAGCCAGATTCTCGTATTTAAGAAAATCTAATGACAGGTTTTTGCAGACATTTGAAAAAACCGAAAAATCACAAGAGTAAAGTGCCATTTTCTGACATTAGATTTCGTTCTAAATGTTTAATCCCTATGTAAAAACGTTATTGAAGCAAGAATATCGTATTTTAAAGTATATCAATAATGATAGGTCCTTTCAGAAAATTGAAAAATCCGAAAAATCACAAGAGTAAAGTGCCATTTTCTGACTTTAGATTTCGTTCTAAATACTTAGTTCTAATGTAAAATCGTTAGCTAAGCTAGATTCTCGTATTTAAGAAAATCTAATGACAGGTTTTTTCAGAAAATTGAAAAAACCGTAAAATCATAAGAGGAAAGTGCCATTTTCTGACATTAGATTTCGTTCTAAATGCTTCATCCCTATGTAGAAACGTTATTTAAGCAAGAATATCGTATTTTGAAGTATATCTATAATGATAGGTTTTTTCAGAAAATTGAAAAATCCGTAAAATCACAAGAGTAAAGTGCCATTTTCTGACATTAGATTTCGTTCTAAATGCTTAATTCCTATGTAAAAGTGTTATTTAAGCAAGAATATCGTAGTTTGAGGTAAATCTAATTATAGGTTTTTTCAGAAAATTGAAAAAACCGAAAAACCACTAGAGTAAAGTGCCATTTTCTGACATTAGATTTCGTTCTAAATGCTTAATCCCTATGTAAAAGTGTTATTTATGCAAGAATATCGTAGTTTGAGGTAAATCTAATTATAGGTTTTTTCAGAAAATTGAAAAGACCGAAAAATCGCTAGCGTAAAGTGCCATTTTCTGACATTAGATTTCGTTCTAAATGCTTCATCCCTATGTAAAAACGTTATTGAAGCAAGAATACCGTATTTTGAAGTATATCTAATAATAGGTTCTTTCAGAAAATTGAAAAAACCGTAAAATCACGAGAGTAAAGTTCCATTTTCTGACATTACATTTCGTTCTAAATACTTAGTTCTAATGAAAAATCGTTAGCTAAGCCAGATTCTCGTATTTAAGAAAATCTAATGACAGGTTTTTTCAGAAAATTGAAAAAACCGAAAAACCGCTAGAGTAAAGTGCCATTTTCTGACATTAGATTTCGTTCTAAATGCTTCATCCCTATGTAAAAACGTTATTGAAGCAAGAATATCGTATTTTGAAGTATATCTAATAATAGGTTCTTTCAGAAAATTGAAAAAACCGTAAAATCACGAGAGTAAAGTTACATTTTCTGACATTACATTTCGTTCTAAATACTTAGTTCTAATGTAAAATCGTTAGCTAAGCCAGATTCTCGTATTTAAGAAAATCTAATGACAGGTTTTTTCAGAAAATTCAAAAAATCGTAAAATCATAAGAGGAAAGTGCCATTTTCTGACATTAGATTTCGTTCTAAATGCATAATCCCTATGTAAAAACGTTATTTAAGCAAGAATATCGTATTTTGAAGAAAATCTAATGATAGGTTTTTACAGAAAGTTGAAAAAACCGAAAAATCACTAGAGTAAAGCGCCATTTTCTGACTTTAGATTTCGTTCTAAATACTTAGTTCTAATGTAAAATCGTTAGCTAAGCTAGATTCTCGTATTTAAGAAAATCTAATGTCAGGTTTTTTCAGAAAATTGAAAAAACCGTAAAATCATAAGAGGAAAGTGCCATTTTCTGACATTAGATTTCGTTCTAAATGCTTCATCCCTATGTAGAAACGTTATTTAAGCAAGAATATCGTATTTTGAAGTATATCTATAATGATAGGTTTTTTCAGAAAATTGAAAAAACCGTAAAATCACAAGAGTAAAGTGCCATTTTCTGACATTAGATTTCGTTCTAAATACTTAATTCCTATGTAAAAGTGTTATTTAAGCAAGAATATCGTAGTTTGAGGTAAATCTAATTATAGGTTTTTTCAGAAAATTGAAAAAACCGAAAAACCGCTAGAGTAAAGTGCCATTTTCTGACATTAGATTTCGTTCTAAATGCTTCATCCCTATGTAAAAACGTTATTGAAGCAAGAATATCGTATTTTGAAGAAAATCTAATGATAGGTTTTTTCAGAAAATTGAGAAAACCGAAAAATCACAAGAGTAAAGTGCCATTTTCTGACATTAGATTTCGTTCTAAATGCTTCATCCCTATGTAAAAACGTTATTTAAGCAAGAATATCGTATTTTGAAGAAAATCTAATGATAGGTTTTTACAGAAATTTGAAAAAACCGAAAAATCACTACAGTAAACCGCCATTTTCTGACTTTAGATTTCGTTCGAAATGCTTCATCCCTATGTAAAAACGTTATTGGAGCAAGAATATCGTATTTTGAAGTATATCTATAATCATAGGTTCTTTCAGAAAATTGAAAAAACCGAAAAATCACAAGAGTAAAGTGCCATTTTCTGACATTAGATTTCGTTCTAAATGCTTCAACCCTATGTAAAAACCTTATTTAAGCAAGAATATCGTATTTTGAAGTATATCTAATGATAGGTTTTTTCAGAAAATTGAAAAAACCGTAAAATCATAAGAGTAAAGTGCCATTTTCTGACATTAGATTTCGTTCTAAATGCTTCATCCCTATGTAAAAACGTTATTTAAGCAAGAATATCGCATTTTGAAGAAAATCTAATGATAGGTTTTTACAGAAATTTGAAAAAACCGAAAAATCACTACAGTAAACCGCCATTTTCTGACTTTAGATTTCGTTCGAAATGCTTAATCCCTATGTAAAAACGTTATTGGAGCAAGAATATCGTATTTTGAAGTATATCTATAATCATAGGTTCTTTCAGAAAATTGAAAAAACCGTAAAATCACGAGAGTAATGTTCCATTTTCTGACATTAGATTTCGTTCTAAATGCTTCATCCCTATGTAAAAACGTTATTTAAGCAAGAATATCGTATTTTGAAGTATATCTATAATGATAGGTTTTTTCAGAAAATTGAAAAAACCGAAAAATCACAAGAGTAAAGTGCCATTTTCTGACATTAGATTTCGTTCTAAATGCTTCAACCCTATGTAAAAACGTTATTTAAGCAAGAATATCGTATTTTGAAGTATATCTAATGATAGGTTTTTTCAGAAAATTGAAAAAACCGTAAAATCATAAGAGGAAAGTGCCATTTTGTGACATTAGATTTCGTTCTAAATGCTTAATCCCTATGTAGAAGTGTTATTTAAGCAAGAATATCGTAGTTTGAGGTAAATCTAATTATAGGTTTTTTCAGAAAATTGAAAAAACCGAAAAATCGCTACAGTAAAGTGCCATTTTCTGACATTAGATTTCGTTCTAAATTCTCAATCCCTATATAAAAACGTTATTTAAGCAAGATTATGGTATTTTGAAGAAAATCTAATGATAGGTTTTTTCAGAAAATTGAGAAAACCGAAAAATCACGAGAGTAAAGTGCCATTTTCTGACATTAGATTTCGTTCTAAATGCTTCATCCCTATGTAAAAACGTTATTGAAGCAAGAATATCGTATTTTGAAGAAAATCTAATGATAGGTTTTTTCAGAAAATTGAGAAAACCGAAAAATCACAAGAGTAAAGTGCCATTTTCTGACATTAGATTTCGTTCTAAATGCTTCGTCCCTATGTAAAAACGTTATTTAAGCAAGAATATCGTATTTTGAAGTATATCTATAATGATAGGTTTTTTCAGAAAATTGAAAAAACCGAAAAATCACAAGAGTAAAGTGCCATTTTCTGACATTAGATTTCGTTCTAAATGCTTCAACCCTATATAAAAACGTTATTTAAGCAAGATTATGGTATTTTGAAGAAAATCTAATGATAGGTTTTTTCAGAAAATTGAGAAAACCGAAAAATCACGAGAGTAAAGTGCCATTTTCTGACATTAGATTTCGTTCTAAATGCTTCATCCCTATGTAAAAACGTTATTGAAGCAAGAATATCGTATTTTGAAGAAAATCTAATGATAGGTTTTTTCAGAAAATTGAGAAAACCGAAAAATCACAAGAGTAAAGTGCCATTTTCTGACATTAGATTTCGTTCTAAATGCTTCATCCCTATGTAAAAACGTTATTGGAGCAAGAATATCGTATTTTGAAGTATATCTATAATCATAGGTTCTTTCAGAAAATTGAAAAAACCGTAAAATCACGAGAGTAATGTTCCATTTTCTGACATTAGATTTCGTTCTAAATGCTTCATCCCTATGTAAAAACGTTATTTAAGCAAGAATATCGTATTTTGAAGTATATCTATAATGATAGGTTTTTTCAGAAAATTGAAAAAACCGAAAAATCACAAGAGTAAAGTGCCATTTTCTGACATTAGATTTCGTTCTAAATGCTTCAACCCTATGTAAAAACCTTATTTAAGCAAGAATATCGTATTTTGAAGTATATCTAATGATAGGTTTTTTCAGAAAATTGAAAAAACCGTAAAATCATAAGAGGAAAGTGCCATTTTCTGACATTAGATTTCGTTCTAAATGCTTAATCCCTATGTAAAAGTGTTATTTAAGCAAGAATATAGTAGTTTGAGGTAAATCTAATTATAGGTTTTTTCAGAAAATTGAAAAAACCGAAAAATCGCTTCAGTAAACCGCCATTTTCTGACATCAGATTTCGTTCGAAATGCTTAATCCCTATGTAAAAACGTTATTTAAGCAAGAATATCGGACATTGAAGAAAATCAAATGATAGATTCTTTCAGAAAATTGAAAAATCCGAAAAATCACAAGAGTAAAGTGCCATTTTCTGACATTAGATTTCGTTCTAAATGCTTAATTCTAATGTAAAAACGTTATTTAAGCAGGAATATCGTACTTTGAAGAAAATCTAATGATAGGTTTTTTCAGAAAATTGAAAAAACCGAAAATTAACAAGAGTAAAGTGCAATTTTCTGACATTAGATTTCGTTCTAAATGCTCAATCTCTATGTAAAAACGTTATTTAAGCAACAATATTGTACCTGGAAGGAAGTCTAAGAATAGGTTTTTACAGACATTTGAAAAAACCGAAAAATCACAAGAGTAAAGTGCCATTTTCTGAAATTAGATTTCGTTCTAAATGTTTAATCCCTATGTAAAAACGTTATTGAAGCAAGAATATCTTATTTTGAAGTATATCAATAATGATAGGTCTTTTCAGAAAATTGAAAAAACCGAAAAATCACAAGAGTAAAGTGCCATTTTCTGACATTTGATTTCGTTCTAAATGCTTAATCTCTACGTAAAAACGTTATTTAAGCAACAATATTGTACCTGGAAGGAAGTCTAAGAATAGGTTTTTACAGACATTTGAAAAAACCGAAAAATCACAAGAGTAAAGTGCCATTTTCTGACATTAGATTTCGTTCTAAATGCTTAATCCCTATGTAAAAGTGTTATTTAAGCAAGAATATCGTAGTTTGAGGTAAATCTAATTATACGTTTTTTGAGAAAATTGAAAAAACCGAAAAATCGCTAGAGCAAAATGCCATTTTCTGACATTAGATTTCGTTCTAAATGCTTAATCCCTATGTAAAAACGTTATTTAAGCAAGAATATCGTATTTTGAAGAAAATCTAATGATAGGTTTTTACAGAAAGTTGAAAAAACCGAAAAATCACTAGAGTAAAGCTCCATTTTCTGACTTTAGATTTCGTTCTAAATACTTAATTCTAATGTAAAATCGTTAGTTAAGCATGATTCTCGTATTTAAAAAAATCTAATGAGAGGTGTTTTTAGAAAATTGAAGAAGCCGAAAAATCACAAGAGTAAAGTGCCATTTTCTGACATTACATTTCGTTCTAAATACTTATTTCTAATGTAAAATCGTTAGCTAAGCCAGATTCTCGTATTTAAGAAAATCTAATGACAGGTTTTTTCAGAAAATTGAAAAAACCGTAAAATCATAAGAGGAAAGTGCCATTTTCTGACATTAGATTTCGTTCTAAATGCTTAATCCCTATGTAAAAGTGTTATCTAAGCAAGAATATCGTATTTTGAAGTATATCTAATGATAGGTTTTTTCAGAAAATTGAAAAAACCGAAAAATCACAAGAGTAAAGTGCCATTTTCTGACATTAGATTTCGTTCTAAATGCTTAATCTCTACGTAAAAACGTTATTTAAGCAACAATATTGTACCTGGAAGGAAGTCTAAGAATAGGTTTTTACAGACATTTGAAAAAACCGAAAAATCACAAGAGTAAAGTGCCATTTTCTGACATTAGATTTCGTTCTAAATGTTTAATCCCTATGTAAAAACGTTATTGAAGCAAGAATATCGTATTTTGAAGTATATCAATAATGATAGGTCCTTTCAGAAAATTGAAAAAACCGAAAAATCACAGGAGTAAAGCGCCATTTTCTGACTTTAGATTTCGTTCTAAATACTTAATTCTAATGTAAAATCGTTAGTTAAGCAAGATTCTCGTATTTAAAAAAATCTAATGAGAGGTGTTTTCAGAAAATTGGAGAAGCCGAAAAATCACAAGAGTAAAGTGCCATTTTCTGACATTACATTTCGTTCTAAATACTTAGTTCTAATGTAAAATCGTTAGCTAAGCCAGATTCTCGTATTTAAGAAAATCTAATGACAGGTTTTTTCAGAAAATTGAAAAAACCGTAAAATCATAAGAGGAAAGTGCCATTTTCTGACATTAGATTTCGTTCTAAATGCTTCATCCCTATGTAAAAACGTTATTTAAGCAAGAATATCGTATTTTGAAGTATATCTAATGATAGGTTTTTTCAGAAAATTGAAAAAACCGTAAAATCATAAGAGGAAAGTGCCATTTTCTGACATTACATTTCGTTCTAAATACTTAATTCTAATGTAAAATCGTTAGTTAAGCAAGATTCTCGTATTTAAAAAAATCTAATGAGAGGTGTTTTCAGAAAATTGAAGAAGCCGAAAAATCACAAGAGTAAAGTGCCATTTTCTGACATTACATTTCGTTCTAAATACTTAGTTCTAATGTAAAATCGTTAGCTAAGCCAGATTCTCGTATTTAAGAAAATCTAATGACAGGTTTTTTATGAAAATTGAAAAGACCGTAAAATCATAAGAGGAAAGTGCCATTTTCTGACATTAGATTTCGTTCTAAATGCTTAATCCCTATGTAAAAGTGTTATCTAAGCGAGAATATCGTAGTTTGAGGTAAATCTAATTATAGGTTTTTTCAGAAAATTGAAAAAACCGTAAAATCGCTAGAGTAAAGTGCCATTTTCTGACATCAGATTTCGTTCTAAATGCTTCATCCCTATGTAAAAACGTTATTTAAGCAAGAATATCGTATTTTGAAGTATATCTAATGATAAGTTTTTTTTCTGAAAATTGAAAAAACCGTAAAATCATAAGAGGAAAGTGCCATTTTCTGACATTAGATTTCGTTCTAAATGCTTAATCCCTATGTAAAAGTGTTATCTAAGCAAGAATATCGTAGTTTGAGGTAAATCTAATTATAGGTTTTTTCAGAAAATTGAAAAAACCGAAAAATCGCTACAGTAAAGTGCCATTTTCTGACATTAGATTTCGTTCTAAATTCTCAATCCCTATATAAAAACGTTATTTAAGCAAGATTATGGTATTTTGAAGAAAATCTAATGATAGGTTTTTTCAGAAAATTGAGAAAACCGAAAAATCACGAGAGTAAAGTGCCATTTTCTGACATTAGATTTCGTTCTAAATGCTTCATCCCTATGTAAAAACGTTATTTAAGCAAGAATATCGTATTTTGAAGTATATCTATAATGATAGGGTTTTCAGGAAATTGAAAAAACCGAAAAGTCACAAGAGTAAAGTGACATTTTCTGACATTACATTTCGTTCTAAATAATTAATTCTAATGTAAAATCGTTAGTTAAGCGAGATTCTCGTATTTAAAAAATCTGATGATAGGTTTTTTCAGAAAATTGAAAAAACCGAAAAATCACAGGAGTAAAGTGCCATTTTCTGACATTAGATTTCGTTCTAAATGCATAATCCCTATGTAAAAACGTTATTTAAGCAAGAATATCGTATTTTGAAGAAAATCTAATGATAGGTTTTTACAGAAAGTTGAAAAAACCGAAAAATCACTAGAGTAAAGCGCCATTTTCTGACTTTAGATTTCGTTCTAAATACTTAGTTCTAATGTAAAATCGTTAGCTAAGCTAGATTCTCGTATTTAAGAAAATCTAATGTCAGGTTTTTTCAGAAAATTGAAAAAACCGTAAAATCTTAAGAGGAAAGTGCCATTTTCTGACATTAGATTTCGTTCTAAATGCTTCATCCCTATGTAGAAACGTTATTTAAGCAAGAATATCGTATTTTGAAGTATATCTATAATGATAGGTTTTTTCAGAAAATTGAAAAAACCGTAAAATCACAAGAGTAAAGTGCCATTTTCTGACATTAGATTTCGTTCTAAATACTTAATTCCTATGTAAAAGTGTTATTTAAGCAAGAATATCGTAGTTTGAGGTAAATCTAATTATAGGTTTTTTCAGAAAATTGAAAAAACAGAAAAACCGCTAGAGTAAAGTGCCATTTTCTGACATTAGATTTCGTTCTAAATGCTTCATCCCTATGTAAAAACGTTATTGAAGCAAGAATATCGTATTTTGAAGAAAATCTAATGATAGGTTTTTTCAGAAAATTGAGAAAACCGAAAAATCACAAGAGTAAAGTGCCATTTTCTGACATTAGATTTCGTTCTAAATGCTTCATCCCTATGTAAAAACGTTATTTAAGCAAGAATATCGCATTATGAAGAAAATCTAATGATAGGTTTTTACAGAAATTTGAAAAAACCGAAAAATCACTACAGTAAACCGCCATTTTCTGACTTTAGATTTCGTTCGAAATGCTTAATCCCTATGTAAAAACGTTATTGGAGCAAGAATATCGTATTTTGAAGTATATCTATAATCATAGGTTCTTTCAGAAAATTGAAAAAACCGTAAAATCACGAGAGTAATGTTCCATTTTCTGACATTAGATTTCGTTCTAAATGCTTCATCCCTATGTAAAAACGTTATTTAAGCAAGAATATCGTATTTTGAAGTATATCTATAATGATAGGTTTTTTCAGAAAATTGAAAAAACCGAAAAATCACAAGAGTAAAGTGCCATTTTCTGACATTAGATTTCGTTCTAAATGCTTCAACCCTATGTAAAAACGTTATTTAAGCAAGAATATCGTTTTTTGAAGTATATCTAATGATAGGTTTTTTCAGAAAATTGAAAAAACCGTAAAATCATAAGAGGAAAGTGCCATTTTGTGACATTAGATTTCGTTCTAAATGCTTAATCCCTATGTAGAAGTGTTATTTAAGCAAGAATATCGTAGTTTGAGGTAAATCTAATTATAGGTTTTTTCAGAAAATTGAAAAAACCGAAAAATCGCTACAGTAAAGTGCCATTTTCTGACATTAGATTTCGTTCTAAATGCTTCATCCCTATGTAAAAACGTTATTGAAGCAAGAATATCGTATTTTGAAGAAAATCTAATGATAGGTTTTTTCAGAAAATTGAGAAAACCGAAAAATCACAAGAGTAAAGTGCCATTTTCTGACATTAGATTTCGTTCTAAATGCTTCATCCCTATGTAAAAACGTTATTTAAGCAAGAATATCGTATTTTGAAGAAAATCTAATGATAGGTTTTTACAGAAATTTGAAAAAACCGAAAAATCACTACAGTAAACCGCTATTTTCTGACTTTAGATTTCGTTCGAAATGCTTAATCCCTATGTAAAAACGTTATTGGAGCAAGAATATCGTATTTTGAAGTATATCTATAATCATAGGTTCTTTCAGAAAATTGAAAAAACCGTAAAATCACGAGAGTAATGTTCCATTTTCTGACATTAGATTTCGTTCTAAATGCTTCATCCCTATGTAAAAACGTTATTGAAGCAAGAATATCGTATTTTGAAGAAAATCTAATGATAGGTTTTTTCAGAAAATTGAGAAAACCGAAAAATCACAAGAGTAAAGTGCCATTTTCTGACATTAGATTTCGTTCTAAATGCTTCATCCCTATGTAAAAACGTTATTTAAGCAAGAATATCGTATTTTGAAGAAAATCTAATGATAGGTTTTTACAGAAATTTGAAAAAACCGAAAAATCACTACAGTAAACCGCTATTTTCTGACTTTAGATTTCGTTCGAAATGCTTAATCCCTATGTAAAAACGTTATTGGAGCAAGAATATCGTATTTTGAAGTATATCTATAATCATAGGTTCTTTCAGAAAATTGAAAAAACCGTAAAATCACGAGAGTAATGTTCCATTTTCTGACATTAGATTTCGTTCTAAATGCTTCATCCCTATGTAAAAACGTTATTTAAGCAAGAATATCGTATTTTGAAGTATATCTATAATGATAGGTTTTTTCAGAAAATTGAAAAAACCGAAAAATCACAAGAGTAAAGTGCCATTTTCTGACATTAGATTTCGTTCTAAATGCTTCAACCCTATATAAAAACGTTATTTAAGCAAGATTATGGTATTTTGAAGAAAATCTAATGATAGGTTTTTTCAGAAAATTGAGAAAACCGAAAAATCACGAGAGTAAAGTGCCATTTTCTGACATTAGATTTCGTTCTAAATGCTTCATCCCTATGTAAAAACGTTATTGAAGCAAGAATATCGTATTTTGAAGAAAATCTAATGATAGGTTTTTTCAAAAAATTGAGAAAACCGAAAAATCACAAGAGTAAAGTGCCATTTTCTGACATTAGATTTCGTTCTAAATGCTTCATCCCTATGTAAAAACGTTATTGGAGCAAGAATATCGTATTTTGAAGTATATCTATAATCATAGGTTCTTTCAGAAAATTGAAAAAACCGTAAAATCACGAGAGTAATGTTCCATTTTCTGACATTAGATTTCGTTCTAAATGCTTCATCCCTATGTAAAAACGTTATTTAAGCAAGAATATCGTATTTTGAAGTATATCTATAATGATAGGTTTTTTCAGAAAATTGAAAAAACCGAAAAATCACAAGAGTAAAGTGCCATTTTCTGACATTAGATTTCGTTCTAAATGCTTCAACCCTATGTAAAAACCTTATTTAAGCAAGAATATCGTATTTTGAAGTATATCTAATGATAGGTTTTTTCAGAAAATTGAAAAAACCGTAAAATCATAAGAGGAAAGTGCCATTTTCTGACATTAGATTTCGTTCTAAATGCTTAATCCCTATGTAAAAGTGTTATTTAAGCAAGAATATCGTAGTTTGAGGTAAATCTAATTATAGGTTTTTTCAGAAAATTGAAAAAACCGAAAAATCGCTTCAGTAAACCGCCATTTTCTGACATTAGATTTCGTTCTAAATGCTTAATCTCTACGTAAAAACGTTATTTAAGCAACAATATTGTACCTGGAAGGAAGTCTAAGAATAGGTTTTTACAGACATTTGAAAAAACCGAAAAATCACAAGAGTAAAGTGCCATTTTCTGACATTAGATTTCGTTCTAAATGCTTAATCCCTATGTAAAAGTGTTATTTAAGCAAGAATATCGTAGTTTGAGGTAAATCTAATTATACGTTTTTTGAGAAAATTGAAAAAACCGAAAAATCGCTAGAGCAAAATGCCATTTTCTGACATTAGATTTCGTTCTAAATGCTTAATCCCTATGTAAAAACGTTATTTAAGCAAGAATATCGTATTTTGAAGAAAATCTAATGATAGGTTTTTACAGAAAGTTGAAAAAACCGAAAAATCACTAGAGTAAAGCTCCATTTTCTGACTTTAGATTTCGTTCTAAATACTTAATTCTAATGTAAAATCGTTAGTTAAGCATGATTCTCGTATTTAAAAAAATCTAATGAGAGGTGTTTTTAGAAAATTGAAGAAGCCGAAAAATCACAAGAGTAAAGTGCCATTTTCTGACATTACATTTCGTTCTAAATACTTATTTCTAATGTAAAATCGATAGCTAAGCCAGATTCTCGTATTTAAGAAAATCTAATGACAGGTTTTTTCAGAAAATTGAAAAAACCGTAAAATCATAAGAGGAAAGTGCCATTTTCTGACATTAGATTTCGTTCTAAATGCTTAATCCCTATGTAAAAGTGTTATCTAAGCAAGAATATCGTATTTTGAAGTATATCTAATAATAGGTTTTTTCAGAAAATTGAAAAAACCGTAAAATCATAAGAGGAAAGTGCCATTTTCTGACATTAGATTTCGTTCTAAATGCTTAATTCCTATGTAAAAGTGTTATTTAAGCAAGAATATCGTAGTTTGAGGTAAATCTAATTATACGTTTTTTGAGAAAATTGAAAAAACCGAAAAATCGCTAGAGTAAAGTGCCATTTTCTGACATTAGATTTCGTTCTAAATGCTTAATCCCTATGTAAAAGTGTTATTTAAGCAAGAATATCGTAGTTTGAGGTAAATCTAATTATACGTTTTTTGAGAAAATTGAAAAAACCGAAAAATCGCTAGAGCAAAATGCCATTTTCTGACATTAGATTTCGTTCTAAATGCTTAATCCCTATGTAAAAACGTTATTTAAGCAAGAATATCGTATTTTGAAGAAAATCTAATGATAGGTTTTTACAGAAAGTTGAAAAAACCGAAAAATCACTAGAGTAAAGCTCCATTTTCTGACTTTAGATTTCGTTCTAAATACTTAATTCTAATGTAAAATCGTTAGTTAAGCATGATTCTCGTATTTAAAAAAATCTAATGAGAGGTGTTTTTAGAAAATTGAAGAAGCCGAAAAATCACAAGAGTAAAGTGCCATTTTCTGACATTACATTTCGTTCTAAATACTTATTTCTAATGTAAAATCGATAGCTAAGCCAGATTCTCGTATTTAAGAAAATCTAATGACAGGTTTTTTCAGAAAATTGAAAAAACCGTAAAATCATAAGAGGAAAGTGCCATTTTCTGACATTAGATTTCGTTCTAAATGCTTAATCCCTATGTAAAAGTGTTATCTAAGCAAGAATATCGTATTTTGAAGTATATCTAATAATAGGTTTTTTCAGAAAATTGAAAAAACCGTAAAATCATAAGAGGAAAGTGCCATTTTCTGACATTAGATTTCGTTCTAAATGCTTAATTCCTATGTAAAAGTGTTATTTAAGCAAGAATATCGTAGTTTGAGGTAAATCTAATTATACGTTTTTTGAGAAAATTGAAAAAACCGAAAAATCGCTAGAGTAAAGTGCCATTTTCTGACATTAGATTTCGTTCTAAATGCTTAATCCCTATGTAAAAACGTTATTTAAGCAAGAATATCGTATTTTCAAGAAAATCTAATGATAGGTTTTTACAGAAATTTGAAAAAACCGAAAAATCACTACAGTAAACCGCCATTTTCTGACATCAGATTTCGTTCGAAATGCTTAATCCCTATGTAAAAACGTTATTGAAGCAAGAATATCGTATTTTGAAGTATATATAATAATAGGTTCTTTCAGAAAATTGAAAAAACCGTAAAATCATAAGAGGATAGTGCCATTTTCTGACATTAGATTTCGTTCTAAATGCTTAATCCCTATATAAAAGTGTTATTTAAGCAAGAATATCGTAGTTTGAGGTAAATCTAATTATAGGTTTTTTCAGAAAATTGAAAAAACCGAAAAATCGCTAGCGTAAAGTGCCATTTTCTGACATTAGATTTCGTTCTAAATGCTTAATCTCTATGTAAAAACGTTATTTAAGCAACAATATTGTACCTGGAAGGAAGTCTAAGAATAGGTTTTTACAGACATTTGAAAAAACCGAAAAATCACAAGAGTAAAGTGCCATTTTCTGACATTAGATTTCGTTCTAAATGTTTAATCCCTATATAAAAACGTTATTTAAGCAAGATTATGGTATTTTGAAGAAAATCTAATGATAGGTTTTTTCAGAAAATTGAGAAAACCGAAAAATCACAAGAGTAAAGTGCCATTTTCTGACATTAGATTTCGTTCTAAATGCTCAATCCATATATAAAAACGTTATTTTAGCAAGAATATCGTATTTTGAAGTATATCAATAGTGATAGGTTTTTTCAGAAAATTGAAAAAACCGTAAGATCACAAGAGTAAAGTGCCATTTTCTGACATTATATTTCGTTCTAAATACTTAATTCTAATGTAGAATCGTTAGCTTAGCCAGATTCTCGTATTTAAAAAAATCTAATGACAGGTTTTTTCAGAAAATTGAAAAGACCGTAAAATCATAAGAGGAAAGTGCCATTTTCTGACATTAGATTTCGTTCTAAATGCTTAATCCCTATGTAAAAACGCTATTTAAGCAAGAATATCGGACTTTGAAGAAAATCTAATGATAGATTCTTTCAGACATTTGAAAGAACCGAAAAATCACTAGAGTAAAGCGCCATTTTCTGACATTAGATTTCGTTCTAATAGCTTAATCCCTATATAAAAACGTTATATAAGCAAGAATATCGTACCTTGAAGAAAATCTAATGTTAGGTTTTTTCAGAAATTTGAGAAAACCGAAAAAACACTAGAGTAAAGCGCCTTTTTCTGACATTACATTTCGTTCTAAAAACTTTATTCTAATGTAAAATCGTTATATAAACAAGATTCTCGTATTTAAAAAATCTAATGATAGAGTCTTTCAGAAAATTGAAAAAGCCGAAAAATCACAAGAGTAAAGTGCCATTTTCAGACATTAGATTTCGTTCTAAATGCTTAATCCCTATGTAAAAATGTTATTTAAGCAAGAATATCGTAGTTTGAGGTAAATCTAATTATAGGTTTTTTCAGAAAATTGAAAAACCGAAAAATCACAAGAGTAAAGTGCCATTTTCTGACATTAGATTTCGTTCTAAATGCTTAATCCCTATGTAAAAACGTTATTGAAGCAAGAATATCGTATTTTGAAGTATATCTAATAATAGGTTCTATCAGAAAATTGAAAAAACCGTAAATTCACGAGAGTAAAGTGCCATTTTCTGACATTAGATTTCGTTCTAAATGCTTAATCCCTATATAAAAACGTTATTTAAGCAAGATTATGGTATTTTGAAGAAAATCTAATGATAGGTTTTTTCAGAAAATTGAGAAAGATTTGGATCTGAAAGTCTACCAAATGCTCAAAGAGAAGAACGAAACGAACCTGATTGCTGTAACAATGAAGTTTTTGCATAATAAGCTTAAGAAATTAATCAAAAAGATTTCCAAATATGATGATTTGTGTTGGGACAAAAGGTTGGACAGAAGAGCAGGTTGCAAGACCGAGATTGCAGAATCTAAAGCCTACGTCAATGTTAGAAAAATAATATACACTTCGAAAGTTTGATTTCTAAGGAGTTCCTGTGCTTAGAGGCAAATTGAAAGGTCGAACCTAGAAGCTATACGAAAAGACTCAAAAACTTATATGCGGAACCTATACATAAACAAGTATATCGCTCAGCAACGTTTACTGCAACAATTGTAGATATTTTCGTAAACCAACAAATAGTCTCACTGTTTATTTCGGAATTGTATCGCGAGTTCCTGAATCCAGTCAAATTAGAAGAATTTTTATACTCTTACAAATTTTCATAGATTTTACAAGATTGCAAATTTTCATTGTACAACTATCATAGGAGAAACATTATATGAAAACATTGAGAAATGCTAATAAAAACGATATAATTAACAAGTTGACATATGGTGGATTAACACGTAAAGATAAAGAAAAGCCTTTTTAGCTGACGAAAAAGACAAAAGAAGGGAAAGATATTGCCGTTATTACGAAACTCTCGTTACGAGAGTTTCCATCCACAGCAGCAAACCTTACCTGGATACTGAAATTACTATAGCTGAAGAAGAAAAAAGTGACAAAATAGTAAATCTAAATATTGTTTGGGTGCGTCGTATTCACACCCGATATTGCCACTCCGCGATATTAATTACCCTTCGGGTTGTAATGCTGAGTCCGCTGCGCGACAGAGTGGACCAATATTTTTGTCCGTTTGATTAGAACGGGACAAATATTTGGTTTAGAATGTGTCACTAAACAAGGATGAACTGAAACTGACGACTGCTTGAAGACTAAGGTGATGCTGACTATCGAGTGAAGACTGGCCTTTGCCTCGGGTTTGAGCTTATATACTGGTTCGTGGATCGAATACTGGAAATTGAGTGGACATTGATGCGATGGAAGGGGATGCGGAGATGACGTAGCACGCAGTACCGCAGGTAGCAAAAACCCTGGACGGCGACCGAAGCGATGCGTACTAGCCCGTCATAAAAAATGCTGCCTATGAAGGCGTACCTTGTTTAAAGGGTGTAAATGGTTTCATTGCCGGAAGGAAAGTTATGGCATCTACGACCCTAGAAACCTAACGGACGCTACCTTTTGTCAATGGCACCTCGCTTGTTGACGGACGGGCAACTCGCCTCGTTGAGTCGGAGTTTTCCCGTCAATAAATGTTTTTTCTTCTTTTGGGGAGGTGGAAGGAAAAGGGAATTCGTCCCAGAGAAAGCTGAGCCGATGCGGCCCGAAATTCCGTGGAAGGACGGAACAAATATTACAGGTACAGAGCTTCGAGCAGGAGGCAGAGCTGGAGGCAGCTATTGCCGGCCATATAACTACATCATTTGTTTGGACAAAGATAAAAGAATACCTATCTCACTCTAACCCAGGATCGAACAAAGAAGCTCATAATCCTGTCCTTGTATACAATTTTTCTATTAATTTTTAAATTCCTACTAAATTCCTCACCTATACATTTCTACCTTTTTGCCACAACCTGCATTTTTCTTATGTATCTACGCGAAATTAAGAAACTCTTATTGTTATATTTTCTGAACGAATTAAAACATGGATACATTAATTAAGCTTGTACCCATGTATCTCGGACCAGTGCTCTCGTGACCCTGTGCATTAAGAAGTACATGGGTTAATACACGGATATATTAACTATACGTGCATACGTGCATTTAGGGTCCGGTTAAATAGGTAATGTTCATAGTTCCCATTTTTTCACATAAGAGCATTTTCTCTAGAGACATAGTTCTATTCATTATTTCACTAGGATTATAGGGGGTCTTAAGGGTATTAAAAATTCCCACATCTCTAATTTTTCTATCCTCGTCAAGATTTGGAAAAACAGAAGGTAATTTCTGAATTGTTTCAATTAATTTACCTATACCATTTTTATTACCAACTTTTAACATATTGCTTTGCTCTAAAAGGGGTACTTTGACGCGATCAAAAATTAATTATACTTTAAAACAACAACAGAAAACAAATAAATACTTGAATGATATATAAGATTTTATGGTTTATTTTACGATGCTATGAACTATAAAATAACAGTGTTAATTTTGTTTCAAATGCTGTTTATTTAGGTTTTAACCGCTATCTTTCTGTATTCCTCTTTTTTAAAGATTGCTCGACGGTGTGCAGGATTCTTACCAAACGGGATTGCCTGGAACAAAAATTCAAAAGATGCTTAAAACTAAGATATATGTACATCGAACATTCCCATTTTTGTGAAAATTATCAAAATGACTGCTGTTTGTGTCTGACTTATCGAATTTGTACGAAAAATTTCTATGTTTTTTTTCTTCATAATTTCTAAAATTATTAGAAATTAGAAAGACACGGATCGTCAGTGTCTAATATATATATATATATTATACTAAAGGCATCTGCAAAATTTCGAGGTAATCGGTTGATCTAATCTCGAGATATTTTGCACACCGTTTTTAAAAACATTGTTTTAAGAGAAACGTGTTTAAAGTTTCCGAACGTAATTTTTCATATGTTAACACTACGGCGCGCACGTGTACGTGAATCAGCTATAGGCTTCTTATTTATAAAAGCAATTTTTTTAAAAGGCTGGAATATTTTGTAGTTTATTTTTAACATTTCAAACGAACTGCTACGTTAGACAAGAAAAATTCGATTTTTTTTTTCAATTTCAAAGTGTTCAGGTCCCTTAATATATCTAACATTTCGTTTTGAAGATGATGCGACGAGGCAAAAGTTCAAATATGATGCGGCAAGGACAGAGGTCGAGGATGAGTCAAGGGTGAAATCAGTAATTTCAATGACAATAATAAAAATCGTCTGCACGTTTATTCATTATTAGAGGTCGTTTGCAGACCATTTGTAGGAAATGTAGAAATAGGGATTACATGTAGGGTTATGTCAAAGTTATGTCAATTATTAAATTAGCAATAGTATATATGTATGGGTAATAAAAACAAAAAACTTGATTAATTCATCAAATGTTTGTTGTAATATGTGCCTTTTCTGCAGAATCTCTTGCTATCCCTGCTGCCCGACAACGCATTCTCGTCTAGGCCTTGTAAACACAACACGTCAGAAATGTACCGTGTACACCTACAAAAACATATTTCAAGTGTCTTAAAGATGTTTCGAAACAGACGCCTTTAAATAATCTTGTTTCGGGCGTCGTTTCAACGTCTGGAATAAGATGTCTTAAAGAAGTCTATTTGAGCTCGTAAGACGTTTAGACTTGAAATGGACGTGTTAGACGCTAGGGAACCAGACCAATCGAAAATACACGTATAGAGCGCAAGTTAGTCGGACAGAGAGGATATGCGCTTATAGAGAACTGGACTGGCAAAGCGAGCTGTTCGCTCCCTGCCGAATTTCATATCTACAATTTTACGAATTGCTTGCTAGTTGCGTCTTTCCTCTGCAGTTTAGAAAAATGTAACACTGGGGTTCGCGTCGGTGAAGGTGGAAAAAAAGCGTTATTTTTCCCAATATATAAACTTTATTCAAACTCTATCTTAACTTATCGGTGGACGAATTAACAATTAAAATCTATTATTATAAACAAATATTTCGGTGAGACTACTCAAATAATCTTTAAAAAATTAACAAAAATAAATTATCCTGTTCTATATAACAAAATTAACATATTATTGTGGGAGAAAGCCCTTCCTTGTAGGTATCGTTAATAGCCTGTTCCATTTGCATCATCAAATCGCTTAGTTAACATCACGTGATTGCAATTCCCGTTATTAACATGATGGATCCTTTCAAACAGTGGAGAAGTCGATGATAAAATGATCGGAATATTTTCAAATTTGGCTAAAATTATCGCCATATCTCGAGCATTGTATGTATATAATTTCCTGTTCTTATTTTTGAAAGACGAATCATGCTCTTCATCGACAATAATTAACTTTATGTTTTTATAAGGTCAAAAAGGCTCAAGGAAGAAATAACTGTTTCCACTATTAAATGATTTCGATGAATTTCAGGTGTTTTCACAAGCAGAAAAATCAAGAGCGAGCTCGTGGATTATAAAATTAATTGCTCCTTTAACCAATTGTTTTGGCAAAGATTGCTACGGCCTGCATGTTTGCTGTGCTTCTTCAATTTCACGTTTTCGAACTACAAAAGGAATTACATTGGTTACTTGTACCACTTCTTCTATGTTCTTGCTATTTCTCGGGCTATCAAGATATTCTCTAGCTAACTCCTCTTTTATCTAGAAGATCCCAGAGAGCTTGTTGCTATTTTTACTACCTCCTTTGCTCTTACTCTGATTACTAGTACACTTACGGGTTTTTCTCTTAGGATCATTTTTTTTTGTGAACTATCCCAATCTTGTCTTTGGCCCGTATCTACTAAGAAAGCAAAGGAGCTTTTTTAATTTTTTTTTACTTTTTTATATAGTATATTAAGTATCGCATTCGGCGAGCTATTTTTTATAAGATTATTTAAATAATCTGTTTTATTTCCTGCCTTATCAAAGCAAAGATCATGCAACTTTTCAAAAGTATGGCAAGTACCAAGTCCTCCTCCATATAAAATCTTAGATAAATCCTTTGGCATAAAAAGCTCTTTCTCAGCTAAGAAATGATTTAAAAATGATTCTTTATTAAAACAAGATTTATGGAAATTTCTTAAAATGGAAGTAGCATTATCTCCTGTCATGGATAATATGTTAGATAAATTGCATGGCTTAAAGCCTGCTTTATGGAAATCATTTAAAAGTTGTGTTTTGTTTCCATTCCCATCAAAACAGATATCATGAAAATCTTTTAAAGCAGAACAAATCTTAGTTGCTGCTCCATGCAATATTTTAGATAAATTTTTTGGTGTAAAACCTTTCTTCTCAATTAAGAAACGATTCAAATACTTTTTTGTTTCGTTTATAAAACAAAAATCATGAAATTCTTTTAAACTATTCGCTGCCGCACTCAATATACCACATAAATCGCACGGCCTAAAACCCACATTGTAAAAATCCTTTAAAAGCTGTGTTTCCTTTCTTTTCTTATTAAAAGAAATATTATGCAGTTGTTTCAAAGTAAAAGAAGCACGAGCTCCTGTTCCACATAGTATAGAGGATAAGTTACTTGGTCTAAAACCTGCGTTGTAGAAGTCCTCTAAAAGCTCTGTTCTTTGTCCTTTGCTATTAAAACAAACGCTGTGCAACTCTTGAAAAGCACCTTTAGCCTTGCCTCCTGCTCTACTTAATATGCTAGACAAGTTATGCAACGTAAAGTTACTTCCCTCATCACCGACCCCTTCAATAAAATGTTTCAAACGCTGTGTTTGATTTCCTCTTGCATCAAACCAAGAGTCATATAAATCTTTAAAAGCTTCTGCAGCGTTAGCTCCTGCACCATTCAAAATACTGGACATATTAGACAGATTTATCTTCTCGTTTTCTAAAGTTTTTATATATAGTCTTTTGTTTCCTTCCTCATCAAACCAAAGATCATATAAATTTGTAAAAGTTTCAGGAGCTTTAGCTCTTGCTCCATGTAAAATACTGGAAATATTAGATAGACGTATCCCTTCCTTTTCTAACGTTTTGAAATATTGTGTTTTACCTCCTTCTTCATTAAACCAAAGATCATATAAGCCTTTAAAAGCTTTTGCAGCATTAGCTCCTGCTACATTCAAAATACTGGAAATATTAGTTAGATTTATTCCTTCTTTCTCCAGAGTTTTTAAACATTGTGTTTTACTTCCTTCTTCATCAAACCAAAGGATATGTAAGTCTTTAAAGGCTTTTGCAGCGTTAGCTCCTGCTCCACTTAAAATACTAGAAATATTACTTAGATTTATCTCCTCTCTCTCTAAAGTTTCTAGATATTGTGTTTTACTTCCTTCTTCATCGAACAAAAGGTCGTATAGGTCTTTAAAGGCTTTTGCAGCGTTAGCTCCTGCTCCACTCAAAATACTGGAAATATTACTTTGATTTATCTCTTCTTTGTCTAGAGTTTTTAGATATTGTGTTTTACTTCCTTCTTCATCAAACCATAGGTCATATAGGTCTTTAAAGGCTTTTGCAGCGTTAGCTCCTGTCACATGCAAAATACTCGACATAGTAGCTAAATTTATTCTTTCCTTCTTTAGTACCTCCAGACATATTTTCCCTTCTCCCTTAATTAAGAAACTTAAAAATTGATAAAATGCAGATATTCCTTCTCTGCCAACTACACTTCTGGCAAATTTGATTTCTTCATCAATATTTTCTACAATTTCCTGATAACTAGACCTATTATATTTTATATCTCCCAACAAATTTTCCATTATTCCCTTAGTAATAGGGCCAAATTCATGAGATTCTAACCAACGTAACGCTATTTCATGTAATTCTTCGCAATTATATGGAACATTACCCTCATCTATCCCATTTCTAATAACACTGTTCAATGCTTCCTTGTCACACTGATTAACTGCAAATATTAGTCTATCTAAAAATTTCTCTTTTATTTCTTTTTCACCCTCGCCAGAAAGTCTTCCTTCTTCTTTTTCTTTCTGCCAAAAAGGTGGCAGCTTTAACAAATTTAAAAGCCTTGTCATTTCTTTTTGCGAAAATTGATAAAGACCATTCTCATTTATACAAAAACAATCGTTAAAAATCTTATATCCTTTTTTTTTAATATTTATGTTATTGAATTGTAAAGGATAGAAATTTTTAGATCGTTCATATTTGAATTTCTTTTCTTCTGTAAGATTTAGGTCTGCATTAGTATAGATGACAAAATATTTTATATTTTCATCCTTTTCTAATTTTTCAATGAAAAGAGCGAAGCACTTATTCACAGAAAATGTATTCTTTTTCTCCTGCCGTTTAGAAGGAAATAACTGATAATAACCAATACTATTATTTGCATTGTGAGGCTTTATACAAGTAATGCTATCTTTATAATTGATAGTGACGTCAACAGATATGCCATAGTTTCTTTCCTCAAAATTGATGAGAAACATGTTTTTACGCAAGAACATATTGTGTAAGAAGGACATTAATAAATTGGATCCATATGTAATTTCAGATATATAACTTCCAAGTTTTCCATCTTTTTCTGAAGCTATTAAATCACGTAACACAATTTTTTGTAATGCTACATAACCGTCGTGAACTTTACTATTTTTTCCCATTTCACTTTTGATAATGCTGTTCAATTCTTCTCTATTAGGTTGATTAACTGCAAATACTAATTTATCCAAAAATGCTTCTTTTATTTCTTTCCGGGAATATTTCCTATCTTTTATTACTGTCTGCATAGCGGACGAAAATTCTAATCGCTTTAAAAGTTCATCTCTTATTATTTTATCTCGCGCAAATTGATAAAAACCACGCCCTTGTAGATTATCATTTGTAAAGAAAAAGTCTCTTAATATGATATCACGTTCTTCCATGCTATCAAATTTAAACGGATAAAAGTTTTTAAATCGTCCCCTTTTTAATCTGTTTCCTTTCGCAAGATTCAAGCTTGAATTAGTATAGATAACAAGGTATTCTATATCATTTGATAAATCATCTGTCTTAGAGATTAGATGTTTAACAAAACTATTAAGGTAATTATTCATGGAGAAACTTCGATTTTCTTTAGTAAATAATCTGGCATAACTAATATTATTATCTGTATAATATTTGTCTACATTTTCAATTTTTAGATGGATAGACTTCTTCTCGTAGCAAAGAACAATGTTACTAAACTTATCAATATCAGACTTTTCAAACGCTAACGATAATGAAGGATATTTATGTTTATATATGGACTTCCTTAGTAAGCAAAGAATCGACAAGTCTAATTGATACATAAGTCCAATCAATTGATGAGGAATACGTTGATAAGCATTACTCAATCCATCCCGTCTAGATCCATCTTGTAAATCGTGCCCACTTTTTGGTACCTTACTATCTTTGTCCACCATTTTTCCTTCAATTTCAGGACTTCCGCATAGAACATTTTTCAACTTTAGATTTCTTACTTCTGGACCGGAACCCATATTTCCAATGTCTTCTGCAGTAAATTCAATGTGTGGAATATATTCACAAAGTTTTCATATCCTTCTTTTACAGCATTACCCAAACATGAGCCTTTCTTCGACTGATTAACTTGTTGCGCATATTGCTTGCAACTTTCCCGTAAAGACTTTATACTGAATCCTCTACTACCTGTAATCAGATCCTCAAAACAAAAAGAAAAAAAGAAAAAAAGAAAAAAAGAAAAAGAAAACAATCTACTTTACCCGCAGCAGCTCCTATCTAAAGTCTTCAGGCAATTTCTTTCTTAATGTTTCCAAAGGTTGATTAAGCTTCTCTTGTTTCTGTTTATCCTTTACATTTTTTATCTAACTAAAAATGAAAATCGTTTCTTTAATAACAAATCATTTTAGAGCAGCAGCATCAGATGATAGATCTGGTAATCCATTTAATCCAAACATATCAAATCTACTATATTAACCAGCAGCAAAAATGATTAAAGATTATAATTAAAGGCATTATTTTATGTCGGATAATATCACTTTAATTAGTATATACTTTCATATATTTTATCATTATCGTTTTAAATCAAAACAACTACCGTGAGAACTGTTTCTAGATCAAGATTTAGAAAGGTTTTAACTATTTGTATTATTCTGCCTCCGTTGCTCTCTCTCTCTCTCTCCCTCTCTCTCTCTCTCTCTCTCTCTCTCTCTTTCGATGATTAGAGGAGCTTGCCAGAGACAAATATTATCTGAAGCAGAACTACATACTAAAGGAGACGATAAAGATTATTCCAACGGCGAGGGAGAAAGAGTACTGAGAAATTTCTTTGAAATTCTTTTTAATCTCTTTGAAGTAGATTTGGATCTGAAAGTCTACCAAATGCTCAAAGAGAAGAACGAAACGAACCTGATTGCTGTAACAATGAAGTTTTTGCATAATAAGCTTAAGAAATTAATCAAAAAGATTTCCAAATATGATGATTTGTGTTGGGACAAAAGGTTGGACAGAAGAGCAGGTTGCAAGACCGAGATTGCAGAATCTAAAGCCTACGTCAATGTTAGAAAAATAATATACACTTCGAAAGTTTGATTTCTAAGGAGTTCCTGTGCTTAGAGGCAAATTGAAAGGTCGAACCTAGAAGCTATACGAAAAGACTCAAAAACTTATATGCGGAACCTATACATAAACAAGTATATCGCTCAGCAACGTTTACTGCAACAATTGTAGATATTTTCGTAAACCAACAAATAGTCTCACTGTTTATTTCGGAATTGTATCGCGAGTTCCTGAATCCAGTCAAATTAGAAGAATTTTTATACTCTTACAAATTTTCATAGATTTTACAAGATTGCAAATTTTCATTGTACAACTATCATAGGAGAAACATTATATGAAAACATTGAGAAATGCTAATAAAAACGATATAATTAACAAGTTGACATATGGTGGATTAACACGTAAAGATAAAGAAAAGCCTTTTTAGCTGACGAAAAAGACAAAAGAAGGGAAAGATATTGCCGTTATTACGAAACTCTCGTTACGAGAGTTTCCATCCACAGCAGCAAACCTTACCTGGATACTGAAATTACTATAGCTGAAGAAGAAAAAAGTGACAAAATAGTAAATCTAAATATTACAGGTACAGAGCTTCGAGCAGGAGGTAGAGCTGGAGGCAGCTATTGCCGGCCATATAACTACATCATTTGTTTGGACAAAGATAGAAGAATACCTATCTCACTCTAACCCAGGATCGAACAAAGAAGCTCATAATCCTGTCCTTATATACAATTTTTCTATTAATTTTTAAATTCCTACTAAATTCCTCACCTATACATTTCTACCTTTTTGCCACAACCTGCATTTTTCTTATGTATCTGCGCGAAATTAAGAAACTCTTATTGTTATATTTTCTGAACGAATTAAAACATGGATACATTAATTAAGCTTGTACCCATGTATCTCGGACCAGTGCTCTCGTGACCCTGTGCATTAAGAAGTACATGGGTTAATACACGGATATATTAACTATACGTGCATACGTGCATTTAGGGTCCGGTTAAATAGGTAATGTTCATAGTTCCCATTTTTTCACATAAGAGCATTTTCTCTAGAGACATAGTTCTATTCATTATTTCACTAGGATTATAGGGGGTCTTAAGGGTATTAAAAATTCCCACATCTCTAATTTTTCTATCCTCGTCAAGATTTGGAAAAACAGAAGGTAATTTCTGAATTGTTTCAATTAATTTACCTATACCATTTTTATTACCAACTTTTAACATATTGCTTTGCTCTAAAAGGGGTACTTTGACGCGATCAAAAATTAATTATACTTTAAAACAACAACAGAAAACAAATAAATACTTGAATGATATATAAGATTTTATGGTTTATTTTACGATGCTATGAACTATAAAATAACAGTGTTAATTTTGTTTCAAATGCTGTTTATTTAGGTTTTAACCGCTATCTTTCTGTATTCCTCTTTTTTAAAGATTGCTCGACGGTGTGCAGGATTCTTACCAAACGGGATTGCCTGGAACAAAAATTCAAAAGATGCTTAAAACTAAGATATATGTACATCGAACATTCCCATTTTTGTGAAAATTATCAAAATGACTGCTGTTTGTGTCTGACTTATCGAATTTGTACGAAAAATTTCTATGTTTTTTTTCTTCATAATTTCTAAAATTATTAGAAATTAGAAAGACACGGATCGTCAGTGTCTAATATATATATATATATTATACTAAAGGCATCTGCAAAATTTCGAGGTAATCGGTTGATCTAATCTCGAGATATTTTGCACACCGTTTTTAAAAACATTGTTTTAAGAGAAACGTGTTTAAAGTTTCCGAACGTAATTTTTCATATGTTAACACTACGGCGCGCACGTGTACGTGAATCAGCTATAGGCTTCTTATTTATAAAAGCAATTTTTTTAAAAGGCTGGAATATTTTGTAGTTTATTTTTAACATTTCAAACGAACTGCTACGTTAGACAAGAAAAATTCGATTTTTTTTTTCAATTTCAAAGTGTTCAGGTCCCTTAATATATCTAACATTTCGTTTTGAAGATGATGCGACGAGGCAAAAGTTCAAATATGATGCGGCAAGGACAGAGGTCGAGGATGAGTCAAGGGTGAAATCAGTAATTTCAATGACAATAATAAAAATCGTCTGCACGTTTATTCATTATTAGAGGTCGTTTGCAGACCATTTGTAGGAAATGTAGAAATAGGGATTACATGTAGGGTTATGTCAAAGTTATGTCAATTATTAAATTAGCAATAGTATATATGTATGGGTAATAAAAACAAAAAACTTGATTAATTCATCAAATGTTTGTTGTAATATGTGCCTTTTCTGCAGAATCTTGCTATCCCTGCTGCCCGACAACGCATTCTCGTCTAGGCCTTGTAAACACAACACGTCAGAAATGTACCGTGTACACCTACAAAAACATATTTCAAGTGTCTTAAAGATGTTTCGAAACAGACGCCTTTAAATAATCTTGTTTCGGGCGTCGTTTCAACGTCTGGAATAAGATGTCTTAAAGAAGTCTATTTGAGCTCGTAAGACGTTTAGACTTGAAATGGACGTGTTAGACGCTAGGGAACCAGACCAATCGAAAATACACGTATAGAGCGCAAGTTAGTCGGACAGAGAGGATATGCGCTTATAGAGAACTGGACTGGCAAAGCGAGCTGTTCGCTCCCTGCCGAATTTCATATCTACAATTTTACGAATTGCTTGCTAGTTGCGTCTTTCCTCTGCAGTTTAGAAAAATGTAACACTGGGGTTCGCGTCGGTGAAGGTGGAAAAAAAGCGTTATTTTTCCCAATATATAAACTTTATTCAAACTCTATCTTAACTTATCGGTGGACGAATTAACAATTAAAATCTATTATTATAAACAAATATTTCGGTGAGACTACTCAAATAATCTTTAAAAAATTAACAAAAATAAATTATCCTGTTCTATATAACAAAATTAACATATTATTGTGGGAGAAAGCCCTTCCTTGTAGGTATCGTTAATAGCCTGTTCCATTTGCATCATCAAATCGCTTAGTTAACATCACGTGATTGCAATTCCCGTTATTAACATGATGGATCCTTTCAAACAGTGGAGAAGTCGATGATAAAATGATCGGAATATTTTCAAATTTGGCTAAAATTATCGCCATATCTCGAGCATTGTATGTATATAATTTCCTGTTCTTATTTTTGAAAGACGAATCATGCTCTTCATCGACAATAATTAACTTTATGTTTTTATAAGGTCAAAAAGGCTCAAGGAAGAAATAACTGTTTCCACTATTAAATGATTTCGATGAATTTCAGGTGTTTTCACAAGCAGAAAAATCAAGAGCGAGCTCGTGGATTATAAAATTAATTGCTCCTTTAACCAATTGTTTTGGCAAAGATTGCTACGGCCTGCATGTTTGCTGTGCTTCTTCAATTTCACGTTTTCGAACTACAAAAGGAATTACATTGGTTACTTGTACCACTTCTTCTATGTTCTTGCTATTTCTCGGGCTATCAAGATATTCTCTAGCTAACTCCTCTTTTATCTAGAAGATCCCAGAGAGCTTGTTGCTATTTTTACTACCTCCTTTGCTCTTACTCTGATTACTAGTACACTTACGGGTTTTTCTCTTAGGATCATTTTTTTTTGTGAACTATCCCAATCTTGTCTTTGGCCCGTTTCTACTAAGAAAGCAAAGGAGCTTTTTTAATTTTTTTTTACTTTTTTATATAGTATATTAAGTATCGCATTCGGCGAGCTATTTTTTATAAGATTATTTAAATAATCTGTTTTATTTCCTGCCTTATCAAAGCAAAGATCATGCAACTTTTCAAAAGTATGGCAAGTACCAAGTCCTCCTCCATATAAAATCTTAGATAAATCCTTTGGCATAAAAAGCTCTTTCTCAGCTAAGAAATGATTTAAAAATGATTCTTTATTAAAACAAGATTTATGGAAATTTCTTAAAATGGAAGTAGCATTATCTCCTGTCATGGATAATATGTTAGATAAATTGCATGGCTTAAAGCCTGCTTTATGGAAATCATTTAAAAGTTGTGTTTTGTTTCCATTCCCATCAAAACAGATATCATGAAAATCTTTTAAAGCAGAACAAATCTTAGTTGCTGCTCCATGCAATATTTTAGATAAATTTTTTGGTGTAAAACCTTTCTTCTCAATTAAGAAACGATTCAAATACTTTTTTGTTTCGTTTATAAAACAAAAATCATGAAATTCTTTTAAACTATTCGCTGCCGCACTCAATATACCACATAAATCGCACGGCCTAAAACCCACATTGTAAAAATCCTTTAAAAGCTGTGTTTCCTTTCTTTTCTTATTAAAAGAAATATTATGCAGTTGTTTCAAAGTAAAAGAAGCACGAGCTCCTGTTCCACATAGTATAGAGGATAAGTTACTTGGTCTAAAACCTGCGTTGTAGAAGTCCTCTAAAAGCTCTGTTCTTTGTCCTTTGCTATTAAAACAAACGCTGTGCAACTCTTGAAAAGCACCTTTAGCCTTGCCTCCTGCTCTACTTAATATGCTAGACAAGTTATGCAACGTAAAGTTACTTCCCTCATCACCGACCCCTTCAATAAAATGTTTCAAACGCTGTGTTTGATTTCCTCTTGCATCAAACCAAGAGTCATATAAATCTTTAAAAGCTTCTGCAGCGTTAGCTCCTGCACCATTCAAAATACTGGACATATTAGACAGATTTATCTTCTCGTTTTCTAAAGTTTTTATATATAGTCTTTTGTTTCCTTCCTCATCAAACCAAAGATCATATAAATTTGTAAAAGTTTCAGGAGCTTTAGCTCTTGCTCCATGTAAAATACTGGAAATATTAGATAGACGTATCCCTTCCTTTTCTAACGTTTTGAAATATTGTGTTTTACCTCCTTCTTCATTAAACCAAAGATCATATAAGCCTTTAAAAGCTTTTGCAGCATTAGCTCCTGCTACATTCAAAATACTGGAAATATTAGTTAGATTTATTCCTTCTTTCTCCAGAGTTTTTAAACATTGTGTTTTACTTCCTTCTTCATCAAACCAAAGGATATGTAAGTCTTTAAAGGCTTTTGCAGCGTTAGCTCCTGCTCCACTTAAAATACTAGAAATATTACTTAGATTTATCTCCTCTCTCTCTAAAGTTTCTAGATATTGTGTTTTACTTCCTTCTTCATCGAACAAAAGGTCGTATAGGTCTTTAAAGGCTTTTGCAGCGTTAGCTCCTGCTCCACTCAAAATACTGGAAATATTACTTTGATTTATCTCTTCTTTGTCTAGAGTTTTTAGATATTGTGTTTTACTTCCTTCTTCATCAAACCATAGGTCATATAGGTCTTTAAAGGCTTTTGCAGCGTTAGCTCCTGTCACATGCAAAATACTCGACATAGTAGCTAAATTTATTCTTTCCTTCTTTAGTACCTCCAGACATATTTTCCCTTCTCCCTTAATTAAGAAACTTAAAAATTGATAAAATGCAGATATTCCTTCTCTGCCAACTACACTTCTGGCAAATTTGATTTCTTCATCAATATTTTCTACAATTTCCTGATAACTAGACCTATTATATTTTATATCTCCCAACAAATTTTCCATTATTCCCTTAGTAATAGGGCCAAATTCATGAGATTCTAACCAACGTAACGCTATTTCATGTAATTCTTCGCAATTATATGGAACATTACCCTCATCTATCCCATTTCTAATAACACTGTTCAATGCTTCCTTGTCACACTGATTAACTGCAAATATTAGTCTATCTAAAAATTTCTCTTTTATTTCTTTTTCACCCTCGCCAGAAAGTCTTCCTTCTTCTTTTTCTTTCTGCCAAAAAGGTGGCAGCTTTAACAAATTTAAAAGCCTTGTCATTTCTTTTTGCGAAAATTGATAAAGACCATTCTCATTTATACAAAAACAATCGTTAAAAATCTTATATCCTTTTTTTTTAATATTTATGTTATTGAATTGTAAAGGATAGAAATTTTTAGATCGTTCATATTTGAATTTCTTTTCTTCTGTAAGATTTAGGTCTGCATTAGTATAGATGACAAAATATTTTATATTTTCATCCTTTTCTAATTTTTCAATGAAAAGAGCGAAGCACTTATTCACAGAAAATGTATTCTTTTTCTCCTGCCGTTTAGAAGGAAATAACTGATAATAACCAATACTATTATTTGCATTGTGAGGCTTTATACAAGTAATGCTATCTTTATAATTGATAGTGACGTCAACAGATATGCCATAGTTTCTTTCCTCAAAATTGATGAGAAACATGTTTTTACGCAAGAACATATTGTGTAAGAAGGACATTAATAAATTGGATCCATATGTAATTTCAGATATATAACTTCCAAGTTTTCCATCTTTTTCTGAAGCTATTAAATCACGTAACACAATTTTTTGTAATGCTACATAACCGTCGTGAACTTTACTATTTTTTCCCATTTCACTTTTGATAATGCTGTTCAATTCTTCTCTATTAGGTTGATTAACTGCAAATACTAATTTATCCAAAAATGCTTCTTTTATTTCTTTCCGGGAATATTTCCTATCTTTTATTACTGTCTGCATAGCGGACGAAAATTCTAATCGCTTTAAAAGTTCATCTCTTATTATTTTATCTCGCGCAAATTGATAAAAACCACGCCCTTGTAGATTATCATTTGTAAAGAAAAAGTCTCTTAATATGATATCACGTTCTTCCATGCTATCAAATTTAAACGGATAAAAGTTTTTAAATCGTCCCCTTTTTAATCTGTTTCCTTTCGCAAGATTCAAGCTTGAATTAGTATAGATAACAAGGTATTCTATATCATTTGATAAATCATCTGTCTTAGAGATTAGATGTTTAACAAAACTATTAAGGTAATTATTCATGGAGAAACTTCGATTTTCTTTAGTAAATAATCTGGCATAACTAATATTATTATCTGTATAATATTTGTCTACATTTTCAATTTTTAGATGGATAGACTTCTTCTCGTAGCAAAGAACAATGTTACTAAACTTATCAATATCAGACTTTTCAAACGCTAACGATAATGAAGGATATTTATGTTTATATATGGACTTCCTTAGTAAGCAAAGAATCGACAAGTCTAATTGATACATAAGTCCAATCAATTGATGAGGAATACGTTGATAAGCATTACTCAATCCATCCCGTCTAGATCCATCTTGTAAATCGTGCCCACTTTTTGGTACCTTACTATCTTTGTCCACCATTTTTCCTTCAATTTCAGGACTTCCGCATAGAACATTTTTCAACTTTAGATTTCTTACTTCTGGACCGGAACCCATATTTCCAATGTCTTCTGCAGTAAATTCAATGTGTGGAATATATTCACAAAGTTTTCATATCCTTCTTTTACAGCATTACCCAAACATGAGCCTTTCTTCGACTGATTAACTTGTTGCGCATATTGCTTGCAACTTTCCCGTAAAGACTTTATACTGAATCCTCTACTACCTGTAATCAGATCCTCAAAACAAAAAGAAAAAAAGAAAAAAAGAAAAAAAGAAAAAGAAAACAATCTACTTTACCCGCAGCAGCTCCTATCTAAAGTCTTCAGGCAATTTCTTTCTTAATGTTTCCAAAGGTTGATTAAGCTTCTCTTGTTTCTGTTTATCCTTTACATTTTTTATCTAACTAAAAATGAAAATCGTTTCTTTAATAACAAATCATTTTAGAGCAGCAGCATCAGATGATAGATCTGGTAATCCATTTAATCCAAACATATCAAATCTACTATATTAACCAGCAGCAAAAATGATTAAAGATTATAATTAAAGGCATTATTTTATGTCGGATAATATCACTTTAATTAGTATATACTTTCATATATTTTATCATTATCGTTTTAAATCAAAACAACTACCGTGAGAACTGTTTCTAGATCAAGATTTAGAAAGGTTTTAACTATTTGTATTATTCTGCCTCCGTTGCTCTCTCTCTCTCTCTCCCTCTCTCTCTCTCTCTCTCTCTCTCTCTCTTTCGATGATTAGAGGAGCTTGCCAGAGACAAATATTATCTGAAGCAGAACTACATCCTAAAGGAGACGATAAAGATTATTCCAACGGCGAGGGAGAAAGAGTACTGAGAAATTTCTTTGAAATTCTTTTTAATCTCTTTGAAGTAGATTTGGATCTGAAAGTCTACCAAATGCTCAAAGAGAAGAACGAAACGAACCTGATTGCTGTAACAATGAAGTTTTTGCATAATAAGCTTAAGAAATTAATCAAAAAGATTTCCAAATATGATGATTTGTGTTGGGACAAAAGGTTGGACAGAAGAGCAGGTTGCAAGACCGAGATTGCAGAATCTAAAGCCTACGTCAATGTTAGAAAAATAATATACACTTCGAAAGTTTGATTTCTAAGGAGTTCCTGTGCTTAGAGGCAAATTGAAAGGTCGAACCTAGAAGCTATACGAAAAGACTCAAAAACTTATATGCGGAACCTATACATAAACAAGTATATCGCTCAGCAACGTTTACTGCAACAATTGTAGATATTTTCGTAAACCAACAAATAGTCTCACTGTTTATTTCGGAATTGTATCGCGAGTTCCTGAATCCAGTCAAATTAGAAGAATTTTTATACTCTTACAAATTTTCATAGATTTTACAAGATTGCAAATTTTCATTGTACAACTATCATAGGAGAAACATTATATGAAAACATTGAGAAATGCTAATAAAAACGATATAATTAACAAGTTGACATATGGTGGATTAACACGTAAAGATAAAGAAAAGCCTTTTTAGCTGACGAAAAAGACAAAAGAAGGGAAAGATATTGCCGTTATTACGAAACTCTCGTTACGAGAGTTTCCATCCACAGCAGCAAACCTTACCTGGATACTGAAATTACTATAGCTGAAGAAGAAAAAAGTGACAAAATAGTAAATCTAAATATTACAGGTACAGAGCTTCGAGCAGGAGGTAGAGCTGGAGGCAGCTATTGCCGGCCATATAACTACATCATTTGTTTGGACAAAGATAGAAGAATACCTATCTCACTCTAACCCAGGATCGAACAAAGAAGCTCATAATCCTGTCCTTATATACAATTTTTCTATTAATTTTTAAATTCCTACTAAATTCCTCACCTATACATTTCTACCTTTTTGCCACAACCTGCATTTTTCTTATGTATCTGCGCGAAATTAAGAAACTCTTATTGTTATATTTTCTGAACGAATTAAAACATGGATACATTAATTAAGCTTGTACCCATGTATCTCGGACCAGTGCTCTCGTGACCCTGTGCATTAAGAAGTACATGGGTTAATACACGGATATATTAACTATACGTGCATACGTGCATTTAGGGTCCGGTTAAATAGGTAATGTTCATAGTTCCCATTTTTTCACATAAGAGCATTTTCTCTAGAGACATAGTTCTATTCATTATTTCACTAGGATTATAGGGGGTCTTAAGGGTATTAAAAATTCCCACATCTCTAATTTTTCTATCCTCGTCAAGATTTGGAAAAACAGAAGGTAATTTCTGAATTGTTTCAATTAATTTACCTATACCATTTTTATTACCAACTTTTAACATATTGCTTTGCTCTAAAAGGGGTACTTTGACGCGATCAAAAATTAATTATACTTTAAAACAACAACAGAAAACAAATAAATACTTGAATGATATATAAGATTTTATGGTTTATTTTACGATGCTATGAACTATAAAATAACAGTGTTAATTTTGTTTCAAATGCTGTTTATTTAGGTTTTAACCGCTATCTTTCTGTATTCCTCTTTTTTAAAGATTGCTCGACGGTGTGCAGGATTCTTACCAAACGGGATTGCCTGGAACAAAAATTCAAAAGATGCTTAAAACTAAGATATATGTACATCGAACATTCCCATTTTTGTGAAAATTATCAAAATGACTGCTGTTTGTGTCTGACTTATCGAATTTGTACGAAAAATTTCTATGTTTTTTTTCTTCATAATTTCTAAAATTATTAGAAATTAGAAAGACACGGATCGTCAGTGTCTAATATATATATATATATTATACTAAAGGCATCTGCAAAATTTCGAGGTAATCGGTTGATCTAATCTCGAGATATTTTGCACACCGTTTTTAAAAACATTGTTTTAAGAGAAACGTGTTTAAAGTTTCCGAACGTAATTTTTCATATGTTAACACTACGGCGCGCACGTGTACGTGAATCAGCTATAGGCTTCTTATTTATAAAAGCAATTTTTTTAAAAGGCTGGAATATTTTGTAGTTTATTTTTAACATTTCAAACGAACTGCTACGTTAGACAAGAAAAATTCGATTTTTTTTTTCAATTTCAAAGTGTTCAGGTCCCTTAATATATCTAACATTTCGTTTTGAAGATGATGCGACGAGGCAAAAGTTCAAATATGATGCGGCAAGGACAGAGGTCGAGGATGAGTCAAGGGTGAAATCAGTAATTTCAATGACAATAATAAAAATCGTCTGCACGTTTATTCATTATTAGAGGTCGTTTGCAGACCATTTGTAGGAAATGTAGAAATAGGGATTACATGTAGGGTTATGTCAAAGTTATGTCAATTATTAAATTAGCAATAGTATATATGTATGGGTAATAAAAACAAAAAACTTGATTAATTCATCAAATGTTTGTTGTAATATGTGCCTTTTCTGCAGAATCTTGCTATCCCTGCTGCCCGACAACGCATTCTCGTCTAGGCCTTGTAAACACAACACGTCAGAAATGTACCGTGTACACCTACAAAAACATATTTCAAGTGTCTTAAAGATGTTTCGAAACAGACGCCTTTAAATAATCTTGTTTCGGGCGTCGTTTCAACGTCTGGAATAAGATGTCTTAAAGAAGTCTATTTGAGCTCGTAAGACGTTTAGACTTGAAATGGACGTGTTAGACGCTAGGGAACCAGACCAATCGAAAATACACGTATAGAGCGCAAGTTAGTCGGACAGAGAGGATATGCGCTTATAGAGAACTGGACTGGCAAAGCGAGCTGTTCGCTCCCTGCCGAATTTCATATCTACAATTTTACGAATTGCTTGCTAGTTGCGTCTTTCCTCTGCAGTTTAGAAAAATGTAACACTGGGGTTCGCGTCGGTGAAGGTGGAAAAAAAGCGTTATTTTTCCCAATATATAAACTTTATTCAAACTCTATCTTAACTTATCGGTGGACGAATTAACAATTAAAATCTATTATTATAAACAAATATTTCGGTGAGACTACTCAAATAATCTTTAAAAAATTAACAAAAATAAATTATCCTGTTCTATATAACAAAATTAACATATTATTGTGGGAGAAAGCCCTTCCTTGTAGGTATCGTTAATAGCCTGTTCCATTTGCATCATCAAATCGCTTAGTTAACATCACGTGATTGCAATTCCCGTTATTAACATGATGGATCCTTTCAAACAGTGGAGAAGTCGATGATAAAATGATCGGAATATTTTCAAATTTGGCTAAAATTATCGCCATATCTCGAGCATTGTATGTATATAATTTCCTGTTCTTATTTTTGAAAGACGAATCATGCTCTTCATCGACAATAATTAACTTTATGTTTTTATAAGGTCAAAAAGGCTCAAGGAAGAAATAACTGTTTCCACTATTAAATGATTTCGATGAATTTCAGGTGTTTTCACAAGCAGAAAAATCAAGAGCGAGCTCGTGGATTATAAAATTAATTGCTCCTTTAACCAATTGTTTTGGCAAAGATTGCTACGGCCTGCATGTTTGCTGTGCTTCTTCAATTTCACGTTTTCGAACTACAAAAGGAATTACATTGGTTACTTGTACCACTTCTTCTATGTTCTTGCTATTTCTCGGGCTATCAAGATATTCTCTAGCTAACTCCTCTTTTATCTAGAAGATCCCAGAGAGCTTGTTGCTATTTTTACTACCTCCTTTGCTCTTACTCTGATTACTAGTACACTTACGGGTTTTTCTCTTAGGATCATTTTTTTTTGTGAACTATCCCAATCTTGTCTTTGGCCCGTTTCTACTAAGAAAGCAAAGGAGCTTTTTTAATTTTTTTTTACTTTTTTATATAGTATATTAAGTATCGCATTCGGCGAGCTATTTTTTATAAGATTATTTAAATAATCTGTTTTATTTCCTGCCTTATCAAAGCAAAGATCATGCAACTTTTCAAAAGTATGGCAAGTACCAAGTCCTCCTCCATATAAAATCTTAGATAAATCCTTTGGCATAAAAAGCTCTTTCTCAGCTAAGAAATGATTTAAAAATGATTCTTTATTAAAACAAGATTTATGGAAATTTCTTAAAATGGAAGTAGCATTATCTCCTGTCATGGATAATATGTTAGATAAATTGCATGGCTTAAAGCCTGCTTTATGGAAATCATTTAAAAGTTGTGTTTTGTTTCCATTCCCATCAAAACAGATATCATGAAAATCTTTTAAAGCAGAACAAATCTTAGTTGCTGCTCCATGCAATATTTTAGATAAATTTTTTGGTGTAAAACCTTTCTTCTCAATTAAGAAACGATTCAAATACTTTTTTGTTTCGTTTATAAAACAAAAATCATGAAATTCTTTTAAACTATTCGCTGCCGCACTCAATATACCACATAAATCGCACGGCCTAAAACCCACATTGTAAAAATCCTTTAAAAGCTGTGTTTCCTTTCTTTTCTTATTAAAAGAAATATTATGCAGTTGTTTCAAAGTAAAAGAAGCACGAGCTCCTGTTCCACATAGTATAGAGGATAAGTTACTTGGTCTAAAACCTGCGTTGTAGAAGTCCTCTAAAAGCTCTGTTCTTTGTCCTTTGCTATTAAAACAAACGCTGTGCAACTCTTGAAAAGCACCTTTAGCCTTGCCTCCTGCTCTACTTAATATGCTAGACAAGTTATGCAACGTAAAGTTACTTCCCTCATCACCGACCCCTTCAATAAAATGTTTCAAACGCTGTGTTTGATTTCCTCTTGCATCAAACCAAGAGTCATATAAATCTTTAAAAGCTTCTGCAGCGTTAGCTCCTGCACCATTCAAAATACTGGACATATTAGACAGATTTATCTTCTCGTTTTCTAAAGTTTTTATATATAGTCTTTTGTTTCCTTCCTCATCAAACCAAAGATCATATAAATTTGTAAAAGTTTCAGGAGCTTTAGCTCTTGCTCCATGTAAAATACTGGAAATATTAGATAGACGTATCCCTTCCTTTTCTAACGTTTTGAAATATTGTGTTTTACCTCCTTCTTCATTAAACCAAAGATCATATAAGCCTTTAAAAGCTTTTGCAGCATTAGCTCCTGCTACATTCAAAATACTGGAAATATTAGTTAGATTTATTCCTTCTTTCTCCAGAGTTTTTAAACATTGTGTTTTACTTCCTTCTTCATCAAACCAAAGGATATGTAAGTCTTTAAAGGCTTTTGCAGCGTTAGCTCCTGCTCCACTTAAAATACTAGAAATATTACTTAGATTTATCTCCTCTCTCTCTAAAGTTTCTAGATATTGTGTTTTACTTCCTTCTTCATCGAACAAAAGGTCGTATAGGTCTTTAAAGGCTTTTGCAGCGTTAGCTCCTGCTCCACTCAAAATACTGGAAATATTACTTTGATTTATCTCTTCTTTGTCTAGAGTTTTTAGATATTGTGTTTTACTTCCTTCTTCATCAAACCATAGGTCATATAGGTCTTTAAAGGCTTTTGCAGCGTTAGCTCCTGTCACATGCAAAATACTCGACATAGTAGCTAAATTTATTCTTTCCTTCTTTAGTACCTCCAGACATATTTTCCCTTCTCCCTTAATTAAGAAACTTAAAAATTGATAAAATGCAGATATTCCTTCTCTGCCAACTACACTTCTGGCAAATTTGATTTCTTCATCAATATTTTCTACAATTTCCTGATAACTAGACCTATTATATTTTATATCTCCCAACAAATTTTCCATTATTCCCTTAGTAATAGGGCCAAATTCATGAGATTCTAACCAACGTAACGCTATTTCATGTAATTCTTCGCAATTATATGGAACATTACCCTCATCTATCCCATTTCTAATAACACTGTTCAATGCTTCCTTGTCACACTGATTAACTGCAAATATTAGTCTATCTAAAAATTTCTCTTTTATTTCTTTTTCACCCTCGCCAGAAAGTCTTCCTTCTTCTTTTTCTTTCTGCCAAAAAGGTGGCAGCTTTAACAAATTTAAAAGCCTTGTCATTTCTTTTTGCGAAAATTGATAAAGACCATTCTCATTTATACAAAAACAATCGTTAAAAATCTTATATCCTTTTTTTTTAATATTTATGTTATTGAATTGTAAAGGATAGAAATTTTTAGATCGTTCATATTTGAATTTCTTTTCTTCTGTAAGATTTAGGTCTGCATTAGTATAGATGACAAAATATTTTATATTTTCATCCTTTTCTAATTTTTCAATGAAAAGAGCGAAGCACTTATTCACAGAAAATGTATTCTTTTTCTCCTGCCGTTTAGAAGGAAATAACTGATAATAACCAATACTATTATTTGCATTGTGAGGCTTTATACAAGTAATGCTATCTTTATAATTGATAGTGACGTCAACAGATATGCCATAGTTTCTTTCCTCAAAATTGATGAGAAACATGTTTTTACGCAAGAACATATTGTGTAAGAAGGACATTAATAAATTGGATCCATATGTAATTTCAGATATATAACTTCCAAGTTTTCCATCTTTTTCTGAAGCTATTAAATCACGTAACACAATTTTTTGTAATGCTACATAACCGTCGTGAACTTTACTATTTTTTCCCATTTCACTTTTGATAATGCTGTTCAATTCTTCTCTATTAGGTTGATTAACTGCAAATACTAATTTATCCAAAAATGCTTCTTTTATTTCTTTCCGGGAATATTTCCTATCTTTTATTACTGTCTGCATAGCGGACGAAAATTCTAATCGCTTTAAAAGTTCATCTCTTATTATTTTATCTCGCGCAAATTGATAAAAACCACGCCCTTGTAGATTATCATTTGTAAAGAAAAAGTCTCTTAATATGATATCACGTTCTTCCATGCTATCAAATTTAAACGGATAAAAGCTTTTAAATCGTCCCCTTTTTAATCTGTTTCCTTTCGCAAGATTCAAGCTTGAATTAGTATAGATAACAAGGTATTCTATATCATTTGATAAATCATCTGTCTTAGAGATTAGATGTTTAACAAAACTATTAAGGTAATTATTCATGGAGAAACTTCGATTTTCTTTAGTAAATAATCTGGCATAACTAATATTATTATCTGTATAATATTTGTCTACATTTTCAATTTTTAGATGGATAGACTTCTTCTCGTAGCAAAGAACAATGTTACTAAACTTATCAATATCAGACTTTTCAAACGCTAACGATAATGAAGGATATTTATGTTTATATATGGACTTCCTTAGTAAGCAAAGAATCGACAAGTCTAATTGATACATAAGTCCAATCAATTGATGAGGAATACGTTGATAAGCATTACTCAATCCATCCCGTCTAGATCCATCTTGTAAATCATTAAGAAATTCCGAATCCTCATTGCTAGTATCATTTATATCAATGTGCCCACTTTTTGGTACCTTACTATCTTTGTCCGTAACAGTATGTTTACGTTTTCTAGAGCTTGCACCAATTTCATGATTTTCCTTACTTGTACTCCTTGAATGACCACTTTGTTTGTGCGAGTTATTTTTAATATCTCGTAGTTGCATAGAAATGTAAGATTTGGAAATATTCTTCGAGTTTGAATCTATCACATTAACACTAGCTTCCTCTCTAGAAACTTTCATGCTTCTCTTTATATCTTTTTCAATATTACTAAGAAGTGGTACAAAATGTGATTCCTGTAATTCATCATATAAATAATATTACCACCATTTTTCCTTCAATTTCAGGACTTCCGCATAGAACATTTTTCAACTTTAGATTTCTTACTTCTGGACCGGAACCCATATTTCCAATGTCTTCTGCAGTAAATTCAATGTGTGGAATATATTCACAAAGTTTTCATATCCTTCTTTTACAGCATTACCCAAACATGAGCCTTTCTTCAACTGATTAACTTGTTGCGCATATTGCTTGCAACTTTCCTGTAAAGACTTTATACTGAATCCTCTACTACCTGTAATCAGATCCTCAAAAAAAAAGAAAAAAAGAAAAAAAGGAAAAGAAAACAATCTGCTTTACCCGCAGCAGCTCCTATCTAAAGTCTTCAGGCAATTTCTTTCTTAATGTTTCCAACGGTTGATTAAGCTTCTCTTGTTTCTGTTTATCCTTTACATTTTTTATCTAACTAAAAATGAAAATCTTTTCTTTAATAACAAATCATTTTAGAGCAGCAGCATCAGATGATAGATCTGGTAATCCATTTAATCCAAACATATCAAATCTACTATATTAACCAGCAGCAAAAATGATTAAAGATTATAATTAAAGGCATTGTTTTATGTCGGATAATATCACTTTAATTAGTATATACTTTCATATATTTTATCATTAAATTAAGAATATGGTTACTTTTGTTTAAATCAAAACAACTACCGTGAGAACTGTTTCTAGATCAAGATTTAGAAAGGTTTTAACTATTTGTATTATTCTGCCTCCGTTGCTCTCTCTCTCTCTCTCTCTCACTCTCTCTCTCTCTCTCTCTCTCTCTCTCTTTCGATGATTAGAGGAGCTTGCCAGAGACAAATATTATCTGAAGCAGAACTACATACTAAAGGAGACGATAAAGATTATTCCAACGGCGAGGGAGAAAGAGTACTGAGAAATTTCTTTGACATTCTTTTTAATCTCTTTGAAGTAGATTCGGATCTGAAAGTCTACCAAATGCTCAAAGAGAAGAACGAAACGAACCTGATTGCTGTAACAATGAAGTTTTTGCATAATAAGCTTAAGAAATTAATCAAAAAGATTTCCAAATATGATGATTTGTGTTGGGACAAAAGGTTGGACAGAAGAACAGGTTGCAAGACCGAGATTGCAGAATCTAAAGCCTACATCAATGTTAGAAAAATAATATACGTTGCGCGGTTAGTGGAGTGAGAAAGGGGGATAGACGCATCGATACGGTTTCTCTCTCTCTCTCTCTCTCTCTCTCTCTCTCTTCCGCTTGGTCCGCTATGAACGAAGCGCGGTTTTTAGGGGTGAGAGAGAGATGGAGGATAGATGCGTCGCAACGGTTACCGTCGCGCACGACGAATGCGTCGCATTTGTAACGAGTCTGGAGACGATTTCTAAGCGGTCTTCTTGTCTTATTGAATTTAATCATGTGGCGTTTTTTTATTGCGCTTGCATTTTTACATTATAGGAAATGTTTTGGAGTGTGAGAGCGAAAGAGAGAGGGGTAGATTAGAGAGGCTGCGCTTGCATTTTGACGACGTTGTGGAGAGTGAAGTGCGCGTGCGTGCCTGTTAATAAATAGATGAAGCATAACGCGGAGCAAATTAAATTGTTGTCGTACAGTGTAAAGGTGCGTGTTGCTATAGACATATATTTTGCAAAAAGTAAGTTTACGTTTAAGATGCCCGCAATAGATTTTATTGTCGATATGGGCGGTTTCTTCGTAGCCAACAAATTTAATTGTAAAGAATTAGCCATCGTAAATGCTCATACCGCTGAATATGAATTATTTGAATTCGAATTGTACGTTCGCTACATGGATTTATCCAGAAGCGATCAAAAGTCTGCATGGCATGTCTCGAATTTCGTGCACGGGATTTCATTTAAAAATTTCCAGGAGAAAAAGAATTATCAACAAGAGGACATTGGCATTATTATAAAAAATTTCGTTCGAGACTACAAAGATCCCGTCGTCGCGTACAAAGGGGGGCATATTGAAAAGGATATTTTAAATAAAATAGGAGTTGGCAGTTTCAATTTGGAATATCTCGGCTGTCCGAAATTCAATTCATTGATCGCGGAGCCGATGTATCAAGAATACCACGTACCATGCAGGCTTCATTGCTGGACGCGAACTTCGAAAGAAAAGATTCAATATCATTGTTGTTTGAGCGAAGTTCGTGTATTTTAGATGTGGCTAATGAAATCGAAAGGTAACACATTTTTTTTTCTTTTTTTTTAGTTAGAATTATTTTTTATTTCTATGGCGCCTTTTTGTAGAGAGAGAGAGAGAGAGAGAGAGAGAGAGAGAGAGAGAGAGAGAGAGAACGTAGGAACGTATGGATTATCGGTGCGAAGAGGACAGGCTTAGCAGCTTTGAAAATTGGCCGATCCCGTTTATTAAGCCGGAGGAGCTCGCGATCGCTGGATTTTATTATCTGAGGGAGGATGATTTCGTGGAATGCTTCGCGTGCGGCATAGGACTCTATTGGTGGGAAGCCGGGGACAAACCCATGTTGGAGCATCGCTTTTGGTCCAGGAATTGTCCGTACGATCCTCGAACAACGTTATGTATATGTTTAGCGCGCAATATCCGTTTTGTCCATCAACGATGACGACGACAACGAGGGTGGTGGCGTCAACGATGAATAAAAAAAATGTAATACAAAGTTTAAAATATTTTTTAATTTGTAAATTTGCTGTGTAAAAGCATATGCATCAATCGAAAATAGGGATACATTTCCGAGTTCAGAAAAAGTCGAATATTGGATAATAAGCACGAATCGAATTGGGTAGGGTTTATCTTTAAATCGTTTTTCCTTTCGGTTTGTAACGCGATTGTCACGTACCGCGGTTTTTTCATTTGCGGAGCTGTTTTTATCGCCCACGTGTGCTTCGTGGTTGTTTGCAGCATCGGATACTTGTACAGTTACCACGAACGGAAACTCATGCTGATCGTTCTTTCGCTCTCAAGAATACGCAGCATCGACAACTTGTGTATTTCATCCAAAGCGACGTGCGACATTCTCCATTGAATTTGATACAAATCCAGGACAGGTTTCGCATTGTCGGACCAGCTTCGTAAAGCGTTAGCGTCGTTGCGCGCGCGAATCAAAATCAATCCGTGCCGAGCATTTATTACAACGCGTTTGTAATCTTCGCAGAAGTCTAGCAATGTGTTCATATGCACGCAAAAGTTGAAATGTAGCAAATTCGTAAGCGTTACGGTGAGAGTTTCCCTCCGTTGATCATCGTTTCTGTATATCCAGCCCGCGTTGGACAGCGTGTGACAGCCTACACGCCCCGTTACACCATCATAACAACATCCGGTTAAGGTCCAGCCGACTACGATCCACGTGGAGCGAGATAAGAGCCTGCTCCACGTGGAGCGAGATAAGAGCCTGTATAAAATCACCGCACATCAAAGACAGACCATTGAGTTGGAATCAGGGTTTTGACCCATACACATCAAATTGCTGTCCGTCGTTACTATTAAAATTTGTATTGTGTTCATTTATTGTATTGTACATTCAGGCGTAACCCGCTTGAATGAAATAAAGTTTTTTATATATCTAAGTGTGAAAATTTACATCACAAGCGCGTTGCTCTTCGTAATGTTCAGACTGATGTAATTCTTCAAGATCGTCGTTGTACCGGGATTTCTGGACCGATCGATTTCCACTCCGTTCAGTTCATAACGTATCTCGTCGAACATAAACGCTACCGCATTGTTCTCTAGAGCCACCGTGTCGTTGGTCGATCCTCCTGGTAGGCTGAGTCTTCCCTCCACGTATAGGAAGCTTTTACACGGAAGAGTGTACAAGTCTTGATGTTGAATGGGTATTCTTATCTCATCACTGTTTCCAAACGTTGTGTTGGCGTACGTATTGTCGATCGTAGTTATTCGATTGTCGAAGATTGGTGCCTCAGAGATGTTCAGAATGTCGTCGGACATGGCGGTGAAGCGAGTTCGATTACTTGGTAACGATGAATCCCAAAGATCGCAAATATTCCACGTTTCGGTTAGTTTCCTCGTCTTCTTCTTCTCCTTATTGTCGAAATGGCGCGCCGTTTTTTATGTTCGACGTATTCGATATCCTATTATTATTATTATGAATTAACATAACGGCTATGTCAAGGTTATGAGACGATTCGACGAACGTGCAGCCGAACCGTGATTTCTTCGTTTCGAAAATCAATCAAACGTGCAGACTGGTCCACGATGCGAATCGTTAAATCTTCCATTGATCGTGTAACGATCAGGAGGTAAATGACTCGTGCCGGTGTTTCCGATATTTTATACTCCGGCGACATGTTAGGCGTGAATTCGTGTATCGTGTGAATCAGTTTCCCGTTATCGTACGAACCGGTGGTTACGTTGCATTCTATTCGAATAATATTCGTGTTAATGATATTCACGGAAGTGTGCGATACATGCCACGTGTTCGGTGATAGAATGCGATTCCTAGAAAATCCTAGGATTGGACCCACGGTGTCGGGTTTCGTAAAATCTATCTTATATGCGCTTTTAATTTCGCTTTTCATAGTATTGTTGATCGCTCGTAGAATCAGCGGATATTCTACATCGTTGTTATCTTTGGCTGGAGAAGGATACCGCGCGTTTATCTCACGCCTCAAGTAAGCGTTGATCGCCCCCAGTTCGTACGAGCCGTCCGGGATGTTTATCTCCTCACCCTCGTCGCCGAAATAGAATTTATTGTCTCCGATTGTCGAAAAAGAAACTTTAGCCTCGGACAAAAATTAATTTATAGTTTACTTAGGACTGAGATTCGAAAATATCAGATTACGTTTCCGCCGGTTCCGTCAACACGCACCGACGGTGATGTAAACTGTATATCAAAGATACCGCTATACAGGGTGTTCGACGATTATTTTAACTGCCAAAAATGAAGGGTAGCTGAGGTCATTTGAAGTAACTTTTTCCTTTGCGAAAATGCAATCTGGGGCTTTGTTTACGAGTTATTAACGAAAAACACTGGCCAATGAGAGGTGACGGTGCGAGGGAGAGGGTCCGCGAGAGAGTCCGCAGCACGAGGCTTTAACAGAAGGTCGGGACGGACTCGAGCCGCGTTCGAAGTATTGAACAAGTCACAAGGCGAGAACTTACCGGATTTTTTTACTACATAACAGTGATATTTTTAAGAAAAACGCTGTTCACCTTTACTTTAGAACGTCTGAAGAATATTTACTAATTTTTCGGACCCGAAATAATATGAAGTTTAACCGTGGCAGCCGTTTTAATTTTCTGATGTGCATGACACCTCGTGTGTACCACGCAACTGGCTCTGCAAAAGAAATTACTGAGTATAAAATTGCAAAGTGATACCCCATTGATGAGACACTTCACGACATTTGATGGCCTAATCACTGAATTGAAAGCAGCTGGAGGAAAATTAGAAGAGATAGATGTAATTTCTCATTTGTTATTAACACTTCCATCATCTTATGATGGAATGATAACAGCTATTGAAACTTTAGCTGAAGACAACTTAAGTATTGCATTCGTAAAAACCAGGCTATTGGATCATGAGGTGAAATTGTTAAATGAGAATGCCGATTCAAGTATAAAGATTCTCCAGGCAATTAAACAAAATAATAATAAAAGGAGATTCACTAATCAAGACTTTCCTATAAAAACAAAAAAACATGGAAATTTTTAAATACAAAATAAAACGTCTACGAACATGAAGACAAAAGCAACACATGTGACAAAATGTTACCAGTGTGGAAGAAAAGGACATATAAAGAAGGATTGTTACTACCACAAGAGAACCATGGACTATAAAAATGGCGAAAACAGGAGAACATTACAAACAGTGCAGTGTGTGCAGCAAAATACAAATGCTGCAAATACAGATGGATTTGCATTCATGGCAGGATATGTGGAATGCACTGAAGATAGAAGAGAACGGGTTATGTCATTTTTATTGGATTCAGGAGCGTCCGACCATATTATCAATAGGGAGGACTTAGCAAAACGAGGAGCTGAAGACACCGATCAGGATATCAGTGACAAAATCTGGAGAATACATCATGGCAACAAAAAGGGACACACTAGACGTACTCAGTGACACAGGAGTCGCAGGAGAATTGAAGGACGTCCTATATTCGCCGGAAGTACCATATAACTTGCTCTCTGTATCAAAGATGCAAAGTTTGGGTAATACGATTGTATTTGATAAACAAGGTGTACAGATTTTTAAATCCGGTAAGGTGATCATCAGGGGTAAGTCCTCGAACAATCTTGTTACAATAGATTTTAAAATAAAGCATGAACAAGTAAACTCAGTCCAAATGTACAGTATTATCAAAGGTAATTTTGAACTATGGCATGAACGCTTGGGACATATTGAAAAAAGTAAATTCTTAGAGTTAAGAAATAAAGGAATGATTAGCGATGTCGAATTGGTAAATAAAATAATACCTAATAATAACTTATGCGAAGCTTGCGTTAATGGAAAACAAGCACGATTGCCGTTTAAAAAGGAAAAAGATAAAGATCATGTAAAAAGACCTTTGTTTATAGTACATTCGGACGTGTGCGGTCCAATCACTCCTTCCACAAATAAAATATTTAAGAATATTTGATTCTACAGTATATGTGCATGATAAAACTAGTAAAACCAATTGTAACGAAAAGTCATGGAAAGGAATACTAGCAGGCTATGAAACAAACGGGTATAGAGTGTGGGACGTGAAAAGGAAAAGTATTTCGTTGTCAGAGATACAATATTTGACGAAGTTAATTTCCTAAAGTCAAGGCCGGTAGCAAATGTTAAAGAGATTAGTTGTGAAAAATCTCAAAATAAAATTGAAATTTCTGACGTAATGTCAAACTCAATAAAGGAATTAAAGAAATCTGATAATGGCAAACCAGATAGTTTAAGTTCGGAAAATATCGGAAATAAAACTGATGTTTCTGACGTAAAGTCAAAATCAGTGGGTGATCCTAGTAAGTCTGTTGATGGAAAAACAGATAAACTAGAGAGTATAAATCCAAACAGAATCAATGAAAAATTCCATAATGATAATATTGAAATAACAGTAGATAGGTCTTCTTCTCAGAATAGTACAAATACAGATAGTACAAATAGCAGTAAAAGAATGTTATCAGAACCAAGAAGGAGTGATAGGATTAAAAGGAAACCGCACATTTCATATGATGAAGAGGACATGCCGATTGATTATGTGATGTGTGCACAATCGGAAGTTTGTGAAACTCCTGCATCATATCAGGAAACAAATAACAGAAATGATAGGGAACAATGGGAACAAGCTATTAGAGAAGAAATTAATTCTCTTATGGTGAATAAAACTTGGACATTAGTACCAAGTCCTAGCAATAAAAATATAATAAATTATAAATGGGTATTTACGATAAAAGATGATGAATTTGTAAACCCATTAAGATATAAAGCTCGGCTGGTTGCAAAAGCGTTTAGCCAAAAGTATTTAGTAGATTATAATGAAACCTTTGCTCCGATTGCAAGGATTTCAAGTTTCAGATTTATAATTGCTTATGCTAATCAATTTAATTTATTAATCCATCATATGGATGTAGAAACCGCATTTTTAAACGGTATATTAAAGGAGGAAATTTATATGAGAGTACCTGAGGGAATTGAAAACAAACAGAATCAAGTTTGTAAATTAAATAAAGCTTTGTATGGATTAAAACAAGCAGCAAGATGCTGGTTTGAAGAATTCGAAAAGGCTCTTAAAAAGATTTTCAGAATTCCCCAGTTGACCGTTGTACTTATATTTTAGATAAAGGAGATATTTCTAAAAATATCTATGTAGTTTTGTATGTCGATCATTTGGTAGTTGCGACAGCTAATATCGTAACGATGAATAATTTCAAAGACTACTTAATGAACAGGTAATGAACAGTTTCATTAGAATTGAAAGGACTGGAGAAAATATAACTCTAGACCAAAGTACTTATATTAGAAAAGTATTGAAGAAATTTAATATGGATAATTGTAAACCCATAAATACTCCACTTGAAAGTAAGCTTAATTATGAAGCCCTGAATTCAGACGAACAATATGAGGCACCTTGTCGAAATGTTATTGATTGTTTGATGTATATTGTAACATACGAGGAATCTTCCCACGTATTTTTTATATTCCTTCCTGAAGGCATACGCCAGGCTGGCGGCAGCCAGTCGGGGGTGGATTTGTATATCGTGAGTCGAGTGCCTCCGAGGGGGTACGACGACGAACGTTCTGGAACCGGACCACGTAGCAACACCGCCACTACCATTTTTCCCATAAAATTTTAGTATATAAAGGGCTCTAACGCGACCGGGAAGCGGGCTAGTTTCGTGACATTCGTTGAGACGGAAACATTAGCAAGATCGAGTTAAATTCTCTTTCAACCAAATCTCAGAGGTAACAGCCTAGAATCGAAAGCCCCCGCCGGCTCAGTGCGAAAAACTGAGAGCGCGTTTAGAGTCCACAAACACACACTCACACTTGTTAAACCCAGCGCGCAATAAATTAGTTTCTACCAGTTTTTTGGTTTCCACTTCAATTATTACCATCTCCTGCTTCGAACCAGTAATAGGTAAGAACCCACCAAGGTATACCTCAGCTGCTCGAGGTATATCCTTATTTCTTTTTAACAAAGTTACGAGGCACCCTAACACCAATTCCTCCAACCACCTTATCCAAACCCCTTTGAAGATAGCCACCCGTGTCGAAATAAACATTGGCTGGTCTACGCACCTCATCCTAACCTAAAAGGTAGCCACCCGTGTCGAAATAAACATCGGCTGGTCTACGCACCTCATCCAAAAAGATTCCAATTGCATGCAACCTCCGGCCACCCAAACTGCCTGGCCCTCGGCACGTAACAATATTATGATCTGTACGTGACCTGATCTATGTGTAGCTGTGAGCATTTTGAGCAGATACACAAATAAAAGAAATAAGGAATTATGGATTTGTCTTAAAAGAGTTTTAAGATATTTGAAAGGCACGACAGATATCAAACTAACGTACACAAGAGGTACACATGATAACATCTTGATAGACAGCAGGGTATGCTGATTCAGATTGGGATGGAAACGATATGTACGATAGAAAAAGCACAACAGGTTATATATTTAAATTGCTCGAAAAATATACAATTAGTTGGAATACGAAAAAGCAATCATCAGTCGCGGCCTCTTCGACTGAGGCTGAATACATGGCTTTATTTGAAGCAGTTAAAGAAGCATTATGGTTAAAATCTTTAGCAACAGTATCAAAGTAAATATATCAGAATCCATTGTAATCTATGAAGACAATAATGGTGGTATTAGTATTGCAAACAACCCAACTCTAGTTACAAAAGATCAAAACATATCGATATTAAATATCACTTTACCAGAGAGCAGGTAGAGAATAAAGTGGTAATATTAAAATATATTCCAACAGGTCATCAATTGGCAGATATGCTAACCAAGCCTTCCAGGACAGAAGTTCATCCAAATGAAAATTGGAATAGGCGTACAATAATAGAATTTTTTTCTCATTTTTCAATTATTATAAGAAGTAAATGGTCTGGTCAGGTTTTTCTGGGTTTCCCCTGACCCTTAGCAACAAATGTTGGACCTGTGGCGGCTACCTCCAGACCCGCCAGCAGAGGGCTCCTCTTCCCGCTAGTAGCCGATCCGTTCCGATCCCTATATATACACCGAGACTTCGTCCTACCCTTACGTCTAAGGCAAGGGCCCGCTAGGATAGCCTTACCGATGAGTCCTCTAGCGGGCCCCGGACGGAACGTCTCCCCACTCCTTACCATTTCCACGACACACGAACCGCCGCCAAAGACCATATTGTATTTCCCAAAAGAGAGAACATATTTAGTTGATAAATATACATATTTTTATTGGTTGCATGTTAAACTTGTATTTTTCTTTTGTTTAATTTTTGAGGGGGCGTATTGAAAAAAAACTTTAGCCTCGGACAAAAATTAATCTATAGTTTACTTAGGACTGAGATTCGAAAATATCAGATTACGTTTCCGCCGGTTCCGTCAGCGCGCACCGACGGTGATGTAAACTGTACATCAAAGATATCGCCATATACCATCGCCGGTGTTGTAAGAACACATCGTGCTCTGACCGTTAGTGATCTCAATACCGCGTATACAAAGTTTTGGTCGCTCAGTCAATTCGTACATATACCTTCTCTCAAATAAAAGTAAAAATAAAGCTTTTTAAGAAAAAGAATTAATATCATATTTATTTGAGAAATAATCCAAGCCTTAATCCCAATACCGATATTTGAACTGATGTTTGGTATCGTGTAATAAGTTTGCAAATCGAGCAGGCCCAGTTCGTAATCGGCATTGTTGAGATCTATAGGCGGGAAGTACTTGGACGATAACACGCTACTTCTTCCCGATAACGTGAACGTGTCTGACATTCTTGCGACGGACTATATTAGAGTTCCTCGCAGAAATTTCACACACAATTGTCCGCACACGCTTTCGTTGTATCTTTGATAAATCTTGTGATTGTACGTGATGGACGGAAATAATGAATCAATTCGATCGGTGGTCGAAGATCTCCAAAACTATCGAAGTAACTGACACGCGAATCATGCTTTATATACGCCACCCAGTGCGTTCCTGAACCATGACCGCTATCCAGATTCACTATTCCTCGTTCGTTTACCCATATTTGTTTCGGCAATTCATCGCGCATGAAAACTCCGCGAAAATGCGATAATCTTTTACAGGCGATTTTCAATTCAACGTCCGTCGTCGAGTTATCTTTTTCCTTTCTTTTGACGTTTTTTTTCTTCTTCATTCCTTTTCCACGTTTGTACGGCGCGAGATACACTCCGCGAGCCTCCATAGCGCGATTGTGTCGTCGCGCTTCCTCCAATTGTTTCTTCGCAGCATTCGCATCGTTTATTGTTTTGATCACCCCAGCGCAGCGCCATCTGTCAACGCTTCCGAAGCTCCCAAAGCGGGTAATAACAGCGGTAGAAAACCGCCTCGTTTGATGATAGGTAGAATTCATTCGATACTGTTTCTACCTTCTTTCTTTTTCCTTTGACCGTTCGTCGGTCTTCCACCTTCTTCTTCTTCTTCTTCAAACCCATACCTAATCTTATCAGAGCTGTTTTTACCAGTCTGTAACGGTATACAGAGCTGTTGTTACCAGTGTGTAACGGTATACAGAGCTGTTTTTACCAGTCTGTAAATGGTATATGGAGCTGTTATGTCAAGGTTTGTTTTATTTTTCTGTTGATTATGAAAAAAGAAAAAATGTACGTACGTCAGTTTACATGGAGATGCGCTCTATCATTGGAATGCGGGGAGACTGATATCTACAGTTTCGTACGACAGTCCTTGAATGTCCGGGTTCCGACCTGCCGCACGTTCGACGATCACGATGTGATAATTCGGAAACACGGATCATTGCTACCGAGTAGTATACGGTGCGTGATAAGCGGCCCGTGAGGATGTGGTAAAACGAACGTTATGATTAGTCTGTTGGAGAGTCCGAATTGGCTGCGATTCGCAAACGTGTCCGTGTATTCGAAATCGCTGCGTCAACCAAAGTATCAATACTTGAGCAACTTGCTCTCGTCCGTGGGGGAAGTAGGTTATTGGCGTGCGGGGCAGTCGTGAGCGGCGCGGCAGTTGCAGCAAGAACGCTCGTCGAATACTGTAAATATCTGAACAATAATAAAAAAATGGTCCTTTCTACATCCGAAGCCTCCCAGCTTAGACTTTCTGGATCGATATATCCAACTCTCGAACTGCTTACTCGAATATAGGCACGTCCATCTTGCTTGAAACGAACAGTTGTCACGAAGATATTCTGCCGCGCGCTAGGTTACTTGACCAGGGGAAGGTGGCGTGCGGGGCAGTCGTGAGCGGCGCGGCAGTTGCAGCCAGAACGCTCGTCGAGTAATCGGGTAGGTGATGTAGGAATTTTAATATATAATAATATATATTAAAATAATAATAGATTTTTTTATAATAATAATAATTTAATAAGACATGTATTTATAATTTTTATAGAATGATTCATTATACTATAATAAACTAAGAATAATAAAAACGTAAGGATGAATAATTATAGGAAATCAGAAAAAAAGTTTGATTTTGTCGGACAGTGCTAGTGGGATAGGATGTGATATGTAGATAATGCGAAGTAAACAAATAATTTAAATGTAGTTCGTTTATTTAAAAAACTGATGGTGATGGAGCAATTCGTAAATAAAATGAACAACAGAAATAATAAAAACGATCCTTTTATTAATTAATAAAAATTCAAAACGTATTTACAACTCCCCCCTCCTCCCCCTCCTCGTCCTCCTCTTCCTCCTCTTCCTCCTTTTCCTTTCCGTTCTTTGCCCCTTTTTTGAGGGCCATAAATAGTTGTTTTGAACAGTTTTTTGAGCTCTCTCTGCAACGTATAAGTATATATTATTATTATAATTTGTTACTATACATATTACTATATTATATTATATATAAAAGTATTTTTCATTTACTTACATTGGCCGCCACCAGGTTTGCCAGGTTAGGCCTGGCTACCCCTCTGGTCAATTGGCCCAATATGTTCCTCCACTGGGACTGTAACATAACAGCAGAATTAGAAATATATATATTATAAATATACATTCTGTTGTGCACACTTATATTGCATATACTTACAGCCCTCCCGGACTCGTACGCGGCAGCGATTTCTCGCTGCCGCGCTAGTATTGAGTCCAGCGACTCGTTCGCGGCGGAGGTGTCCGTCGCTGCTGAGGTCGCCGTTGATGCTGCGGCGGTGTTCGCCGCTGCTGAGGTCGCCGTTGATGCTGCGGCGGTGTTCGCCGCTGCTGATCCGGCGGATGCGTTTTCTTCTTCTAGCTGCATTTCCTGCAATGATTATATACGGAGTACCCAGAGACATTGTAGAAGAAGATATAATAGCGGCGATAACTCAGCAAAATTTAAGCAATTTAAAAAACCCTAAGGCCAAAGATGATTTGAAACTTCTTTTCAAAACAGGAAATAAAAATAGAGATACAATTAATTGGGTGGTTGAAGTCTCCCCAGAAATCCGAGATATTTTCAAAAAAGAAGGGCGTGTCTTTATGGAATGGCACTCTTGCTTTGTACAGGACTTTACTATGGTCAGCAGATGTTATAAATGTCAGAGCTTTGGGCATGTTTCAAAGTACTGCAGAGCCCAAACGGACACATGTGGTCACTGTGCAAAGGAGGGCCATACATACAAGGAGTGTAATTTTAAATCTCAGGACCCAGCCTGTGCAAACTGCAAGAGATTTGGTAAGCAACATAACCATTCTTCACGTTCCAAAGAATGCCCGGCCTTTCTGTACGCAAGTAAAGTACATATTTCAAAAATAGATTATGGTGAACAAGTCTAAAAAGAATAGAATCCAGCACTGCAAATCCCCTATCTATATAGCACAGTTAAATGCTCAGAACTCAAGGACGGTCCTAGACGATTTGAGGAAACGCGCGCACGAAAACAGTATAGACATTATTGCAATCCAAGAACCTTACAATATGAATAATAAAGTTATAGGACTTGGTTTAGCGACCAGAATAGTTTCTGATAACAAAATTTTTACACAGAAAATTTTATCAAAAAACATCAAATCTGCAATAGCCATTCTTAATCCAAATTTTACCATTCTAAAACTCGAAAACTTTTGCAACACGCATTGCACATGCATTGAAGTCACAACTACCTCCTATCGATTCTATCTGATAAACATGTACTTACAATATTGTGATAGAATTGAACCTTACCTGAACCATTTAGACAAGATAATCAGTTGCCTCAGAGGAGAACATATTATCATTCTTATGGATGCAAATGCAAAATCACCTCTTTGGCATAGTGACGCGTTGGATGAGAGAGGAGAAGCTCTAGAACTCCTCATTGCTCAGAACAGCCTTTTCATTATAAATACCCCCTCAAATGAATACACCTTTAACAACACGCATGGGCGTTCAAATATTGATGTAACGCTAGCTTCCGGTTCGTGTTACAACGCAATCTCCAAATGGAAAATAATTCCTGACTTCACAACGAGTGATCACAACACCATCACCTTCCTAGTAAATCCTCCGGAGGACACCTTTACCACGCAATATGGCCCCAGTCGATATAACCTCAAGAGAGCGGACTGGTCCTACTTTGAGGAAGAATTGACTACCTCTGTGACTACCCTCTGCGAGCAGCAAGACTCAGTACAGACTGCAGAGCATCTCTGCTGGGAAATAGAACAGGTCATTACTAAGGCATCTGACGCTTCCATTCCCAGGAAAACACGTTTTCAAAAGTCTGTTCCATGGTGGAACAGAAATCTCACTGCACTTCGCAAAGAAATCCGAACCGCTCACCGCAAATACCTACACACTGGAGACCCAATCCTTCGTAACCTCCGTAAATCAGATTATAGGCAACTTAGAAATAAGTACAAGTCTCTAATCAGGAAATCTAAATTAGACAGCTGGACAAAATTTTTAAACGACAAAGGAAATGCCGACCCCTGGGGCCTTCCATACAAGATCCAGGCGGGAAAATTAAAAATAGAACAAGTCTGTAGCAACGTTAAAATAGACGGCACACATACAACTACCTGGGAAGAAACGTATAGCGCACTATTAAATGCACTGATACCTGACGACTGCACTGATAAAGAAACACCCTGGCAAAAAACTCTGCGCACATCCGTGGCTGATCCTCCATCCACAGATGACGCTCCACCTTTTAGCACAGATGAAGTCAAAGCGGCCATAGTTTCCCTTAAAAATAGAAAAGCCCCTGGTTATGATCTTTTGGAAGCTGAGATTATTAAAAATGCTTGGCATCTACTTGGCCCAAGTATCACTAACCTATTAAACTTGTGTTTGAGGACTGGCTCCTTCCCTCGTAGATGGAAGAGAGGGATTATCCGCGTTCTTATCAAGGGACAGGACAAAGACAGGACTGAACTTCGATCATACAGACCAATTTGTCTCCTTCCTGTAATGAGTAAAGTAGCCGAAAAACTCATACTTAAGAGGATTTGTGATCTTATTACCAACCACCCACTCTCAGCTGTATCTCAATTTGGATTTAGGAAGGGACGCTCTACAGAGGATGCAATAGTTATGTTCAGAGACAAGATAAAGCAAACTACTGAAAAATACTCTATAGCACTGTTCTTTGACATAACAGGTGCGTTTGATAATGTTTGGTGGCCATCAATTTTATCAAACCTTAAGATACGAAATTGTCCACAGAACCTCTATAAACTCATACAAAGTTATTTAAGCGAAAGGACCATTGAAATCTCAGGAGCCAAAATAACAATTAAAAAGCAGGTAAACAGAGGCTGCCCGCAGGGGTCAGTTCTTGGCCCCTATTTCTGGAACCTGGTTTTTGATGACGCCATAAACTCTTTAAATAGTAACAATTTCTGTACAATTGCTTATGCAGATGATCTCGCAGTAATTATTCAGGGAAATACTAGAAGGCAAATTGAAATCCAAGCAAATTGTGTAACTGATATTTTATCCAAGTGGTGTGACCGTTACAAATTGAAACTCTCCACAGCAAAATCGGAGATGCTGCTGGTTAAAGGCTTCTTTGACATAAAAAGACCTCCCGTAGTTAAGATAAACGGTCATTCAATAAGGATGACAAAAGTTGCAAAGTATTTGGGAATCAGTTTCGGCACTAGACTTAATATCACGCCACATGTCAACTACATTGCAGATAAAGCTAAAATACTCTTTAACAAGTTAACAGTAATAGCCAAGGCAAACTGGGGACTAAATCAAAAAAGTATGAACACTATATACAAAGGAACCTTCATCCCCATCATTACATATGCTGCCACAGGATGGGTTGATAAGTTAAATACGCATCACATCAGACGCCTCTTCCAATCTCAGAGACATGCTCTTCTGAGAGTCTCTAAGGCCTATCGTACTATTTCCTCAGATGCTCTAAATATCATTAATGCTGCCATCCCAGTTGACCTTCTCTTGGAAAGACATAAATGTTACTATCTGCTCCGAACAAATAAGGAATTCTCAATAGGAGAGCTGCACATTATCCCCCCAACAGAACTGCCAGATAAAAAATATATTTCTAAAATTAAACAATTAATCGGGACACAGGTATTACATCTCTGGCAAGCACGATGGGAAGCATCCGCCAATGGAAGAACCACTTTCCGTTTCATAGACAACATTTCTGACAGAATCTCATCTTCATGGATATCTCCAAACTATTATTCTACTCAACTAATCTCTGGACATGGCATCATTGGAAACACAATGAAAAAACATAAAATTACTAAAGATGATATATGTGAATGTGGACAAAGGGACTCTGTAGACCACATAATTTTCTAATGCAGTAAACTACATCATCACCGGACTACTCTCATTAGCACCTTGACGGAAAAGCAGATAGCCTGGCCATGCCAATTGAAATGTCTCCTGTCTCAGGATGCGTTTGAAGGTTTCAGAATTTTTGCAATAGCTGTTATGAAACACCGAGAAACAATAGATAGGAGAAGGCAGGATGCATTGTTAAGACCCAGACTTGGGAGACCACCTGGAAGAGCGCTCCCAATACAACTCAGGGGACTCAGTACACGCTCCCGCACAAGGGTGTGACTTCTTCTTTCCATGTGCATCCACCCCACCCCCCTCAAACCTCCAAACCTCCTTTCCTTCCCCCTCCCCTCCTCATCCCTTCCTTTTCTTTCCCTCCCTCCTACCCTTCCTCAAAACCCATCTGTGACGACGCGGGTTGCAGTAACCCCTTGGGTAACTGTAATTGTCCAGGTGAGTGGTGACTTATGTCACCAAACTCTCGTTTCTACGAGCCCGCAAGGGACCGAGCTTTTGCTGGCGACCTCGCCTCCACGTGGCCCCCGCTGTCAACGCGGCGTGCGGGATTCTACCTCACCTGAGGGGGATCGCGGACGCCGCGGCTAAGTGGGTTGCTTCCCTCACGGGACGGTCCTCCCTCTGAATGATCCTTCACGGGTGACAGGGGGGTTTTTCCAAGTCCTCTCTCCCCTCGCAGCTGTTTCTGCACCGACCATCGGTACCTGACATGGGCGTAAGCCTCGTTCAGGAGAGCCTGCCTTTAATTAGGCCTTTGGGCTGTAGAACACTCGTTGCATTTCCTGCATTTTTTGTTCGACTTCTCGTTCCATATTTCTGCAAAAAAAATAATATTATTAAAATAAATTGCTACACGATTACTAGAACAAATTTCCACAATACTAAATTTTATCGCGTTATAAATTCGAAATAAAATCAATTGAATCGTTTGCATACCAGATGGTTCTAAAAAAACAGGATCGAAAAACGCCAAAGAGCGCGATCGCGCTCCATCGATTACATAACTAATATTTTAACTTATATTTAACGAAAAATATACTACATGTATATGCCCTGGCTTTTCTCAACCCAAAATCTGAAGAGCGCGAAAGTGGCTCGTGGTACGCAAACGTTTCAAAACTTTGAAATTCTAGTGCCAGATACATAGTTTATATATTAGTATGTACTTACTTGCAATTTCTTCGTGGTTTCTTACTCCTCCAAGAGTTCAGCGTTGAATGAAACTGCGACCCTTCGCAGCTCGAAGTTAGGCCCAGTGTCGGTCTCGGAGCCGTGTTTGTGGTGGGGGGATTTTCAAAATGGGACTACATGATGCGCCAATGGTTCAAATAGTATGATTGGTTGTCTGCCAATGGTTCAAATAGTATCATTGGTTGTCTGTCAATGGTTCAAATAATATCATTGGTTGTCTGCCAATGGTTGAAATAGTATCATTGATTGTCTGCCAATGGTTCAAAAAATATCATTGGTTGTCTGCCAATGGCAATGTCCAATGGTAGCATCGCAAGCATACCCTGGTCCAAATCATGATCCCACACAACGGTTGCTTTCCCTATTTCGAATTTCCCGCTACCGCTGTTTGCAGTTCGAAAATGATTTGTTTACACTTTCGTAGGCGATGAAGCTACATGTATTAGTAGTATCGTAACGTGACTCGCATTCAGCTGTTCTCTGCGTTTTTACGTCGCGTTCAGTCGTGATTTGTTCTCCAAGTGATACGGTCTAGGAGTGCAAAGCGCGCGATGTTTATTTCTTATAATTTTAGATTTTTTCTATTTCATTCTATTTCATTCTACTTCATTCTATTTTATTTTATTCAATTCTATTCTTTTTGATTCTACTTTTATATTCTACACTATTTGGCATTATTCTACTACATTTCATTGTAAACAATAGAAACAGATAAATTTAACAATTTCAAAAGTGTAGCGAAACGATGCCAAAGGTTGTGAATTCAATGAATTGGGAGGATGTGGTTTCTTCCCAATTGTTTAGACGTATGAAGGGGGATGCATCGAAAAAACTGACCTTGACCACACCAAGATACAGCAAAAGAAAAATTATGAAGGAGAGGTAAGTGAGCATTTTGTTTCGTTACTATGATTTCGGTAATATGTTTCGATATAATTTAAATGGTAAGAGCAAAAGTTCTCATTACTGCTGGAAATACATTTTTTCGCTTTCTCGCTTTTGTACTTCCATTTCTCGGATTTTTATGATATTGACATATGCTGTAGTCCATATTCAATCATTAGAATGAAGTTGCAAAACAAAATCGACGGGTCGAAGTAGCTGATTAGTGTCATTTATACGTCATTTATATTTCACGTAAATTTCTGTATCATCGAAAACACTGACATCGAGATATCCCTTCCTTTTTTTGGGATCTTCGTCACGTACAAATGCTTTCCCGGTTGTATGGACGGATGTTCGTATTGTTTGACGAACAGATGGGGTCGAAAGGAAATTTTAGGATTATTGTCGTAAAGAAAGCCGATTGCCTTCGTGTGTCCCTAAAGAAAGAAATTAGAAGGCCGAGGATCTGGAACTCGGCCGCGTACGGCACGCAGATGGGAAGGTTACAATTTCCGCGTCCGACAATTCATTCCCTCCCACGGTGAGGGCCCACTGCAGATATTATTTCAATACGTATTCTGCATTTGTTTGCAACAAACGTTTTCTCTTCAATCTTCTGCAAAGAGCGTAGCCGATTCAAGATGGTCAAAATTGTCCTTACAGGTTTTTCAAATGAGTACTATACCGTTCGATCTAAATAAATTGATATTATTAATTAAATAATGTGAGCCAGAGTCACTGTGCCGTTGCAACCATTTCGAATCATAACCTGCAGTAAGCCGTTCAATCTTTCCATTTTAATTGAACACTTGCAAATGATAACGATGACAATACAAGTAGCAACGATTTGTTGCATAGCAATACGGCCCACCGGTCATCAAAAACCTAGCTGCGCAAAATTTCAACCCGGTTGCAAGCTGTGGTTATCTCTGACTATCACGAAGTAAAATAATACAAAATTTATTGTATACGTATCTATTATTTAAAAAATATAATATTATATATTAGAGTTTAGACTTATTTAAGATGAATTTTATGTTGATTACTAATGTGGGATTAATTTATAATAGAGTTGAATTTAATTTTTATTTTGATTTCGGTTCGAGAGATATGAAATTATCTAATTGAATAATTGAATTTGATTTCTAATATACAGTTACGGGGTAATTTTCGTAGAAATAAATAATTGAGTTATAGCTAATTAGTACTATGATTGTAATAATATCATTTATTTTATTTGGGTTCATTTGATTGAATTATATTGAACTGTTAATTATGTATTAATTTGCTTTGTTGGAGTGAGAATATATATATTATTTTAATTGCGGCTAAAAAATTGGCTATAGAATATTTTTCATACATACAATTTATGAAGTCATCTAAAAATTTAAATAGTTTTCATACGAGTGAAAAGTAGAGATTAATTTTTAATATTACATGAAAGTTTGAATAAGAAATTTAAATTAAATAATGGTAAATTTAGTGCGCCAGCACCAACGGTTAAACTGCTGTTATTCGTTAATTTTAAGAATTTTTAGGGGCTTCAGTTATCTCGATAATAAATTTTAATAATTATCTAGGTTGAATAAATTTATGTGAACCGTACAAATTGCCCGCCACTTTCATTATAAATGGAATAAATCGTAACGTTGTAAAAGTATGGGAAAATGTTTTCATTAAAATTTTAGTTTAACAATAAGTGTTTCATTTACATTGAAAGGATTCTGAATGAGGAAAATTTTATTATTTGCACAAATTATAAATATTATTGATTTCTTAATTTAATATATTTGAAAAAAGGAATTACATGATTATAAGTTATAGTATTTATTTACGAATAAATTTAATGATTTTAAAATGTGTGTGCGTGTGTTGTAGAAGAAGAAAGTAATATTAGTATAAGTAAAAGTGATTTTTTCGTACTTTTTGTATCAGGGTTAATTAAAATAAAGTTAGTGTTTTTAATTATCTCGAAAGTAAAAGAGTTAATTTAATATTTCTGTTATGTATCATAATAATTATTAATACTGAATTGATGAGTTTATGTTGGAAGAAAATCCTAACTTTGGCATTGTTAGTTGTTACATTTTTTATTGGAATTTTTTTTTTCTTTTCTTTTTTACGGACATTATTATTTCATACTTTTAAATATATTTATTCATTTATCCTACATCAAATTGAATTGGTTAGTTTAGGGTATTCAATAATAAATGAAATAAATAATAGTTCATTGTCATATAAAGTATTAAAGTCGTGTAAAGAATTAAGTTTAGATTTATGATAATTGAAGATTTAAATTTTTATTAAAATTAATCAGTAAAATTAAATGATTTGTATTTCATAACAATTTTATTACTTTGTTGTAATATAATTTAACTTAACGGGATAAATTTATTTTAAAACTAATTTAAAATTGGACTTTTAAAATTAGAATATTTAAATTTTCAGTAGTTTCAATCAATAAAATTAAATACTTTGTATTATGATAATTAGACCGCATTTCCAATATTTTCACGTGGCTCGCGGGTGGTCCGGTCTGCCGATAGGACCCACGGCGGACAGTCGCATGAATTGGGGAAAAACCGTAATTCGTTTTCTATGGCCATAAATCCGGTCGACGGGCTAACGATGCATACTGTCAATGTCGTACTAAGAGAAAGAAACAATTGTGCGTTTGTCGTAAATTATGTTGAGTGCGAGCGGCGATTGTGTCGCGCCTTCGACTGACGAAATACACACGACCAGGCACTCGAGGCCCCAATAGTGTTTGGTTTCCTGGATCGCAGACAAAATATATATATTGCCGGGTAAGTGGCCGAGGACTGTCGCGTGGTTTCCCACAGATCAGTTTGTTTTTCCTTTAGAGAATCGCGAGCCCCGGGGCACACCAGATAACTGTTATTCGTTGAATTTTTAGGGGCTGCAGTTATCTGGTCTGCCCCGAACGGAGAAGAGCAGAGCAGAGAAGAGCTGAGCAGAGCAGAGAAGAGCGGAGAAGAGCAGAGCAGAGAAGAGCTGAGCAGAGCAGAGCTGAAAGAGCAGAGCTGAGAAGAGCAGAGAAGAGCAGAGCATAGCAGAGCAGAGCAGAGAAGAGCAGAGAAGAGCAGAGCAGAGCAGAGGAGTGCAGAGCAGAGAAGAGCAGAGCAGAGCAGAGGAGTGCAGAGCAGAGAAGAGCGGAGAAGAGCAGAACAGAGAAGAGCAGAGCAGAGCAGAGAAGAGCAGTGAAGAGCAGAGAAGAGCAGAGCAGAGAAGAGCAGAGGAGAGCAGAGCAGAGCAGTGGTGAGCTGAGCAGTGAAGAGCAGAGAAGAGCAGAGCGGAGGAGTGCAGAGAAGAGCAGAGAAGAGCAGAGCAGAGCAGAGAAGAGCAGAGCAGAGCATAGCAGAGGAGAGAAGAGCTGAGCAGAGCAGAGCAGAGGAGAGCAGAGCAGATCAGAGCAGAGCAGAGCAGAGAAGAACAGAACAGAGCAGAGAAGAGCAGAGCAGAGATGAGCAGAGAAGAGCGGAGAAGAGTAGAGCAGAGCAGAGAAGAGCATACCAGATCAGACCAGAGCAGACCAGAGAAGTGCAGGGCAGAGAAGAGCAGAGAAGAGCAGAGAAGAACTGAGAAGAGCGGAGAAGAGCAGAGGAGAGCAGAGAAGAACAGAGAAGAGCAAAGCAGAGCAGAGCGAGGAAGAGCAGAGCAGAGCGAATGAACAAATGAACAAATGAACAAATGAACAAATGAACAAATGAACAAATGAACAAATGAACAAATGAACAAATGAACAAATGAACAAATGAACAAATGAACAAATGAACAAAATCGGTAGTTAAGCAAGATTCTCGTATTTAAAAAATCTAATGATAGGTTTTTTCAGAAAATTGAAAAAGCCGTAAAATCACAAGAGTAAACTGCCATTTTCTGACATTAGATTTCGTTCTAAATGCTTAATCCCTATTTAGAAACGATATTTAAGCAAGAATATCGTACTTCGAAGAAAATCTAATGATTGGTTTTTACAGAAAGTTGAAAAAACCGAAAAACCATTAGAGTAAAGCGCCATTTTCTTACTTTAGATTTCGTTCTAAATACTTAATTCTAATGTAAAATCGTTAGTTAAGCAAGATTCTCGTATTTAAAAAAATCTAATGAGAGGTGTTTTCAGAAAATTGAAAAAACCGTAAAATCACAAGAGTAAAATGCCATTTTCTGACATTACATTTCGTTCTAGATACTTAATTCTAATGTAAAATCGTTAGTTAAGCAAGATTCTCGTATTTAAAAAATCTGATGATAGGTTTTTTCAGAAAATTGAAAAAACCGAAAAATCACAGGAGTAAAGTGCCATTTTCTGACATTAGATTTCGTTCTAAATGCATAATCCCTATGTAAAAACGTTATTTAAGCAAGAATATCGGACTTTGAAGAAAATCAAATGATAGATTCTTTCAGAAAATGGAAAAAACCTAAAAATCACAAGAGTAAAGTGCCATTTTCTGACATTAGATTTCGTTCTAAATGCTTCAACCCTATGTAAAAACGTTATTTAAGCAGGAATATCGTACTTTGAAGAAAATCTAATGATAGGTTTTTTCAGAAAATTGAAAAAACCGAAAATTAACAAGAGTAAAGTGACATTTCCTGACTTTAGATTTCGTCCTAAATACTTAATTCTAATGTAAAATCGTTAGATAAGCAAGATTCTCGTATTTAAAAAATCTAATGATAGGTTTTTTCAGAAAATTGAAAAAGCCGTAAAATCACAAGAGTAAAGTGCCATTTTCTGACTTTCGATTTCGTTCTAAATACTTAATTCTAATGTAAAATCGGTAGTTAAGCAAGATTCTCGTATTTAAAAAATCTAATGATAGGTTTCTTCAGAAAATTGAAAAAACCGTAAAATCACAAGAGTAAAATGCCATTTTCTGACATTACATTTCGTTCTAGATACTTAATTCTAATGTAAAATCGTTAGTTAAGCAAGATTCTCGTATTTAAAAAATCTGATGATAGGTTTTTTCAGAAAATTGAAAAAACCGAAAAATCACAGGAGTAAAGTGCCATTTTCTGACATTAGATTTCGTTCTAAATGCATAATCCCTATGTAAAAACGTTATTTAGGCAAGAATATCGGACTTTGAAGAAAATCAAATGATAGATTCTTTCAGAAAATTGAAAAAACCGAAAAATCACAAGAGTAAAGTGCCATTTTCTGACATTAGATTTCGATCTAAATGCATAATCCCTACGTAAAAACGTTATCTAAGCAAGAATATCGTAGTTTGAGGTAAATCTAATTATACGTTTTTTGAGAAAATTGAAAAAACCGAAAAATCGCTAGAGTAAAGTGCCATTTTCTGACATTAGATTTCGTTCTAAATGCTTCATCCCTATGTAAAAACGTTATTGAAGCAAGAATATCGTATTTTGAAGTATATCTAATGATAGGTTCTTTCAGAAAATTGAAAAAACCGTAAAATCACGAGAGTAAAGTTCCATTTTCTGACATTAGATTTCGTTCTAAATGCTTAATCCCTATATAAAAACGTTATCTAAGCAAGATTATGGTATTTTGAAGAACATCTAATGATAGGTTTTTTCAGAAAATAGAGAAAACCGAAAAATCACAAGAGTAAAGTGCCATTTTCTGACATTAGATTTCGTTCTAAATGAACCATCCCTATGTAAAAACGTTATGTAAGCAAGAATATCGTATTTTGAAGTATATCTATAATGATAGGTTTTTTCAGAAAATTGAAAAAACCGAAAAATCACAAGAGTAAAGTGCCATTTTCTGACATTAGATTTCGTTCTAAATGCTTAATCTCTATGTAAAAACGTTATTTAAGCAACAATATTGTACCTGGAAGGAAATCTAAGAATAGGTTTTTACAGACATTTGAAAAAACCGAAAAATCACTAGAGTAAAGTGCCATTTTCTGACATTAGATTTCGTTCTAAATGCTTAATCCCTATGTAAAAGTGTTATTTAAGCAAGAATATCGTAGTTTGAGGTAAATCTAATTATAGGTTTTTTCAGAAAATTGAAAAAACCGAAAAATCGCTAGAGTAAAGTGCCATTTTCTGACATTAGATTTCGTTCGAAATGCTTAATCCCTATGTAGAAACGTTATTGAAGCAAGAATATCGTATTTTGAAGTATATCTATAATGATAGGTTCTTTCAGAAAATTGAAAAAACCGTAAAATCACGAGAGTAAAGTTCCATTTTGTGACATTAGATTTCGTTCTAAATGCTTAATCCCTATATAAAAACGTTATTTAAGCAAGATTATGGTATTTTGAAGAAAATCTAATGATAGGTTTTTTCAGAAAATTGAGAAAACCGAAAAATCACAAGAGTAAAGTGCCATTTTCTGACATTAAATTTCGTTCTAAATGCTTCATCCCTATGTAAAAACGTTATGTAAGCAAGAATATCGTATCTTGAAGTATATCTATAATGATAGGTTTTTTCAGAAAATTGAGAAAACCGAAAAATCACAAGAGTAAAGTGTCATTTTCTGACATTAGATTTCGTTCTAAATGCTTCATCCCTATGTAAAAACGTTATGTAAGCAAGAATATCGTATCTTGAAGTATATCTATAATGATAGGTTTTATCAGAAAATTGAAAAAACCGTAAAATCACAAGAGTAAAGTGCCATTTTCTGACATTAGATTTCGTTCTAAATGCTTCATCCCTATGTAAAAACGTTATGTAAGCAAGAATATCGTATTTTGAAGTAAATCTAATTATAGGTTTTTTCAGAAAATTGAAAAAACCGAAAAATCGCTAGAGTAAAGTGCCATTTTCTGACATTAGATTTCGTTCTAAATGCTCAATCCCTATATAAAAACGTCATTTAAGCAAGATTATGGTATTTTGAAGAAAATCTAATGATAGGTTTTTTCAGAAAATTGAGAAAACCGAAAAATCACAAGAGTAAAGTGCCATTTTCTGACATTAGATTTCGTTCTAAATGCTTCATCCCTATGTAAAAATGTTATTTAAGCAAGAATATCGTATTTTGAAGTATATCTATAATGATAGGTTTTTTCAGAAAATTGAAAAAACCGAAAAGTCACAAGAGTAAAGTGACATTTTCTGACATTACATTTCGTTCTAAATACTTAATTCTAATGTAAAATCGTTAGTTAAGCAAGATTCTCGTATTTAAAAAATCTGATGATAGGTTTTTTCAGAAAATTGAAAAAACCGAAAAATCACAAGAGTAAAGTGCCATTTTCTGACATTAGATTTCGTTCTAAATGCTTCATCCCTATGTAAAAACGTTATTTATGCAAGAATATCGTATTTTGAAGTATATCTATAATGATAGTTTTTTTCAGAAAATTGAAAAAACCGAAAAATCACAAGAGTAAAGTGCCATTTTCTGACATTAGATTTCGTTCTAAATGCTTAATCCCTATGTAAAAACGTTATTTAAGCAAGAATATCGTATTTTGAAGAAAATCTAATGATAGGTTTTTACAGAAAGTTGAAAAAACCGAAAAATCACTAGAGTAAAGTGCCATTTTCTGACATTAGATTTCGTTCTAAATGCTCAATCCCTATATAAAAACGTTATTTAAGCAAGATTATGGTATTTTGAAGAAAATCTAATGATAGGTTTTTTCAGAAAATTGAGAAAACCGAAAAATCACAAGAGTAAAGTGCCATTTTCTGACATTAGATTTCGTTCTAAATGCTTCATCCCTATGTAAAAATGTTATTTAAGCAAGAATATCGTATTTTGAAGTATATCTATAATGATAGGTTTTTTCAGAAAATTGAAAAAACCGAAAAGTCACAAGAGTAAAGTGACATTTTCTGACATTACATTTCGTTCTAAATACTTAATTCTAATGTAAAATCGTTAGTTAAGCAAGATTCTCGTATTTAAAAAATCTGATGATAGGTTTTTTCAGAAAATTGAAAAAACCGAAAAATCACAAGAGTAAAGTGCCATTTTCTGACATTAGATTTCGTTCTAAATGCTTCATCCCTATGTAAAAACGTTATTTATGCAAGAATATCGTATTTTGAAGTATATCTATAATGATAGTTTTTTTCAGAAAATTGAAAAAACCGAAAAATCACAAGAGTAAAGTGCTATTTTCTGACATTAGATTTCGTTCTAAATGCTTCATCCCTATGTAAAAACGTTATGTAAGCAAGAATATCGTATTTTGAAGTAAATCTAATTATAGGTTTTTTCAGAAAATTGAAAAAACCGAAAAATCACAAGAGTAAAGTGCCATTTTCTGACATTAGATTTCGTTCTAAATGCTCAATCCCTATATAAAAACGTTATTTAAGCAAGAATATCGTATTTTGAAGTATACCTATAATGATAGGTTTTTTCAGAAAATTGAAAAAACCGTAAGATCACAACAGTAAAGTGCCATTTTCTGACATTAGATTTCGTTCTAAATGCTTCATCCCTATGTAAAAACGTTATTTAAACAAGAATATCGTATTTTGAAGTATATCTATAATGATAGGTTTTTTCAGAAAATTGAAAAAACCGAAAAATCACAAGAGTAAAGTGCCATTTTCTGACATTAGATTTCGTACTAAATGCTTCATCCCTATGTAGAAACGTTATTTAAGCAAGAATATCGTATTTTGAAGTATATCTATGATGATAGGTTTTTTCAGAAAATTGAAAAAACCGTAAAATCACAAGAGTAAAGTGCCATTTTCTGACATTAGATTTCGTTCTAAATGCTTAATCCCTATGTAAAAGTGTTATTTATGCAAGAATATCGTAGTTTGAGGTAAATCTAATTATAGGTTTTTACAGAAAATTGAAAAGACCGAAAAATGGCTAGCGTAAAGTGCCATTTTCTGACATTAGATTTCGTTCTAAATGCTTCATCCCTATGTAAAAACGTTATTTAAGCAAGAATATCGTATTTTGAAGTATATCTATAATGATACGTTTTTTCAGAAAATTGAAAAAACCGAAAAATCACAAGAGTAAAGTGCCATTTTCTGACATTAGATTTCGATCTAAATGCATAATCCCTACGTAAAAACGTTATCTAAGCAAGAATATCGTAGTTTGAGGTAAATCTAATTATACGTTTTTTGAGAAAATTGAAAAAACCGAAAAATCGCTAGAGTAAAGTGCCATTTTCTGACATTAGATTTCGTTCTAAATGCTTCATCCCTATGTAAAAACGTTATTGAAGCAAGAATATCGTATTTTGAAGTATATCTAATGATAGGTTCTTTCAGAAAATTGAAAAAACCGTAAAATCACGAGAGTAAAGTTCCATTTTCTGACATTAGATTTCGTTCTAAATGCTTAATCCCTATATAAAAACGTTATCTAAGCAAGATTATGGTATTTTGAAGAACATCTAATGATAGGTTTTTTCAGAAAATAGAGAAAACCGAAAAATCACAAGAGTAAAGTGCCATTTTCTGACATTAGATTTCGTTCTAAATGAACCATCCCTATGTAAAAACGTTATGTAAGCAAGAATATCGTATTTTGAAGTATATCTATAATGATAGGTTTTTTCAGAAAATTGAAAAAACCGAAAAATCACAAGAGTAAAGTGCCATTTTCTGACATTAGATTTCGTTCTAAATGCTTAATCTCTATGTAAAAACGTTATTTAAGCAACAATATTGTACCTGGAAGGAAATCTAAGAATAGGTTTTTACAGACATTTGAAAAAACCGAAAAATCACTAGAGTAAAGTGCCATTTTCTGACATTAGATTTCGTTCTAAATGCTTAATCCCTATGTAAAAGTGTTATTTAAGCAAGAATATCGTAGTTTGAGGTAAATCTAATTATAGGTTTTTTCAGAAAATTGAAAAAACCGAAAAATCGCTAGAGTAAAGTGCCATTTTCTGACATTAGATTTCGTTCGAAATGCTTAATCCCTATGTAGAAACGTTATTGAAGCAAGAATATCGTATTTTGAAGTATATCTATAATGATAGGTTCTTTCAGAAAATTGAAAAAACCGTAAAATCACGAGAGTAAAGTTCCATTTTGTGACATTAGATTTCGTTCTAAATGCTTAATCCCTATATAAAAACGTTATTTAAGCAAGATTATGGTATTTTGAAGAAAATCTAATGATAGGTTTTTTCAGAAAATTGAGAAAACCGAAAAATCACAAGAGTAAAGTGCCATTTTCTGACATTAAATTTCGTTCTAAATGCTTCATCCCTATGTAAAAACGTTATGTAAGCAAGAATATCGTATCTTGAAGTATATCTATAATGATAGGTTTTTTCAGAAAATTGAGAAAACCGAAAAATCACAAGAGTAAAGTGTCATTTTCTGACATTAGATTTCGTTCTAAATGCTTCATCCCTATGTAAAAACGTTATGTAAGCAAGAATATCGTATCTTGAAGTATATCTATAATGATAGGTTTTATCAGAAAATTGAAAAAACCGTAAAATCACAAGAGTAAAGTGCCATTTTCTGACATTAGATTTCGTTCTAAATGCTTCATCCCTATGTAAAAACGTTATGTAAGCAAGAATATCGTATTTTGAAGTAAATCTAATTATAGGTTTTTTCAGAAAATTGAAAAAACCGAAAAATCGCTAGAGTAAAGTGCCATTTTCTGACATTAGATTTCGTTCTAAATGCTCAATCCCTATATAAAAACGTCATTTAAGCAAGATTATGGTATTTTGAAGAAAATCTAATGATAGGTTTTTTCAGAAAATTGAGAAAACCGAAAAATCACAAGAGTAAAGTGCCATTTTCTGACATTAGATTTCGTTCTAAATGCTTCATCCCTATGTAAAAATGTTATTTAAGCAAGAATATCGTATTTTGAAGTATATCTATAATGATAGGTTTTTTCAGAAAATTGAAAAAACCGAAAAGTCACAAGAGTAAAGTGACATTTTCTGACATTACATTTCGTTCTAAATACTTAATTCTAATGTAAAATCGTTAGTTAAGCAAGATTCTCGTATTTAAAAAATCTGATGATAGGTTTTTTCAGAAAATTGAAAAAACCGAAAAATCACAAGAGTAAAGTGCCATTTTCTGACATTAGATTTCGTTCTAAATGCTTCATCCCTATGTAAAAACGTTATTTATGCAAGAATATCGTATTTTGAAGTATATCTATAATGATAGTTTTTTTCAGAAAATTGAAAAAACCGAAAAATCACAAGAGTAAAGTGCCATTTTCTGACATTAGATTTCGTTCTAAATGCTTAATCCCTATGTAAAAACGTTATTTAAGCAAGAATATCGTATTTTGAAGAAAATCTAATGATAGGTTTTTACAGAAAGTTGAAAAAACCGAAAAATCACTAGAGTAAAGTGCCATTTTCTGACATTAGATTTCGTTCTAAATGCTCAATCCCTATATAAAAACGTTATTTAAGCAAGATTATGGTATTTTGAAGAAAATCTAATGATAGGTTTTTTCAGAAAATTGAGAAAACCGAAAAATCACAAGAGTAAAGTGCCATTTTCTGACATTAGATTTCGTTCTAAATGCTTCATCCCTATGTAAAAATGTTATTTAAGCAAGAATATCGTATTTTGAAGTATATCTATAATGATAGGTTTTTTCAGAAAATTGAAAAAACCGAAAAGTCACAAGAGTAAAGTGACATTTTCTGACATTACATTTCGTTCTAAATACTTAATTCTAATGTAAAATCGTTAGTTAAGCAAGATTCTCGTATTTAAAAAATCTGATGATAGGTTTTTTCAGAAAATTGAAAAAACCGAAAAATCACAAGAGTAAAGTGCCATTTTCTGACATTAGATTTCGTTCTAAATGCTCAATCCCTATATAAAAACGTTATTTAAGCAAGAATATCGTATTTTGAAGTATACCTATAATGATAGGTTTTTTCAGAAAATTGAAAAAACCGTAAGATCACAACAGTAAAGTGCCATTTTCTGACATTAGATTTCGTTCTAAATGCTTCATCCCTATGTAAAAACGTTATTTAAACAAGAATATCGTATTTTGAAGTATATCTATAATGATAGGTTTTTTCAGAAAATTGAAAAAACCGAAAAATCACAAGAGTAAAGTGCCATTTTCTGACATTAGATTTCGTACTAAATGCTTCATCCCTATGTAGAAACGTTATTTAAGCAAGAATATCGTATTTTGAAGTATATCTATGATGATAGGTTTTTTCAGAAAATTGAAAAAACCGTAAAATCACAAGAGTAAAGTGCCATTTTCTGACATTAGATTTCGTTCTAAATGCTTAATCCCTATGTAAAAGTGTTATTTATGCAAGAATATCGTAGTTTGAGGTAAATCTAATTATAGGTTTTTACAGAAAATTGAAAAGACCGAAAAATGGCTAGCGTAAAGTGCCATTTTCTGACATTAGATTTCGTTCTAAATGCTTCATCCCTATGTAAAAACGTTATTTAAGCAAGAATATCGTATTTTGAAGTATATCTATAATGATACGTTTTTTCAGAAAATTGAAAAAACCGAAAAATCACAAGAGTAAAGTGCCATTTTCTGACATTAGATTTCGTTCTAAATGCTTAATCCCTATGTAAAAACGTTATTTAAGCAAGAATATCGTATTTTGAAGAAAATCTAATGATAGGTTTTTACAGAAAGTTGAAAAAACCGAAAAATCACTAGAGTAAAGTGCCATTTTCTGACATTAGATTTCGTTCTAAATGCTCAATCCCTATATAAAAACGTTATTTAAGCAAGATTATGGTATTTTGAAGAAAATCTAATGATAGGTTTTTTCAGAAAATTGAGAAAACCGAAAAATCACAAGAGTAAAGTGCCATTTTCTGACATTAGATTTCGTTCTAAATGCTTCATCCCTATGTAAAAATGTTATTTAAGCAAGAATATCGTATTTTGAAGTATATCTATAATGATAGGTTTTTTCAGAAAATTGAAAAAACCGAAAAGTCACAAGAGTAAAGTGACATTTTCTGACATTACATTTCGTTCTAAATACTTAATTCTAATGTAAAATCGTTAGTTAAGCAAGATTCTCGTATTTAAAAAATCTGATGATAGGTTTTTTCAGAAAATTGAAAAAACCGAAAAATCACAAGAGTAAAGTGCCATTTTCTGACATTAGATTTCGTTCTAAATGCTTCATCCCTATGTAAAAACGTTATTTATGCAAGAATATCGTATTTTGAAGTATATCTATAATGATAGTTTTTTTCAGAAAATTGAAAAAACCGAAAAATCACAAGAGTAAAGTGCTATTTTCTGACATTAGATTTCGTTCTAAATGCTTCATCCCTATGTAAAAACGTTATGTAAGCAAGAATATCGTATTTTGAAGTAAATCTAATTATAGGTTTTTTCAGAAAATTGAAAAAACCGAAAAATCACAAGAGTAAAGTGCCATTTTCTGACATTAGATTTCGTTCTAAATGCTCAATCCCTATATAAAAACGTTATTTAAGCAAGAATATCGTATTTTGAAGTATATCTATAATGATACGTTTTTTCAGAAAATTGAAAAAACCGAAAAATCACAAGAGTAAAGTGCCATTTTCTGACATTACATTTCGTTCTAAATGCTTCATCCCTATGTAAAAACGTTATGTAAGCAAGAATATCGTATCTTGAAGTATATCTATAATGATAGGTTTTTTCAGAAAATTGAAAAAACCGTAAAATCATAAGAGTAAAGTGCCATTTTCTGACATTAGATTTCGTTCTAAATGATTAATCTCTATGTAAAAACGTTATTTAAGCAACAATATTGTACCTGGAAGGAAGTCTAAGAATAGGTTTTTACAGACATTTGAAAAAACCGAAAAATCACAAGAGTAAAGTGCCATTTTCTGACATTAGATTTCGTTCTAAATGTTTAATCCCTATGTAAAAACGTTATTGAAGCAAGAATATCGTATTTTAAAGTATATCAATAATGATAGGTCCTTTCAGAAAATTGAAAAATCCGAAAAATCACAAGAGTAAAGTGCCATTTTCTGACATTAGATTTCGTTCTAAATGCTTAATCCCTATGTAAAAATGTTATTTAAGCAAGAATATCGTATTTTGAAGAAAATCTAATGATAGGTTTTTACAGAAAGTTGAAAAACCGAAAAATCACTACAGTAAACCGCCATTTTCTGACATTAGATTTCGTTCTAAATGCTTAATTCCTATGTAAAAGTCTTATTTAAGCAAGAATATCGTAGTTTGAGGTAAATCTAATTATAGGTTTTTTCAGAAAATTGAAAAAACCGAAAAACCGCTAGAGTAAAGTGCCATTTTCTGACATTAGATTTCGTTCTAAATGCTTCATCCCTATGTAAAAACGTTATTGAAGCAAGAATATCGTATTTTGAAGTATATCTAATAATAGGTTCTTTCAGAAAATTGAAAAAACCGTAAAATCACGAGAGTAAAGTTCCATTTTCTGACATTACATTTCGTTCTAAATACTTAGTTCTAATGTAAAATCGTTAGCTAAGCCAGATTCTCGTATTTAAGAAAATCTAATGACAGGTTTTTTCAGAAAATTCATAAAACCGTAAAATCATAAGAGGAAAGTGCCATTTTCTGACATTAGATTTCGTTCTAAATGCTTAATCCCTATGTAAAAGTGTTATTTATGCAAGAATATCGTAGTTTCAGGTAAATCTAATTATAGGTTTTTTCAGAAAATTGAAAAGACCGAAAAATCGCTAGCGTAAAGTGCCATTTTCTGACATTAGATTTCGTTCTAAATGCTTCATCCCCATGTAAAAACGCTATTTAAGCAATAATATCGTATTTTGAAGAAAATCTAATGATAGGTTTTTACAGAAATTTGAAAAAACCGAAAAATCACTACAGTAAACCGCCATTTTCTGACTTTAGATTTCGTTCTAAATACTTAGTTCTAATGTAAAATCGTTAGCTAAGCTAGATTCTCGTATTTAAGAAAATCTAATGACAGGTTTTTTCAGAAAATTGAAAAAACCGTAAAATCATAAGAGGAAAGTGCCATTTTCTGACATTAGATTTCGTTCTAAATGCTTCATCCCTATGTAGAAACGTTATTTAAGCAAGAATATCGTATTTTGAAGTATATCTATAATGATAGGTTTTTTCAGAAAATTGAAAAATCCGTAAAATCACAAGAGTAAAGTGCCATTTTCTGACATTAGATTTCGTTCTAAATGCTTAATTCCTATGTAAAAGTGTTATTTAAGCAAGAATATCGTAGTTTGAGGTAAATCTAATTATAGGTTTTTTCAGAAAATTGAAAAAACCGAAAAACCGCTAGAGTAAAGTGCCATTTTCTGACATTAGATTTCGTTCTAAATGCTTCATCCCTATGTAAAAACGTTATTGAAGCAAGAATATCGTATTTTGAAGTATATCTAATAATAGGTTCTTTCAGAAAATTGAAAAAACCGTAAAATCACGAGAGTAAAGTTCCATTTTCTGACATTACATTTCGTTCTAAATACTTAGTTCTAATGTAAAATCGTTAGCTAAGCCAGATTCTCGTATTTAAGAAAATCTAATGACAGGTTTTTTCAGAAAATTGAAAAAACCGTAAAATCATAAGAGGAAAGTGCCATTTTCTGACATTAGATTTCGTTCTAAATGCTTAATCCCTATGTAAAAGTGTTATTTATGCAAGAATATCGTAGTTTGAGGTAAATCTAATTATAGGTTTTTTCAGAAAATTGAAAAGACCGAAAAATCGCTAGCGTAAAGTGCCATTTTCTGACATTAGATTTCGTTCTAAATGCTTCATCCCTATGTAAAAACGTTATGTAAGCAAGAATATCGTATCTTGAAGTATATCTATAATGATAGGTTTTTTCAGAAAATTGAAAAAACCGTAAAATCACAAGAGTAAATTGCCATTTTCTGACATTAGATTTCGTTCTAAATGCTTAATCTCTATGTAAAAACGTTATTTAAGCAACAATATTGTACCTGGAAGGAAGTCTAAGAATAGGTTTTTACAGACATTTGAAAAAACCGAAAAATCACAAGAGTAAAGTGCCATTTTCTGACATTAGATTTCGTTCTAAATGCTTCATCCCTATGTAAAAACGTTATTTATGCAAGAATATCGTATTTTGAAGTATATCTATAATGATAGTTTTTTTCAGAAAATTGAAAAAACCGAAAAATCACAAGAGTAAAGTGCCATTTTCTGACATTAGATTTCGTTCTAAATGATTAATCCCTATGTAAAAACGTTATTTAAGCAAGAATATCGTATTTTGAAGAAAATCTAATGATAGGTTTTTACAGAAAATTGAGAAAACCGAAAAATCACAAGAGTAAAGTGCCATTTTCTGACATTAGATTTCGTTCTAAATGCTTCATCCCTATGTAAAAATGTTATTTAAGCAAGAATATCGTATTTTGAAGTATATCTATAATGATAGGTTTTTTCAGAAAATTGAAAAAACCGAAAAGTCACAAGAGTAAAGTGACATTTTCTGACATTACATTTCGTTCTAAATACTTAATTCTAATGTAAAATCGTTAGTTAAGCAAGATTCTCGTATTTAAAAAATCTGATGATAGGTTTTTTCAGAAAATTGAAAAAACCGAAAAATCACAAGAGTAAAGTGCCATTTTCTGACATTAGATTTCGTTCTAAATGCTTAATCCCTATGTGAAAACGTTATTTAAGCAAGAATATCGTATTTTGAAGAAAATCTAATGATAGGTTTTTACAGAAACTTGAAAAAACCGAAAAACCGCTAGAGTAAAGTGCCATTTTCTGACATTAGATTTCGTTCTAAATGCTTCATCCCTATGTAAAAACGTTATTGAAGCAAGAATATCGTATTTTGAAGTATATCTAATAATAGGTTCTTTCAGAAAATTGAAAAAACCGTAAAATCACGAGAGTAAAGTTACATTTTCTGACATTACATTTCGTTCTAAATACTTAGTTCTAATGTAAAATCGTTAGCTAAGCCAGTTTCTCGTATTTAAGAAAATCTAATGACAGGTTTTTTCAGAAAATACAAAAAACCGTAAAATCATAAGAGGAAAGTGCCATTTTCTGACATTAGATTTCGTTCTAAATGCTTAATCCCTATGTAAAAGTGTTATCTCAGCAAGAATATCGTAGTTTGAGGTAAATCTAATTATAGGTTTTTTCAGAAAATTGAAAAAACCGTAAAATCGCTAGAGTAAAGTGCCATTTTCTGACATAAGATTTCGTTCTAAATGCTTCATCCCTATGTAAAAACGTTATGTAAGCAAGAATATCGTATTTTGAAGTAAATCTAATTATAGGTTTTTTCAGAAAATTGAAAAAACCGAAAAATCGCTAGAGTAAAGTGCCATTTTCTGACATTAGATTTCGTTCTAAATGCTCAATCCCTATATAAAAACGTTATTTAAGCAAGATTATGGTATTTTGAAGAAAATCTAATGATAGGTTTTTTCAGAAAATTGAGAAAACCGAAAAATCACAAGAGTAAAGTGCCATTTTCTGACATTAGATTTCGTTCTAAATGCTTCACCCCTATGTAAAAATGTTATTTAAGCAAGAATATCGTATTTTGAAGTATATCTATAATGATAGGTTTTTTCAGAAAATTGAAAAAACCGAAAAGTCACAAGAGTAAAGTGACATTTTCTGACATTACATTTCGTTCTAAATACTTAATTCTAATGTAAAATCGTTAGTTAAGCAAGATTCTCGTATTTAAAAAATCTGATGATAGGTTTTTTCAGAAAATTGAAAAAACCGAAAAATCACAAGAGTAAAGTGCCATTTTCTGACATTAGATTTCGTTCTAAATGCTTCATCCCTATGTAAAAACGTTATTTATGCAAGAATATCGTATTTTGAAGTATATCTATAATGATAGTTTTTTTCAGAAAATTGAAAAAACCGAAAAATCACAAGAGTAAAGTGCCATTTTCTGACATTAGATTTCGTTCTAAATGATTAATCCCTATGTAAAAACGTTATTTAAGCAAGAATATCGTATTTTGAAGAAAATCTAATGATAGGTTTTTACAGAAAATTGAGAAAACCGAAAAATCACAAGAGTAAAGTGCCATTTTCTGACATTAGATTTCGTTCTAAATGCTTCATCCCTATGTAAAAATGTTATTTAAGCAAGAATATCGTATTTTGAAGTATATCTATAATGATAGGTTTTTTCAGAAAATTGAAAAAACCGAAAAGTCACAAGAGTAAAGTGACATTTTCTGACATTACATTTCGTTCTAAATACTTAATTCTAATGTAAAATCGTTAGTTAAGCAAGATTCTCGTATTTAAAAAATCTGATGATAGGTTTTTTCAGAAAATTGAAAAAACCGAAAAATCACAAGAGTAAAGTGCCATTTTCTGACATTAGATTTCGTTCTAAATGCTTCATCCCTATGTAAAAACGTTATTTATGCAAGAATATCGTATTTTGAAGTATATCTATAATGATAGTTTTTTTCAGAAAATTGAAAAAACCGAAAAATCACAAGAGTAAAGTGCCATTTTCTGACATTAGATTTCGTTCTAAATGCTTAATCCCTATGTAAAAACGTTATTTAAGCAAGAATATCGTATTTTGAAGAAAATCTAATGATAGGTTTTTACAGAAAGTTGAAAAAACCGAAAAATCACTAGAGTAAAGTGCCATTTTCTGACATTAGATTTCGTTCTAAATGCTTCATCCCTATGTAAAAACGTTATGTAAGCAAGAATATCGTATTTTGAAGTAAATCTAATTATAGGTTTTTTCAGAAAATTGAAAAAACCGAAAAATCACAAGAGTAAAGTGCCATTTTCTGACATTAGATTTCGTTCTAAATGCTCAATCCCTATATAAAAACGTTATTTAAGCAAGAATATCGTATTTTGAAGTATACCTATAATGATAGGTTTTTTCAGAAAATTGAAAAAACCGTAAGATCACAACAGTAAAGTGCCATTTTCTGACATTAGATTTCGTTCTAAATGCTTCATCCCTATGTAAAAACGTTATTTAAACAAGAATATCGTATTTTGAAGTATATCTATAATGATAGGTTTTTTCAGAAAATTGAAAAAACCGAAAAATCACAAGAGTAAAGTGCCACTTTCTGACATTAGATTTCGTACTAAATGCTTCATCCCTATGTAGAAACGTTATTTAAGCAAGAATATCGTATTTTGAAGTATATCTATGATGATAGGTTTTTTCAGAAAATTGAAAAAACCGTAAAATCACAAGAGTAAAGTGCCATTTTCTGACATTAGATTTCGTTCTAAATGCTTAATCCCTATGTAAAAGTGTTATTTATGCAAGAATATCGTAGTTTGAGGTAAATCTAAATATAGGTTTTTACAGAAAATTGAAAAGACCGAAAAATGGCTAGCGTAAAGTGCCATTTTCTGACATTAGATTTCGTTCTAAATGCTTCATCCCTATGTAAAAACGTTATTTAAGCAACAATATTGTACCTGGAAGGAAGTCTAAGAATAGGTTTTTACAGACATTTGAAAAAACCGAAAAATCACAAGAGTAAAGTGCCATTTTCTGACATTAGATTTCGTTCTAAATGCTTCATCCCTATGTAAAAGTGTTATTTATGCAAGAATATCGTAGTTTGAGGTAAATCTAATTATAGGTTTTTTCAGAAAATTGAAAAGACCGAAAAATGGCTAGCGTAAAGTGCCATTTTCTGACATTAGATTTCGTTCTAAATGCTTCATCCCTATGTAAAAACGTTATTTAAGCAAGAATATCGTATTTTGAAGTATATCTATAATGATACGTTTTTTCAGAAAATTGAAAAAACCGTAAAATCACAAGAGTAAATTGCCATTTTCTGACATTAGATTTCGTTCTAAATGCTTAATCTCTATGTAAAAACGTTATTTAAGCAACAATATTGTACCTGGAAGGAAGTCTAAGAATAGGTTTTTACAGACATTTGAAAAAACCGAAAAATAACAAGAGTAAAGTGCCATTTTCTGACATTAGATTTCGTTCTAAATGTTTAATCCCTATGTAAAAACGTTATTGAAGCAAGAATATCGTATTTTGAAGTATATCAATAATGATAGGTCCTTTCAGAAAATTGAAAAAACCGAAAAATCACAGGAGTAAAGTGCCATTTTCTGACATTAGATTTCGTTCTAAATGCTTCATCCCTATGTAAAAATGTTATTTAAGCAAGGATATCGTATTTTGAAGTATATCTATAATGATAGGTTTTTTCAGAAAATTGAAAAAACCGAAAAATCACAAGAGTAAAGTGCCATTTTCTGACATTAGATTTCGTTCTAAATGCTTAATCCCTATGTGAAAACGTTATTTAAGCAGGAATATCGTATTTTGAAGAAAATCTAATGATAGGTTTTTACAGAAAGTTGAAAAAACCGAAAAATCACTACAGTAAAGCGCCATTTTCTGACTTTAGATTTCGTTCTAAATACTTAATTCTAATGTAAAATCGTTAGTTAAGCAAGATTCTCGTATTTAAAAAAATCTAATGAGAGGTGTTTTCAGAAAATTGAAGAAGCCGAAAAATCACACGAGTAAAGTGCCATTTTCTGACATTACATTTCGTTCTAAATACTTAGTTCTAATGTAAAATCGTTAGCTAAGCCAGATTCTCGTATTTAAGAAAATCTAATGACAGGTTTTTTCAGAAAATTCAAAAAACCGTAAGATCATAAGAGGAAAGTGCCATTTTCTGACATTAGATTTCGTTCTAAATGCTTAATCCCTATGTAAAAGTGTTATTTATGCAAGAATATCGTAGTTTGAGGTAAATCTAATTATAGGTTTTTTCAGAAAATTGAAAAGACCGAAAAATCGCTAGCGTAAAGTGCCATTTTCTGACATTAGATTTCGTTCTAAATGCTTCATCCCTTTGTAAAAACGTTATTTAAGCAAGAATATCGTATTTTGAAGTATATCTATAATGATACGTTTTTTCAGAAAATTGAAAAAACCGAAAAATCACAAGAGTAAAGTGCCATTTTCTGACATTAGATTTCGTTCTAAATGCTTAATCTCTACGTAAAAACGTTATTTAAGCAACAATATTGTACCTGGAAGGAAGTCTAAGAATAGGTTTTTACAGACATTTGAAAAAACCGAAAAATCACAAGAGTAAAGTGCCATTTTCTGACATTAGATTTCGTTCTAAATGTTTAATCCCTATGTAAAAACGTTATTGAAGCAAGAATATCGTATTTTGAAGTATATCAATAATGATAGGTCCTTTCAGAAAATTGAAAAATCCGTAAAATCACAAGAGTAAAGTGCCATTTTCTGACATTAGATTTCGTTCTAAATGCTTAATTCCTATGTAAAAGTGTTATTTAAGCAAGAATATCGTAGTTTGAGGTAAATCTAATTATAGGTTTTTTCAGAAAATTGAAAAAACCGAAAAACCGCTAGAGTAAAGTGCCATTTTCTGACATTAGATTTCGTTCTAAATGCTTCATCCCTATGTAAAAACGTTATTGAAGCAAGAATACCGTATTTTGAAGTATATCTAATAATAGGTTCTTTCAGAAAATTGAAAAAACCGTAAAATCACGAGAGTAAAGTTCCATTTTCTGACATTACATTTCGTTCTAAATACTTAGTTCTAATGAAAAATCGTTAGCTAAGCCAGATTCTCGTATTTAAGAAAATCTAATGACAGGTTTTTTCAGAAAATTGAAAAAACCGTAAAATCATAAGAGGAAAGTGCCATTTTCTGACATTAGATTTCGTTCTAAATGCTTAATCCCTATGTAAAAGTGTTATTTATGCAAGAATATCGTAGTTTGAGGTAAATCTAATTATAGGTTTTTTCAGAAAATTGAAAAGACCGAAAAATCGCTAGCGTAAAGTGCCATTTTCTGACATTAGATTTCGTTCTAAATGCTTCATCCCTATGTAAAAACGTTATTTAAGCAAGAATATCGTATTTTGAAGTATATCTATAATGATACGTTTTTTCAGAAAATTGAGAAAACCGAAAAATCACAAGAGTAAAGTGCCATTTTCTGACATTACATTTCGTTCTAAATGCTTCATCCCTATGTAAAAACGTTATTTAAGCAACAATATTGTACCTGGAAGGAAGTCTAAGAATAGGTTTTTACAGACATTTGAAAAAACCGAAAAATCACAAGAGTAAAGTGCCATTTTCTGACATTAGATTTCGTTCTAAATGTTTAATCCCTATGTAAAAACGTTATTGAAGCAAGAATATCGTATTTTGAAGTATATCAATAATGATAGGTCCTTTCAGAAAATTGAAAAAACCGAAAAATCACAGGAGTAAAGTGCCATTTTCTGACATTAGATTTCGTTCTAAATGCTTCATCCCTATGTAGAAACGTTATTTAAGCAAGAATATCGTATTTTGAAGTATATCTATAATGATAGGTTTTTTCAGAAAATTGAAAAATCCGTAAAATCACAAGAGTAAAGTGCCATTTTCTGACATTAGATTTCGTTCTAAATGCTTAATTCCTATGTAAAAGTGTTATTTAAGCAAGAATATCGTAGTTTGAGGTAAATCTAATTATAGGTTTTTTCAGAAAATTGAAAAAACCGAAAAACCGCTAGAGTAAAGTGCCATTTTCTGACATTAGATTTCGTTCTAAATGCTTCATCCCTATGTAAAAACGTTATTGAAACAAGAATACCGTATTTTGAAGTATATCTAATAATAGGTTCTTTCAGAAAATTGAAAAAACCGTAAAATCACGAGAGTAAAGTTCCATTTTCTGACATTACATTTCGTTCTAAATACTTAGTTCTAATGAAAAATCGTTAGCTAAGCCAGATTCTCGTATTTAAGAAAATCTAATGACAGGTTTTTTCAGAAAATTGAAAAAACCGTAAAATCATAAGAGGAAAGTGCCATTTTCTGACATTAGATTTCGTTCTAAATGCTTAATCCCTATGTAAAAGTGTTATTTATGCAAGAATATCGTAGTTTGAGGTAAATCTAATTATAGGTTTTTTCAGAAAATTGAAAAGACCGAAAAATCGCTAGCGTATAGTGCCATTTTCTGACATTAGATTTCGTTCTAAATGCTTCATCCCTATGTAAAAACGTTATTTAAGCAAGAATATCGTATTTTGAAGTATATCTATAATGATACGTTTTTTCAGAAAATTGAGAAAACCGAAAAATCACAAGAGTAAAGTGCCATTTTCTGACATTACATTTCGTTCTAAATGCTTCATCCCTATGTAAAAACGTTATTTAAGCAACAATATTGTACCTGGAAGGAAGTCTAAGAATAGGTTTTTACAGACATTTGAAAAAACCGAAAAATCACAAGAGTAAAGTGCCATTTTCTGACATTAGATTTCGTTCTAAATGTTTAATCCCTATGTAAAAACGTTATTGAAGCAAGAATATCGTATTTTGAAGTATATCAATAATGATAGGTCCTTTCAGAAAATTGAAAAAACCGAAAAATCACAGGAGTAAAGTGCCATTTTCTGACATTAGATTTCGTTCTAAATGCTTCATCCCTATGTAGAAACGTTATTTAAGCAAGAATATCGTATTTTGAAGTATATCTATAATGATAGGTTTTTTCAGAAAATTGAAAAATCCGTAAAATCACAAGAGTAAAGTGCCATTTTCTGACATTAGATTTCGTTCTAAATGCTTAATTCCTATGTAAAAGTGTTATTTAAGCAAGAATATCGTAGTTTGAGGTAAATCTAATTATAGGTTTTTTCAGAAAATTGAAAAAACCGAAAAACCGCTAGAGTAAAGTGCCATTTTCTGACATTAGATTTCGTTCTAAATGCTTAATCCCTATGTAAAAACGTTATTTAAGCAAGAATATCGTATTTTGAAGAAAATCTAATGATAGGTTTTTACAGAAAGTTGAAAAAACCGAAAAATCACTAGAGTAAAGTGCCATTTTCTGACATTAGATTTCGTTCTAAATGCTTCATCCCTATGTAAAAACGTTATGTAAGCAAGATTATCGTATTTTGAAGTAAATCTAATTATAGGTTTTTTCAGAAAATTGAAAAAACCGAAAAATCACAAGAGTAAAGTGCCATTTTCTGACATTAGATTTCGTTCTAAATGCTCAATCCCTATATAAAAACGTTATTTAAGCAAGAATATCGTATTTTGAAGTATATCTATAATGATAGGTTTTTTCAGAAAATTGAAAAAACCGAAAAATCACAAGAGTAAAGTGCCATTTTCTGACATTAGATTTCGTACTAAATGCTTCATCCCTATGTAGAAACGTTATTTAAGCAAGAATATCGTATTTTGAAGTATATCTATGATGATAGGTTTTTTCAGAAAATTGAAAAAACCGTAAAATCACAACAGTAAAGTGCCATTTTCTGACATTAGATTTCGTTCTAAATGCTTAATCCCTATGTAAAAGTGTTATTTATGCAAGAATATCGTAGTTTGAGGTAAATCTAATTATAGGTTTTTACAGAAAATTGAAAAGACCGAAAAATGGCTAGCGTAAAGTGCCATTTTCTGACATTAGATTTCGTTCTAAATGCTTCATCCCTATGTAAAAACGTTATTTAAGCAAGAATATCGTATTTTGAAGTATATCTATAATGATACGTTTTTTCAGAAAATTGAAAAAACCGAAAAATCACAAGAGTAAAGTGCCATTTTCTGACATTACATTTCGTTCTAAATGCTTCATCCCTATGTAAAAACGTTATGTAAGCAAGAATATCGTATCTTGAAGTATATCTATAATGATAGGTTTTTTCAGAAAATTGAAAAAACCGTAAAATCACAAGAGTAAAGTGCCATTTTCTGACATTAGATTTCGTTCTAAATGATTAATCTCTATGTAAAAACGTTATTTAAGCAACAATATTGTACCTGGAAGGAAGTCTAAGAATAGGTTTTTACAGACATTTGAAAAAACCGAAAAATCACAAGAGTAAAGTGCCATTTTCTGACATTAGATTTCGTTCTAAATGTTTAATCCCTATGTAAAAACGTTATTGAAGCAAGAATATCGTATTTTAAAGTATATCAATAATGATAGGTCCTTTCAGAAAATTGAAAAATCCGAAAAATCACAAGAGTAAAGTGCCATTTTCTGACATTAGATTTCGTTCTAAATGCTTAATCCCTATGTAAAAATGTTATTTAAGCAAGAATATCGTATTTTGAAGAAAATCTAATGATAGGTTTTTACAGAAAGTTGAAAAACCGAAAAATCACTACAGTAAACAGCCATTTTCTGACATTAGATTTCGTTCTAAATGCTTAATTCCTATGTAAAAGTTTTATTTAAGCAAGAATATCGTAGTTTGAGGTAAATCTAATTATAGGTTTTTTCAGAAAATTGAAAAAACCGAAAAACCGCTAGAGTATTGTGCCATTTTCTGACATTAGATTTCGTTCTAAATGCTTCATCCCTATGTAAAAACGTTATTGAAGCAAGAATATCGTATTTTGAAGTTTATCTAATAATAGGTTCTTTCAGAAAATTGAAAAAACCGTAAAATCACGAGAGTAAAGTTCCATTTTCTGACATTACATTTCGTTCTAAATACTTAGTTCTAATGTAAAATCGTTAGCTAAGCCAGATTCTCGTATTTAAGAAAATCTAATGACAGGTTTTTTCAGAAAATTCATAAAACCGTAAAATCATAAGAGGAAAGTGCCATTTTCTGACATTAGATTTCGTTCTAAATGCTTAATCCCTATGTAAAAGTGTTATTTATGCAAGAATATCGTAGTTTGAGGTAAATCTAATTATAGGTTTTTTCAGAAAATTGAAAAGACCGAAAAATCGCTAGCGTAAAGTGCCATTTTCTGACATTAGATTTCGTTCTAAATGCTTCATCCCCATGTAAAAACGCTATTTAAGCAATAATATCGTATTTTGAAGAAAATCTAATGATAGGTTTTTACAGAAATTTGAAAAAACCGAAAAATCACTACAGTAAACCGCCATTTTCTGACTTTAGATTTCGTTCTAAATACTTAGTTCTAATGTAAAATCGTTAGCTAAGCTAGATTCTCGTATTTAAGAAAATCTAATGACAGGTTTTTTCAGAAAATTGAAAAAACCGTAAAATCATAAGAGGAAAGTGCCATTTTCTGACATTAGATTTCGTTCTAAATGCTTCATCCCTATGTAGAAACGTTATTTAAGCAAGAATATCGTATTTTGAAGTATATCTATAATGATAGGTTTTTTCAGAAAATTGAAAAATCCGTAAAATCACAAGAGTAAAGTGCCATTTTCTGACATTAGATTTCGTTCTAAATGCTTAATTCCTATGTAAAAACGTTATTGAAGCAAGAATATCGTATTTTGAAGTATATCTAATAATAGGTTCTTTCAGAAAATTGAAAAAACCGTAAAATCACGAGAGTAAAGTTCCATTTTCTGACATTATATTTCGTTCTAAATACTTAGTTCTAATGTAAAATCGTTAGCTAAGCCAGATTCTCGTATTTAAGAAAATCTAATGACAGGTTTTTTCAGAAAATTGAAAAAACCGTAAAATCATAAGAGGAAAGTGCCATTTTCTGACATTAGATTTCGTTCTAAATGCTTAATCCCTATGTAAAAGTGTTATTTATGCAAGAATATCGTAGTTTGAGGTAAATCTAATTATAGGTTTTTTCAGAAAATTGAAAAGACCGAAAAATCGCTAGCGTAAAGTGCCATTTTCTGACATTAGATTTCGTTCTAAATGCTTCATCCCTATGTAAAAACGTTATGTAAGCAAGAATATCGTATCTTGAAGTATATCTATAATGATAGGTTTTTTCAGAAAATTGAAAAAACCGTAAAATCACAAGAGTAAATTGCCATTTTCTGACATTAGATTTCGTTCTAAATGCTTAATCTCTATGTAAAAACGTTATTTAAGCAACAATATTGTACCTGGAAGGAAGTCTAAGAATAGGTTTTTACAGACATTTGAAAAAACCGAAAAATCACAAGAGTAAAGTGCCATTTTCTGACATTAGATTTCGTTCTAAATGTTTAATCCCTATGTAAAAACGTTATTGAAGCAAGAATATCGTATTTTGAAGTATATCAATAATGATAGGTCCTTTCAGAAAATTGAAAAAACCGAAAAATCACAGGAGTAAAGTGCCATTTTCTGACATTAGATTTCGTTCTAAATGCTTCATCCCTATGTAAAAACGTTATTTAAGCAAGGATATCGTATTTTGAAGTATATCTATAATGATAGGTTTTTTCAGAAAATTGAAAAAACCGAAAAATCACAAGAGTAAAGTGCCATTTTCTGACATTAGATTTCGTTCTAAATGCTTAATCCCTATGTGAAAACGTTATTTAAGCAGGAATATCGTATTTTGAAGAAAATATAATGATAGGTTTTTACAGAAAGTTGAAAAAACCGAAAAATCACTAGAGTAAAGCGCCATTTTCTGACTTTAGATTTCGTTCTAAATACTTAATTCTAATGTAAAATCGTTAGTTAAGCAAGATTCTCGTATTTAAAAAAATCTAATGAGAGGTGTTTTCAGAAAATTGAAGAAGCCGAAAAATCACACGAGTAAAGTGCCATTTTCTGACATTACATTTCGTTCTAAATACTTAGTTCTAATGTAAAATCGTTAGCTAAGCCAGATTCTCGTATTTAAGAAAATCTAATGACAGGTTTTTTCAGAAAATTCAAAAAACCGTAAGATCATAAGAGGAAAGTGCCATTTTCTGACATTAGATTTCGTTCTAAATGCTTAATCCCTATGTAAAAGTGTTATTTATGCAAGAATATCGTAGTTTGAGGTAAATCTAATTATAGGTTTTTTCAGAAAATTGAAAAGACCGAAAAATCGCTAGCGTAAAGTGCCATTTTCTGACATTAGATTTCGTTCTAAATGCTTCATCCCTTTGTAAAAACGTTATTTAAGCAAGAATATCGTATTTTGAAGTATATCTATAATGATACGTTTTTTCAGAAAATTGAAAAAACCGAAAAATCACAAGAGTAAAGTGCCATTTTCTGACATTAGATTTCGTTCTAAATGCTTAATCCCTATGTAAAAGTGTTATTTAAGCAAGAATATCGTAGTTTGAGGTAAATCTAATTATACGTTTTTTGAGAAAATTGAAAAAACCGAAAAATCGCTAGAGTAAAGCGCCATTTTCTGACTTTAGATTTCGTTCTAAATACTTAATTCTAATGTAAAATCGTTAGTTAAGCAAGATTCTCGTATTTAAAAAAATCTAATGAGAGGTGTTTTCAGAAAATTGAAGAAGCCGAAAAATCACAAGAGTAAAGTGCCATTTTCTGACATTACATTTCGTTCTAAATACTTAGTTCTAATGTAAAATCGTTAGCTAAGCCAGATTCTCGTATTTAAGAAAATCTAATGACAGGTTTTTTCAGAAAATTCAAAAAACCGTAAAATCATAAGAGGAAAGTGCCATTTTCTGACATTAGATTTCGTTCTAAATGCTTAATCCCTATGTAAAAGTGTTATTTATGCAAGAATATCGTAGTTTGAGGTAAATCTAATTATAGGTTTTTTCAGAAAATTGAAAAGACCGAAAAATCGCTAGCGTAAAGTGCCATTTTCTGACATTAGATTTCGTTCTAAATGCTTCATCCCTTTGTAAAAACGTTATTTAAGCAAGAATATCGTATTTTGAAGTATATCTATAATGATACGTTTTTTCAGAAAATTGAAAAAACCGAAAAATCACAAGAGTAAAGTGCCATTTTCTGACATTAGATTTCGTTCTAAATGCTTAATCTCTACGTAAAAACGTTATTTAAGCAACAATATTGTACCTGGAAGGAAGTCTAAGAATAGGTTTTTACAGACATTTGAAAAAACCGAAAAATCACAAGAGTAAAGTGCCATTTTCTGACATTAGATTTCGTTCTAAATGTTTAATCCCTATGTAAAAACGTTATTGAAGCAAGAATATCGTATTTTGAAGTATATCAATAATGATAGGTCCTTTCAGAAAATTGAAAAATCCGTAAAATCACAAGAGTAAAGTGCCATTTTCTGACATTAGATTTCGTTCTAAATGCTTAATTCCTATGTAAAAGTGTTATTTAAGCAAGAATATCGTAGTTTGAGGTAAATCTAATTATAGGTTTTTTCAGAAAATTGAAAAAACCGAAAAACCGCTAGAGTAAAGTGCCATTTTCTGACATTAGATTTCGTTCTAAATGCTTCATCCCTATGTAAAAACGTTATTGAAGCAAGAATACCGTATTTTGAAGTATATCTAATAATAGGTTCTTTCAGAAAATTGAAAAAACCGTAAAATCACGAGAGTAAAGTTCCATTTTCTGACATTACATTTCGTTCTAAATACTTAGTTCTAATGAAAAATCGTTAGCTAAGCCAGATTCTCGTATTTAAGAAAATCTAATGACAGGTTTTTTCAGAAAATTGAAAAAACCGTAAAATCATAAGAGGAAAGTGCCATTTTCTGACATTAGATTTCGTTCTAAATGCTTAATCCCTATGTAAAAGTGTTATTTATGCAAGAATATCGTAGTTTGAGGTAAATCTAATTATAGGTTTTTTCAGAAAATTGAAAAGACCGAAAAATCGCTAGCGTAAAGTGCCATTTTCTGACATTAGATTTCGTTCTAAATGCTTCATCCCTATGTAAAAACGTTATTTAAGCAAGAATATCGTATTTTGAAGTATATCTATAATGATACGTTTTTTCAGAAAATTGAGAAAACCGAAAAATCACAAGAGTAAAGTGCCATTTTCTGACATTACATTTCGTTCTAAATGCTTCATCCCTATGTAAAAACGTTATTTAAGCAACAATATTGTACCTGGAAGGAAGTCTAAGAATAGGTTTTTACAGACATTTGAAAAAACCGAAAAATCACAAGAGTAAAGTGCCATTTTCTGACATTAGATTTCGTTCTAAATGTTTAATCCCTATGTAAAAACGTTATTGAAGCAAGAATATCGTATTTTGAAGTATATCAATAATGATAGGTCCTTTCAGAAAATTGAAAAAACCGAAAAATCACAGGAGTAAAGTGCCATTTTCTGACATTAGATTTCGTTCTAAATGCTTCATCCCTATGTAGAAACGTTATTTAAGCAAGAATATCGTATTTTGAAGTATATCTATAATGATAGGTTTTTTCAGAAAATTGAAAAAACCGAAAAATCACAAGAGTAAAGTGCCATTTTCTGACATTAGATTTCGTTCTAAATGCTTAATCCCTATGTAAAAGTGTTATTTAAGCAAGAATATCGTAGTTTGAGGTAAATCTAATTATACGTTTTTTGAGAAAATTGAAAAAACCGAAAAATCGCTAGAGTAAAGCGCCATTTTCTGACTTTAGATTTCGTTCTAAATACTTAATTCTAATGTAAAATCGTTAGTTAAGCAAGATTCTCGTATTTAAAAAAATCTAATGAGAGGTGTTTTCAGAAAATTGAAGAAGCCGAAAAATCACAAGAGTAAAGTGCCATTTTCTGACATTACATTTCGTTCTAAATACTTAGTTCTAATGTAAAATCGTTAGCTAAGCCAGATTCTCGTATTTAAGAAAATCTAATGACAGGTTTTTTCAGAAAATTCAAAAAACCGTAAAATCATAAGAGGAAAGTGCCATTTTCTGACATTAGATTTCGTTCTAAATGCTTAATCCCTATGTAAAAGTGTTATTTATGCAAGAATATCGTAGTTTGAGGTAAATCTAATTATAGGTTTTTTCAGAAAATTGAAAAGACCGAAAAATCGCTAGCGTAAAGTGCCATTTTCTGACATTAGATTTCGTTCTAAATGCTTCATCCCTTTGTAAAAACGTTATTTAAGCAAGAATATCGTATTTTGAAGTATATCTATAATGATACGTTTTTTCAGAAAATTGAAAAAACCGAAAAATCACAAGAGTAAAGTGCCATTTTCTGACATTAGATTTCGTTCTAAATGCTTAATCTCTACGTAAAAACGTTATTTAAGCAACAATATTGTACCTGGAAGGAAGTCTAAGAATAGGTTTTTACAGACATTTGAAAAAACCGAAAAATCACAAGAGTAAAGTGCCATTTTCTGACATTAGATTTCGTTCTAAATGTTTAATCCCTATGTAAAAACGTTATTGAAGCAAGAATATCGTATTTTGAAGTATATCAATAATGATAGGTCCTTTCAGAAAATTGAAAAATCCGTAAAATCACAAGAGTAAAGTGCCATTTTCTGACATTAGATTTCGTTCTAAATGCTTAACTCCTATGTAAAAGTGTTATTTAAGCAAGAATATCGTAGTTTGAGGTAAATCTAATTATAGGTTTTTTCAGAAAATTGAAAAAACCGAAAAACCGCTAGAGTAAAGTGCCATTTTCTGACATTAGATTTCGTTCTAAATGCTTCATCCCTATGTAAAAACGTTATTGAAGCAAGAATACCGTATTTTGAAGTATATCTAATAATAGGTTCTTTCAGAAAATTGAAAAAACCGTAAAATCACGAGAGTAAAGTTCCATTTTCTGACATTACATTTCGTTCTAAATACTTAGTTCTAATGAAAAATCGTTAGCTAAGCCAGATTCTCGTATTTAAGAAAATCTAATGACAGGTTTTTTCAGAAAATTGAAAAAACCGTAAAATCATAAGAGGAAAGTGCCATTTTCTGACATTAGATTTCGTTCTAAATGCTTAATCCCTATGTAAAAGTGTTATTTATGCAAGAATATCGTAGTTTGAGGTAAATCTAATTATAGGTTTTTTCAGAAAATTGAAAAGACCGAAAAATCGCTAGCGTAAAGTGCCATTTTCTGACATTAGATTTCGTTCTAAATGCTTCATCCCTATGTAAAAACGTTATTTAAGCAAGAATATCGTATTTTGAAGTATATCTATAATGATACGTTTTTTCAGAAAATTGAGAAAACCGAAAAATCACAAGAGTAAAGTGCCATTTTCTGACATTACATTTCGTTCTAAATGCTTCATCCCTATGTAAAAACGTTATTTAAGCAACAATATTGTACCTGGAAGGAAGTCTAAGAATAGGTTTTTACAGACATTTGAAAAAACCGAAAAATCACAAGAGTAAAGTGCCATTTTCTGACATTAGATTTCGTTCTAAATGTTTAATCCCTATGTAAAAACGTTATTGAAGCAAGAATATCGTATTTTGAAGTATATCAATAATGATAGGTCCTTTCAGAAAATTGAAAAAACCGAAAAATCACAGGAGTAAAGTGCCATTTTCTGACATTAGATTTCGTTCTAAATGCTTCATCCCTATGTAGAAACGTTATTTAAGCAAGAATATCGTATTTTGAAGTATATCTATAATGATAGGTTTTTTCAGAAAATTGAAAAATCCGTAAAATCACAAGAGTAAAGTGCCATTTTCTGACATTAGATTTCGTTCTAAATGCTTAATTCCTATGTAAAAGTGTTATTTAAGCAAGAATATCGTAGTTTGAGGTAAATCTAATTATAGGTTTTTTCAGAAAATTGAAAAAACCGAAAAACCGCTAGAGTAAAGTGCCATTTTCTGACATTAGATTTCGTTCTAAATGCTTCATCCCTATGTAAAAACGTTATTGAAGCAAGAATATCGTATTTTGAAGTATATCTAATAATAGGTTCTTTCAGAAAATTGAAAAATCCGTAAAATCACGAGAGTAAAGTTCCATTTTCTGACATTACATTTCGTTCTAAATACTTAGTTCTAATGTAAAATCGTTAGCTAAGCCAGATTCTCGTATTTAAGAAAATCTAATGACAGGTTTTTTCAGAAAATTGAAAAAACCGTAAAATCATAAGAGGAAAGTGCCATTTTCTGACATTCGATTTCGTTCTAAATGCTTAATCCCTATGTAAAAGTGTTATTTATGCAAGAATATCGTAGTTTGAGGTAAATCTAATTATAGGTTTTTTCAGAAAATTGAAAAGACCGAAAAATCGCTAGCGTAAAGTGCCATTTTCTGACATTAGATTTCGTTCTAAATGCTTCATCCCTATGTAAAAACGTTATGTAAGCAAGAATATCGTATCTTGAAGTATATCTATAATGATAGGTTTTTTCAGAAAATTGAAAAAACCGTAAAATCACAAGAGTAAATTGCCATTTTCTGACATTAGATTTCGTTCTAAATGCTTAATCTCTATGTAAAAACGTTATTTAAGCAACAATATTGTACCTGGAAGGAAGTCTAAGAATAGGTTTTTACAGACATTTGAAAAAACCGAAAAATCACAAGAGTAAAGTGCCATTTTCTGACATTAGATTTCGTTCTAAATGTTTAATCCCTATGTAAAAACGTTATTGAAGCAAGAATATCGTATTTTGAAGTATATCAATAATGATAGGTCCTTTCAGAAAATTGAAAAAACCGAAAAATCACAGGAGTAAAGTGCCATTTTCTGACATTAGATTTCGTTCTAAATGCTTCATCCCTATGTAAAAACGTTATTTAAGCAAGGATATCGTATTTCGAAGTATATCTATAATGATAGGTTTTTTCAGAAAATTGAAAAAACCGAAAAATCACAAGAGTAAAGTGCCATTTTCTGACATTAGATTTCGTTCTAAATGCTTAATCCCTATGTGAAAACGTTATTTAAGCAAGAATATCGTATTTTGAAGAAAATCTAATGATAGGTTTTTACAGAAAGTTGAAAAAACCGAAAAATCACTAGAGTAAAGCGCCATTTTCTGACTTTAGATTTCGTTCTAAATACTTAATTCTAATGTAAAATCGTTAGTTAAGCAAGATTCTCGTATTTAAAAAAATCTAATGAGAGGTGTTTTCAGAAAATTGAAGAAGCCGAAAAATCACAAGAGTAAAGTGCCATTTTCTGACATTACATTTCGTTCTAAATACTTAGTTCTAATGTAAAATCGTTAGCTAAGCCAGATTCTCGTATTTAAGAAAATCTAATGACAGGTTTTTTCAGAAAATTCAAAAAACCGTAAAATCATAAGAGGAAAGTGCCATTTTCTGACATTAGATTTCGTTCTAAATGCTTAATCCCTATGTAAAAGTGTTATTTATGCAAGAATATCGTAGTTTGAGGTAAATCTAATTATAGGTGTTTTCAGAAAATTGGAAAGACCGAAAAATCGCTAGCGTAAAGTGCCATTTTCTGACATTAGATTTCGTTCTAAATGCTTCATCCCTATGTAAAAACGTTATTTAAGCAAGAATATCGTATTTTGAAGTATATCTAATGATAGGTTTTTTCAGAAAATTGAAAAAACCGTAAAATCATAAGAGGAAAGTGCCATTTTCTGACATTAGATTTCGTTCTAAATGCTTAATTCCTATGTAGAAGTGTTATTTAAGCAAGAATATCGTAGTTTGAGGTAAATCTAATTATAGGTTTTTTCAGAAAATTGAAAAAACCGAAAAACCGCTAGAGTAAAGTGCCATTTTCTGACATTAGATTTCGTTCTAAATGCTTCATCCCTATGTAAAAACGTTATTGAAGCAAGAATATCGTATTTTGAAGTATATCTAATAATAGGTTCTTTCAGAAAATTGAAAAAACCGTAAAATCACGAGAGTAAAGTTACATTTTCTGACATTACATTTCGTTCTAAATACTTAGTTCTAATGTAAAATCGTTAGCTAAGCCAGATTCTCGTATTTAAGAAAATCTAATGACAGGTTTTTTCAGAAAATTCAAAAAACCGTAAAATCATAAGAGGAAAGTGCCATTTTCTGACATTAGATTTCGTTCTAAATGCTTAATTCCTATGTAAAAGTGTTATTTAAGCAAGAATATCGTAGTTTGAGGTAAATCTAATTATAGGTTTTTTCAGAAAATTGAAAAAACCGAAAAATCGCTTCAGTAAACCGCCATTTTCTGACATCAGATTTCGTTCGAAATGCTTAATCCCTATGTAAAAACGTTATTTAAGCAAGAATATCGGACATTGAAGAAAATCAAATGATAGATTCTTTCAGAAAATTGAAAAATCCGAAAAATCACAAGAGTAAAGTGCCATTTTCTGACATTAGATTTCGTTCTAAATAATTAATTCTAATGTAAAATCGTTAGTTAAGCAAGATTCTCGTATTTAAAAAATCTGATGATAGGTTTTTTCAGAAAATTGAAAAAACCGAAAAATCACAGGAGTAAAGTGCCATTTTCTGACATTAGATTTCGTTCTAAATGTTTAATCCCTATGTAAAAACGTTATTTAAGCAACAATATTGTACCTGGAAGGAAGTCTAAGAATAGGTTTTTACAGACATTTGAAAAAACCGAAAAATCACAAGAGTAAAGTGCCATTTTCTGAAATTAGATTTCGTTCTAAATGTTTAATCCCTATGTAAAAACGTTATTGAAGCAAGAATATCTTATTTTGAAGTATATCAATAATGATAGGTCTTTTCAGAAAATTGAAAAAACCGAAAAATCACAAGAGTAAAGTGCCATTTTCTGACATTAGATTTCGTTCTAAATGCTTAATCTCTACGTAAAAACGTTATTTAAGCAACAATATTGTACCTGGAAGGAAGTCTAAGAATAGGTTTTTACAGACATTTGAAAAAACCGAAAAATCACAAGAGTAAAGTGCCATTTTCTGACATTAGATTTCGTTCTAAATGCTTAATCCCTATGTAAAAGTGTTATTTAAGCAAGAATATCGTAGTTTGAGGTAAATCTAATTATACGTTTTTTGAGAAAATTGAAAAAACCGAAAAATCGCTAGAGCAAAATGCCATTTTCTGACATTAGATTTCGTTCTAAATGCTTAATCCCTATGTAAAAGTGTTATCTAAGCAAGAATATCGTATTTTGAAGTATATCTAATGATAGGTTTTTTCAGAAAATTGAAAAAACCGTAAAATCATAAGAGGGAAGTGCCATTTTCTGACATTAGATTTCGTTCTAAATGCTTAATTCCTATGTAAAAGTGTTATTTAAGCAAGAATATCGTTTTTTGAGGTAAATCTAATTATACGTTTTTTGAGAAAATTGAAAAAACCGAAAAATCGCTAGAGTAAAGTGCCATTTTCTGACATTAGATTTCGTTCTAAATGCTTCATCCCTATGTAAAAACGTTATTTAAGCAAGAATATCGTATTTTGAAGAAAATCTAATGATAGGTTTTTACAGAAATTTGAAAAAACCGAAAAATCACTACAGTAAACCGCCATTTTCTGACATCAGATTTCGTTCGAAATGCTTAATCCCTATGTTAAAGCGTTATTGAAGCAAGAATATCGTATTTTGAAGTATATATAATAATAGGTTCTTTCAGAAAATTGAAAAAACCGTAAAATCACGAGAGTAAAGTTCCATTTTCTGACATTAGATTTCGTTCTAAATGTTTAATCCCTATATAAAAACGTTATATAAGCAAGATTATGGTATTTTGAAGAAAATCTAATGATGGGTTTTTTCAGAAAATTGAGAAAACCGAAAAATCACAAGAGTAAAGTGCCTTTTTCTGACATTAGATTTCGTTCTAAATGCATAATCCCTATGTAAAAACGTTATTTAAGCAAGAATATCGGACATTGAAGAAAATCAAATGATAGATTCTTTCAGAAAATTGAAAAATCCGAAAAATCACAAGAGTAAAGTGCCATTTTCTGACATTAGATTTCGTTCTAAATGCTTAATCTCTATGTAAAAACGTTATTTAAGCAACAATATTGTACCTGGAAGGAAGTCTAAGAATAGGTTTTTACAGACATTTGAAAAAACCGAAAAATCACAAGAGTAAAGTGCCATTTTCTGACATTAGATTTCGTTCTAAATGTTTAGTCCCTATGTAAAAACGTTATTGAAGCAAGAATATCGTATTTCGAAGTATATCTATAATGATAGGTTTTTTCAGAAAATTGAAGAAGCCGAAAAATCACAAGAGTAAAGTGCCATTTTCTGACATTACATTTCGTTCTAAATACTTAGTTCTAATGTAAAATCGTTAGCTAAGCCAGATTCTCGTATTTAAGAAAATCTAATGACAGGTTTTTTCAGAAAATTGAAAAAACCGTAAAATCATAAGAGGAAAGTGCCATTTTCTGACATTAGATTTCGTTCTAAATGCTTAATCCCTATGTAAAAGTGTTATTTAAGCAAGAATATCGTAGTTTGAGGTAAATCTAATTATAGGTTCTTTCAGAAAATTCAAAAAACCGTAAAATCACGAGAGTAAAGTTCCATTTTCTGACATTAGATTTCGTTCGAAATGCTTAATCCCTATGTAAAAACGCTATTTAAGCAAGAATATCGGACTTTGAAGAAAATCTAATGATAGATTCTTTCAGACATTTGAAAAAACCGAAAAATCACTAGAGTAAAGCGCCATTTTCTGACATTAGATTTCGTTCTAATAGCTTAATCCCTATATAAAAACGTTATATAAGCAAGAATATCGTACCTTGAAGAAAATCTAATGTTAGGTTTTTTCAGAAATTTGAGAAAACCGAAAAAACACTAGAGTAAAGCGCCTTTTTCTGACATTACATTTCGTTCTAAAAACTTTATTCTAATGTAAAATCGTTATATAAACAAGATTCTCGTATTTAAAAAATCTAATGATAGAGTCTTTCAGAAAATTGAAAAAGCCGAAAAATCACAAGAGTAAAGTGCCATTTTCAGACATTAGATTTCGTTCTAAATGCTTAATCCCTATGTAAAAATGTTATTTAAGCAAGAATATCGTAGTTTGAGGTAAATCTAATTATAGGTTTTTTCAGAAAATTGAAAAACCGAAAAATCACAAGAGTAAAGTGCCATTTTCTGACATTAGATTTCGTTCTAAATGCTTAATCCCTATGTAAAAACGTTATTGAAGCAAGAATATCGTATTTTGGAGTATATCTAATAATAGGTTCTATCAGAAAATTGAAAAAACCGTAAATTCACGAGAGTAAAGTGCCATTTTCTGACATTAGATTTCGTTCTAAATGCTTAATCCCTATATAAAAACGTTATTTAAGCAAGATTATGGTATTTTGAAGAAAATCTAATGATAGGTTTTTTCAGAAAATTGAGAAAGATTTGGATCTGAAAGTCTACCAAATGCTCAAAGAGAAGAACGAAACGAACCTGATTGCTGTAACAATGAAGTTTTTGCATAATAAACTTAAGAAATTAATCAAAAAGATTTCCAAATATGATGATTTGTGTTGGGACAAAAGGTTGGACAGAAGAGCAGGTTGCAAGACCGAGATTGCAGAATCTAAAGCCTACGTCAATGTAAGAAAAATAATATACACTTCGAAAGTTTGATTTCTAAGGAGTTCCTGTGCTTAGAGGCAAATTGAAAGGTCGAACCTAGAAGCTATACGAAAAGACTCAAAAACTTATATGCGGAACCTATACATAAACAAGTATATCGCTCAGCAACGTTTACTGCAACAATTGTAGATATTTTCGTAAACCAACAAATAGTCTCACTGTTTATTTCGGAATTGTATCGCGAGTTCCTGAATCCAGTCAAATTAGAAGAATTTTTATACTCTTACAAATTTTCATAGATTTTACAAGATTGCAAATTTTCATTGTACAACTATCATAGGAGAAACATTATATGAAAACATTGAGAAATGCTAATAAAAACGATATAATTAACAAGTTGACATATGGTGGATTAACACGTAAAGATAAAGAAAAGCCTTTTTAGCTGACGAAAAAGACAAAAGAAGGGAAAGATATTGCCGTTATTACGAAACTCTCGTTACGAGAGTTTCCATCCACAGCAGCAAACCTTACCTGGATACTGAAATTACTATAGCTGAAGAAGAAAAATTCGATTTTTTTTTTCAATTTCAAAGTGTTCAGGTCCCTTAATATATCTAACATTTCGTTTTGAAGATGATGCGACGAGGCAAAAGTTCAAATATGATGCGGCAAGGACAGAGGTCGAGGATGAGTCAAGGGTGAAATCAGTAATTTCAATGACAATAATAAAAATCGTCTGCACGTTTATTCATTATTAGAGGTCGTTTGCAGACCATTTGTAGGAAATGTAGAAATAGGGATTACATGTAGGGTTATGTCAAAGTTATGTCAATTATTAAATTAGCAATAGTATATATGTATGGGTAATAAAAACAAAAAACTTGATTAATTCATCAAATGTTTGTTGTAATATGTGCCTTTTCTGCAGAATCTCTTGCTATCCCTGCTGCCCGACAACGCATTCTCGTCTAGGCCTTGTAAACACAACACGTCAGAAATGTACCGTGTACACCTACAAAAACATATTTCAAGTGTCTTAAAGATGTTTCGAAACAGACGCCTTTAAATAATCTTGTTTCGGGCGTCGTTTCAACGTCTGGAATAAGATGTCTTAAAGAAGTCTATTTGAGCTCGTAAGACGTTTAGACTTGAAATGGACGTGTTAGACGCTAGGGAACCAGACCAATCGAAAATACACGTATAGAGCGCAAGTTAGTCGGACAGAGAGGATATGCGCTTATAGAGAACTGGACTGGCAAAGCGAGCTGTTCGCTCCCTGCCGAATTTCATATCTACAATTTTACGAATTGCTTGCTAGTTGCGTCTTTCCTCTGCAGTTTAGAAAAATGTAACACTGGGGTTCGCGTCGGTGAAGGTGGAAAAAAAGCGTTATTTTTCCCAATATATAAACTTTATTCAAACTCTATCTTAACTTATCGGTGGACGAATTAACAATTAAAATCTATTATTATAAACAAATATTTCGGTGAGACTACTCAAATAATCTTTAAAAAATTAACAAAAATAAATTATCCTGTTCTATATAACAAAATTAACATATTATTGTGGGAGAAAGCCCTTCCTTGTAGGTATCGTTAATAGCCTGTTCCATTTGCATCATCAAATCGCTTAGTTAACATCACGTGATTGCAATTCCCGTTATTAACATGATGGATCCTTTCAAACAGTGGAGAAGTCGATGATAAAATGATCGGAATATTTTCAAATTTGGCTAAAATTATCGCCATATCTCGAGCATTGTATGTATATAATTTCCTGTTCTTATTTTTGAAAGACGAATCATGCTCTTCATCGACAATAATTAACTTTATGTTTTTATAAGGTCAAAAAGGCTCAAGGAAGAAATAACTGTTTCCACTATTAAATGATTTCGATGAATTTCAGGTGTTTTCACAAGCAGAAAAATCAAGAGCGAGCTCGTGGATTATAAAATTAATTGCTCCTTTAACCAATTGTTTTGGCAAAGATTGCTACGGCCTGCATGTTTGCTGTGCTTCTTCAATTTCACGTTTTCGAACTACAAAAGGAATTACATTGGTTACTTGTACCACTTCTTCTATGTTCTTGCTATTTCTCGGGCTATCAAGATATTCTCTAGCTAACTCCTCTTTTATCTAGAAGATCCCAGAGAGCTTGTTGCTATTTTTACTACCTCCTTTGCTCTTACTCTGATTACTAGTACACTTACGGGTTTTTCTCTTAGGATCATTTTTTTTTGTGAACTATCCCAATCTTGTCTTTGGCCCGTTTCTACTAAGAAAGCAAAGGAGCTTTTTTAATTTTTTTTTACTTTTTTATATAGTATATTAAGTATCGCATTCGGCGAGCTATTTTTTATAAGATTATTTAAATAATCTGTTTTATTTCCTGCCTTATCAAAGCAAAGATCATGCAACTTTTCAAAAGTATGGCAAGTACCAAGTCCTCCTCCATATAAAATCTTAGATAAATCCTTTGGCATAAAAAGCTCTTTCTCAGCTAAGAAATGATTTAAAAATGATTCTTTATTAAAACAAGATTTATGGAAATTTCTTAAAATGGAAGTAGCATTATCTCCTGTCATGGATAATATGTTAGATAAATTGCATGGCTTAAAGCCTGCTTTATGGAAATCATTTAAAAGTTGTGTTTTGTTTCCATTCCCATCAAAACAGATATCATGAAAATCTTTTAAAGCAGAACAAATCTTAGTTGCTGCTCCATGCAATATTTTAGATAAATTTTTTGGTGTAAAACCTTTCTTCTCAATTAAGAAACGATTCAAATACTTTTTTGTTTCGTTTATAAAACAAAAATCATGAAATTCTTTTAAACTATTCGCTGCCGCACTCAATATACCACATAAATCGCACGGCCTAAAACCCACATTGTAAAAATCCTTTAAAAGCTGTGTTTTCTTTCTTTTCTTATTAAAAGAAATATTATGCAGTTGTTTCAAAGTAAAAGAAGCACGAGCTCCTGTTCCACATAGTATAGAGGATAAGTTACTTGGTCTAAAACCTGCGTTGTAGAAGTCCTCTAAAAGCTCTGTTCTTTGTCCTTTGCTATTAAAACAAACGCTGTGCAACTCTTGAAAAGCACCTTTAGCCTTGCCTCCTGCTCTACTTAATATGCTAGACAAGTTATGCAACGTAAAGTTACTTCCCTCATCACCGACCCCTTCAATAAAATGTTTCAAACGCTGTGTTTGATTTCCTCTTGCATCAAACCAAGAGTCATATAAATCTTTAAAAGCTTCTGCAGCGTTAGCTCCTGCACCATTCAAAATACTGGACATATTAGACAGATTTATCTTCTCGTTTTCTAAAGTTTTTATATATAGTCTTTTGTTTCCTTCCTCATCAAACCAAAGATCATATAAATTTGTAAAAGTTTCAGGAGCTTTAGCTCTTGCTCCATGTAAAATACTGGAAATATTAGATAGACGTATCCCTTCCTTTTCTAACGTTTTGAAATATTGTGTTTTACCTCCTTCTTCATTAAACCAAAGATCATATAAGCCTTTAAAAGCTTTTGCAGCATTAGCTCCTGCTACATTCAAAATACTGGAAATATTAGTTAGATTTATTCCTTCTTTCTCCAGAGTTTTTAAACATTGTGTTTTACTTCCTTCTTCATCAAACCAAAGGATATGTAAGTCTTTAAAGGCTTTTGCAGCGTTAGCTCCTGCTCCACTTAAAATACTAGAAATATTACTTAGATTTATCTCCTCTCTCTCTAAAGTTTCTAGATATTGTGTTTTACTTCCTTCTTCATCGAACAAAAGGTCGTATAGGTCTTTAAAGGCTTTTGCAGCGTTAGCTCCTGCTCCACTCAAAATACTGGAAATATTACTTTGATTTATCTCTTCTTTGTCTAGAGTTTTTAGATATTGTGTTTTACTTCCTTCTTCATCAAACCATAGGTCATATAGGTCTTTAAAGGCTTTTGCAGCGTTAGCTCCTGTCACATGCAAAATACTCGACATAGTAGCTAAATTTATTCTTTCCTTCTTTAGTACCTCCAGACATATTTTCCCTTCTCCCTTAATTAAGAAACTTAAAAATTGATAAAATGCAGATATTCCTTCTCTGCCAACTACACTTCTGGCAAATTTGATTTCTTCATCAATATTTTCTACAATTTCCTGATAACTAGACCTATTATATTTTATATCTCCCAACAAATTTTCCATTATTCCCTTAGTAATAGGGCCAAATTCATGAGATTCTAACCAACGTAACGCTATTTCATGTAATTCTTCGCAATTATATGGAACATTACCCTCATCTATCCCATTTCTAATAACACTGTTCAATGCTTCCTTGTCACACTGATTAACTGCAAATATTAGTCTATCTAAAAATTTCTCTTTTATTTCTTTTTCACCCTCGCCAGAAAGTCTTCCTTCTTCTTTTTCTTTCTGCCAAAAAGGTGGCAGCTTTAACAAATTTAAAAGCCTTGTCATTTCTTTTTGCGAAAATTGATAAAGACCATTCTCATTTATACAAAAACAATCGTTAAAAATCTTATATCCTTTTTTTTTAATATTTATGTTATTGAATTGTAAAGGATAGAAATTTTTAGATCGTTCATATTTGAATTTCTTTTCTTCTGTAAGATTTAGGTCTGCATTAGTATAGATGACAAAATATTTTATATTTTCATCCTTTTCTAATTTTTCAATGAAAAGAGCGAAGCACTTATTCACAGAAAATGTATTCTTTTTCTCCTGCCGTTTAGAAGGAAATAACTGATAATAACCAATACTATTATTTGCATTGTGAGGCTTTATACAAGTAATGCTATCTTTATAATTGATAGTGACGTCAACAGATATGCCATAGTTTCTTTCCTCAAAATTGATGAGAAACATGTTTTTACGCAAGAACATATTGTGTAAGAAGGACATTAATAAATTGGATCCATATGTAATTTCAGATATATAACTTCCAAGTTTTCCATCTTTTTCTGAAGCTATTAAATCACGTAACACAATTTTTTGTAATGCTACATAACCGTCGTGAACTTTACTATTTTTTCCCATTTCACTTTTGATAATGCTGTTCAATTCTTCTCTATTAGGTTGATTAACTGCAAATACTAATTTATCCAAAAATGCTTCTTTTATTTCTTTCCGGGAATATTTCCTATCTTTTATTACTGTCTGCATAGCGGACGAAAATTCTAATCGCTTTAAAAGTTCATCTCTTATTATTTTATCTCGCGCAAATTGATAAAAACCACGCCCTTGTAGATTATCATTTGTAAAGAAAAAGTCTCTTAATATGATATCACGTTCTTCCATGCTATCAAATTTAAACGGATAAAAGTTTTTAAATCGTCCCCTTTTTAATCTGTTTCCTTTCGCAAGATTCAAGCTTGAATTAGTATAGATAACAAGGTATTCTATATCATTTGATAAATCATCTGTCTTAGAGATTAGATGTTTAACAAAACTATTAAGGTAATTATTCATGGAGAAACTTCGATTTTCTTTAGTAAATAATCTGGCATAACTAATATTATTATCTGTATAATATTTGTCTACATTTTCAATTTTTAGATGGATAGACTTCTTCTCGTAGCAAAGAACAATGTTACTAAACTTATCAATATCAGACTTTTCAAACGCTAACGATAATGAAGGATATTTATGTTTATATATGGACTTCCTTAGTAAGCAAAGAATCGACAAGTCTAATTGATACATAAGTCCAATCAATTGATGAGGAATACGTTGATAAGCATTACTCAATCCATCCCGTCTAGATCCATCTTGTAAATCGTGCCCACTTTTTGGTACCTTACTATCTTTGTCCACCATTTTTCCTTCAATTTCAGGACTTCCGCATAGAACATTTTTCAACTTTAGATTTCTTACTTCTGGACCGGAACCCATATTTCCAATGTCTTCTGCAGTAAATTCAATGTGTGGAATATATTCACAAAGTTTTCATATCCTTCTTTTACAGCATTACCCAAACATGAGCCTTTCTTCGACTGATTAACTTGTTGCGCATATTGCTTGCAACTTTCCCGTAAAGACTTTATACTGAATCCTCTACTACCTGTAATCAGATCCTCAAAACAAAAAGAAAAAAAGAAAAAAAGAAAAAAAGAAAAAAAGAAAAAGAAAACAATCTACTTTACCCGCAGCAGCTCCTATCTAAAGTCTTCAGGCAATTTCTTTCTTAATGTTTCCAAAGGTTGATTAAGCTTCTCTTGTTTCTGTTTATCCTTTACATTTTTTATCTAACTAAAAATGAAAATCGTTTCTTTAATAACAAATCATTTTAGAGCAGCAGCATCAGATGATAGATCTGGTAATCCATTTAATCCAAACATATCAAATCTACTATATTAACCAGCAGCAAAAATGATTAAAGATTATAATTAAAGGCATTATTTTATGTCGGATAATATCACTTTAATTAGTATATACTTTCATATATTTTATCATTATCGTTTTAAATCAAAACAACTACCGTGAGAACTGTTTCTAGATCAAGATTTAGAAAGGTTTTAACTATTTGTATTATTCTGCCTCCGTTGCTCTCTCTCTCTCTCTCCCTCTCTCTCTCTCTCTCTCTCTCTCTCTCTCTTTCGATGATTAGAGGAGCTTGCCAGAGACAAATATTATCTGAAGCAGAACTACATACTAAAGGAGACGATAAAGATTATTCCAACGGCGAGGGAGAAAGAGTACTGAGAAATTTCTTTGAAATTCTTTTTAATCTCTTTGAAGTAGATTTGGATCTGAAAGTCTACCAAATGCTCAAAGAGAAGAACGAAACGAACCTGATTGCTGTAACAATGAAGTTTTTGCATAATAAGCTTAAGAAATTAATCAAAAAGATTTCCAAATATGATGATTTGTGTTGGGACAAAAGGTTGGACAGAAGAGCAGGTTGCAAGACCGAGATTGCAGAATCTAAAGCCTACGTCAATGTTAGAAAAATAATATACACTTCGAAAGTTTGATTTCTAAGGAGTTCCTGTGCTTAGAGGCAAATTGAAAGGTCGAACCTAGAAGCTATACGAAAAGACTCAAAAACTTATATGCGGAACCTATACATAAACAAGTATATCGCTCAGCAACGTTTACTGCAACAATTGTAGATATTTTCGTAAACCAACAAATAGTCTCACTGTTTATTTCGGAATTGTATCGCGAGTTCCTGAATCCAGTCAAATTAGAAGAATTTTTATACTCTTACAAATTTTCATAGATTTTACAAGATTGCAAATTTTCATTGTACAACTATCATAGGAGAAACATTATATGAAAACATTGAGAAATGCTAATAAAAACGATATAATTAACAAGTTGACATATGGTGGATTAACACGTAAAGATAAAGAAAAGCCTTTTTAGCTGACGAAAAAGACAAAAGAAGGGAAAGATATTGCCGTTATTACGAAACTCTCGTTACGAGAGTTTCCATCCACAGCAGCAAACCTTACCTGGATACTGAAATTACTATAGCTGAAGAAGAAAAAAGTGACAATATTATATTGCCACTCCGCGATATTAATTACCCTTCGGGTTGTAATGCTGAGTCCGCTGCGCGACAGAGTGGACCAATATTTTTGTCCGTTTGATTAGAACGGGACAAATATTTGGTTTAGAATGTGTCACTAAACAAGGATGAACTGAAACTGACGACTGCTTGAAGACTAAGGTGATGCTGACTATCGAGTGAAGACTGGCCTTTGCCTCGGGTTTGAGCTTATATACTGGTTCGTGGATCGAATACTGGAAATTGAGTGGACATTGATGCGATGGAAGGGGATGCGGAGATGACGTAGCACGCAGTACCGCAGGTAGCAAAAACCCTGGACGGCGACCGAAGCGATGCGTACTAGCCCGTCATAAAAAATGCTGCCTATGAAGGCGTACCTTGTTTAAAGGGTGTAAATGGTTTCATTGCCGGAAGGAAAGTTATGGCATCTACGACCCTAGAAACCTAACGGACGCTACCTTTTGTCAATGGCACCTCGCTTGTTGACGGACGGGCAACTCGCCTCGTTGAGTCGGAGTTTTCCCGTCAATAAATGTTTTTTCTTCTTTTGGGGAGGTGGAAGGAAAAGGGAATTCGTCCCAGAGAAAGCTGAGCCGATGCGGCCCGAAATTCCGTGGAAGGACGGAACAAATATTACAGGTACAGAGCTTCGAGCAGGAGGCAGAGCTGGAGGCAGCTATTGCCGGCCATATAACTACATCATTTGTTTGGACAAAGATAAAAGAATACCTATCTCACTCTAACCCAGGATCGAACAAAGAAGCTCATAATCCTGTCCTTGTATACAATTTTTCTATTAATTTTTAAATTCCTACTAAATTCCTCACCTATACATTTCTACCTTTTTGCCACAACCTGCATTTTTCTTATGTATCTACGCGAAATTAAGAAACTCTTATTGTTATATTTTCTGAACGAATTAAAACATGGATACATTAATTAAGCTTGTACCCATGTATCTCGGACCAGTGCTCTCGTGACCCTGTGCATTAAGAAGTACATGGGTTAATACACGGATATATTAACTATACGTGCATACGTGCATTTAGGGTCCGGTTAAATAGGTAATGTTCATAGTTCCCATTTTTTCACATAAGAGCATTTTCTCTAGAGACATAGTTCTATTCATTATTTCACTAGGATTATAGGGGGTCTTAAGGGTATTAAAAATTCCCACATCTCTAATTTTTCTATCCTCGTCAAGATTTGGAAAAACAGAAGGTAATTTCTGAATTGTTTCAATTAATTTACCTATACCATTTTTATTACCAACTTTTAACATATTGCTTTGCTCTAAAAGGGGTACTTTGACGCGATCAAAAATTAATTATACTTTAAAACAACAACAGAAAACAAATAAATACTTGAATGATATATAAGATTTTATGGTTTATTTTACGATGCTATGAACTATAAAATAACAGTGTTAATTTTGTTTCAAATGCTGTTTATTTAGGTTTTAACCGCTATCTTTCTGTATTCCTCTTTTTTAAAGATTGCTCGACGGTGTGCAGGATTCTTACCAAACGGGATTGCCTGGAACAAAAATTCAAAAGATGCTTAAAACTAAGATATATGTACATCGAACATTCCCATTTTTGTGAAAATTATCAAAATGACTGCTGTTTGTGTCTGACTTATCGAATTTGTACGAAAAATTTCTATGTTTTTTTTCTTCATAATTTCTAAAATTATTAGAAATTAGAAAGACACGGATCGTCAGTGTCTAATATATATATATATATATTATACTAAAGGCATCTGCAAAATTTCGAGGTAATCGGTTGATCTAATCTCGAGATATTTTGCACACCGTTTTTAAAAACATTGTTTTAAGAGAAACGTGTTTAAAGTTTCCGAACGTAATTTTTCATATGTTAACACTACGGCGCGCACGTGTACGTGAATCAGCTATAGGCTTCTTATTTATAAAAGCAATTTTTTTAAAAGGCTGGAATATTTTGTAGTTTATTTTTAACATTTCAAACGAACTGCTACGTTAGACAAGAAAAATTCGATTTTTTTTTTCAATTTCAAAGTGTTCAGGTCCCTTAATATATCTAACATTTCGTTTTGAAGATGATGCGACGAGGCAAAAGTTCAAATATGATGCGGCAAGGACAGAGGTCGAGGATGAGTCAAGGGTGAAATCAGTAATTTCAATGACAATAATAAAAATCGTCTGCACGTTTATTCATTATTAGAGGTCGTTTGCAGACCATTTGTAGGAAATGTAGAAATAGGGATTACATGTAGGGTTATGTCAAAGTTATGTCAATTATTAAATTAGCAATAGTATATATGTATGGGTAATAAAAACAAAAAACTTGATTAATTCATCAAATGTTTGTTGTAATATGTGCCTTTTCTGCAGAATCTTGCTATCCCTGCTGCCCGACAACGCATTCTCGTCTAGGCCTTGTAAACACAACACGTCAGAAATGTACCGTGTACACCTACAAAAACATATTTCAAGTGTCTTAAAGATGTTTCGAAACAGACGCCTTTAAATAATCTTGTTTCGGGCGTCGTTTCAACGTCTGGAATAAGATGTCTTAAAGAAGTCTATTTGAGCTCGTAAGACGTTTAGACTTGAAATGGACGTGTTAGACGCTAGGGAACCAGACCAATCGAAAATACACGTATAGAGCGCAAGTTAGTCGGACAGAGAGGATATGCGCTTATAGAGAACTGGACTGGCAAAGCGAGCTGTTCGCTCCCTGCCGAATTTCATATCTACAATTTTACGAATTGCTTGCTAGTTGCGTCTTTCCTCTGCAGTTTAGAAAAATGTAACACTGGGGTTCGCGTCGGTGAAGGTGGAAAAAAAGCGTTATTTTTCCCAATATATAAACTTTATTCAAACTCTATCTTAACTTATCGGTGGACGAATTAACAATTAAAATCTATTATTATAAACAAATATTTCGGTGAGACTACTCAAATAATCTTTAAAAAATTAACAAAAATAAATTATCCTGTTCTATATAACAAAATTAACATATTATTGTGGGAGAAAGCCCTTCCTTGTAGGTATCGTTAATAGCCTGTTCCATTTGCATCATCAAATCGCTTAGTTAACATCACGTGATTGCAATTCCCGTTATTAACATGATGGATCCTTTCAAACAGTGGAGAAGTCGATGATAAAATGATCGGAATATTTTCAAATTTGGCTAAAATTATCGCCATATCTCGAGCATTGTATGTATATAATTTCCTGTTCTTATTTTTGAAAGACGAATCATGCTCTTCATCGACAATAATTAACTTTATGTTTTTATAAGGTCAAAAAGGCTCAAGGAAGAAATAACTGTTTCCACTATTAAATGATTTCGATGAATTTCAGGTGTTTTCACAAGCAGAAAAATCAAGAGCGAGCTCGTGGATTATAAAATTAATTGCTCCTTTAACCAATTGTTTTGGCAAAGATTGCTACGGCCTGCATGTTTGCTGTGCTTCTTCAATTTCACGTTTTCGAACTACAAAAGGAATTACATTGGTTACTTGTACCACTTCTTCTATGTTCTTGCTATTTCTCGGGCTATCAAGATATTCTCTAGCTAACTCCTCTTTTATCTAGAAGATCCCAGAGAGCTTGTTGCTATTTTTACTACCTCCTTTGCTCTTACTCTGATTACTAGTACACTTACGGGTTTTTCTCTTAGGATCATTTTTTTTTGTGAACTATCCCAATCTTGTCTTTGGCCCGTTTCTACTAAGAAAGCAAAGGAGCTTTTTTAATTTTTTTTTACTTTTTTATATAGTATATTAAGTATCGCATTCGGCGAGCTATTTTTTATAAGATTATTTAAATAATCTGTTTTATTTCCTGCCTTATCAAAGCAAAGATCATGCAACTTTTCAAAAGTATGGCAAGTACCAAGTCCTCCTCCATATAAAATCTTAGATAAATCCTTTGGCATAAAAAGCTCTTTCTCAGCTAAGAAATGATTTAAAAATGATTCTTTATTAAAACAAGATTTATGGAAATTTCTTAAAATGGAAGTAGCATTATCTCCTGTCATGGATAATATGTTAGATAAATTGCATGGCTTAAAGCCTGCTTTATGGAAATCATTTAAAAGTTGTGTTTTGTTTCCATTCCCATCAAAACAGATATCATGAAAATCTTTTAAAGCAGAACAAATCTTAGTTGCTGCTCCATGCAATATTTTAGATAAATTTTTTGGTGTAAAACCTTTCTTCTCAATTAAGAAACGATTCAAATACTTTTTTGTTTCGTTTATAAAACAAAAATCATGAAATTCTTTTAAACTATTCGCTGCCGCACTCAATATACCACATAAATCGCACGGCCTAAAACCCACATTGTAAAAATCCTTTAAAAGCTGTGTTTCCTTTCTTTTCTTATTAAAAGAAATATTATGCAGTTGTTTCAAAGTAAAAGAAGCACGAGCTCCTGTTCCACATAGTATAGAGGATAAGTTACTTGGTCTAAAACCTGCGTTGTAGAAGTCCTCTAAAAGCTCTGTTCTTTGTCCTTTGCTATTAAAACAAACGCTGTGCAACTCTTGAAAAGCACCTTTAGCCTTGCCTCCTGCTCTACTTAATATGCTAGACAAGTTATGCAACGTAAAGTTACTTCCCTCATCACCGACCCCTTCAATAAAATGTTTCAAACGCTGTGTTTGATTTCCTCTTGCATCAAACCAAGAGTCATATAAATCTTTAAAAGCTTCTGCAGCGTTAGCTCCTGCACCATTCAAAATACTGGACATATTAGACAGATTTATCTTCTCGTTTTCTAAAGTTTTTATATATAGTCTTTTGTTTCCTTCCTCATCAAACCAAAGATCATATAAATTTGTAAAAGTTTCAGGAGCTTTAGCTCTTGCTCCATGTAAAATACTGGAAATATTAGATAGACGTATCCCTTCCTTTTCTAACGTTTTGAAATATTGTGTTTTACCTCCTTCTTCATTAAACCAAAGATCATATAAGCCTTTAAAAGCTTTTGCAGCATTAGCTCCTGCTACATTCAAAATACTGGAAATATTAGTTAGATTTATTCCTTCTTTCTCCAGAGTTTTTAAACATTGTGTTTTACTTCCTTCTTCATCAAACCAAAGGATATGTAAGTCTTTAAAGGCTTTTGCAGCGTTAGCTCCTGCTCCACTTAAAATACTAGAAATATTACTTAGATTTATCTCCTCTCTCTCTAAAGTTTCTAGATATTGTGTTTTACTTCCTTCTTCATCGAACAAAAGGTCGTATAGGTCTTTAAAGGCTTTTGCAGCGTTAGCTCCTGCTCCACTCAAAATACTGGAAATATTACTTTGATTTATCTCTTCTTTGTCTAGAGTTTTTAGATATTGTGTTTTACTTCCTTCTTCATCAAACCATAGGTCATATAGGTCTTTAAAGGCTTTTGCAGCGTTAGCTCCTGTCACATGCAAAATACTCGACATAGTAGCTAAATTTATTCTTTCCTTCTTTAGTACCTCCAGACATATTTTCCCTTCTCCCTTAATTAAGAAACTTAAAAATTGATAAAATGCAGATATTCCTTCTCTGCCAACTACACTTCTGGCAAATTTGATTTCTTCATCAATATTTTCTACAATTTCCTGATAACTAGACCTATTATATTTTATATCTCCCAACAAATTTTCCATTATTCCCTTAGTAATAGGGCCAAATTCATGAGATTCTAACCAACGTAACGCTATTTCATGTAATTCTTCGCAATTATATGGAACATTACCCTCATCTATCCCATTTCTAATAACACTGTTCAATGCTTCCTTGTCACACTGATTAACTGCAAATATTAGTCTATCTAAAAATTTCTCTTTTATTTCTTTTTCACCCTCGCCAGAAAGTCTTCCTTCTTCTTTTTCTTTCTGCCAAAAAGGTGGCAGCTTTAACAAATTTAAAAGCCTTGTCATTTCTTTTTGCGAAAATTGATAAAGACCATTCTCATTTATACAAAAACAATCGTTAAAAATCTTATATCCTTTTTTTTTAATATTTATGTTATTGAATTGTAAAGGATAGAAATTTTTAGATCGTTCATATTTGAATTTCTTTTCTTCTGTAAGATTTAGGTCTGCATTAGTATAGATGACAAAATATTTTATATTTTCATCCTTTTCTAATTTTTCAATGAAAAGAGCGAAGCACTTATTCACAGAAAATGTATTCTTTTTCTCCTGCCGTTTAGAAGGAAATAACTGATAATAACCAATACTATTATTTGCATTGTGAGGCTTTATACAAGTAATGCTATCTTTATAATTGATAGTGACGTCAACAGATATGCCATAGTTTCTTTCCTCAAAATTGATGAGAAACATGTTTTTACGCAAGAACATATTGTGTAAGAAGGACATTAATAAATTGGATCCATATGTAATTTCAGATATATAACTTCCAAGTTTTCCATCTTTTTCTGAAGCTATTAAATCACGTAACACAATTTTTTGTAATGCTACATAACCGTCGTGAACTTTACTATTTTTTCCCATTTCACTTTTGATAATGCTGTTCAATTCTTCTCTATTAGGTTGATTAACTGCAAATACTAATTTATCCAAAAATGCTTCTTTTATTTCTTTCCGGGAATATTTCCTATCTTTTATTACTGTCTGCATAGCGGACGAAAATTCTAATCGCTTTAAAAGTTCATCTCTTATTATTTTATCTCGCGCAAATTGATAAAAACCACGCCCTTGTAGATTATCATTTGTAAAGAAAAAGTCTCTTAATATGATATCACGTTCTTCCATGCTATCAAATTTAAACGGATAAAAGTTTTTAAATCGTCCCCTTTTTAATCTGTTTCCTTTCGCAAGATTCAAGCTTGAATTAGTATAGATAACAAGGTATTCTATATCATTTGATAAATCATCTGTCTTAGAGATTAGATGTTTAACAAAACTATTAAGGTAATTATTCATGGAGAAACTTCGATTTTCTTTAGTAAATAATCTGGCATAACTAATATTATTATCTGTATAATATTTGTCTACATTTTCAATTTTTAGATGGATAGACTTCTTCTCGTAGCAAAGAACAATGTTACTAAACTTATCAATATCAGACTTTTCAAACGCTAACGATAATGAAGGATATTTATGTTTATATATGGACTTCCTTAGTAAGCAAAGAATCGACAAGTCTAATTGATACATAAGTCCAATCAATTGATGAGGAATACGTTGATAAGCATTACTCAATCCATCCCGTCTAGATCCATCTTGTAAATCATTAAGAAATTCCGAATCCTCATTGCTAGTATCATTTATATCAATGTGCCCACTTTTTGGTACCTTACTATCTTTGTCCACCATTTTTCCTTCAATTTCAGGACTTCCGCATAGAACATTTTTCAACTTTAGATTTCTTACTTCTGGACCGGAACCCATATTTCCAATGTCTTCTGCAGTAAATTCAATGTGTGGAATATATTCACAAAGTTTTCATATCCTTCTTTTACAGCATTACCCAAACATGAGCCTTTCTTCGACTGATTAACTTGTTGCGCATATTGCTTGCAACTTTCCCGTAAAGACTTTATACTGAATCCTCTACTACCTGTAATCAGATCCTCAAAACAAAAAGAAAAAAAGAAAAAAAGAAAAAAAGAAAAAAAGAAAAAGAAAACAATCTACTTTACCCGCAGCAGCTCCTATCTAAAGTCTTCAGGCAATTTCTTTCTTAATGTTTCCAAAGGTTGATTAAGCTTCTCTTGTTTCTGTTTATCCTTTACATTTTTTATCTAACTAAAAATGAAAATCGTTTCTTTAATAACAAATCATTTTAGAGCAGCAGCATCAGATGATAGATCTGGTAATCCATTTAATCCAAACATATCAAATCTACTATATTAACCAGCAGCAAAAATGATTAAAGATTATAATTAAAGGCATTATTTTATGTCGGATAATATCACTTTAATTAGTATATACTTTCATATATTTTATCATTAAATTTAGAATATGGTTACTTTTGTTTAAATCAAAACAACTACCGTGAGAACTGTTTCTAGATCAAGATTTAGAAAGGTTTTAACTATTTGTATTATTCTGCCTCCGTTGCTCTCTCTCTCTCCCTCTCTCTCTCTCTCTCTCTCTCTCTCTCTCTTTCGATGATTAGAGGAGCTTGCCAGAGACAAATATTATCTGAAGCAGAACTACATCCTAAAGGAGACGATAAAGATTATTCCAACGGCGAGGGAGAAAGAGTACTGAGAAATTTCTTTGAAATTCTTTTTAATCTCTTTGAAGTAGATTTGGATCTGAAAGTCTACCAAATGCTCAAAGAGAAGAACGAAACGAACCTGATTGCTGTAACAATGAAGTTTTTGCATAATAAGCTTAAGAAATTAATCAAAAAGATTTCCAAATATGATGATTTGTGTTGGGACAAAAGGTTGGACAGAAGAGCAGGTTGCAAGACCGAGATTGCAGAATCTAAAGCCTACGTCAATGTTAGAAAAATAATATACGTTGCGCGGTTAGTGGAGTGAGAAAGGGGGATAGACGCATCGTTACGGTTTCTCTCTCTCTCTCTCTCTCTCTCTCTCTCTCTTCCGCTTGGTCCGCTATGAACGAAGCGCGGTTTTTAGGAGTGAGAGAGAGATGGAGGATAGATGCGTCGCAACGGTTACCGTCGCGCACGACGAATGCGTCGCATTTGTAACGAGTCTGGAGACGATTTCTAAGCGGTCTTCTTGTCTTATTGAATTTAATCATGTGGCGTTTTTTTATCGCGCTTGCATTTTTACATTATAGGAAATGTTTTGGAGTGTGAGAGCGAAAGAGAGAGGGTTAGATTAGAGAGGCTGCGCTTGCATTTTGACGACGTTGTGGAGAGTGAAGTGCGCGTGCGTGCCTGTTAATAAATAGATGAAGCATAACGCGGAGCAAATTAAATTGTTGTCGTACAGTGTAAAGGTGCGTGTTGCTATAGACATATATTTTGCAAAAAGTAAGTTTACGTTTAAGATGCCCGCAATAGATTTTATTGTCGATATGGACGGTTTCTTCGTAGCCAACAAATTTAATTGTAAAGAATTAGCCATCGTAAATGCTCATACCGCTGAATATGAATTATTTGAATTCGAATTGTACGTTCGCTACATGGATTTATCCAGAAGCGATCAAAAGTCTGCATGGCATGTCTCGAATTTCGTGCACGGGATTTCATTTAAAAATTTCCAGGGGAAAAAGAATTATCAACAAGAGGACATTGGCATTATTATAAAAAATTTCGTTCGAGACTACAAAGATCCCGTCGTCGCGTACAAAGGGGGGCATATTGAAAAGGATATTTTAAATAAAATAGGAGTTGGCAGTTTCAATTTGGAATATCTCGGCTGTCCGAAATTCAATTCATTGATCGCGGAGCCGATGTATCAAGAATACCACGTACCATGCAGGCTTCATTGCTGGACGCGAACTTCGAAAGAAAAGATTCAATATCATTGTTGTTTGAGCGAAGTTCGTGTATTTTAGATGTGGCTAATGAAATCGAAAGGTAACACATTTTTTTTCTTTTTTTTTAGTTAGAATTATTTTTTATTTCTATGGCGCCTTTTTGTAGAGAGAGAGAGAGAGAGAGAGAGAGAGAGAGAGAGAGAGAGAGAGAGAGAACGTAGGAACGTATGGATTATCGGTGCGAAGAGGACAGGCTTAGCAGCTTTGAAAATTGGCCGATCCCGTTTATTAAGCCGGAGGAGCTCGCGATCGCTGGATTTTATTATCTGAGGGAGGATGATTTCGTGGAATGCTTCGCGTGCGGCATAGGACTCTATTGGTGGGAAGCCGGGGACAAACCCATGTTGGAGCATCGCTTTTGGTCCAGGAATTGTCCGTACGATCCTCGAACAACGTTATGTATATGTTTAGCGCGCAATATCCGTTTTGTCCATCAACGATGACGACGACAACGAGGGTGGTGGCGTCAACGATGAATAAAAAAAATGTAATACAAAGTTTAAAATATTTTTTAATTTGTAAATTTGCTGTGTAAAAGCATATGCATCAATCGAAAATAGGGATACATTTCCGAGTTCAGAAAAAGTCGAATATTGGATAATAAGCACGAATCGAATTGGGTAGGGTTTATCTTTAAATCGTTTTTCCTTTCGGTTTGTAACGCGATTGTCACGTACCGCGGTTTTTTCATTTGCGGAGCTGTTTTTATCGCCCACGTGTGCTTCGTGGTTGTTTGCAGCATCGGATACTTGTACAGTTACCACGAACGGAAACTCATGCTGATCGTTCTTTCGCTCTCAAGAATACGCAGCATCGACAACTTGTGTATTTCATCCAAAGCGACGTGCGACATTCTCCATTGAATTTGATACAAATCCAGGACAGGTTTCGCATTGTCGGACCAGCTTCGTAAAGCGTTAGCGTCGTTGCGCGCGCGAATCAAAATCAATCCGTGCCGAGCATTTATTACAACGCGTTTGTAATCTTCGCAGAAGTCTAGCAATGTGTTCATATGCACGCAAAAGTTGAAATGTAGCAAATTCGTAAGCGTTACGGTGAGAGTTTCCCTCCGTTGATCATCGTTTCTGTATATCCAGCCCGCGTTGGACAGCGTGTGACAGCCTACACGCCCCGTTACACCATCATAACAACATCCGGTTAAGGTCCAGCCGACTACGATCCACGTGGAGCGAGATAAGAGCCTGCTCCACGTGGAGCGAGATAAGAGCCTGTATAAAATCACCGCACATCAAAGACAGACCATTGAGTTGGAATCAGGGTTTTGACCCATACACATCAAATTGCTGTCCGTCGTTACTATTAAAATTTGTATTGTGTTCATTTATTGTATTGTACATTCAGGCGTAACCCGCTTGAATGAAATAAAGTTTTTTATATATCTAAGTGTGAAAATTTACATCACAAGCGCGTTGCTCTTCGTAATGTTCAGACTGATGTAATTCTTCAAGATCGTCGTTGTACCGGGATTTCTGGACCGATCGATTTCCACTCCGTTCAGTTCATAACGTATCTCGTCGAACATAAACGCTACCGCATTGTTCTCTAGAGCCACCGTGTCGTTGGTCGATCCTCCTGGTAGGCTGAGTCTTCCCTCCACGTATAGGAAGCTTTTACACGGAAGAGTGTACAAGTCTTGATGTTGAATGGGTATTCTTATCTCATCACTGTTTCCAAACGTTGTGTTGGCGTACGTATTGTCGATCGTAGTTATTCGATTGTCGAAGATTGGTGCCTCAGAGATGTTCAGAATGTCGTCGGACATGGCGGTGAAGCGAGTTCGATTACTTGGTAACGATGAATCCCAAAGATCGCAAATATTCCACGTTTCGGTTAGTTTCCTCGTCTTCTTCTTCTCCTTATTGTCGAAATGGCGCGCCGTTTTTTATGTTCGACGTATTCGATATCCTATTATTATTATTATGAATTAACATAACGGCTATGTCAAGGTTATGAGACGATTCGACGAACGTGCAGCCGAACCGTGATTTCTTCGTTTCGAAAATCAATCAAACGTGCAGACTGGTCCACGATGCGAATCGTTAAATCTTCCATTGATCGTGTAACGATCAGGAGGTAAATGACTCGTGCCGGTGTTTCCGATATTTTATACTCCGGCGACATGTTAGGCGTGAATTCGTGTATCGTGTGAATCAGTTTCCCGTTATCGTACGAACCGGTGGTTACGTTGCATTCTATTCGAATAATATTCGTGTTAATGATATTCACGGAAGTGTGCGATACATGCCACGTGTTCGGTGATAGAATGCGATTCCTAGAAAATCCTAGGATTGGACCCACGGTGTCGGGTTTCGTAAAATCTATCTTATATGCGCTTTTAATTTCGCTTTTCATAGTATTGTTGATCGCTCGTAGAATCAGCGGATATTCTACATCGTTGTTATCTTTGGCTGGAGAAGGATACCGCGCGTTTATCTCACGCCTCAAGTAAGCGTTGATCGCCCCCAGTTCGTACGAGCCGTCCGGGATGTTTATCTCCTCACCCTCGTCGCCGAAATAGAATTTATTGTCTCCGATTGTCGAAAAAGAAACTTTAGCCTCGGACAAAAATTAATTTATAGTTTACTTAGGACTGAGATTCGAAAATATCAGATTACGTTTCCGCCGGTTCCGTCAACACGCACCGACGGTGATGTAAACTGTATATCAAAGATACCGCTATACAGGGTGTTCGACGATTATTTTAACTGCCAAAAATGAAGGGTAGCTGAGGTCATTTGAAGTAACTTTTTCCTTTGCGAAAATGCAATCTGGGGCTTTGTTTACGAGTTATTAACGAAAAACACTGGCCAATGAGAGGTGACGGTGCGAGGGAGAGGGTCCGCGAGAGAGTCCGCAGCACGAGGCTTTAACAGAAGGTCGGGACGGACTCGAGCCGCGTTCGAAGTATTGAACAAGTCACAAGGCGAGAACTTACCGGATTTTTTTACTACATAACAGTGATATTTTTAAGAAAAACGCTGTTCACCTTTACTTTAGAACGTCTGAAGAATATTTACTAATTTTTCGGACCCGAAATAATATGAAGTTTAACCGTGGCAGCCGTTTTAATTTTCTGATGTGCATGACACCTCGTGTGTACCACGCAACTGGCTCTGCAAAAGAAATTACTGAGTATAAAATTGCAAAGTGATACCCCATTGATGAGACACTTCACGACATTTGATGGCCTAATCACTGAATTGAAAGCAGCTGGAGGAAAATTAGAAGAGATAGATGTAATTTCTCATTTGTTATTAACACTTCCATCATCTTATGATGGAATGATAACAGCTATTGAAACTTTAGCTGAAGACAACTTAAGTATTGCATTCGTAAAAACCAGGCTATTGGATCATGAGGTGAAATTGTTAAATGAGAATGCCGATTCAAGTATAAAGATTCTCCAGGCAATTAAACAAAATAATAATAAAAGGAGATTCACTAATCAAGACTTTCCTATAAAAACAAAAAAACATGGAAATTTTTAAATACAAAATAAAACGTCTACGAACATGAAGACAAAAGCAACACATGTGACAAAATGTTACCAGTGTGGAAGAAAAGGACATATAAAGAAGGATTGTTACTACCACAAGAGAACCATGGACTATAAAAATGGCGAAAACAGGAGAACATTACAAACAGTGCAGTGTGTGCAGCAAAATACAAATGCTGCAAATACAGATGGATTTGCATTCATGGCAGGATATGTGGAATGCACTGAAGATAGAAGAGAACGGGTTATGTCATTTTTATTGGATTCAGGAGCGTCCGACCATATTATCAATAGGGAGGACTTAGCAAAACGAGGAGCTGAAGACACCGATCAGGATATCAGTGACAAAATCTGGAGAATACATCATGGCAACAAAAAGGGACACACTAGACGTACTCAGTGACACAGGAGTCGCAGGAGAATTGAAGGACGTCCTATATTCGCCGGAAGTACCATATAACTTGCTCTCTGTATCAAAGATGCAAAGTTTGGGTAATACGATTGTATTTGATAAACAAGGTGTACAGATTTTTAAATCCGGTAAGGTGATCATCAGGGGTAAGTCCTCGAACAATCTTGTTACAATAGATTTTAAAATAAAGCATGAACAAGTAAACTCAGTCCAAATGTACAGTATTATCAAAGGTAATTTTGAACTATGGCATGAACGCTTGGGACATATTGAAAAAAGTAAATTCTTAGAGTTAAGAAATAAAGGAATGATTAGCGATGTCGAATTGGTAAATAAAATAATACCTAATAATAACTTATGCGAAGCTTGCGTTAATGGAAAACAAGCACGATTGCCGTTTAAAAAGGAAAAAGATAAAGATCATGTAAAAAGACCTTTGTTTATAGTACATTCGGACGTGTGCGGTCCAATCACTCCTTCCACAAATAAAATATTTAAGAATATTTGATTCTACAGTATATGTGCATGATAAAACTAGTAAAACCAATTGTAACGAAAAGTCATGGAAAGGAATACTAGCAGGCTATGAAACAAACGGGTATAGAGTGTGGGACGTGAAAAGGAAAAGTATTTCGTTGTCAGAGATACAATATTTGACGAAGTTAATTTCCTAAAGTCAAGGCCGGTAGCAAATGTTAAAGAGATTAGTTGTGAAAAATCTCAAAATAAAATTGAAATTTCTGACGTAATGTCAAACTCAATAAAGGAATTAAAGAAATCTGATAATGGCAAACCAGATAGTTTAAGTTCGGAAAATATCGGAAATAAAACTGATGTTTCTGACGTAAAGTCAAAATCAGTGGGTGATCCTAGTAAGTCTGTTGATGGAAAAACAGATAAACTAGAGAGTATAAATCCAAACAGAATCAATGAAAAATTCCATAATGATAATATTGAAATAACAGTAGATAGGTCTTCTTCTCAGAATAGTACAAATACAGATAGTACAAATAGCAGTAAAAGAATGTTATCAGAACCAAGAAGGAGTGATAGGATTAAAAGGAAACCGCACATTTCATATGATGAAGAGGACATGCCGATTGATTATGTGATGTGTGCACAATCGGAAGTTTGTGAAACTCCTGCATCATATCAGGAAACAAATAACAGAAATGATAGGGAACAATGGGAACAAGCTATTAGAGAAGAAATTAATTCTCTTATGGTGAATAAAACTTGGACATTAGTACCAAGTCCTAGCAATAAAAATATAATAAATTATAAATGGGTATTTACGATAAAAGATGATGAATTTGTAAACCCATTAAGATATAAAGCTCGGCTGGTTGCAAAAGCGTTTAGCCAAAAGTATTTAGTAGATTATAATGAAACCTTTGCTCCGATTGCAAGGATTTCAAGTTTCAGATTTATAATTGCTTATGCTAATCAATTTAATTTATTAATCCATCATATGGATGTAGAAACCGCATTTTTAAACGGTATATTAAAGGAGGAAATTTATATGAGAGTACCTGAGGGAATTGAAAACAAACAGAATCAAGTTTGTAAATTAAATAAAGCTTTGTATGGATTAAAACAAGCAGCAAGATGCTGGTTTGAAGAATTCGAAAAGGCTCTTAAAAAGATTTTCAGAATTCCCCAGTTGACCGTTGTACTTATATTTTAGATAAAGGAGATATTTCTAAAAATATCTATGTAGTTTTGTATGTCGATCATTTGGTAGTTGCGACAGCTAATATCGTAACGATGAATAATTTCAAAGACTACTTAATGAACAGGTAATGAACAGTTTCATTAGAATTGAAAGGACTGGAGAAAATATAACTCTAGACCAAAGTACTTATATTAGAAAAGTATTGAAGAAATTTAATATGGATAATTGTAAACCCATAAATACTCCACTTGAAAGTAAGCTTAATTATGAAGCCCTGAATTCAGACGAACAATATGAGGCACCTTGTCGAAATGTTATTGATTGTTTGATGTATATTGTAACATACGAGGAATCTTCCCACGTATTTTTTATATTCCTTCCTGAAGGCATACGCCAGGCTGGCGGCAGCCAGTCGGGGGTGGATTTGTATATCGTGAGTCGAGTGCCTCCGAGGGGGTACGACGACGAACGTTCTGGAACCGGACCACGTAGCAACACCGCCACTACCATTTTTCCCATAAAATTTTAGTATATAAAGGGCTCTAACGCGACCGGGAAGCGGGCTAGTTTCGTGACATTCGTTGAGACGGAAACATTAGCAAGATCGAGTTAAATTCTCTTTCAACCAAATCTCAGAGGTAACAGCCTAGAATCGAAAGCCCCCGCCGGCTCAGTGCGAAAAACTGAGAGCGCGTTTAGAGTCCACAAACACACACTCACACTTGTTAAACCCAGCGCGCAATAAATTAGTTTCTACCAGTTTTTTGGTTTCCACTTCAATTATTACCATCTCCTGCTTCGAACCAGTAATAGGTAAGAACCCACCAAGGTATACCTCAGCTGCTCGAGGTATATCCTTATTTCTTTTTAACAAAGTTACGAGGCACCCTAACACCAATTCCTCCAACCACCTTATCCAAACCCCTTTGAAGATAGCCACCCGTGTCGAAATAAACATTGGCTGGTCTACGCACCTCATCCTAACCTAAAAGGTAGCCACCCGTGTCGAAATAAACATCGGCTGGTCTACGCACCTCATCCAAAAAGATTCCAATTGCATGCAACCTCCGGCCACCCAAACTGCCTGGCCCTCGGCACGTAACAATATTATGATCTGTACGTGACCTGATCTATGTGTAGCTGTGAGCATTTTGAGCAGATACACAAATAAAAGAAATAAGGAATTATGGATTTGTCTTAAAAGAGTTTTAAGATATTTGAAAGGCACGACAGATATCAAACTAACGTACACAAGAGGTACACATGATAACATCTTGATAGACAGCAGGGTATGCTGATTCAGATTGGGATGGAAACGATATGTACGATAGAAAAAGCACAACAGGTTATATATTTAAATTGCTCGAAAAATATACAATTAGTTGGAATACGAAAAAGCAATCATCAGTCGCGGCCTCTTCGACTGAGGCTGAATACATGGCTTTATTTGAAGCAGTTAAAGAAGCATTATGGTTAAAATCTTTAGCAACAGTATCAAAGTAAATATATCAGAATCCATTGTAATCTATGAAGACAATAATGGTGGTATTAGTATTGCAAACAACCCAACTCTAGTTACAAAAGATCAAAACATATCGATATTAAATATCACTTTACCAGAGAGCAGGTAGAGAATAAAGTGGTAATATTAAAATATATTCCAACAGGTCATCAATTGGCAGATATGCTAACCAAGCCTTCCAGGACAGAAGTTCATCCAAATGAAAATTGGAATAGGCGTACAATAATAGAATTTTTTTCTCATTTTTCAATTATTATAAGAAGTAAATGGTCTGGTCAGGTTTTTCTGGGTTTCCCCTGACCCTTAGCAACAAATGTTGGACCTGTGGCGGCTACCTCCAGACCCGCCAGCAGAGGGCTCCTCTTCCCGCTAGTAGCCGATCCGTTCCGATCCCTATATATACACCGAGACTTCGTCCTACCCTTACGTCTAAGGCAAGGGCCCGCTAGGATAGCCTTACCGATGAGTCCTCTAGCGGGCCCCGGACGGAACGTCTCCCCACTCCTTACCATTTCCACGACACACGAACCGCCGCCAAAGACCATATTGTATTTCCCAAAAGAGAGAACATATTTAGTTGATAAATATACATATTTTTATTGGTTGCATGTTAAACTTGTATTTTTCTTTTGTTTAATTTTTGAGGGGGCGTATTGAAAAAAAACTTTAGCCTCGGACAAAAATTAATCTATAGTTTACTTAGGACTGAGATTCGAAAATATCAGATTACGTTTCCGCCGGTTCCGTCAGCGCGCACCGACGGTGATGTAAACTGTACATCAAAGATATCGCCATATACCATCGCCGGTGTTGTAAGAACACATCGTGCTCTGACCGTTAGTGATCTCAATACCGCGTATACAAAGTTTTGGTCGCTCAGTCAATTCGTACATATACCTTCTCTCAAATAAAAGTAAAAATAAAGCTTTTTAAGAAAAAGAATTAATATCATATTTATTTGAGAAATAATCCAAGCCTTAATCCCAATACCGATATTTGAACTGATGTTTGGTATCGTGTAATAAGTTTGCAAATCGAGCAGGCCCAGTTCGTAATCGGCATTGTTGAGATCTATAGGCGGGAAGTACTTGGACGATAACACGCTACTTCTTCCCGATAACGTGAACGTGTCTGACATTCTTGCGACGGACTATATTAGAGTTCCTCGCAGAAATTTCACACACAATTGTCCGCACACGCTTTCGTTGTATCTTTGATAAATCTTGTGATTGTACGTGATGGACGGAAATAATGAATCAATTCGATCGGTGGTCGAAGATCTCCAAAACTATCGAAGTAACTGACACGCGAATCATGCTTTATATACGCCACCCAGTGCGTTCCTGAACCATGACCGCTATCCAGATTCACTATTCCTCGTTCGTTTACCCATATTTGTTTCGGCAATTCATCGCGCATGAAAACTCCGCGAAAATGCGATAATCTTTTACAGGCGATTTTCAATTCAACGTCCGTCGTCGAGTTATCTTTTTCCTTTCTTTTGACGTTTTTTTTCTTCTTCATTCCTTTTCCACGTTTGTACGGCGCGAGATACACTCCGCGAGCCTCCATAGCGCGATTGTGTCGTCGCGCTTCCTCCAATTGTTTCTTCGCAGCATTCGCATCGTTTATTGTTTTGATCACCCCAGCGCAGCGCCATCTGTCAACGCTTCCGAAGCTCCCAAAGCGGGTAATAACAGCGGTAGAAAACCGCCTCGTTTGATGATAGGTAGAATTCATTCGATACTGTTTCTACCTTCTTTCTTTTTCCTTTGACCGTTCGTCGGTCTTCCACCTTCTTCTTCTTCTTCTTCAAACCCATACCTAATCTTATCAGAGCTGTTTTTACCAGTCTGTAACGGTATACAGAGCTGTTGTTACCAGTGTGTAACGGTATACAGAGCTGTTTTTACCAGTCTGTAAATGGTATATGGAGCTGTTATGTCAAGGTTTGTTTTATTTTTCTGTTGATTATGAAAAAAGAAAAAATGTACGTACGTCAGTTTACATGGAGATGCGCTCTATCATTGGAATGCGGGGAGACTGATATCTACAGTTTCGTACGACAGTCCTTGAATGTCCGGGTTCCGACCTGCCGCACGTTCGACGATCACGATGTGATAATTCGGAAACACGGATCATTGCTACCGAGTAGTATACGGTGCGTGATAAGCGGCCCGTGAGGATGTGGTAAAACGAACGTTATGATTAGTCTGTTGGAGAGTCCGAATTGGCTGCGATTCGCAAACGTGTCCGTGTATTCGAAATCGCTGCGTCAACCAAAGTATCAATACTTGAGCAACTTGCTCTCGTCCGTGGGGGAAGTAGGTTATTGGCGTGCGGGGCAGTCGTGAGCGGCGCGGCAGTTGCAGCAAGAACGCTCGTCGAATACTGTAAATATCTGAACAATAATAAAAAAATGGTCCTTTCTACATCCGAAGCCTCCCAGCTTAGACTTTCTGGATCGATATATCCAACTCTCGAACTGCTTACTCGAATATAGGCACGTCCATCTTGCTTGAAACGAACAGTTGTCACGAAGATATTCTGCCGCGCGCTAGGTTACTTGACCAGGGGAAGGTGGCGTGCGGGGCAGTCGTGAGCGGCGCGGCAGTTGCAGCCAGAACGCTCGTCGAGTAATCGGGTAGGTGATGTAGGAATTTTAATATATAATAATATATATTAAAATAATAATAGATTTTTTTATAATAATAATAATTTAATAAGACATGTATTTATAATTTTTATAGAATGATTCATTATACTATAATAAACTAAGAATAATAAAAACGTAAGGATGAATAATTATAGGAAATCAGAAAAAAAGTTTGATTTTGTCGGACAGTGCTAGTGGGATAGGATGTGATATGTAGATAATGCGAAGTAAACAAATAATTTAAATGTAGTTCGTTTATTTAAAAAACTGATGGTGATGGAGCAATTCGTAAATAAAATGAACAACAGAAATAATAAAAACGATCCTTTTATTAATTAATAAAAATTCAAAACGTATTTACAACTCCCCCCTCCTCCCCCTCCTCGTCCTCCTCTTCCTCCTCTTCCTCCTTTTCCTTTCCGTTCTTTGCCCCTTTTTTGAGGGCCATAAATAGTTGTTTTGAACAGTTTTTTGAGCTCTCTCTGCAACGTATAAGTATATATTATTATTATAATTTGTTACTATACATATTACTATATTATATTATATATAAAAGTATTTTTCATTTACTTACATTGGCCGCCACCAGGTTTGCCAGGTTAGGCCTGGCTACCCCTCTGGTCAATTGGCCCAATATGTTCCTCCACTGGGACTGTAACATAACAGCAGAATTAGAAATATATATATTATAAATATACATTCTGTTGTGCACACTTATATTGCATATACTTACAGCCCTCCCGGACTCGTACGCGGCAGCGATTTCTCGCTGCCGCGCTAGTATTGAGTCCAGCGACTCGTTCGCGGCGGAGGTGTCCGTCGCTGCTGAGGTCGCCGTTGATGCTGCGGCGGTGTTCGCCGCTGCTGAGGTCGCCGTTGATGCTGCGGCGGTGTTCGCCGCTGCTGATCCGGCGGATGCGTTTTCTTCTTCTAGCTGCATTTCCTGCAATGATTATATACGGAGTACCCAGAGACATTGTAGAAGAAGATATAATAGCGGCGATAACTCAGCAAAATTTAAGCAATTTAAAAAACCCTAAGGCCAAAGATGATTTGAAACTTCTTTTCAAAACAGGAAATAAAAATAGAGATACAATTAATTGGGTGGTTGAAGTCTCCCCATAAATCCGAGATATTTTCAAAAAAGAAGGGCGTGTCTTTATGGAATGGCACTCTTGCTTTGTACAGGACTTTACTATGGTCAGCAGATGTTATAAATGTCAGAGCTTTGGGCATGTTTCAAAGTACTGCAGAGCCCAAACGGACACATGTGGTCACTGTGCAAAGGAGGGCCATACATACAAGGAGTGTAATTTTAAATCTCAGGACCCAGCCTGTGCAAACTGCAAGAGATTTGGTAAGCAACATAACCATTCTTCACGTTCCAAAGAATGCCCGGCCTTTCTGTACGCAAGTAAAGTACATATTTCAAAAATAGATTATGGTGAACAAGTCTAAAAAGAATAGAATCCAGCACTGCAAATCCCCTATCTATATAGCACAGTTAAATGCTCAGAACTCAAGGACGGTCCTAGACGATTTGAGGAAACGCGCGCACGAAAACAGTATAGACATTATTGCAATCCAAGAACCTTACAATATGAATAATAAAGTTATAGGACTTGGTTTAGCGACCAGAATAGTTTCTGATAACAAAATTTTTACACAGAAAATTTTATCAAAAAACATCAAATCTGCAATAGCCATTCTTAATCCAAATTTTACCATTCTAAAACTCGAAAACTTTTGCAACACGCATTGCACATGCATTGAAGTCACAACTACCTCCTATCGATTCTATCTGATAAACATGTACTTACAATATTGTGATAGAATTGAACCTTACCTGAACCATTTAGACAAGATAATCAGTTGCCTCAGAGGAGAACATATTATCATTCTTATGGATGCAAATGCAAAATCACCTCTTTGGCATAGTGACGCGTTGGATGAGAGAGGAGAAGCTCTAGAACTCCTCATTGCTCAGAACAGCCTTTTCATTATAAATACCCCCTCAAATGAATACACCTTTAACAACACGCATGGGCGTTCAAATATTGATGTAACGCTAGCTTCCGGTTCGTGTTACAACGCAATCTCCAAATGGAAAATAATTCCTGACTTCACAACGAGTGATCACAACACCATCACCTTCCTAGTAAATCCTCCGGAGGACACCTTTACCACGCAATATGGCCCCAGTCGATATAACCTCAAGAGAGCGGACTGGTCCTACTTTGAGGAAGAATTGACTACCTCTGTGACTACCCTCTGCGAGCAGCAAGACTCAGTACAGACTGCAGAGCATCTCTGCTGGGAAATAGAACAGGTCATTACTAAGGCATCTGACGCTTCCATTCCCAGGAAAACACGTTTTCAAAAGTCTGTTCCATGGTGGAACAGAAATCTCACTGCACTTCGCAAAGAAATCCGAACCGCTCACCGCAAATACCTACACACTGGAGACCCAATCCTTCGTAACCTCCGTAAATCAGATTATAGGCAACTTAGAAATAAGTACAAGTCTCTAATCAGGAAATCTAAATTAGACAGCTGGACAAAATTTTTAAACGACAAAGGAAATGCCGACCCCTGGGGCCTTCCATACAAGATCCAGGCGGGAAAATTAAAAATAGAACAAGTCTGTAGCAACGTTAAAATAGACGGCACACATACAACTACCTGGGAAGAAACGTATAGCGCACTATTAAATGCACTGATACCTGACGACTGCACTGATAAAGAAACACCCTGGCAAAAAACTCTGCGCACATCCGTGGCTGATCCTCCATCCACAGATGACGCTCCACCTTTTAGCACAGATGAAGTCAAAGCGGCCATAGTTTCCCTTAAAAATAGAAAAGCCCCTGGTTATGATCTTTTGGAAGCTGAGATTATTAAAAATGCTTGGCATCTACTTGGCCCAAGTATCACTAACCTATTAAACTTGTGTTTGAGGACTGGCTCCTTCCCTCGTAGATGGAAGAGAGGGATTATCCGCGTTCTTATCAAGGGACAGGACAAAGACAGGACTGAACTTCGATCATACAGACCAATTTGTCTCCTTCCTGTAATGAGTAAAGTAGCCGAAAAACTCATACTTAAGAGGATTTGTGATCTTATTACCAACCACCCACTCTCAGCTGTATCTCAATTTGGATTTAGGAAGGGACGCTCTACAGAGGATGCAATAGTTATGTTCAGAGACAAGATAAAGCAAACTACTGAAAAATACTCTATAGCACTGTTCTTTGACATAACAGGTGCGTTTGATAATGTTTGGTGGCCATCAATTTTATCAAACCTTAAGATACGAAATTGTCCACAGAACCTCTATAAACTCATACAAAGTTATTTAAGCGAAAGGACCATTGAAATCTCAGGAGCCAAAATAACAATTAAAAAGCAGGTAAACAGAGGCTGCCCGCAGGGGTCAGTTCTTGGCCCCTATTTCTGGAACCTGGTTTTTGATGACGCCATAAACTCTTTAAATAGTAACAATTTCTGTACAATTGCTTATGCAGATGATCTCGCAGTAATTATTCAGGGAAATACTAGAAGGCAAATTGAAATCCAAGCAAATTGTGTAACTGATATTTTATCCAAGTGGTGTGACCGTTACAAATTGAAACTCTCCACAGCAAAATCGGAGATGCTGCTGGTTAAAGGCTTCTTTGACATAAAAAGACCTCCCGTAGTTAAGATAAACGGTCATTCAATAAGGATGACAAAAGTTGCAAAGTATTTGGGAATCAGTTTCGGCACTAGACTTAATATCACGCCACATGTCAACTACATTGCAGATAAAGCTAAAATACTCTTTAACAAGTTAACAGTAATAGCCAAGGCAAACTGGGGACTAAATCAAAAAAGTATGAACACTATATACAAAGGAACCTTCATCCCCATCATTACATATGCTGCCACAGGATGGGTTGATAAGTTAAATACGCATCACATCAGACGCCTCTTCCAATCTCAGAGACATGCTCTTCTGAGAGTCTCTAAGGCCTATCGTACTATTTCCTCAGATGCTCTAAATATTATTAATGCTGCCATCCCAGTTGACCTTCTCTTGGAAAGACATAAATGTTACTATCTGCTCCGAACAAATAAGGAATTCTCAATAGGAGAGCTGCACATTATCCCCCCAACAGAACTGCCAGATAAAAAATATATTTCTAAAATTAAACAATTAATCGGGACACAGGTATTACATCTCTGGCAAGCACGATGGGAAGCATCCGCCAATGGAAGAACCACTTTCCGTTTCATAGACAACATTTCTGACAGAATCTCATCTTCATGGATATCTCTAAACTATTATTCTACTCAACTAATCTCTGGACATGGCATCATTGGAAACACAATGAAAAAACATAAAATTACTAAAGATGATATATGTGAATGTGGACAAAGGGACTCTGTAGACCACATAATTTTCGAATGCAGTAAACTACATCATCACCGGACTACTCTCATTAGCACCTTGACGGAAAAGCAGATAGCCTGGCCATGCCAATTGAAATGTCTCCTGTCTCAGGATGCGTTTGAAGGTTTCAGAATTTTTGCAATAGCTGTTATGAAACACCGAGAAACAATAGATAGGAGAAGGCAGGATGCATTGTTAAGACCCAGACTTGGGAGACCACCTGGAAGAGCGCTCCCAATACAACTCAGGGGACTCAGTACACGCTCCCGCACAAGGGTGTGACTTCTTCTTTCCATGTGCATCCACCCCACCCCCCTCAAACCTCCAAACCTCCTTTCCTTCCCCCTCCCCTCCTCATCCCTTCCTTTTCTTTCCCTCCCTCCTACCCTTCCTCAAAACCCATCTGTGACGACGCGGGTTGCAGTAACCCCTTGGGTAACTGTAATTGTCCAGGTGAGTGGTGACTTATGTCACCAAACTCTCGTTTCTACGAGCCCGCAAGGGACCGAGCTTTTGCTGGCGACCTCGCCTCCACGTGGCCCCCGCTGTCAACGCGGCGTGCGGGATTCTACCTCACCTGAGGGGGATCGCGGACGCCGCGGCTAAGTGGGTTGCTTCCCTCACGGGACGGTCCTCCCTCTGAATGATCCTTCACGGGTGACAGGGGGGTTTTTCCAAGTCCTCTCTCCCCTCGCAGCTGTTTCTGCACCGACCATCGGTACCTGACATGGGCGTAAGCCTCGTTCAGGAGAGCCTGCCTTTAATTAGGCCTTTGGGCTGTAGAACACTCGTTGCATTTCCTGCATTTTTTGTTCGACTTCTCGTTCCATATTTCTGCAAAAAAAATAATATTATTAAAATAAATTGCTACACGATTACTAGAACAAATTTCCACAATACTAAATTTTATCGCGTTATAAATTCGAAATAAAATCAATTGAATCGTTTGCATACCAGATGGTTCTAAAAAAACAGGATCGAAAAACGCCAAAGAGCGCGATCGCGCTCCTTCGATTACATAACTAATATTTTAACTTATATTTAACGAAAAATATACTACATGTATATGCCCTGGCTTTTCTCAACCCAAAATCTGAAGAGCGCGAAAGTGGCTCGTGGTACGCAAACGTTTCAAAACTTTGAAATTCTAGTGCCACATACATAGTTTATATATTAGTATGTACTTACTTGCAATTTCTTCGTGGTTTCTTACTCCTCCAAGAGTTCAGCGTTGAATGAAACTGCGACCCTTCGCAGCTCGAAGTTAGGCCCAGTGTCGGTCTCGGAGCCGTGTTTGTGGTGGGGGGATTTTCAAAATGGGACTACATGATGCGCCAATGGTTCAAATAGTATGATTGGTTGTCTGCCAATGGTTCAAATAGTATCATTGGTTGTCTGCCAATGGTTCAAAAAATATCATTGGTTGTCTGCCAATGGCAATGTCCAATGGTAGCATCGCAAGCATACCCTGGTCCAAATCATGATCTCACACAACGGTTGCTTTCCCTATTTCGAATTTCCCGCTACCGCTGTTTGCAGTTCGAAAATGATTTGTTTACACTTTCGTAGGCGATAAAGCTACATGTATTAGTAGTATCGTAACGTGACTCGCATTCAGCTGTTCTCTGCGTTTTTACGTCGCGTTCAGTCGTGATTTGTTCTCCAAGTGATACGGTCTAGGAGTGCAAAGCGCGCGATGTTTATTTCTTATAATTTTAGATTTTTTCTATTTCATTCTATTTCATTCTACTTCATTCTATTTTATTTTATTCAATTCTATTCTTTTTGATTCTACTTTTATATTCTACTCTATTTGGCATTATTCTACTACATTTCATTGTAAACAATAGAAACAGATAAATTTAACAATTTCAAAAGTGTAGCGAAACGATGCCAAAGGTTGTGAATTCAATGAATTGGGAGGATGTGGTTTCTTCCCAATTGTTTAGACGTATGAAGGGGGATGCATCGAAAAAACTGACCTTGACCACACCAAGATACAGCAAAAGAAAAATTATGAAGGAGAGGTAAGTGAGCATTTTGTTTCGTTACTATGATTTCGGTAATATGTTTCGATATAATTTAAATGGTAAGAGCAAAAGTTCTCATTACTGCTGGAAATACATTTTTTCGCTTTCTCGCTTTTGTACTTCCATTTCTCGGATTTTTATGATATTGACATATGCTGTAGTCCATATTCAATCATTAGAATGAAGTTGCAAAACAAAATCGACGGGTCGAAGTAGCTGATTAGTGTCATTTATACGTCATTTATATTTCACGTAAATTTCTGTATCATCGAAAACACTGACATCGAGATATCCCTTCCTTTTTTTGGGATCTTCGTCACGTACAAATGCTTTCCCGGTTGTATGGACGGATGTTCGTATTGTTTGACGAACAGATGGGGTAGAAAGGAAATTTTAGGATTATTGTCGTAAAGAAAGCTGATTGCCTTCGTGTGTCCCTAAAGAAAGAAATTAGAAGGCCGAGGATCTGGAACTCGGCCGCGTACGGCACGCAGATGGGAAGGTTACAATTTCCGCGTCCGACAATTCATTCCCTCCCACGGTGAGGGCCCACTGCAGATATTATTTCAATACGTATTCTGCATTTGTTTGCAACAAACGTTTTCTCTTCAATCTTCTGCAAAGAGCGTAGCCGATTCAAGATGGTCAAAATTGTCCTTACAGGTTTTTCAAATGAGTACTATACCGTTCGATCTAAATAAATTGATATTATTAATTAAATAATGTGAGCCAGAGAGAGTCACTGTGCCGTTGCAACCATTTCGAATCATAACCTGCAGTAAGCCGTTCAATCTTTCCATTTTAATTGAACACTTGCAAATGATAACGATGACAATACAAGTAGCAACGATTTGTTGCATAGCAATACGGCCCACCGGTCATCAAAAACCTAGCTGCGCAAAATTTCAACCCGGTTGCAAGCTGTGGTTATCTCTGACTATCACGAAGTAAAATAATACAAAATTTATTGTATACGTATCTATTATTTAAAAAATATAATATTATATATTAGAGTTTAGACTTATTTAAGATGAATTTTATGTTGATTACTAATGTGGGATTAATTTATAATAGAGTTGAATTTAATTTTTATTTTGATTTCGGTTCGAGAGATATGAAATTATCTAATTGAATAATTGAATTTGATTTCTAATATACAGTTACGGGGTAATTTTCGTAGAAATAAATAATTGAGTTATAGCTAATTAGTACTATGATTGTAATAATATCATTTATTTTATTTGGGTTCATTTGATTGAATTATATTGAACTGTTAATTATGTATTAATTTGCTTTGTTGGAGTGAGAATATATATATTATTTTAATTGCGGCTAAAAAATTGGCTATAGAATATTTTTCATAAATACAATTTATGAAGTCATCTAAAAATTTAAATAGTTTTCATACGAGTGAAAAGTAGAGATTAATTTTTAATATTACATGAAAGTTTGAATAAGAAATTTAAATTAAATAATGGTAAATTTAGTGCGCCAGCACCAACGGTTAAACTGCTGTTATTCGTTAATTTTAAGAATTTTTAGGGGCTTCAGTTATCTCGATAATAAATTTTAATAATTATCTAGGTTGAATAAATTTATGTGAACCGTACAAATTGCCCGCCACTTTCATTATAAATGGAATAAATCGTAACGTTGTAAAAGTATGGGAAAATGTTTTCATTAAAATTTTAGTTTAACAATAAGTGTTTCATTTACATTGAAAGGATTCTGAATGAGGAAAATTTTATTATTTGCACAAATTATAAATATTATTGATTTCTTAATTTAATATATTTGAAAAAAGGAATTACATGATTATAAGTTATAGTATTTATTTACGAATAAATTTAATGATTTTAAAATGTGTGTGCGTGTGTTGTAGAAGAAGAAAGTAATATTAGTATAAGTAAAAGTGATTTTTTCGTACTTTTTGCATCAGGGTTAATTAAAATAAAGTTAGTGTTTTTAATTATCTCGAAAGTAAAAGAGTTAATTTAATATTTCTGTTATGTATCATAATAATTATTAATACTGAATTGATGAGTTTATGTTGGAAGAAAATCCTAACTTTGGCATTGTTAGTTGTTACATTTTCTATTGGAATTTTTTTTTTCTTTTCTTTTTTACGGACATTATTATTTCATACTTTTAAATATATTTATTCATTTATCCTACATCAAATTGAATTGGTTAGTTTAGGGTATTCAATAATAAATGAAATAAATAATAGTTCATTGTCATATAAAGTATTAAAGTCGTGTAAAGAATTAAGTTTAGATTTATGATAATTGAAGATTTAAATTTTTATTAAAATTAATCAGTAAAATTAAATGATTTGTATTTCATAACAATTTTATTACTTTGTTGTAATATAATTTAACTTAACTGGATAAATTTATTTTAAAACTAATTTAAAATTGGACTTTTGAAATTAGAATATTTAAATTTTCAGTAGTTTCAATCAATAAAATTAAATACTTTGTATTATGATAATTAGACCGCATTTCCAATATTTTCACGTGGCTCGCGGGTGGTCCGGTCTGCCGATAGGACCCACGGCGGACAGTCGCATGAATTGGGGAAAAACCGTAATTCGTTTTCTATGGCCATAAATCCGGTCGACGGGCTAACGATGCATACTGTCAATGTCGTACTAAGAGAAAGAAACAATTGTGCGTTTGTCGTAAATTATGTTGAGTGCGAGCGGCGATTGTGTCGCGCCTTCGACTGACGAAATACACACGACCAGGCACTCGAGGCCCCAATAGTGTTTGGTTTCCTGGATCGCAGACAAAATATATATATTGCCGGGTAAGTGGCCGAGGACTGTCGCGTGGTTTCCCACAGATCAGTTTGTTTTTCCTTTAGAGAATCGCGAGCCCCGGGGCACACCAGATAACTGTTATTCGTTGAATTTTTAGGGGCTGCAGTTATCTGGTCTGCCCCGAACGGAGAAGAGCAGAGCAGAGAAGAGCTGAGCAGAGCAGAGAAGAGCGGAGAAGAGCAGAGGAGTGCAGAGCAGAGAAGAGCGGAGAAGAGCAGAACAGAGAAGAGCAGAGCAGAGCAGAGAAGAGCAGTGAAGAGCAGAGAAGAGCAGAACAGAGAAGAGCAGAGGAGAGCAGAGCAGAGCAGTGGTGAGCTGAGCAGTGAAGAGCAGAGAAGAGCAGAGCGGAGGAGTGCAGAGAAGAGCAGAGAAGAGCAGAGCAGAGCAGAGAAGAGCAGAGCAGAGCAGAGAAGAGCAGAGAAGAGCAGAGAAGTGCAGAGCAGAGAAGAGGGGAGAAGAGCATAGCAGGGCGGAGAACAGCAGATCAGAGCAGACCAGAGCAGACCAGAGAAGAGCAGAGCAGAGCAGAGAAGTGCTGAGAAGAGCAGAGAAGAGCAGAGCATAGCAGAGCAGAGCAGAGAAGAGCAGAGAAGAGCAGAGCAGAGCAGAGCAGTGCAGAGAAGAGCAGAGCAGAGAAGGCCAGACCAGAACAGAGAAGAGCAGTGCAGAGAAGTGCACAGCAGAGCAGAGCAGAGCATAGCAGAGGAGAGAAGAGCTGAGCAGAGCAGAGCAGAGGAGAGCAGAGCAGATCAGAGCAGAGCAGAGCAGAGAAGAACAGAACAGAGCAGAGAAGAGCAGAGCAGAGATGAGCAGAGAAGAGCGGAGAAGAGTAGAGCAGAGCAGAGAAGAGCATACCAGATCAGACCAGAGCAGACCAGAGAAGTGCAGGGCAGAGAAGAGCAGAGAAGAGCAGAGAAGAACTGAGAAGAGCGGAGAAGAGCAGAGGAGAGCAGAGAAGAACAGAGAAGAGCAAAGCAGAGCAGAGCGAGGAAGAGCAGAGCAGAGCGAATGAACAAATGAACAAATGAACAAATGAACAAATGAACAAATGAACAAATGAACAAATGAACAAATGAACAAATGAACAAATGGACAAATGAACAAATGGACAAATGAAGAAAAATGAACAAATGAACAAATGAACAAATGTACAAATGTACAAATGTACAAATGTACAAATGAACAAATGAACAAATGAACAATTGAACAAATGAACAAATGAACAAATGAACGAATGAACGAATGAACGAATGAACGAATGAACGAATGAACGAATGAACGAATGAACAAATCAACAAATCAACAAATCAACAAATGAACAAATGAACAAATGAACAAATGAACAAATGAACAAATGAGCAAATGAACAAATGAACAAATGAACGAACGAACGAACGAACAAACGAACAAACGAACAAACGAACAAACGAACAAACGAACAAACGAACAAAAGAACAAACGAACAAACGAACAAACGAACAAACGAACAAACGAACAAACGAACAAACGAACGAATGAAGGAATGAACGAATGAACGAATGAACAAATCAACAAATCAACAAATCAACAAATGGACAAATGAACAAATGAACAAATGAACAAATCAACACATCAACAAATGAACAAATGGACAAACGAACAAACGAACAAACGAACAAATGGACAAACGAACAAACGAACAAACGAACAAACGAACAAACGAACAAAAGAACAAGTAAACAAATGAACAAACGAACAAACGAACAAACGAACAAACGAACAAACGATCGAATGAACGAATGAACAAATCAACAAATCAACAAATCAACAAATGAACAAACGAACAAACGAACAAACGAACAAACGAACAAACGAACAAACGAACGAATGAACGAATGAACAAATAAAACGAATGAACAAATAAAACGAATGAACAAATAAAACGAATGAACAAATGAACAAATGAACAAAATCGGTAGTTAAGCAAGATTCTCGTATTTAAAAAATCTGATGATAGGTTGTTCCAGAAAATTGAAAAAACCGAAAAATCACTGGAGTAAAGTGCCATTTTCTGACATTAGATTTCGTTCTAAATGCTTCAACCCTATGTAAAAACGTTATTTAAGCAGGAATATCGTACTTTGAAGAAAATCTAATGATAGGTTTTTTCAGAAAATTGAAAAAACCGAAATTTGACAAGAGTAAAGTGACATTTTCTGACATTACATTTCGTTCTAAATATTTAATTCTAATGTAAAATTGTTAGATAAGCAAGATTCTCGTATTTAAAAAATCTAATGATAGGTTTTTTCAGAAAATTGAAAAAGCCGTAAAATCACAACAGTAAAGTGCCATTTTCTGACTTTAGATTTCGTTCTAAATACCGAATTCTAATGTAAAATCGGTAGTTAAGCAAGATTCTCGTATTTAAAAATCTAATGATAGATTCTTTCAGAAAATTGAAAAAACCGAAAAATCACAAGAGTAAAGTGCCATTTTCTGACATCACATTTCGTTCTAAATGCTTAATCCCTATGTAAAAACGTTATTTAAGCAAGAATATCGTATTTTGAAGAAAATCTAATGATAGGTTTTTACAGAAAGTTGAAAAAACCGAAAAATCACGAGAGTAAAGCGCCATTTTCTGACTTTAGATTTCGTTCTAAATACTTAATTCTAATGTAAAATCGTTAGTTAAGCAAGATTCTCGTATTTAAAAAAATCTAATGAGAGGTGTTTTCAGAAAATTGAAGAAGCCGAAAAATCACAAGAGTAAAGTGCCATTTTCTGACATTACATTTCGTTCTAAATGCTCAATCCCTATATAAAAACGTTATTTAAGCAAGATTATGGTATTTTGCAGAAAATCTAATGATAGGTTTTTCAGAAAATTGAGAAAACCGAAAAATGACAAGAATAAAGTGCCATTTTCTGACATTAGATTTCGTTCTAAATGCTTCATCCCTATGTAAAAACGTTATGTAAGCAAGAATATCGTATCTTGAAGTATATCTATAATGATAGGTTTTTTCAGAAAATTGAAAAAACCGTAAAATCACAAGAGTAAAGTGCCATTTTCTGACATTAGATTTCGTTCTAAATGCTTCATCCCTATGTAAAAACGTTATTTAAGCAATAATATCGTATTTTGAAGAAAATCTAATGATAGGTTTTTACAGAAATTTGAAAAAACCGAAAAATCACTACAGTAAACCGCCATTTTCTGACTTTAGATTTCGTTCTAAATACTTAGTTCTAATGTAAAGTCGTTAGCTAAGCTAGATTCTCGTATTTAAGAAAATCTAATAACAGGTTTTTTCAGAAAATTGAAAAGACCGTAAATTCATAAGAGGAAAGTGCCATTTTCTGACATTAGATTTCGTTCTAACTTCTTAATCCCTATGAAAAAGCGTTATTTAAGCAAGAATATCGTAGTTTGAGGTAAATCTAATTATAGGTTTTTTCAGAAAATTGAAAAAACCGAAAAATCGCTAGAGTAAAGTGCCATTTTCTGACATTAGATTTCGTTCGAAATGCTTAATCCCTATGTAGAAACGTCATTGAAGCAAGAATATCGTATTTTGAAGTATATCTATAATGATAGGTTCTTTCAGAAAATTGAAAAAACCGTAAAATCACGAGAGTAAAGTTCCATTTTGTGACATTAGATTTCGTTCTAAATGCTTAATCCCTATATAAAAACGTTATTTAAGCAAGATTATGGTATTTTGAAGAAAATCTAATGATAGGTTTTTTCAGAAAATTGAGAAAACCGAAAAACCGCTAGAGTAAAGTGCCATTTTCTGACATTAGATTTCGTTCTAAATGCATCATCCCTATGTAGAAACGTTATTTAAGCAAGAATATCGTATTTTGAAGTATATCTATAATGATAGGTTCTTTCAGAAAATTGAAAAAACCGTAAAATCACGAGAGTAAAGTTCCATTTTGTGACATTAGATTTCGTTCTAAATGCTTAATCCCTATATAAAAACGTTATTTAAGCAAGATTATGGTATTTTGAAGAAAATCTAATGATAGGTTTTTTCAGAAAATTGAGAAAACCGAAAAACCGCTAGAGTAAAGTGCCATTTTCTGACATTAGATTTCGTTCTAAATGCATCATCCCTATGTAGAAACGTTATTTAAGCAAGAATATCGTATTTTGAAGTATATCTATAATGATAGGTTTTTTCAGAAAATTGAAAAAACCGTAAAATCACAAGAGTAAAGTGCCATTTTCTGACATTAGATTCCGTTCTAAATGCTTAATTCCTATGTAAAAGTGTTATTTAAGCAAGAATATCGTAGTTTGAGGTAAATCTAATTATAGGTTTTTTCAGAAAATTGAAAAGACCGAAAAACCGCTAGAGTAAAGTGCCATTTTCTGACATTAGATTTCGTTCTAAATGCTTCATCCCTATGTAAAAACGTTATTGAAGTAAGAATATCGTATTTTGAAGTATATCTAATAATAGGTTCTTTCAGAAAATTGAAAAAACCGTAAAATCACGAGAGTAAAGTTCCATTTTCTGACATTACATTTCGTTCTAAATGCTTAGTTCTAATGTAAAATCGTTAGCTAAGCCAGATTCTCGTATTTAAGAAAATCTAATGACAGGTTTTTTCAGAAAATTCAAAAAACCGTAAAATCATAAGAGGAAAGTGCCATTTTCTGACATTAGATTTCGTTCTAAATGCTTAATCCCTATGTAAATGTGTTATTTATGCAAGAATATCGTAGTTTGAGGTAAATCTAATTATAGGTTTTTTCAGAAAATTGAAAAGACCGAAAAATCGCTAGCGTAAAGTGCCATCTTCTGACATTAGATTTCGTTCTAAATGCTTCATCCCTATGTAAAAACGTTATTGAAGTAAGAATATCGTATTTTGAAGTATATCTAATAATAGGTTCTTTCAGAAAATTGAAAAAACCGTAAAATCACGAGAGTAAAGTTCCATTTTCTGACATTACATTTCGTTCTAAATACTTAGTTCTAATGTAAAATCGTTAGCTAAGCCAGATTCTCGTATTTAAGAAAATCTAATGACAGGTTTTTTCAGAAAATTCAAAAAACCGTGAAATCATAAGAGGAAAGTGCCATTTTCTGACATTAGATTTCGTTCTAAATGCTTAATCCCTATGTAAAAGTGTTATTTAAGCAAGAATATCGTAGTTTGAGGTAAATCTAATTATAGGTTTTTTCAGAAAATTGAGAAAACCGAAAAATCGCTACAGTAAAGTGCCATTTTCTGACATTAGATTTCGTTCTAAATGCTCAATCCCTATATAAAAACGTTATTTAAGCAAGATTATGGTATTTTGAAGAAAATCTAATGATAGGTTTTTTCAGAAAATTGAGAAAACCGAAAAATCACGAGAGTAAAGTGCCATTTTCTGACATTAGATTTCGTTCTAAATGCTTCATCCCTATATAAAAACGTTATTTAAGCAAGATTATGGTATTTTGAAGAAAATCTAATGATAGGTTTTTTCAGAAAATTGAGAAAACCGAAAAATCACAAGAGTAAAGTGCCATTTTCTGACATTAGATTTCGTTCTAAATGCTTCATCCCTTTGTAAAAACGTTATGTAAGCAAGAATATCGTATCTTGAAGTATATCTATAACGATAGGTTTTTTCAGAAAATTGAAAAAACCGTAAAATCACAAGAGAAAAGTGCCATTTTCTGACATTAGATTTCGTTCTAAATGCTTCATCCCTATGTAAAAACGTTATTTAAGCAAGAATATCGTATTTTGAAGTATATCTATAATGATAGGTTTTTTCAGAAAATTGAAAAAACCGAAAAGTCACAAGAGTAAAGTGACATTTTCTGACATTACATTTCGTTCTAAATACTTAATTCTAATGTAAAATCGTTAGTTAAGCAAGATTCTCGTATTTAAAAAATCTGATGATAGGTTTTTTCAGAAAATTGAAAAAACCGAAAAATCACAGGAGTAAAGTGCCATTTTCTGACATTAGATTTCGTTCTAAATGCTTCATCCCTATGTAAAAACGTTATTTATGCAATAATATCGTATTTTGAAGAAAATCTAATGATAGGTTTGTACAGAAATTTGAAAAAACCGAAAAATCAATACAGTAAACCGCCATTTTCTGACTTTAGATTTCGTTCTAAATACTTAGTTCTAATGTAAAATCGTTAGCTAAGCTAGATTCTCGTATTTAAGAAAATCTAATGACAGGTTTTTTCAGAAAATTGAAAAAACCGTAAAATCATAAGAGGAAAGTGCCATTTTCTGACATTAGATTTCGTTCTAAATGCTTCATCCCTATGTAAAAACGTTATTTAAGCAAGAATATCGTATTTTGAAGTATATCTATAATGATAGGTTTTTTCAGAAAATTGAAAAAACCGAAAAGTCACAAGAGTAAAGTGACATTTTCTGACATTACATTTCGTTCTAAATACTTAATTCTAATGTAAAATCGTTAGTTAAGCAAGATTCTCGTATTTAAAAAATCTGATGATAGGTTTTTTCAGAAAATTGAAAAAACCGAAAAATCACAGGAGTAAAGTGCCATTTTCTGACATTAGATTTCGTTCTAAATGCTTCATCCCTATGTAGAAACGTTATTTAAGCAAGAATATCGTATTTTGAAGTATATCTATAATGATAGGTTTTTTCAGAAAATTGAAAAAACCGTAAAATCACAAGAGTAAAGTGCCATTTTCTGACATTAGATTTCGTTCTAAATGCATAATTCCTATGTAAAAGTGTTATTTAAGCAAGAATATCGTAGTTTGAGGTAAATCTAATTATAGGTTTTTTCAGAAAATTGAAAAGACCGAAAAATCGCTAGCGTAAAGTGCCATTTTCTGACATTAGATTTCGTTCTAAATGGTTCATCCCTATGTAAAAACGTTATTGAAGCAAGAATATCGTATTATGAAGTATATCTATAATGATAAATTTTTTCAGAAAATTGAAAAAACCGAAAAATCACAAGAGTAAAGTGCCATTTTCTGACATTACATTTCGTTCTAAATGCTTCAACCCTATGTAAAAACGTTATGTAAGCAAGAATATCGTATCTTGAAGTATATCTATAATGATAGGTTTTTTCAGAAAATTGAAAAAACCGTAAAATCACAAGAGTAAAGTGCCATTTTCTGACATTAGATTTCGTTCTAAATGCTTAATCTCTATGTAAAAACGTTATTTAAGCAACAATATTGTACCTGGAAGGAAGTCTAAGAATAGGTTTTTACAGACATTTGAAAAAACCGAAAAATCACAAGAGTAAAGTGCCATTTTCTGACATTAGATTTCGTTCTAAATGGTTAATCCCTATGTAAAAACGTTATTGAAGCAAGAATATCGTATTTTGAAGTATATCAATAATGATAGGTCCTTTCAGAAAATTGAAAAAACCGAAAAATCACAAGAGTAAAGTGCCATTTTCTGACATTAGATTTCGTTCTAAATGCTTCATCCCTATGTAAAAACGTTATTTAAGCAAGAATATCGTATTTTGAAGTATATCTATAATGATAGTTTTTTTCAGAAAATTGAAAAAACCGAAAAATCACAAGAGTAAAGTGCCATTTTCTGACATTAGATTTCGTTCTAAATGCTTAATCCCTATGTAAAAACGTTAGTTAAGCAAGAATATCGTATTTTGAAGAAAATCTAATGATAGGTTTTTACAGAAAGTTGAAAAAACCGAAAAATCACTAGAGTAAAGCGCCATTTTCTGACTTTAGATTTCGTTCTAAATACTTAATTCTAATGTAAAATCGTTAGTTAAGCAAGATTCTCGTATATAAAAAATCTAATGAGAGGTGTTTTCAGAAAATTGAAGAAGCCGAAAAATCACAAGAGTAAAGTGCCATTTTCTGACATTACATTTCGTTCTAAATACTTAGTTCTAATGTAAAATCGTTAGCTAAGCCAGATTCTCGTATTTAAGAAAATCTAATGACAGGTTTTTTCAGAAAATTGAAAAAACCGAAAAATCATAAGAGGAAAGTGCCATTTTCCGACATTAGATTTCGTTCTAAATGCTTAATCCCTATGTAAAAGTGTTATCTAAGCAAGAATATCGTAGTTTGAGGTAAATCTAATTATAGGTTTTTTCAGAAAATTGAAAAAACCGTAAAATCGCTAGAGTAAAGTGCCATTTTCTGACATTAGATTTCGTTCTAAATTCTTCATCCCTATGTACAAACGTTATTTAAGCAAGAATATCGTATTTTGAAGTATATCTAATGATAGGTTTTTTCAGAAAATTGAAAAAACCGTAAAATCATAAGAGGAAAGTGCCATTTTCTGACATTAGATTTCGTTCTAAATGCTTAATCCCTATGTAAAAGTGTTATTTAAGCAAGAATATCGTAGTTTGAGGTAAATCTAATTATAGGTTTTTTCAGAAAATTGATAAAACCGAAAAATCGCTACAGTAAAGTGCCATTTTCTGACATTAGATTTCGTTCTAAATGCTCAGTCCCTATATAAAAACGTTATTTAAGCAAGATTATGGTATTTTGAAGAAAATCTAATGATAGGTTTTTTCAGAAAATTGAGAAAACCGAAAAATCACGAGAGTAAAGTGCCATTTTCTGACATTAGATTTCGTTCTAAATGCTTCATCCCTATATAAAAACGTTATTTAAGCAAGATTATGGTATTTTGAAGAAAATCTAATGATAGGTTTTTTCAGAAAATTGAGAAAACCGAAAAATCACAAGAGTAAAGTGCCATTTTCTGACATTAGATTTCGTTCTAAATGCTTCATCCCTTTGTAAAAACGTTATGTAAGCAAGAATATCGTATCTTGAAGTATATCTATAATGATAGGTTTTTTCAGAAAATTGAAAAAACCGTAAAATCACAAGAGTAAAGTGCCATTTTCTGACATTACATTTCGTTCTAAATGCTTCATCCCTATGTAGAAACGTTATTTAAGCAAGAATATCGTATTTTGAAGTATATCTATAATGATAGGTTTTTTCAGAAAATTGAAAAAACCGTAAAATCACAAGAGTAAAGTGCCATTTTCTGACATTAGATTTCGTTCTAAATGCATAATTCCTATGTAAAAGTGTTATTTAAGCAAGAATATCGTAGTTTGAGGTAAATCTAATTATAGGTTTTTTCAGAAAATTGAAAAAACCGAAAAACCGCTAGAGTAAAGTGCCATTTTCTGACATTAGATTTCGTTCTAAATGCTTCATCCCTATGTAAAAACGTTATTGAAGCAAGAATATCGTATTTTGAAGTATATCTAATAATAGGTTCTTTCAGAAAATTGAAAAAACCGTAAAATCACGAGAGTAAAGTTCCATTTTCTGACATTACATTTCGTTCTAAATACTTAGTTCTAATGTAAAATCGTTAGCTAAGCCAGATTCTCGTATTTAAGAAAATCTAATGACAGGTTTTTTCAGAAAATTCAAAAAACCGTGAAATCATAAGAGGAAAGTGCCATTTTCTGACATTAGATTTCGTTCTAAATGCTTAATCCCTATGTAAAAGTGTTATTTAAGCAAGAATATCGTAGTTTGAGGTAAATCTAATTATAGGTTTTTTCAGAAAATTGAAAAAACCGAAAAATCGCTACAGTAAAGTGCCATTTTCTGACATTAGATTTCGTTCTAAATGCTCAATCCCTATATAAAAACGTTATTTAAGCAAGATTATGGTATTTTGAAGAAAATCTAATGATAGGTTTTTTCAGAAAATTGAGAAAACCGAAAAATCACGAGATTAAAGTGCCATTTTCTGACATTAGATTTCGTTCTAAATGCTTCATCCCTATATAAAAACGTTATCTAAGCAAGATTATGGTATTTTGAAGAAAATCTAATGATAGGTTTTTTCAGAAAATTGAGAAAACCGAAAAATCACAAGAGTAAAGTGCCATTTTCTGACATTAGATTTCGTTCTAAATGCTTCAACCCTTTGTAAAAACGTTATGTAAGCAAGAATATCGTATCTTGAAGTATATCTATAATGATAGGTTTTTTCAGAAAATTGAAAAAACCGTAAAATCACAAGAGTAAAGTGCCATTTTCTGACATTAGATTTCGTTCTAAATGGTTCATCCCTATGTAAAAACGTTATTTAAGTAATAATATCGTATTTTGAAGAAAATCTAATGATAGGTTTTTACAGAAATTTGAAAAAACCGAAAAATCACTACAGTAAACCGCCATTTTCTGACTTTAGATTTCGTTCTAAATACATAGTTCTAATGTAAAATCGTTAGCTAAGCTAGATTCTCGTATTTAAGAAAATCTAATGACAGGTTTTTTCAGAAAATTGAAAAAACCGTAAAATCATAAGAGGAAAGTGCCATTTTCTGACTTTAGATTTCGTTCTAAATGCTTCGTCCCTATGTAGAAACGTTATTTAAGCAAGAATATCGTATTTTGAAGTATATCTATAATGATAGGTTTTTTCAGAAAATTGAAAAAACCGTAAAATCACAAGAGTAAAGTACCATTTTCTGACATTAGATTTCGTTCTAAATGCTTAATTCCTATGTAAAAGTGTTATTTAAGCAAGAATATCGTAGTTTGAGGTAAATCTAATTATAGGTATTTTCAGAAAATTGAAAAATCCGAAAAACCGCTAGAGTAAAGTGCCATTTTCTGACATTAGATTTCGTTCTAAATGCTTCATCCCTATGTAAAAACGTTATTGAAGCAAGAATATCGTATTTTGAAGTATATGTAATAATAGGTTCTTTCAGAAAATTGAAAAAACCGTAAAATTACGAGAGTAAAGTTCCATTTTCTGACATTACATTTCGTTCTAAATACTTAGTTCTAATGTAAAATCGTTAGCTAAGCCAGATTCTCGTATTTAAGAAAATCTAATGACAGGTTTTTTCAGAAAATTCAAAAAACCGTAAAATCATAAGCGGAAAGTGCCATTTTCTGACATTAGATTTCGTTCTAAATGCTTAATCCCTATGTAAAAGTGTTATTTATGCAAGAATATCGTAGTTTGAGGTAAATCTAATTATAGGTTTTTTCAGAAAATTGAAAAGACCGAAAAATCGCTAGCGTAAAGTGCCATTTTCTGACATTAGATTTCGTTCTAAATGCTTCATCCCTATGTAAAAACGTTATTTAAGCAAGAATATCGTATTTTGAAGTATATCTATAATGATACGTTTTTTCAGAAAATTGAAAAAACCGAAAAATCACAAGAGTAAAGTGCCATTTTCTGACATTACATTTCGTTCTAAATGCTTCATCCCTATGTAAAAACGTTATGTAAGCAAGAATATCGTATCTTGAAGTATATCTATAATGATAGGTTTTTTCAGAAAATTGAAAAAACCGTAAAATCACAAGAGTAAAGTGCCATTTTCTGACATTAGATTTCGTTCTAAATGCTTAATCTCTATGTAAAAACGTTATTTAAGCAACAATATTGTACCTGGAAGGAAGTCTAAGAATAGGTTTTTACAGACATTTGAAAAAACCGAAAAATCACAAGAGTAAAGTGCCATTTTCTGACATTAGATTTCGTTCTAAATGGTTAATCCCTATGTAAAAACGTTATTGAAGCAAGAATATCGTATTTTGAAGTATATCAATAATGATAGGTCCTTTCAGAAAATTGAAAAAACCGAAACATCACAAGAGTAAAGTGCCATTTTCTGACATTAGATTTCGTTCTAAATGCTTCATCCCTATGTAAAAACGTTATTTAAGCAAGAATATCGTATTTTGAAGTATATCTATAATGATAGTTTTTTTCAGAAAATTGAAAAAACCGAAAAATCACAAGAGTAAAGTGCCATTTTCTGACATTAGATTTCGTTCTAAATGCTTAATCCCTATGTAAAAACGTTATTTAAGCAAGAATATCGTATTTTGAAGAAAATCTAATGATAGGTTTTTACAGAAAGTTGAAAAAACCGAAAAATCACTAGAGTAAAGCGCCATTTTCTGACATTAGATTTCGTTCTAAATACTTAATTCTAATGTAAAATCGTTAGTTAAGCAAGATTCTCGTATATAAAAAATCTAATGAGAGGTGTTTTCAGAAAATTGAAGAAGCCGAAAAATCACAAGAGTAAAGTGCCATTTTCTGACATTACATTTCGTTCTAAATACTTAGTTCTAATGTAAAATCGTTAGATAAGCCAGATTCTCGTATTTAAGAAAATCTAATGACAGGTTTTTTCAGAAAATTGAAAAAACCGTAAAATCATAAGAGGAAAGTGCCATTTTCCGACGTTAGATTTCGTTCTAAATGCTTAATCCCTATGTAAAAGTGTTATCTAAGCAAGAATATCGTAGTTTGAGGTAAATCTAATTATAGGTTTTTTCAGAAAATTGAAAAAACCGTAAAATCGCTAGAGTAAAGTGCCATTTTCTGACATTAGATTTCGTTCTAAATGCTTCATCCCTATGTACAAACGTTATTTAAGCAAGAATATCGTATTTTGAAGTATATCTAATGATAGGTTTTTTCAGAAAATTGAAAAAACCGTAAAATCATAAGAGGAAAGTGCCATTTTCTGACATTAGATTTCGTTCTAAATGCTTAATCCCTATGTAAAAGTGTTATTTAAGCAAGAATATCGTAGTTTGAGGTAATTCTAATTATAGGTTTTTTCAGAAAATTGAAAAAACCGAAAAATCGCTACAGTAAACTGCCATTTTCTGACATTAGATTTCGTTCTAAATGCTCAATCCCTATATGAAAACGTTATTTAAGCAAGATTATGGTATTTTGAAGAAAATCTAATGATAGGTTTTTTCAGAAAATTGAGAAAACCGAAAAATCACGAGAGTAAAGTGCCATTTTCTGAAATTAGATTTCGTTCTAAATGCTTCATCCCTATATAAAAACGTTATCTAAGCAAGATTATGGTATTTTGAAGAAAATCTAATGATAGGTTTTTTCAGAAAATTGAGAAAACCGAAAAATCACAAGAGTAAAGTGCCATTTTCTGACATTAGATTTCGTTCTAAATGCTTCATCCCTTTGTAAAAACGTTATGTAAGCAAGAATATCGTATCTTGAAGTATATCTATAATGATAGGTTTTTTCAGAAAATTGAAAAAACCGTAAAATCACAAGAGTAAAGTGCCATTTTCTGACATTACATTTCGTTCTAAATGCTTCATCCCTATGTAGAAACGTTATTTAAGCAAGAATATCGTATTTTGAAGTATATCTATAATGATAGGTTTTTTCAGAAAATTGAAAAAACCGTAAAATCACAAGAGTAAAGTGCCATTTTCTGACATTAGATTTCGTTCTAAATGCATAATTCCTATGTAAAAGTGTTATTTAAGCAAGAATATCGTAGTTTGAGGTAAATCTAATTATAGGTTTTTTCAGAAAATTGAAAAAACCGAAAAACCGCTAGAGTAAAGTGCCATTTTCTGACATTAGATTTCGTTCTAAATGCTTCATCCCTATGTAAAAACGTTATTGAAGCAAGAATATCGTATTTTGAAGTATATCTAATAATAGGTTCTTTCAGAAAATTGAAAAAACCGTAAAATCACGAGAGTAAAGTTCCATTTTCTGACATTACATTTCGTTCTAAATACTTAGTTCTAATGTAAAATCGTTAGCTAAGCCAGATTCTCGTATTCAAGAAAATCTAATGACAGGTTTTTTCAGAAAATTCAAAAAACCGTAAAATCATAAGCGGAAAGTGCCATTTTCTGACATTAGATTTCGTTCTAAATGCTTAATCCCTATGTAAAAGAGTTATTTATGCAAGAATATCGTAGTTTGAGGTAAATCTAATTATAGGTTTTTTCAGAAAATTGAAAAGACCGAAAAATCGCTAGCGTAAAGTGCCATTTTCTGACATTAGATTTCGTTCTAAATGCTTCATCCCTATGTAAAAACGTTATTGAAGCAAGAATATCGTATTATGAAGTATATCTATAATGATACGTTTTTTCAGAAAATTGAAAAAACCGAAAAATCACAAGAGTAAAGTGCCATTTTCTGACATTACATTTCGTTCTAAATGCTTCAACCCTATGTAAAAACGTTATGTAAGCAAGAATATCGTATCTTGAAGTATATCTATAATGATAGGTTTTTTCAGAAAATTGAAAAAACCGTAAAATCACAAGAGTAAAGTGCCATTTTCTGACATTAGATTTCGTTCTAAATGCTTAATCTCTATGTAAAAACGTTATTTAAGCAACAATATTGTACCTGGAAGGAAGTCTAAGAATAGGTTTTTACAGACATTTGAAAAAACCGAAAAATCACAAGAGTAAAGTGCCATTTTCTGACATTAGATTTCGTTCTAAATGGTTAATCCCTATGTAAAAACGTTATTGAAGCAAGAATATCGTATTTTGAAGTATATCAATAATGATAGGTCCTTTCAGAAAATTGAAAAAACCGAAAAATCACAAGAGAAAAGTGCCATTTTCTGACATTAGATTTCGTTCTAAATGCTTAATCCCTATGTAAAAACGTTATTTAAGCAAGAATATCGTATTTTGAAGTATATCTAATAATTGGTTCTTTCAGAAAATTGAAAAAACCGTAAAATCACGAGAGTAAAGTTCCATTTTCTGACATTACATTTCGTTCTAAATACTTAGTTCTAATGTAAAATCGTTAGCTAAGCCAGATTCTCGTATTCAAGAAAATCTAATGACAGGTTTTTTCAGAAAATTCAAAAAACCGTAAAATCATAAGCGGAAAGTGCCATTTTCTGACATTAGATTTCGTTCTAAATGCTTAATCCCTATGTAAAAGAGTTATTTATGCAAGAATATCGTAGTTTGAGGTAAATCTAATTATAGGTTTTTTCAGAAAATTGAAAAGACCGAAAAATCGCTAGCGTAAAGTGCCATTTTCTGACATTAGATTTCGTTCTAAATGCTTCAGCCCTATGTAAAAACGTTATTTAAGCAAGAATATCGTATTATGAAGTATATCTATAATGATACGTTTTTTCAGAAAATTGAAAAAACCGAAAAATCACAAGAGTAAAGTGCCATTTTCTGACATTACATTTCGTTCTAAATGCTTCAACCCTATGTAAAAACGTTATGTAAGCAAGAATATCGTATCTTGAAGTATATCTATAATGATAGGTTTTTTCAGAAAATTGAAAAAACCGTAAAATCACAAGAGTAAAGTGCCATTTTCTGACATTAGATTTCGTTCTAAATGCTTAATCTCTATGTAAAAACGTTATTTAAGCAACAATATTGTACCTGGAAGGAAGTCTAAGAATAGGTTTTTACAGACATTTGAAAAAACCGAAAAATCACAAGAGTAAAGTGCCATTTTCTGACATTAGATTTCGTTCTAAATGGTTAATCCCTATGTAAAAACGTTATTGAAGCAAGAATATCGTATTTTGAAGTATATCAATAATGATAGGTCCTTTCAGAAAATTGAAAAAACCGAAAAATCACAAGAGTAAAGTGCCATTTTCTGACATTACATTTCGTTCTAAATACTTAGTTCTAATGTAAAATCGTTAGCTAAGCCAGATTCTCGTATTTAAGAAAATCTAATGACAGGTTTTTTCAGAAAATTGAAAAAACCGTAAAATCATAAGAGGAAAGTGCCATTTTCCGACATTAGATTTCGTTCTAAATGCTTAATCCCTATGTAAAAGTGTTATCTAAGCAAGAATATCGCAGTTTGAGGTAAATCTAATTATAGGTTTTTTCAGAAAATTGAAAAAACCGTAAAATCGCTAGAGTAAAGTGCCATTTTCTGACATTAGATTTCGTTCTAAATGCTTCATCCCTATGTAAAAACGTTATTTAAGCAAGAATATCGTATTTTGAAGTATATATAATGATAGGTTTTTTCAGAAAATTGAAAAAACCGTAAAATCATAAGAGGAAAGTGCCATTTTCTGACATTAGATTTCGTTCTAAATGCTTAATCCCTATGTAAAAGTGTTATTTAAGCAAGAATATCGTAGTTTGAGGTAAATCTAATTATAGGTTTTTTCAGAAAATTGAAAAAACCGAAAAATCGCTACAGTAAAGTGCCATTTTCTGACATTAGATTTCGTTCTAAATGCTCAATCCCTATATAAAAACGTTATTTAAGCAAGATTGTGGTATTTTGAAGAAAATCTAATGATAGGTTTTTTCAGAAAATTGAGAAAACCGAAAAATCACGAGAGTAAAGTGCCATTTTCTGACATTAGATTTCGTTCTAAATGCTTCATCCCTATGTAAAAATGCTATTTAAGCAATAATATCGTATTTTGAAGTATATCTATAATGATAGGTTTTTTCAGAAAATTGAAAAAACCGTAAAATCACAAGAGTAAAGTGCCATTTTCTGACATTAGATTTCGTTCTAAATGCATAATTCCTATGTAAAAGTGTTATTTAAGCAAGAATATCGTAGTTTGAGGTAAATCTAATTATAGGTTTTTTCAGAAAATTGAAAAAACCGAAAAACCGCTAGAGTAAAGTGCCATTTTCTGACATTAGATTTCGTTCTAAATGCTTCATCCCTATGTAAAAACGTTATTGAAGCAAGAATATCGTATTTTGAAGTATATCTAATAATAGGTTCTTTCAGAAAATTGAAAAAACCGTAATATCACGAGAGTAAAGTTCCATTTTCTGACATTACATTTCGTTCTAAATACTTAGTTCTAATGTAAAATCGTTAGCTAAGCCAGATTCTCGTATTCAAGAAAATCTAATGACAGGTTTTTTCAGAAAATTCAAAAAACCGTAAAATCATAAGCGGAAAGTGCCATTTTCTGACATTAGATTTCGTTCTAAATGCTTAATCCCTATGTAAAAGAGTTATTTATGCAAGAATATCGTAGTTTGAGGTAAATCTAATAATAGGTTTTTTCAGAAAATTGAAAAGACCGAAAAATCGCTAGCGTAAAGTGCCATTTTCTGACATTAGATTTCGTTCTAAATGCTTCATCCCTATGTAAAAACGTTATTTAAACAAGAATATCGTATTATGAAGTATATCTATAATGATACGTTTTTTCAGAAAATTGAAAAAACCGAAAAATCACAAGAGTAAAGTGCCATTTTCTGACATTACATTTCGTTCTAAATGCTTCAACCCTATGTAAAAACGTTATGTAAGCAAGAATATCGTATCTTGAAGTATATCTATAATGATAGGTTTTTTCAGAAAATTGGAAAAACCGTAAAATCACAAGAGTAAAGTGCCATTTTCTGACATTAGATTTCGTTCTAAATGCTTAATCTCTATGTAAAAACGTTATTTAAGCAACAATATTGTACCTGGAAGGAAGTCTAAGAATAGGTTTTTACAGACATTTGAAAAAACCGAAAAATCACAAGAGTAAAGTGCCATTTTCTGACATTAGATTTCGTTCTAAATGGTTAATCCCTATGTAAAAACGTTATTGAAGCAAGAATATCGTATTTTAAAGTATATCAATAATGATAGGTCCTTTCAGAAAATTGAAAAAACCGAAAAATCACAAGAGTAAAGTGCCATTTTCTGACATTAGATTTCGTTCTAAATGCTTCAGCCCTATGTAAAAACGTTATTTAAGCAAGAATATCGTATTTTGAAGTATATCTATAATGATAGTTTTTTTCAGAAAATTGAAAAAACCGAAAAATCACAAGAGTAAAGTGCCATTTTCTGACATTAGATTTCGTTCTAAATGCTTAATCCCTATGTAAAAACGTTATTTAAGCAAAAATATCGTATTTTGAAGAAAATCTAATGATAGGTTTTTACAGAAAGTTGAAAAAACCGAAAAATCACTAGAGTAAAGCGCCATTTTCTGACTTTAGATTTCGTTCTAAATACTTAATTCTAATGTAAAATCGTTAGTTAAGCAAGATTCTCGTATATAAAAAATCTAATGAGAGGTGTTTTCAGAAAATTGAAGAAGCCGAAAAATCACAAGAGTAAAGTGCCATTTTCTGACATTACATTTCGTTCTAAATACTTAGTTCTAATGTAAAATCGTTAGCTAAGCCAGATTCTCGTATTTAAGAAAATCTAATGGCAGGTTTTTTCAGAAAATTGAAAAAACCGTAAAATCATAAGAGGAAAGTGCCATTTTCCGACATTAGATTTCGTTCTAAATGCTTCATCCCTATGTAAAAACGTTATTTAAACAAGAATATCGTATTATGAAGTATATCTATAATGATACGTTTTTTCAGAAAATTGAAAAAACCGAAAAATCACAAGAGTAAAGTGCCATTTTCTGACATTACATTTCGTTCTAAATGCTTCAACCCTATGTAAAAACGTTATGTAAGCAAGAATATCGTATCTTGAAGTATATCTATAATGATAGGTTTTTTCAGAAAATTGAAAAAACCGTAAAATCACAAGGGTAAAGTGCCATTTTCTGACATTAGATTTCGTTCTAAATGCATAATTCCTATGTAAAAGTGTTATTTAAGCAAGAATATCGTAGTTTGAGGTAAATCTAATTATAGGTTTTTTCAGAAAATTGAAAAAACCGAAAAACCGCTAGAGTAAAGTGCCATTTTCTGACATTAGATTTCGTTCTAAATGCTTCATCCCTATGTAAAAACGTTATTGAAGCAAGAATATCGTATTTTGAAGTATATCTAATAATAGGTTCTTTCAGAAAATTGAAAAAACCGTAATATCACGAGAGTAACGTTCCATTTTCTGACATTACATTTCGTTCTAAATACTTAGTTCTAATGTAAAATCGTTAGCTAAGCCAGATTCTCGTATTCAAGAAAATCTAATGACAGGTTTTTTCAGAAAATTCAAAAAACCGTAAAATCATAAGCGGAAAGTGCCATTTTCTGACATTAGATTTCGTTCTAAATGCTTAATCCCTATGTAAAAGAGTTATTTATGAAAGAATATCGTAGTTTGAGGTAAATCTAATAATAGGTTTTTTCAGAAAATTGAAAAGACCGAAAAATCGCTAGCGTAAAGTGCCATTTTCTGACATTAGATTTCGTTCTAAATGCTTCATCCCTATGTAAAAACGTTATTTAAACAAGAATATCGTATTATGAAGTATATCTATAATGATACGTTTTTTCAGAAAATTGAAAAAACCGAAAAATCACAAGAGTAAAGTGCCATTTTCTGACATTACATTTCGTTCTAAATGCTTCAACCCTATGTAAAAACGTTATGTAAGCAAGAATATCGTATCTTGAAGTATATCTATAATGATAGGTTTTTTCAGAAAATTGAAAAAACCGTAAAATCACAAGAGTAAAGTGCCATTTTCTGACATTAGATTTCGTTCTAAATGCTTAATCTCTATGTAAAAACGTTATTTAAACAACAATATTGTACCTGGAAGGAAGTCTAAGAATAGGTTTTTACAGACATTTGAAAAAACCGAAAAATCACAAGAGTAAAGTGCCATTTTCTGACATTAGATTTCGTTCTAAATGGTTAATCCCTATGTAAAAACGTTATTGAAGCAAGAATATCGTATTTTAAAGTATATCAATAATGATAGGTCCTTTCAGAAAATTGAAAGAACCGAAAAATCACAAGAGTAAAGTGCCATTTTCTGACATTAGATTTCGTTCTAAATGCTTCATCCCTATGTAAAAACGTTATTTAAGCAAGAATATCGTATTTTGAAGTATATCTATAATGATAGTTTTTTTCAGAAAATTGAAAAAACCGAAAAATCACAAGAGTAAAGTGCCATTTTCTGACATCAGATTTCGTTCTAAATGCTTAATCCCTATGTAAAAACGTTATTTAAGCAAGAATATCGTATTTTGAAGAAAATCTAATGATAGGTTTTTACAGAAAGTTGAAAAAACCGAAAAATCACTAGAGTAAAGCGCCATTTTCTGACTTTAGATTTCGTTCTAAATACTTAATTCTAATGTAAAATCGTTAGTTAAGCAAGATTCTCGTATATAAAAAATCTAATGAGAGGTGTTTTCAGAAAATTGAAGAAGCCGAAAAATCACAAGAGTAAAGTGCCATTTTCTGACATTACATTTCGTTCTAAATACTTAGTTCTAATGTAAAATCGTTAGCTAAGCCAGATTCTCGTATTTAAGAAAATCTAATGACAGGTTTTTTCAGAAAATTGAAAAAACCGTAAAATCATAAGAGGAAAGTGCCATTTTCCGACATTAGATTTCGTTCTAAATGCTTAATCCCTATGTAAAAGTGTTATCTAAGCAAGAATATCGTAGTTTGAGGTAAATCTAATTATAGGTTTTTTCAGAAAATTGAAAAAACCGTAAAATCGCTAGAGTAAAGTGCCATTTTCTGACATTAGATTTCGTTCTAAATGCTTCATCCCTATGTAAAAACGTTATTTAAGCAAGAATATCGTATTTTGAAGTATATCTATAATGATAGGTTTTTTCAGAAAATTGAAAAAACCGAAAAATCACAAGAGTAAAGTGCCATTTTCTGACAGTAGATTTCGTTCTAAATGCTTCATCCCTATGTAGAAACGTTATTGAAGCAAGAATATCGTATTTTGAAGTATATCTAATAATAGGTTCTTTCAGAAAATTGAAAAAACCGTAATATCACGAGAGTAAAGTTCCATTTTCTGACATTACATTTCGTTCTAAATACTTAGTTCTAATGTAAAATCGTTAGCTAAGCCAGATTCTCGTATTCAAGAAAATCTAATGACAGGTTTTTTCAGAAAATTCAAAAAACCGTAAAATCATAAGCGGAAAGTGCCATTTTCTGACATTAGATTTCGTTCTAAATGCTTAATCCCTATGTAAAAACGTTATTTAAACAAGATTATCGTATTATGAAGTATATCTATAATGATACGTTTTTTCAGAAAATTGAAAAAACCGAAAAATCACAAGAGTAAAGTGCCATTTTCTGACATTAGATTTCGTTCTAAATGCTTAATCCCTATGTAAAAACGTTATGTAAGCAAGAATATCGTATTTTGAAGAAAATCTAATGATAGGTTTTTACAGAAAGTTGAAAAAACCGAAAAATCACTAGAGTAAAGCGCCATTTTCTGACTTTAGATTTCGTTCTAAATACTTAATTCTAATGTAAAATCGTTAGTTAAGCAAGATTCTCGTATATAAAAAATCTAATGAGAGGTGTTTTCAGAAAATTGAAGAAGCCGAAAAATCACAAGAGTAAAGTGCCATTTTCTGACATTACATTTCGTTCTAAATACTTAGTTCTAATGTAAAATCGTTAGCTAAGCCAGATTCTCGTATTTAAGAAAATCTAATGACAGGTTTTTTCAGAAAATTGAAAAAACCGTAAAATCATAAGAGGAAAGTGCCATTTTCCGACATTAGATTTCGTTCTAAATGCTTAATCCCTATGTAAAAGTGTTATCTAAGCAAGAATATCGTAGTTTGAGGTAAATCTAATTATAGGTTTTTTCAGAAAATTCAAAAAACCGTAAAATCATAAGCGGAAAGTGCCATTTTCTGACATTAGATTTCGTTCTAAATGCTTAATCCCTATGTAAAAGAGTTATTTATGCAAGAATATCGTAGTTTGAGGTAAATCTAATAATAGGTTTTTTCAGAAAATTGAAAAGACCGAAAAATCGCTAGCGTAAAGTGCCATTTTCTGACATTAGATTTCGTTCTAAATGCTTCATCCCTATGTAAAAACGTTATTTAAACAAGAATATCGTATTATGAAGTATATCTATAATGATACGTTTTTTCAGAAAATTGAAAAGACCGAAAAATCGCTAGCGTAAAGTGCCATTTTCTGACATTAGATTTCGTTCTAAATGCTTCATCCCTATGTAAAAACGTTATTTAAACAAGAATATCGTATTATGAAGTATATCTATAATGATACGTTTTTTCAGAAAATTGAAAAAACCGAAAAATCACAAGAGTAAAGTGCCATTTTCTGACATTACATTTCGTTCTAAATGCTTCAACCCTATGTAAAAACGTTATGTAAGCAAGAATATCGTATCTTGAAGTATATCTATAATGATAGGTTTTTTCAGAAAATTGAAAAAACCGTAAAATCACAAGAGTAAAGTGCCATTTTCTGACATTAGATTTCGTTCTAAATACTTAGTTCTAATGTAAAATCGTTAGCTAAGCCAGATTCTCGTATTTAAGAAAATCTAATGACAGGTTTTTTCAGAAAATTCAAAAAACCGTAAAATCATAAGAGGAAAGTGCCATTTTCTGACATTAGATTTCGTTCTAAATGCTTAATCCCTATGTAAAAGTGTTATTTATGCATGAATATCGTAGTTTGAGGTAAATCTATAATGATAGGTTTTTTCAGAAAATTGAAAAAACCGTAAAATCACAAGAGTAAAGTGCCATTTTCTGACATTAGATTTCGTTCTAAATGCTCAATCCCTATGTAAAAACGTTATTTAAGCAAGAATATCGTATTTTGAAGTATATCTATAATGATAGGTTTTTTCAGAAAATTGAAAAAACCGTAAAATCACAAGAGTAAAGTGCCATTTTCTGACATTAGATTTCGTTCTAAATGCTTAATCTCTATGTAAAAACGTTATTTAAGCAACAATATTGTACCTGGAAGGAAGTCTAAGAATAGGTTTTTACAGACATTTGAAAAAACCGAAAAATCACAAGAGTAAAGTGCCATTTTCTGACATTACATTTCGTTCTAAATGCTCAATCCCTATATAAAAACGTTATTTAAGCAAGATTATGGTATTTTGCAGAAAATCTAATGATAGGTTTTTTCAGAAAATTGAGAAAACCGAAAAATCACAAGAGTAAAGTGCCATTTTCTGACATTAGATTTCGTTCTAAATGCATCATCCCTATGTAAAAACGTTATGTAAGCAGGAATATCGTATTTTGAAGAAAATCTAATGATACGTTTTTACAGAAATTTGAAAAAACCGAAAAATCACTACAGTAAACCGCCATTTTCTGACTTTAGATTTCGTTCTAAATACTTAGTTCTAATGTAAAATCGTTAGCTAAGCTAGATTCTCGTATTTAAGAAAATCTAATAACAGGTTTTTTCAGAAAATTGAAAAGACCGTAAATTCATAAGAGGAAAGTGCCATTTTCTGACATTAGATTTCGTTCTAACTTCTTAATCCCTATGAAAAAGCGTTATTTAAGCAAGAATATCGTAGTTTGAGGTAAATCTAATTATAGGTTTTTTCAGAAAATTGAAAAAACCGAAAAATCGCTAGAGTAAAGTGCCATTTTCTGACATTAGATTTCGTTCGAAATGCTTAATCCCTATGTAGAAACGTTATTGAAGCAAGAATATCGTATTTTGAAATATATCTATAATGATAGGTTCTTTCAGAAAATTGAAAAAACCGTAAAATCACGAGAGTAAAGTTCCATTTTGTGACATTACATTTCGTTCTAAATGCTTAATCCCTATATAAAAACGTTATTTAAGCAAGATTATGGTATTTTGAAGAAAATCTAATGATAGGTTTTTTCAGAAAATTGAGAAAACCGAAAAACCGCTAGAGTAAAGTGCCATTTTCTGACATTAGATTTCGTTCTAAATGCTTCAACCCTATGTAGAAACGTTATTTAAGCAAGAATATCGTATTTTGAAGTATATCTATAATGATAGGTTTTTTCAGAAAATTGAAAAAACCGAAAAATCACAAGAGTAAAGTGCCATTTTCTGACATTAGATTTCCTTCTAAATGCTTCATCCCTATGTAAAAACGTTATTGAAGCAAGAATATCGTATTTTGAAGTATATCTAATAATAGGTTCTTTCAGAAAATTGAAAAAACCGTAAAATCACGAGAGTAAAGTTCCATTTTCTGACATTACATTTCGTTCTAAATACTTAGTTCTAATGTAAAATCGTTAGCTAAGCCAGATTCTCGTATTTAAGAAAATCTAATGACAGGTTTTTTCAGAAAATTCAAAAAACCGTAAAATCATAAGAGGAAAGTGCCATTTTCTGACATTAGATTTCGTTCTAAATGCTTAATCCCTATGTAAAAGTGTTATTTATGCAAGAATATCGTAGTTTGAGGTAAATCTAATTATAGGTTTTTTCAGAAAATTGAAAAGACCTAAAAATCGCTAGCGTAAAGTGCCATTTTCTGACATTATATTTCGTTCTAAATGCTTAATCTCTATGTAAAAACGTTATTTAAGCAACAATATTGTACCTGGAAGGAAGTCTAAGAATAGTTTTTTACAGACATTTGAAAAAACCGAAAAATCACAAGAGTAAAGTGCCATTTTCTGACATTAGATTTCGTTCTAAATGTTTAATCCCTATGTAAAATCGTTATTGAAGCAAGAATAACGTATTTTGAAGTATATCAATAATGATAGGTCTTTTCAGAAAATTGAAAAAACCGAAAAATCACAAGAGTAAAGTGCCATTTTCTGACATTAGATTTCGTTCTAAATGCTTCATCCCTATGTAAAAACGTTATTTAAGCAAGAATATCGTATTTTGAAGTATATCTATAATGATAGGTTTTTTCAGAAAATTGAAAAAACCGAAAAATCACAAGAGTAAAGTGCCATTTTCTGACATTAGATTTCCTTCTAAATGCTTAATCCCTATGTAAAAACGTTATTTAAGCAAGAATATCGTATTTTGAAGAAAATCTCATGATAGGTTTTTACAGAAAGTTGAAAAAACCGAAAAATCACGAGAGTAAAGCGCCATTTTCTGACTTTAGATTTCGTTCTAAATACTTAATTCTAATGTAAAATCGTTAGTTAAGCAAGATTCTCGTATTTAAAAAAATCTAATGAGAGATGTTTTCAGAAAATTGAAGAAGCCGAAAAATCACAAGAGTAAAGTGCCATTTTCTGACGTTACATTTCGTTCTAAATGCTCAATCCCTATATAAAAACGTTATTTAAGCAAGATTATTGTATTTTGCAGAAAATCTAATGATAGGTTTTTTCAGAAAATTGAGAAAACCGAAAAATCACAAGAGTAAAGTGCCATTTTCTGACATTAGATTTCGTTCTAAATGCTTCATCCCTATGTAAAAACGTTATGTAAGCAAGAATATCGTATCTTGAAGTATATCTATAATGATAGGTTTTTTCAGAAAATTGAAAAAACCGTAAAATCACAAGAGTAAAGTGCCATTTTCTGACATTAGATTTCGTTCTAAATGCTTCATCCCTATGTAAAAACGTTATTTAAGCAATAATATCGTATTTTGAAGAAAATCTAATGATAGGTTTTTACAGAAATTTGAAAAAACCGAAAAATCACTACAGTAAACCGCCATTTTCTGACTTTAGATTTCGTTCTAAATACTTAGTTCTAATGTAAAATCGTTAGCTAAGCTAGATTCTCGTATTTAAGAAAATCTAATAACAGGTTTTTTCAGAAAATTGAAAAGACCGTAAATTCATAAGAGGAAAGTGCCATTTTCTGACATTAGATTTCGTTCTAACTTCTTAATCCCTATGAAAAAGCGTTATTTAAGCAAGAATATCGTAGTTTGAGGTAAATCTAATTATAGGTTTTTTCAGAAAATTGAAAAAACCGAAAAAACGCTACAGTAAAGTGCCATTTTCTCACATTAGATTTCGTTCTAAATGCTTCATCCCTATGTAAAAACGTTATTGAAGCAAGAATATCGTATTTTGAAGTATATCTAATAATAGATTCTTTCAGAAAATTGAAAAAACCGTAAAATCACGAGAGTAAAGTTCCATTTTCTGACATTACATTTCGTTCTAAATACTTAGTTCTAATGTAAAATCGTTAGCTAAGCCAGATTCTCGTATTTAAGAAAATCTAATGACAGGTTTTTTCAGAAAATTCAAAAAACCGTAAAATCATAAGAGGAAAGTGCCATTTTCTGACATTAGATTTCGTTCTAAATGCTTAATCCCTATGTAAAAGTGTTATTTATGCAAGAATATCGTAGTTTGAGGTAAATCTAATTATAGGTTTTTTCAGAAAATTGAAAAGACCTAAAAATCGCTAGCGTAAAGTGCCATTTTCTGACATCAGATTTCGTTCTAAATGCTTAATCTCTATGTAAAAACGTTATTTAAGCAACAATATTGTACCTGGAAGGAAGTCTAAGAATAGGTTTTTACAGACATTTGAAAAAACCGAAAAATCACAAGAGTAAAGTGCCATTTTCTGACATTAGATTTCGTTCTAAATGTTTAATCCCTATGTACAATCGTTATTGAAGCAAGAATATCGTATTTTGAAGTATATCAATAATGATAGGTCTTTTCAGAAAATTGAAAAAACCGAAAAATCACAAGAGTAAAGTGCCATTTTCTGACATTAGATTTCGTTCTAAATGCTTCATCCCTATGTAAAAACGTTATTTAAGCAAGAATATCGTATTTTGAAGTATATCTATAATGATAGGTTTTTTCAGAAAATTGAAAAAACCGAAAAATCACAAGAGTAAAGTGCCATTTTCTGACATTAGATTTCCTTCTAAATGCTTAATCCCTATGTAAAAACGTTATTTAAGCAAGAATATCGTATTTTGAAGAAAATCTAATGATAGGTTTTTACAGAAAGTTGAAAAAACCGAAAAATCACGAGAGTAAAGCGCCATTTTCTGACTTTAGATTTCGTTCTAAATACTTAATTCTAATGTAAAATCGTTAGTTAAGCAAGATTCTCGTATTTAAAAAAATCTAATGAGAGATGTTTTCAGAAAATTGAAGAAGCCGAAAAATCACAAGAGTAAAGTGCCATTTTCTGACATTAGATTTCGTTCTAAATGGTTAATCCCTATGTAAAAACGTTATGTAAGCAAGAATATCGTATCTTGAGGTATATCTTTAATGATAGGTTTTTTCAGAAAATTGAAAAAACCGTAAAATCACAAGAGTAAAGTGCCATTTTCTGAAATTAGATTTCGTTCTAAATGCTTCAACCCTATGTAAAAACGTTATTTAAGCAATAATATCGTATTTTGAAGAAAATCTAATGATAGGTTTTTACAGAAATTTGAAAAAACCGAAAAATCACTACAGTAAACCGCCATTTTCTGACTTTAGATTTCGTTCTAAATACTTAGTTCTAATGTAAAATCGTTAGCTAAGCTAGATTCTCGTATTTAAGAAAATCTAATGACAAGTTTTTTCAGAAAATTGAAAAAACCGTAAAATCACAAGAGTAAAGTGCCATTTTCTGACATTAGATTTCGTTCTAAATGCTTAATTCCTATGTAGAAGTGTTATTTAAGCAAGAATATCGTAGTTTGAGGTAAATCTAATTATAGGTTTTTTCAGAAAATTGAAAAAACCGAAAAACCGCTAGAATAAAGTGCCATTTTCTGACATTAGATTTCGTTCTAAATGCTTCATCCCTATGTAAAAACGTTATTGAAGCAAGAATATCGTATTTTGAAGTATATCTAATAATAGGTTCTTTCAGAAAATTGAAAAAACCGTAAAATCACGAGAGTAAAGTTCCATTTTCTGACATTACATTTCGTTCTAAATACTTAGTTCTAATGTAAAATCGTTAGCTAAGCCAGATTCTCGTATTTAAGAAAATCTAATGACAGGTTTTTTCAGAAAATTCAAAAAACCGTAAAATCATAAGAGGAAAGTGCCATTTTCTGACATTAGATTTCGTTCTAACTTCTTAATCCCTATGAAAAAGCGTTATTTAAGCAAGAATATCGTAGTTTGAGGTAAATCTAATTATAGGTTTTTTCAGAAAATTGAAAAAACCGAAAAACCGCTACAGTAAAGTGCCATTTTCTCACATTAGATTTCGTTCTAAATGCTTCATCCCTATGTAAAAACGTTATTGAAGCAAGAATATCGTATTTTGAAGTATATCTAATAATAGATTCTTTCAGAAAATTGAAAAAACCGTAAAATCACGAGAGTAAAGTTCCATTTTCTGACATTACATTTCGTTCTAAATACTTAGTTCTAATGTAAAATCGTTAGCTAAGCCAGATTCTCGTATTTAAGAAAATCTAATGACAGGTTTTTTCAGAAAATTGAAAAAACCGTAAAATCATAAGAGGAAAGTGCCATTTTCCGACATTAGATTTCGTTCTAAATGCTTAATCCCTATGTAAAAGTGTTATCTAAGCAAGAATATCGTAGTTTGAGGTAAATCTAATTATAGGTTTTTTCAGAAAATTCAAAAAACCGTAAAATCATAAGCGGAAAGTGCCATTTTCTGACATTAGATTTCGTTCTAAATGCTTAATCCCTATGTAAAAGAGTTATTTATGCAAGAATATCGTAGTTTGAGGTAAATCTAATAATAGGTTTTTTCAGAAAATTGAAAAGACCGAAAAATCGCTAGCGTAAAGTGCCATTTTCTGACATTAGATTTCGTTCTAAATGCTTCATCCCTATGTAAAAACGTTATTTAAACAAGAATATCGTATTATGAAGTATATCTATAATGATACGTTTTTTCAGAAAATTGAAAAGACCGAAAAATCGCTAGCGTAAAGTGCCATTTTCTGACATTAGATTTCGTTCTAAATGCTTCATCCCTATGTAAAAACGTTATTTAAACAAGAATATCGTATTATGAAGTATATCTATAATGATACGTTTTTTCAGAAAATTGAAAAAACCGAAAAATCACAAGAGTAAAGTGCCATTTTCTGACATTACATTTCGTTCTAAATGCTTCAACCCTATGTAAAAACGTTATGTAAGCAAGAATATCGTATCTTGAAGTATATCTATAATGATAGGTTTTTTCAGAAAATTGAAAAAACCGTAAAATCACAAGAGTAAAGTGCCATTTTCTGACATTAGATTTCGTTCTAAATACTTAGTTCTAATGTAAAATCGTTAGCTAAGCCAGATTCTCGTATTTAAGAAAATCTAATGACAGGTTTTTTCAGAAAATTCAAAAAACCGTAAAATCATAAGAGGAAAGTGCCATTTTCTGACATTAGATTTCGTTCTAAATGCTTAATCCCTATGTAAAAGTGTTATTTATGCATGAATATCGTAGTTTGAGGTAAATCTATAATGATAGGTTTTTTCAGAAAATTGAAAAAACCGTAAAATCACAAGAGTAAAGTGCCATTTTCTGACATTAGATTTCGTTCTAAATGCTCAATCCCTATGTAAAAACGTTATTTAAGCAAGAATATCGTATTTTGAAGTATATCTATAATGATAGGTTTTTTCAGAAAATTGAAAAAACCGTAAAATCACAAGAGTAAAGTGCCATTTTCTGACATTAGATTTCGTTCTAAATGCTTAATCTCTATGTAAAAACGTTATTTAAGCAACAATATTGTACCTGGAAGGAAGTCTAAGAATAGGTTTTTACAGACATTTGAAAAAACCGAAAAATCACAAGAGTAAAGTGCCATTTTCTGACATTACATTTCGTTCTAAATGCTCAATCCCTATATAAAAACGTTATTTAAGCAAGATTATGGTATTTTGCAGAAAATCTAATGATAGGTTTTTTCAGAAAATTGAGAAAACCGAAAAATCACAAGAGTAAAGTGCCATTTTCTGACATTAGATTTCGTTCTAAATGCATCATCCCTATGTAAAAACGTTATGTAAGCAGGAATATCGTATTTTGAAGAAAATCTAATGATACGTTTTTACAGAAATTTGAAAAAACCGAAAAATCACTACAGTAAACCGCCATTTTCTGACTTTAGATTTCGTTCTAAATACTTAGTTCTAATGTAAAATCGTTAGCTAAGCTAGATTCTCGTATTTAAGAAAATCTAATAACAGGTTTTTTCAGAAAATTGAAAAGACCGTAAATTCATAAGAGGAAAGTGCCATTTTCTGACATTAGATTTCGTTCTAACTTCTTAATCCCTATGAAAAAGCGTTATTTAAGCAAGAATATCGTAGTTTGAGGTAAATCTAATTATAGGTTTTTTCAGAAAATTGAAAAAACCGAAAAATCGCTAGAGTAAAGTGCCATTTTCTGACATTAGATTTCGTTCGAAATGCTTAATCCCTATGTAGAAACGTTATTGAAGCAAGAATATCGTATTTTGAAATATATCTATAATGATAGGTTCTTTCAGAAAATTGAAAAAACCGTAAAATCACGAGAGTAAAGTTCCATTTTGTGACATTACATTTCGTTCTAAATGCTTAATCCCTATATAAAAACGTTATTTAAGCAAGATTATGGTATTTTGAAGAAAATCTAATGATAGGTTTTTTCAGAAAATTGAGAAAACCGAAAAACCGCTAGAGTAAAGTGCCATTTTCTGACATTAGATTTCGTTCTAAATGCTTCAACCCTATGTAGAAACGTTATTTAAGCAAGAATATCGTATTTTGAAGTATATCTATAATGATAGGTTTTTTCAGAAAATTGAAAAAACCGAAAAATCACAAGAGTAAAGTGCCATTTTCTGACATTAGATTTCCTTCTAAATGCTTCATCCCTATGTAAAAACGTTATTGAAGCAAGAATATCGTATTTTGAAGTATATCTAATAATAGGTTCTTTCAGAAAATTGAAAAAACCGTAAAATCACGAGAGTAAAGTTCCATTTTCTGACATTACATTTCGTTCTAAATACTTAGTTCTAATGTAAAATCGTTAGCTAAGCCAGATTCTCGTATTTAAGAAAATCTAATGACAGGTTTTTTCAGAAAATTCAAAAAACCGTAAAATCATAAGAGGAAAGTGCCATTTTCTGACATTAGATTTCGTTCTAAATGCTTAATCCCTATGTAAAAGTGTTATTTATGCAAGAATATCGTAGTTTGAGGTAAATCTAATTATAGGTTTTTTCAGAAAATTGAAAAGACCTAAAAATCGCTAGCGTAAAGTGCCATTTTCTGACATTAGATTTCGTTCTAAATGCTTAATCTCTATGTAAAAACGTTATTTAAGCAACAATATTGTACCTGGAAGGAAGTCTAAGAATAGTTTTTTACAGACATTTGAAAAAACCGAAAAATCACAAGAGTAAAGTGCCATTTTCTGACATTAGATTTCGTTCTAAATGTTTAATCCCTATGTAAAATCGTTATTGAAGCAAGAATAACGTATTTTGAAGTATATCAATAATGATAGGTCTTTTCAGAAAATTGAAAAAACCGAAAAATCACAAGAGTAAAGTGCCATTTTCTGACATTAGATTTCGTTCTAAATGCTTCATCCCTATGTAAAAACGTTATTTAAGCAAGAATATCGTATTTTGAAGTATATCTATAATGATAGGTTTTTTCAGAAAATTGAAAAAACCGAAAAATCACAAGAGTAAAGTGCCATTTTCTGACATTAGATTTCCTTCTAAATGCTTAATCCCTATGTAAAAACGTTATTTAAGCAAGAATATCGTATTTTGAAGAAAATCTCATGATAGGTTTTTACAGAAAGTTGAAAAAACCGAAAAATCACGAGAGTAAAGCGCCATTTTCTGACTTTAGATTTCGTTCTAAATACTTAATTCTAATGTAAAATCGTTAGTTAAGCAAGATTCTCGTATTTAAAAAAATCTAATGAGAGATGTTTTCAGAAAATTGAAGAAGCCGAAAAATCACAAGAGTAAAGTGCCATTTTCTGACGTTACATTTCGTTCTAAATGCTCAATCCCTATATAAAAACGTTATTTAAGCAAGATTATTGTATTTTGCAGAAAATCTAATGATAGGTTTTTTCAGAAAATTGAGAAAACCGAAAAATCACAAGAGTAAAGTGCCATTTTCTGACATTAGATTTCGTTCTAAATGCTTCATCCCTATGTAAAAACGTTATGTAAGCAAGAATATCGTATCTTGAAGTATATCTATAATGATAGGTTTTTTCAGAAAATTGAAAAAACCGTAAAATCACAAGAGTAAAGTGCCATTTTCTGACATTAGATTTCGTTCTAAATGCTTCATCCCTATGTAAAAACGTTATTTAAGCAATAATATCGTATTTTGAAGAAAATCTAATGATAGGTTTTTACAGAAATTTGAAAAAACCGAAAAATCACTACAGTAAACCGCCATTTTCTGACTTTAGATTTCGTTCTAAATACTTAGTTCTAATGTAAAATCGTTAGCTAAGCTAGATTCTCGTATTTAAGAAAATCTAATAACAGGTTTTTTCAGAAAATTGAAAAGACCGTAAATTCATAAGAGGAAAGTGCCATTTTCTGACATTAGATTTCGTTCTAACTTCTTAATCCCTATGAAAAAGCGTTATTTAAGCAAGAATATCGTAGTTTGAGGTAAATCTAATTATAGGTTTTTTCAGAAAATTGAAAAAACCGAAAAAACGCTACAGTAAAGTGCCATTTTCTCACATTAGATTTCGTTCTAAATGCTTCATCCCTATGTAAAAACGTTATTGAAGCAAGAATATCGTATTTTGAAGTATATCTAATAATAGATTCTTTCAGAAAATTGAAAAAACCGTAAAATCACGAGAGTAAAGTTCCATTTTCTGACATTACATTTCGTTCTAAATACTTAGTTCTAATGTAAAATCGTTAGCTAAGCCAGATTCTCGTATTTAAGAAAATCTAATGACAGGTTTTTTCAGAAAATTCAAAAAACCGTAAAATCATAAGAGGAAAGTGCCATTTTCTGACATTAGATTTCGTTCTAAATGCTTAATCCCTATGTAAAAGTGTTATTTATGCAAGAATATCGTAGTTTGAGGTAAATCTAATTATAGGTTTTTTCAGAAAATTGAAAAGACCTAAAAATCGCTAGCGTAAAGTGCCATTTTCTGACATCAGATTTCGTTCTAAATGCTTAATCTCTATGTAAAAACGTTATTTAAGCAACAATATTGTACCTGGAAGGAAGTCTAAGAATAGGTTTTTACAGACATTTGAAAAAACCGAAAAATCACAAGAGTAAAGTGCCATTTTCTGACATTAGATTTCGTTCTAAATGTTTAATCCCTATGTACAATCGTTATTGAAGCAAGAATATCGTATTTTGAAGTATATCAATAATGATAGGTCTTTTCAGAAAATTGAAAAAACCGAAAAATCACAAGAGTAAAGTGCCATTTTCTGACATTAGATTTCGTTCTAAATGCTTCATCCCTATGTAAAAACGTTATTTAAGCAAGAATATCGTATTTTGAAGTATATCTATAATGATAGGTTTTTTCAGAAAATTGAAAAAACCGAAAAATCACAAGAGTAAAGTGCCATTTTCTGACATTAGATTTCCTTCTAAATGCTTAATCCCTATGTAAAAACGTTATTTAAGCAAGAATATCGTATTTTGAAGAAAATCTAATGATAGGTTTTTACAGAAAGTTGAAAAAACCGAAAAATCACGAGAGTAAAGCGCCATTTTCTGACTTTAGATTTCGTTCTAAATACTTAATTCTAATGTAAAATCGTTAGTTAAGCAAGATTCTCGTATTTAAAAAAATCTAATGAGAGATGTTTTCAGAAAATTGAAGAAGCCGAAAAATCACAAGAGTAAAGTGCCATTTTCTGACATTAGATTTCGTTCTAAATGGTTAATCCCTATGTAAAAACGTTATGTAAGCAAGAATATCGTATCTTGAGGTATATCTTTAATGATAGGTTTTTTCAGAAAATTGAAAAAACCGTAAAATCACAAGAGTAAAGTGCCATTTTCTGAAATTAGATTTCGTTCTAAATGCTTCAACCCTATGTAAAAACGTTATTTAAGCAATAATATCGTATTTTGAAGAAAATCTAATGATAGGTTTTTACAGAAATTTGAAAAAACCGAAAAATCACTACAGTAAACCGCCATTTTCTGACTTTAGATTTCGTTCTAAATACTTAGTTCTAATGTAAAATCGTTAGCTAAGCTAGATTCTCGTATTTAAGAAAATCTAATGACAAGTTTTTTCAGAAAATTGAAAAAACCGTAAAATCACAAGAGTAAAGTGCCATTTTCTGACATTAGATTTCGTTCTAAATGCTTAATTCCTATGTAGAAGTGTTATTTAAGCAAGAATATCGTAGTTTGAGGTAAATCTAATTATAGGTTTTTTCAGAAAATTGAAAAAACCGAAAAACCGCTAGAATAAAGTGCCATTTTCTGACATTAGATTTCGTTCTAAATGCTTCATCCCTATGTAAAAACGTTATTGAAGCAAGAATATCGTATTTTGAAGTATATCTAATAATAGGTTCTTTCAGAAAATTGAAAAAACCGTAAAATCACGAGAGTAAAGTTCCATTTTCTGACATTACATTTCGTTCTAAATACTTAGTTCTAATGTAAAATCGTTAGCTAAGCCAGATTCTCGTATTTAAGAAAATCTAATGACAGGTTTTTTCAGAAAATTCAAAAAACCGTAAAATCATAAGAGGAAAGTGCCATTTTCTGACATTAGATTTCGTTCTAACTTCTTAATCCCTATGAAAAAGCGTTATTTAAGCAAGAATATCGTAGTTTGAGGTAAATCTAATTATAGGTTTTTTCAGAAAATTGAAAAAACCGAAAAACCGCTACAGTAAAGTGCCATTTTCTCACATTAGATTTCGTTCTAAATGCTTCAACCCTATGTAAAAACGTTATTGAAGCAAGAATATCGTATTTTGAAGTATATCTAATAATAGATTCTTTCAGAAAATTGAAAAAACCGTAAAATCACGAGAGTAAAGTTCCATTTTCTGACATTACATTTCGTTCTAAATACTTAGTTCTAATGTAAAATCGTTAGCTAAGCCAGATTCTCGTATTTAAGAAAATCTAATGACAGGTTTTTTCAGAAAATTCAAAAAACCGTAAAATCATAAGAGGAAAGTGCCATTTTCTGACATTAGATTTCGTTCTAAATGCTTCATCCCTATGTAAAAACGTTATTTAAGCAAGAATATCGTATTTTGAAGTATATCTATAATGATAGGTTTTTTCAGAAAATTGAAAAAACCGAAAAATCACAAGAGTAAAGTGCCATTTTCTGACATTAGATTTCCTTCTAAATGCTTAATCCCTATGTAAAAACGTTATTTAAGCAAGAATATCGTATTTTGAAGAAAATCTAATGATAGGTTTTTACAGAAAGTTGAAAAAACCGAAAAATCACGAGAGTAAAGCGCCATTTTCTGACTTTAGATTTCGTTCTAAATACTTAATTCTAATGTAAAATCGTTAGTTAAGCAAGATTCTCGTATTTAAAAAAATCTAATGAGAGATGTTTTCAGAAAATTGAAGAAGCCGAAAAATCACAAGAGTAAAGTGCCATTTTCTGACATTAGATTTCGTTCTAAATGGTTAATCCCTATGTAAAAACGTTATGTAAGCAAGAATATCGTATCTTGAGGTATATCTATAATGATAGGTTTTTTCAGAAAATTGAAAAAACCGTAAAATCACAAGAGTAAAGTGCCATTTTCTGACATTAAATTTCGTTCTAAATGCTTCAACCCTATGTAAAAACGTTATTTAAGCAATAATATCGTATTTTGAAGAAAATCTAATGATAGGTTTTTACAGAAATTTGAAAAAACCGAAAAATCACTACAGTAAACCGCCATTTTCTGACTTTAGATTTCGTTCTAAATACTTAGTTCTAATGTAAAATCGTTAGCTAAGCTAGATTCTCGTATTTAAGAAAATCTAATGACAGGTTTTTTCAGAAAATTGAAAAAACCGTAAAATCATAAGAGGAAAGTGCCATTTTCTGACCTTAGATTTCGTTCTAAATGCTTCATCCCTATGTAGAAACGTTATTTAAGCAAGAATATCGTATTTTGAAGTATATCTATAATGATAGGTTTTTTCAGAAAATTGAAAAAACCGTAAAATCACAAGAGTAAAGTGCCATTTTCTGACATTAGATTTCGTTCTAAATGCTTAATTCCTATGTAGAAGTGTTATTTAAGCAAGAATATCGTAGTTTGAGGTAAATCTAATTATAGGTTTTTTCAGAAAATTGAAAAAACCGAAAAACCGCTAGAATAAAGTGCCATTTTCTGACATTAGATTTCGTTCTAAATGCTTCATCCCTATGTAAAAACGTTATTGAAGCAAGAATATCGTATTTTGAAGTATATCTAATAATAGGTTCTTTCAGAAAATTGAAAAAACCGTAAAATCACGAGAGTAAAGTTCCATTTTCTGACATTACATTTCGTTCTAAATACTTAGTTCTAATGTAAAATCGTTAGCTAAGCCAGATTCTCGTATTTAAGAAAATCTAATGACAGGTTTTTTCAGAAAATTCAAAAAACCGTAAAATCATAAGAGGAAAGTGCCATTTTCTGACATTAGATTTCGTTCTAAATGCTTAATCCCTTTGTAAAAGTGTTATTTATGCAAGAATATCGTAGTTTGAGGTAAATCTAATTATAGGTTTTTTCAGAAAATTGAAAAGACCTAAAAATCGCTAGCGTAAAGTGCCATTTTCTGACATCAGATTTCGTTCTAAATGCTTAATCTCTATGTAAAAACGTTATTTAAGCAACAATATTGTACCTGGAAGGAAGTCTAAGAATAGGTTTTTACAGACATTTGAAAAAACCGAAAAATCACAAGAGTAAAGTGCCATTTTCTGACATTAGATTTCGTTCTAAATGTTTAATCCCTATGTACAATCGTTATTGAAGCAAGAATATCGTATTTTGAAGTATATCAATAATGATAGGTCTTTTCAGAAAATTGAAAAAACCGAAAAATCACAAGAGTAAAGTGCCATTTTCTGACATTAGATTTCGTTCTAAATGCTTCATCCCTATGTAAAAACGTTATTTAAGCAAGAATATCGTATTTTGAAGTATATCTATAATGATAGGTTTTTTCAGAAAATTGAAAAAACCGAAAAATCACAAGAGTAAAGTGCCATTTTCTGACATTAGATTTCCTTCTAAATGCTTAATCCCTATGTAAAAACGTTATTTAAGCAAGAATATCGTATTTTGAAGAAAATCTAATGATAGGTTTTTACAGAAAGTTGAAAAAACCGAAAAATCACGAGAGTAAAGCGCCATTTTCTGACTTTAGATTTCGTTCTAAATACTTAATTCTAATGTAAAATCGTTAGTTAAGCAAGATTCTCGTATTTAAAAAAATCTAATGAGAGATGTTTTCAGAAAATTGAAGAAGCCGAAAAATCACAAGAGTAAAGTGCCATTTTCTGACATTAGATTTCGTTCTAAATGGTTAATCCCTATGTAAAAACGTTATGTAAGCAAGAATATCGTATCTTGAGGTATATCTTTAATGATAGGTTTTTTCAGAAAATTGAAAAAACCGTAAAATCACAAGAGTAAAGTGCCATTTTCTGAAATTAGATTTCGTTCTAAATGCTTCAACCCTATGTAAAAACGTTATTTAAGCAATAATATCGTATTTTGAAGAAAATCTAATGATAGGTTTTTACAGAAATTTGAAAAAACCGAAAAATCACTACAGTAAACCGCCATTTTCTGACTTTAGATTTCGTTCTAAATACTTAGTTCTAATGTAAAATCGTTAGCTAAGCTAGATTCTCGTATTTAAGAAAATCTAATGACAAGTTTTTTCAGAAAATTGAAAAAACCGTAAAATCACAAGAGTAAAGTGCCATTTTCTGACATTAGATTTCGTTCTAAATGCTTAATTCCTATGTAGAAGTGTTATTTAAGCAAGAATATCGTAGTTTGAGGTAAATCTAATTATAGGTTTTTTCAGAAAATTGAAAAAACCGAAAAACCGCTAGAATAAAGTGCCATTTTCTGACATTAGATTTCGTTCTAAATGCTTCATCCCTATGTAAAAACGTTATTGAAGCAAGAATATCGTATTTTGAAGTATATCTAATAATAGGTTCTTTCAGAAAATTGAAAAAACCGTAAAATCACGAGAGTAAAGTTCCATTTTCTGACATTACATTTCGTTCTAAATACTTAGTTCTAATGTAAAATCGTTAGCTAAGCCAGATTCTCGTATTTAAGAAAATCTAATGACAGGTTTTTTCAGAAAATTCAAAAAACCGTAAAATCATAAGAGGAAAGTGCCATTTTCTGACATTAGATTTCGTTCTAACTTCTTAATCCCTATGAAAAAGCGTTATTTAAGCAAGAATATCGTAGTTTGAGGTAAATCTAATTATAGGTTTTTTCAGAAAATTGAAAAAACCGAAAAACCGCTACAGTAAAGTGCCATTTTCTCACATTAGATTTCGTTCTAAATGCTTCAACCCTATGTAAAAACGTTATTGAAGCAAGAATATCGTATTTTGAAGTATATCTAATAATAGATTCTTTCAGAAAATTGAAAAAACCGTAAAATCACGAGAGTAAAGTTCCATTTTCTGACATTACATTTCGTTCTAAATACTTAGTTCTAATGTAAAATCGTTAGCTAAGCCAGATTCTCGTATTTAAGAAAATCTAATGACAGGTTTTTTCAGAAAATTCAAAAAACCGTAAAATCATAAGAGGAAAGTGCCATTTTCTGACATTAGATTTCGTTCTAAATGCTTCATCCCTATGTAAAAACGTTATTTAAGCAAGAATATCGTATTTTGAAGTATATCTATAATGATAGGTTTTTTCAGAAAATTGAAAAAACCGAAAAATCACAAGAGTAAAGTGCCATTTTCTGACATTAGATTTCCTTCTAAATGCTTAATCCCTATGTAAAAACGTTATTTAAGCAAGAATATCGTATTTTGAAGAAAATCTAATGATAGGTTTTTACAGAAAGTTGAAAAAACCGAAAAATCACGAGAGTAAAGCGCCATTTTCTGACTTTAGATTTCGTTCTAAATACTTAATTCTAATGTAAAATCGTTAGTTAAGCAAGATTCTCGTATTTAAAAAAATCTAATGAGAGATGTTTTCAGAAAATTGAAGAAGCCGAAAAATCACAAGAGTAAAGTGCCATTTTCTGACATTAGATTTCGTTCTAAATGGTTAATCCCTATGTAAAAACGTTATGTAAGCAAGAATATCGTATCTTGAGGTATATCTATAATGATAGGTTTTTTCAGAAAATTGAAAAAACCGTAAAATCACAAGAGTAAAGTGCCATTTTCTGACATTAAATTTCGTTCTAAATGCTTCAACCCTATGTAAAAACGTTATTTAAGCAATAATATCGTATTTTGAAGAAAATCTAATGATAGGTTTTTACAGAAATTTGAAAAAACCGAAAAATCACTACAGTAAACCGCCATTTTCTGACTTTAGATTTCGTTCTAAATACTTAGTTCTAATGTAAAATCGTTAGCTAAGCTAGATTCTCGTATTTAAGAAAATCTAATGACAGGTTTTTTCAGAAAATTGAAAAAACCGTAAAATCATAAGAGGAAAGTGCCATTTTCTGACCTTAGATTTCGTTCTAAATGCTTCATCCCTATGTAGAAACGTTATTTAAGCAAGAATATCGTATTTTGAAGTATATCTATAATGATAGGTTTTTTCAGAAAATTGAAAAAACCGTAAAATCACAAGAGTAAAGTGCCATTTTCTGACATTAGATTTCGTTCTAAATGCTTAATTCCTATGTAGAAGTGTTATTTAAGCAAGAATATCGTAGTTTGAGGTAAATCTAATTATAGGTTTTTTCAGAAAATTGAAAAAACCGAAAAACCGCTAGAATAAAGTGCCATTTTCTGACATTAGATTTCGTTCTAAATGCTTCATCCCTATGTAAAAACGTTATTGAAGCAAGAATATCGTATTTTGAAGTATATCTAATAATAGGTTCTTTCAGAAAATTGAAAAAACCGTAAAATCACGAGAGTAAAGTTCCATTTTCTGACATTACATTTCGTTCTAAATACTTAGTTCTAATGTAAAATCGTTAGCTAAGCCAGATTCTCGTATTTAAGAAAATCTAATGACAGGTTTTTTCAGAAAATTCAAAAAACCGTAAAATCATAAGAGGAAAGTGCCATTTTCTGACATTAGATTTCGTTCTAAATGCTTAATCCCTTTGTAAAAGTGTTATTTATGCAAGAATATCGTAGTTTGAGGTAAATCTAATTATAGGTTTTTTCAGAAAATTGAAAAGACCGAAAAATCGCTAGCGTAAAGTGCCATTTTCTGACATTAGATTTCGTTCTAAATGCTTCATCCCTATGTAAAAACGTTATTTAAGCAAGAATATCGTATTTTGAAGTATATCTATAATGATACGTTTTTTCAGAAAATTGAAAAAACCGTAAAATCACAAGAGTAAAGTGCCATTTTCTCACATTACATTTCGTTCTAAATGCTTAATCTCTATGTAAAAACGTTATTTAAGCAACAATATTGTACCTGGAAGGAAGTCTAAGAATAGGTTTTTACAGACATTTGAAAAAACCGAAAAATCACAAGAGTAAAGTGCCATTTTCTGACATTAGATTTCGTTCTAAATGGTTAATCCCTATGTAAAATCGTTATGTAAGCAAGAATATCGTATCTTGAGGTATATCTATAATGATAGGTTTTTTCAGAAAATTGAAAAAACCGAAAAACCGCTAGAATAAAGTGCCATTTTCTGACATTAGATTTCGTTCTAAATGCTTCATCCCTATGTAAAAACGTTATTGAAGCAAGAATATCGTATTTTGAAGTATATCTAATAATAGGTTCTTTCAGAAAATTGAAAAAACCGTAAAATCACGAGAGTAAAGTTCCATTTTCTGACATTACATTTCGTTCTAAATACTTAGTTCTAATGTAAAATCGTTAGCTAAGCCAGATTCTCGTATTCAAGAAAATCTAATGACAGGTTTTTTCAGAAAATTCAAAAAACCGTAAAATCATAAGCGGAAAGTGCCATTTTCTGACATTAGATTTCGTTCTAAATGCTTAATCCCTATGTAAAAGAGTTATTTATGCAAGAATATCGTAGTTTGAGGTAAATCTAATTATAGGTTTTTTCAGAAAATTGAAAAAACCGTAAAATCACAAGAGTAAAGTGCCATTTTCTGACATTAGATTTCGTTCTAAATGCTTAATCTCTATGTAAAAACGTTATTTAAGCAACAATATTGTACCTGGAAGGAAGTCTAAGAATAGGTTTTTACAGACATTTGAAAAAACCGAAAAATCACAAGAGTAAAGTGCCATTTTCTGACATTAGATTTCGTTCTAAATGTTTAATCCCTATGTAAAATCGTTATTGAAGCAAGAATATCGTATTTTGAAGTATATCAATAATGATAGGTCTTTTCAGAAAATTGAAAAAACCGAAAAATCACAAGAGTAAAGTGCCATTTTCTGACATTACATTTCGTTCTAAATGCTCAATCCCTATATAAAAACGTTATTTAAGCAAGATTATGGTATTTTGCAGAAAATCTAATGATAGGTTTTTTCAGAAAATTGAGAAAACCGAAAAATCACAAGAGTAAAGTGCCATTTTCTGACATTAGATTTCGTTCTAAATGCTTCATCCCTATGTAAAAACGTTATGTAAGCAAGAATATCGTATCTTGAAGTATATCTATAATGATAGGTTTTTTCAGAAAATTGAAAAAACCGTAAAATCACAAGAGTAAAGTGCCATTTTCTGACATTAGATTTCGTTCTAAATGCTTCATCCCTATGTAAAAACGTTATTTAAGCAATAATATCGTATTTTGAAGAAAATCTAATGATAGGTTTTTACAGAAATTTGTAAAAACCGAAAAATCACTACAGTAAACCGCCATTTACTGACTTTAGATTTCGTTCTAAATACTTAGTTCTAATGTAAAATCGTTAGCTAAGCTAGATTCTCGTATTTAAGAAAATCTAATGACAGGTTTTTTCAGAAAATTGAAAAAACCGTAAAATCATAAGAGGAAAGTGCCATTTTCTGACATTAGATTTCGTTCTAAATGCTTCATCCCTATGTAGAAACGTTATTTAAGCAAGAATATCGTATTTTGAAGTATATCTATAATGATAGGTTTTTTCAGAAAATTGAAAAAACCGTAAAACCACAAGAGTAAAGTGCCATTTTCTGACATTAGATTTCGTTCTAAATGCTTAATTCCTATGTAGAAGTGTTATTTAAGCAAGAATATCGTAGTTTGAGGTAAATCTAATTATAGGTTTTTTCAGAAAATTGAAAAAACCGAAAAACCGCTAGAGTAAAGTGCCATTTTCTGACATTAGATTTCGTTCTAAATGCTTCATCCCTATGTAAAAACGTTATTGAAGCAAGAATATCGTATTTTGAAGTATATCTAATAATAGGTTCTTTCAGAAAATTGAAAAAACCGTAAATTCACGAGAGTAAAGTTCCATTTTCTGACATTACATTTCGTTCTAAATACTTAGTTCTAATGTAAAATCGTTAGCTAAGCCAGATTCTCGTATTTAAGAAAATCTAATGACAGGTTTTTTCAGAAAATTCAAAAAACCGTAAAATCATAAGAGGAAAGTGCCATTTTCTGACATTAGATTTCGTTCTAAATGCTTAATCCCTATGTAAAAGTGTTATTTATGCAAGAATATCGTAGTTTGAGGTAAATCTAATTATAGGTTTTTTCAGAAAATTGAAAAGACCGAAAAATCGCTAGCGTAAAGTGCCATTTTCTGACATTAGATTTCGTTCTAAATGCTTCATCCCTATGTAAAAACGTTATTTAAGCAAGAATATCGTATTTTGAAGTATATCTATAATGATACGTTTTTTCAGAAAATTGAAAAAACCGAAAAATCACAAGAGTAAAGTGCCATTTTCTGACATTACATTTCGTTCTAAATGCTTCATCCCTATGTGAAAACGTTATGTAAGCAAGAATATCGTATCTTGAAGTATATCTATAATGATAGGTTTTTTCAGAAAATTAAAAAAACCGTAAAATCACAAGAGTAAAGTGCCATTTTCTCACATTAGATTTCGTTCTAAATGCTTAATCTCTATGTAAAAACGTTATTTAAGCAACAATATTGTACCTGGAAGGAAGTCTAAGAATAGGTTTTTTCAGAAAATTGAAAAAACCGTAAAATCACAAGAGTAAAGTGCCATTTTCTGACATTAGATTTCGTTCTAAATGCTTAATTCCTATGTAAAAGTGTTATTTAAGCAAGAATATCGTAGCTTGAGGTAAATCTAATTATAGGTTCTTTCAGAAAATTGAAAAAACCGTAAAATCAAGAGAGTAAAGTTCCATTTTCTGGCATTACATTTCGTTCTAAATACTTAGTTCTAATGTAAAATCGTTAGCTAAGCCAGATTCTCGTATTTAAGAAAATCTAATGACAAGTTTTTTCAGAAAATTCAAAAAACCGTAAAATCATAAGAGGAAAGTGCCATTTTCTGACATTAGATTTCGTTCTAAATGCTTAATCCCTATGTAAAAGTGTTATTTATGCAAGAATATCGAAGTTTGAGGTAAATCTAATTATAGGTTTTTTCAGAAAATTGAAAAGACCGAAAAATCGCTAGCGTAAAGTGCCATTTTCTGACATTAGATTTCGTTCTAAATGCTTCATCCCTATGTAAAAACGTTATTTAAGCAAGAATATCGTATTTTGAAGTATATCTATAATGATACGTTTTTTCAGAAAATTGAAAAAACCGAAAAATCACGAGAGTAAAGTGCCATTTTCTGACATTACATTTCGTTCTAAATGCTTCATCCCTATGTAAAAACGTTATGTAAGCAAGAATATCGTATCTTGAAGTATATCTATAATGATAGGTTTATTCAGAAAATTGAAGAAACCGTAAAATCACAAGAGTAAAGTGCCATTTTCTGACATTAGATTTCGTTCTAAATGCTTAATCTCTATGTGAAAACGTTATTTAAGCAACAATATTGTACCTGGAAGGAAGTCTAAGAATAGGTTTTTACAGACATTTGAAAAAACCGAAAAATCACAAGAGTAAAGTGCCATTTTCTGACATTAGATTTCGTTCTAAATGTTTAATCCCTATGTAAAAACGTTATTGAAGCAAGAATATCGTATTTTAAAGTATATCAATAATGATAGGTCCTTTCAGAAAATTGAAAAATCCGAAAAATCACAAGAGTAAAGTGTCATTTTCTGACATTAGATTTCGTTCTAAATGCTTCATCCCTATGTAAAAACGTTATTTAAGCAAGAATATCGTATTTTGAAGTATATCTATAATGATAGGTTTTTTCAGAAAATTGAAAAAACCGAAAAATCACAAGAGTAAAGTGCCATTTTCTGACATTAGATTTCGTTCTAAATGCTTAATCCCTATGTAAAAACGTTATTTAAGCAAGAATATCGTATTTTGAAGAAAATCTAATGATAGGTTTTTACAGAAAGTTGAAAAACCGAAAAATCACTACAGTAAACCGCCATTTTCTGACTTTAGATTTCGTTCTAAATACTTAGTTCTAATGTAAAATCGTTAGCTAAGCTAGATTCTCGTATTTAAGAAAATCTAATGACAGGTTTTTTCAGAAAATTGAAAAAACCGTAAAATCATAAGAGGAAAGTGCCATTTTCTGACATTAGATTTCGTTCTAAATGCTTCATCCCTATGTAGAAACGTTATTTAAGCAAGAATATCGTATTTTGAAGTATATCTATAATGATAGGTTTTTTCAGAAAATTGAAAAAACCGTAAAATCACAAGAGTAAAGTGCCATTTTCTGACATTAGATTTCGTTCTAAATGCTTAATTCCTATGTAAAAGTGTTATTTAAGCAAGAATATCGTAGTTTGAGGTAAATCTAATTATAGGTTCTTTCAGAAAATTGAAAAAACCGTAAAATCACGAGAGTAAAGTTCCATTTTCTGACATTACATTTCGTTCTAAATACTTAGTTCTAATGTAAAATCGTTAGCTAAGCCAGATTCTCGTATTTAAGAAAATCTAATGACAAGTTTTTTCAGAAAATTCAAAAAACCGTAAAATCATAAGAGGAATGTGCCATTTTCTGACATTAGATTTCGTTCTAAATGCTTAATCCCTATGTAAAAGTGTTATTTATGCAAGAATATCGTAGTTTGAGGTAAATCTAATTATAGGTTTTTTCAGAAAATTGAAAAGACCGAAAAATCGCTAGCGTAAAGTGCCATTTTCTGACATTAGATTTCGTTCTAAATGCTTCATCCCTATGTAAAAACGTTATTTAAGCAAGAATATCGTATTTTGAAGTATATCTATAATGATACGTTTTTTCAGAAAATTGAAAAAACCGAAAAATCACAAGAGTAAAGTGCCATTTTCTGACATTACATTTCGTTCTAAATGCTTCATCCCTATGTAAAAACGTTATGTAAGCAAGAATATCGTATCTTGAAGTATATCTATAATGATAGGTTTATTCAGAAAATTGAAGAAACCGTAAAATCACAAGAGTAAAGTGCCATTTTCTGACATTAGATTTCGTTCTAAATGCTTAATCTCTATGTAAAAAGGTTATTTAAGCAACAATATTGTACCTGGAAGGAAGTCTAAGAATAGGTTTTTACAGACATTTGAAAAAACCGAAAAATCACAAGAGTAAAGTGCCATTTTCTGACATTAGATTTCGTTCTAAATGTTTAATCCCTATGTAAAAACGTTATTGAAGCAAGAATATCGTATTTTAAAGTATATCAATAATGATAGGTCCTTTCAGAAATTTGAAAAATCCGAAAAATCACAAGAGTAAAGTGCCATTTTCTGACATTAGATTTCGTTCTAAATGCTTCATCCCTATGTAAAAACGTTATTTAAGCAAGAATATCGTATTTTGAAGAAAATCTAATGATAGGTTTTTACAGAAAGTTGAAAAACCGAAAAATCACTACAGTAAACCGCCATTTTCTGACTTTAGATTTCGTTCTAAATACTTAGTTCTAATGTAAAATCGTTAGCTAAGCTAGATTCTCGTATTTAAGAAAATCTAATGACAGGTTTTTTCAGAAAATTGAAAAAACCGTAAAATCATAAGAGGAAAGTGCCATTTTCTGACATTAGATTTCGTTCTAAATGCTTAATCCCTATGTAAAAGTGTTATCTAAGCAAGAATATCGTAGTTTGAGGTAAATCTAATTATAGGTTTTTTCAGAAAATTGAAAAAACCGTAAAATCGCTAGAGTAAAGTGCCATTTTCTGACATTAGATTTCGTTCTAAATGCTTAATTCCTATGTAAAAGTGTTATTTAAGCAAGAATATCGTAGTTTGAGGTAAATCTAATTATAGGTTTTTTCAGAAAATTGAAAAAACCGAAAAACCGCTAGAGTAAAGTGCCATTTTCTGACATTAGATTTCGTTCTAAATGCTTCATCCCTATGTAAAAACGTTATTGAAGTAAGAATATCGTATTTTGAAGTATATCTAATAATAGGTTCTTTGAGAAAATTGAAAAAACCGTAAAATCACGAGAGTAAAGTTCCATTTTCTGACATTACATTTCGTTCTAAATACTTAGTTCTAATGTAAAATCGTTAGCTAAGCCAGATTCTCGTATTGAAAAAAATCTAATGACAGGTTTTTTCAGAAAATTGAAAAAACCGTGAAATCATAAGAGGAAAGTGCCATTTTCCGACATTAGATTTCGTTCTAAATGCTTAATCCCTATGTAAAAACGTTATGTAAGCAAGAATATCGTATCTTGAAGTATATCTATAATGATAGGTTTTTTCAGAAAATTGAAAAAACCGAAAAATCGCTAGAGTAAAGTGTCATTTTCTGACATTAGATTTCGTTCTAAATGCTCAATCCCTATATAAAAACGTTATTTAAGCAAGATTATGGTATTTTGAAGAAAATCTAATGATAGGTTTATTCAGAAAATTGAGAAAACCGAAAAATCACAAGAGTAAAGTGCCATTTTCTGACATTAGATTTCGTTCTAAATGCTTCATCCCTATGTAAAAATGTTATTTAAGCAAGAATATCGTATTTTGAAGTATATCTATAATGATAGGTTTTTTCAGAAAATTGAAAAAACCGAAAAGTCACAAGAGTAAAGTGACATTTTCTGACATTACATTTCGTTCTAAATACTTAATTCTAATGTAAAATCGTTAGTTAAGCAAGATTCTCGTATTTAAAAAATCTGATGATAGGTTTTTTCAGAAAATTGAAAAAACCGAAAAATCACAAGAGTAAAGTGCCATTTTCTGACATTAGATTTCGTTCTAAATGCTTCATCCCTATGTAAAAACGTTATTTATGCAAGAATATCGTATTTTGAAGTATATCTATAATGATAGTTTTTTTCAGAAAATTGAAAAAACCGAAAAATCACAAGAGTAAAGTGCCATTTTCTGACATTAGATTTCGTTCTAAATGCTTCATCCCTATGTAAAAACGTTATTTATGCAAGAATATCGTATTTTGAAGTATATCTATAATGATAGTTTTTCTCAGAAAATTGAAAAAACCGAAAAATCACAAGAGTAAAGTGCCATTTTCTGACATTAGATTTCGTTCTAAATGCTTAATTCCTATGTAAAAGTCTCATTTAAGCAAGAATATCGTAGTTTGAGGTAAATCTAATTATAGGTTTTTTCAGAAAATTGAAAAAACCGAAAAACCGCTAGAGTAAAGTGCCATTTTCTGACATTAGATTTCGTTCTAAATGCTTCATCCCTATGTAAAAACGTTATTGAAGCAAGATTATCGTATTTTGAAGTATATCTAATAATAGGTTCTTTCAGAAAATTGAAAAAACCGTAAAATCACGAGAGTAAAGTTCCATTTTCTGACATTACATTTCGTTCTAAATACTTAGTTCTAATGTAAAATCGTTAGCTAAGCCAGATTCTCGTATTTAAGAAAATCTAATGACAGGTTTTTTCAGAAAATTCATAAAACCGTAAAATCATAAGAGGAAAGTGCCATTTTCTGACATTAGATTTCGTTCTAAATGCTTAATGCCTATGTAAAAGTGTTATTTATGCAAGAATATCGTAGTTAGAGGTAAATCTAATTATAGGTTTTTTCAGAAAATTGAAAAGACCGAAAAATCGCTAGCGTAAAGTGCCATTTTCTGACATTAGATTTCGTTCTAAATGCTTCATCCCCATGTAAAAACGCTATTTAAGCAATAATATCGTATTTTGAAGAAAATCTAATGATAGGTTTTTACAGAAATTTGAAAAAACCGAAAAATCACTACAGTAAACCGCCATTTTCTGACTTTAGATTTCGTTCTAAATACTTAGTTCTAATGTAAAATCGTTAGCTAAGCTAGATTCTCGTATTTAAGAAAATCTAATGACAGGTTTTTTCAGAAAATTGAAAAAACCGTAAAATCATAAGAGGAAAGTGCCATTTTCTGACATTAGATTTCGTTCTAAATGCTTCATCCCTATGTAGAAACGTTATTTAAGCAAGAATATCGTATTTTGAAGTATATCTATAATGATAGGTTTTTTCAGAAAATTGAAAAATCCGTAAAATCACAAGAGTAAAGTGCCATTTTCTGACATTAGATTTCGTTCTAAATGCTTAATTCCTATGTAAAAGTGTTATTTAAGCAAGAATATCGTAGTTTGAGGTAAATCTAATTATAGGTTTTTTCAGAAAATTGAAAAAACCGAAAAACCGCTAGAGTAAAGTGCCATTTTCTGACATTAGATTTCGTTCTAAATGCTTCATCCCTATGTAAAAACGTTATTGAAGCAAGAATATCGTATTTTGAAGTATATCTAATAATAGGTTCTTTCAGAAAATTGAAAAAACCGTAAAATCACGAGAGTAAAGTTCCATTTTCTGACATTACATTTCGTTCTAAATACTTAGTTCTAATGTAAAATCGTTAGCTAAGCCAGATTCTCGTATTTAAGAAAATCTAATGACAGGTTTTTTCAGAGAATTGAAAAAACCGTAAAATCATAAGAGGAAAGTGCCATTTTCTGACATTAGATTTCGTTCTAAATGCTTAATCCCTATGTAAAAGTGTTATTTATGCAAGAATATCGTAGTTTGAGGTAAATCTAATTATAGGTTTTTTCAGAAAATTGAAAAGACCGAAAAATCGCTAGCGTAAAGTGCCATTTTCTGACATTAGATTTCGTTCTAAATGCTTCATCCCTATGTAGAAACGTTATTTAAGCAAGAATATCGTATTTTGAAGTATATCTATAATGATAGGTTTTTTCAGAAAATTGAAAAATCCGTAAAATCACAAGAGTAAAGTGCCATTTTCTGACATTAGATTTCGTTCTAAATGCTTAATTCCTATGTAAAAGTGTTATTTAAGCAAGAATATCGTAGTTTGAGGTAAATCTAATTATAGGTTTTTTCAGAAAATTGAAAAAACCGAAAAACCGCTAGAGTAAAGTGCCATTTTCTGACATTAGATTTCGTTCTAAATGCTTCATCCCTATGTAAAAACGTTATTGAAGCAAGAATATCGTATTTTGAAGTATATCTAATAATAGGTTCTTTCAGAAAATTGAAAAAACCGTAAAATCACGAGAGTAAAGTTCCATTTTCTGACGTTACATTTCGTTCGAAATACTTAGTTCTAATGTAAAATCGTTAGCTAAGCCAGATTCTCGTATTTAAGAAAATCTAATGACAGGTTTTTTCAGAAAATTGAAAAAACCGTAAAATCATAAGAGGAAAGTGCCATTTTCTGACATTAGATTTCGTTCTAAATGCTTAATCCCTATGTAAAAGTGTTATTTATGCAAGAATATCGTAGTTTGAGGTAAATCTAATTATAGGTTTTTTCAGAAAATTGAAAAGACCGAAAAATCGCTAGCGTAAAGTGCCATTTTCTGACATTAGATTTCGTTCTAAATACTTCATCCCTATGTAAAAACGTTATGTGAGCAAGAATATCGTATCTTGAAGTATATCTATAATGATAGGTTTTTTCAGAAAATTGAAAAAACCGTAAAATCACAAGAGTAAATTGCCATTTTCTGACATTAGATTTCGTTCTAAATGCTTAATCTCTATGTAAAAACGTTATTTAAGCAACAATATTGTACCTGGAAGGAAGTCTAAGAATAGGTTTTTACAGACATTTGAAAAAACCGAAAAATCACAAGAGTAAAGTGCCATTTTCTGACATTAGATTTCGTTCTAAATGCTTCATCCCTATGTAAAAACGTTATTTAAGCAAGGATATCGTATTTTGAAGTATATCTATAATGATAGGTTTTTTCAGAAAATTGAAAAAACCGAAAAATCACAAGAGTAAAGTGCCATTTTCTGACATTAGATTTCGTTCTAAATGCTTAATCCCTATGTGAAAACGTTATTTAAGCAAGAATATCGTATTTTGAAGAAAATCTAATGATAGGTTTTTACAGAAACTTGAAAAAACCGAAAAACCGCTAGAGTAAAGTGCCATTTTCTGACATTAGATTTCGTTCTAAATGCTTCATCCCTATGTAAAAACGTTATTGAAGCAAGAATATCGTATTTTGAAGTATATCTAATAATAGGTTCTTTCAGAAAATTGAAAAAACCGTAAAATCACGAGAGTAAAGTTACATTTTCTGACATTACATTTCGTTCTAAATACTTAGTTCTAATGTAAAATCGTTAGCTAAGCCAGATTCTCGTATTTAAGAAAATCTAATGACAGGTTTTTTCAGAAAATTCAAAAAACCGTAAAATCATAAGAGGAAAGTGCCATTTTCTGACATAAGATTTCGTTCTAAATGCTTCATCCCTATGTAAAAACGTTATGTAAGCAAGAATATCGTATTTTGAAGTAAATCTAATTATAGGTTTTTTCAGAAAATTGAAAAAACCGAAAAATCACAAGAGTAAAGTGCCATTTTCTGACATTAGATTTCGTTCTAAATACTTCATCCCTATGTAAAAACGTTATTTATGCAAGAATATCGTATTTTGAAGTATATCTATAATGATAGTTTTTTTCAGAAAATTGAAAAAACCGAAAAATCACAAGAGTAAAGTGCCATTTTCTGACATTAGATTTCGTTCTAAATGATTAATCCCTATGTAAAAACGTTATGTATGCAAGAATATCGTATTTTGAAGAAAATCTAATGATAGGTTTTTACAGAAAGTTGAAAAAACCGAAAAATCACTAGAGTAAAGTGCCATTTTCTGACATTAGATTTCGTTCTAAATGCTTAATCCCTATGTAAAAGTGTTATTTATGCAAGAATATCGTAGTTTGAGGTAAATCTAATTATAGGTTTTTTCAGAAAATTGAAAAGACCGAAAAATCGCTAGCGTAAAGTGCCATTTTCTGACATTAGATTTCGTTCTAAATGGTTAATCCCTATGTAAAAACGTTATTTAAGCAAGAATATCGTATTTTGAAGTATATCTATAATGATACGTTTTTTCAGAAAATTGAGAAAACCGAAAAATCACAAGAGTAAAGTGCCATTTTCTGACATTACATTTCGTTCTAAATGCTTCATCCCTATGTAAAAACGTTATTTAAGCAACAATATTGTACCTGGAAGGAAGTCTAAGAATAGGTTTTTACAGACATTTGAAAAAACCGAAAAATCACAAGAGTAAAGTGCCATTTTCTGACATTAGATTTCGTTCTAAATGTTTAATCCCTATGTAAAAACGTTATTGAAGCAAGAATATCGTATTTTGAAGTATATCAATAATGATAGGTCCTTTCAGAAAATTGAAAAATCCGAAAAATCACAAGAGTAAAGTGCCATTTTCTGACTTTAGATTTCGTTCTAAATACTTAGTTCTAATGTAAAATCGTTAGCTAAGCTAGATTCTCGTATTTAAGAAAATCTAATGACAGGTTTTTTCAGAAAATTGAAAAAACCGTAAAATCATAAGAGGAAAGTGCCATTTTCTGACATTAGATTTCGTTCTAAATGCTTCATCCCTATGTAGAAACGTTATTTAAGCAAGAATATCGTATTTTGAAGTATATCTATAATGATAGGTTTTTTCAGAAAATTGAAAAATCCGTAAAATCACAAGAGTAAAGTGCCATTTTCTGACATTAGATTTCGTTCTAAATGCTTAATCCCTGTGTAAAAACGTTATTGAAGCAAGAATATCGTATTTTAAAGTATATCAATAATGATAGGTCCTTTCAGAAAATTGAAAAATCCGAAAAATCACAAGAGTAAAGTGCCATTTTCTGACTTTAGATTTCGTTCTAATTACTTAGTTCTAATGTAAAATCGTTAGCTAAGCTAGATTCTCGTATTTAAGAAAATCTAATGACAGGTTTTTTCAGAAAATTGAAAAAACCGTAAAATCATAAGAGGAAAGTGCCATTTTCTGACATTAGATTTCGTTCTAAATGCTTCATCCCTATGTAGAAACGTTATTTAAGCAAGAATATCGTATTTTGAAGTATATCTATAATGATAGGTTTTTTCAGAAAATTGAAAAATCCGTAAAATCACAAGAGTAAAGTGCCATTTTCTGACATTAGATTTCGTTCTAAATGCTTAATCCCTATGTAAAAGTGTTATTTATGCAAGAATATCGTAGTTTGAGGTAAATCTAATTATAGGTTTTTTCAGAAAATTGAAAAGACCGAAAAATCGCTAGCGTAAAGTGCCATTTTCTGACATTAGATTTCGTTCTAAATGCTTCATCCCTATGTAAAAACGTTATTTAAGCAAGAATATCGTATTTTGAAGTATATCTATAATGATAGGTTTTTTCAGAAAATTGAAAAAACCGAAAAATCACAAGAGTACAGTGCCATTTTCTGACATTAGATTTCGTTCTAAATGCTTAATCCCTATGTGAAAACGTTATTTAAGCAAGAATATCGTATTTTGAAGAAAATCTAATGATAGGTTTTTACAGAAAGTTGAAAAAACCGAAAAATCACTAGAGTAAAGCGCCATTTTCTGACTTTAGATTTCGTTCTAAATACTTAATTCTAATGTAAAATCGTTAGTTAAGCAAGATTCTCGTATTTAAAAAAATCTAATGAGAGGTGTTTTCAGAAAATTGAAGAAGCCGAAAAATCACAAGAGTAAAGTGCCATTTTCTGACATTACATTTCGTTCTAAATACTTAGTTCTAATGTAAAATCGTTAGCTAAGCCAGATTCTCGTATTTAAGAAAATCTAATGACAGGTTTTTTCAGAAAATTCAAAAAACCGTAAAATCATAAGAGGAAAGTGCCATTTTCTGACATTAGATTTCGTTCTAAATGCTTAATCCCTATGTAAAAGTGTTATTTATGCAAGAATATCGTAGTTTGAGGTAAATCTAATTATAGGTGTTTTCAGAAAATTGGGAAGACCGAAAAATCGCTAGCGTAAAGTGCCATTTTCTGACATTAGATTTCGTTCTAAATGCTTCATCCCTATGTAAAAACGTTATTTAAGCAAGAATATCGTATTTTGAAGTATATCTAATGATAGGTTTTTTCAGAAAATTGAAAAAACCGTAAAATCACGAGAGTAAAGTTACATTTTCTGACATTACATTTCGTTCTAAATACTTAGTTCTAATGTAAAATCGTTAGCTAAGCCAGATTCTCGTATTTAAGAAAATCTAATGACAGGTTTTTTCAGAAAATTCAAAAAACCGTAAAATCATAAGAGGAAAGTGCCATTTTCTGACATTAGATTTCGTTCTAAATGCTTAATCCCTATGTAAAAGTGTTATTTATGCAAGAATATCGTAGTTTGAGGTAAATCTAATTATAGGTTTTTTCAGAAAATTGAAAAGACCGAAAAATCGCTAGCGTAAAGTGCCATTTTCTGACATTAGATTTCGTTCTAAATGCTTCATCCCTTTGTAAAAACGTTATTTAAGCAAGAATATCGTATTTTGAAGTATATCTATAATGATACGTTTTTTCAGAAAATTGAAAAAACCGAAAAATCACAAGAGTAAAGTGCCATTTTCTGACATTAGATTTCGTTCTAAATGCTTAATCTCTACGTAAAAACGTTATTTAAGCAACAATATTGTACCTGGAAGGAAGTCTAAGAATAGGTTTTTACAGACATTTGAAAAAACCGAAAAATCACAAGAGTAAAGTGCCATTTTCTGACATTAGATTTCGTTCTAAATGTTTAATCCCTATGTAAAAACGTTATTGAAGCAAGAATATCGTATTTTGAAGTATATCAATAATGATAGGTCCTTTCAGAAAATTGAAAAAACCGAAAAATCACAGGAGTAAAGCGCCATTTTCTGACTTTAGATTTCGTTCTAAATACTTAATTCTAATGTAAAATCGTTAGTTAAGCAAGATTCTCGTATTTAAAAAAATCTAATGAGAGGTGTTTTCAGAAAATTGAAGAAGCCGAAAAATCACAAGGGTAAAGTGCCATTTTCTGACATTACATTTCGTTCTAAATACTTAGTTCTAATGTAAAATCGTTAGCTAAGCCAGATTCTCGTATTTAAGAAAATCTAATGACAGGTTTTTTCAGAAAATTGAAAAAACCGTAAAATCATAAGAGGAAAGTGCCATTTTCTGACATTAGATTTCGTTCTAAATGCTTCATCCCTATGTAAAAACGTTATTTAAGCAAGAATATCGTATTTTGAAGTATATCTAATGATAGGTTTTTTCAGAAAATTGAAAAAACCGTAAAATCATAAGAGGAAAGTGCCATTTTCTGACATTAGATTTCGTTCTAAATGCTTAATCCCTATGTAAAAGTGTTATCTAAGCAAGAATATCGTAGTTTGAGGTAAATCTAATTATAGGTTTTTTCAGAAAATTGAAAAAACCGAAAAATCGCTACGGTAAAGTGCCATTTTCTGACATTAGATTTCGTTCTAAATTCTCAATCCCTATATAAAAACGTTATTTAAGCAAGATTATGGTATTTTGAAGAAAATCTAATGATAGGTTTTTTCAGAAAATTGAGAAAACCGAAAAATCACGAGAGTAAAGTGCCATTTTCTGACATTAGATTTCGTTCTAAATGCTTCATCCCTATGTAAAAACGTTATTTAAGCAAGAATATCGTATTTTGAAGTATATCTATAATGATAGGGTTTTCAGGAAATTGAAAAAACCGAAAAGTCACAAGAGTAAAGTGCCATTTTCTGACATTAGATTTCGTTCTAAATGCATAATCCCTATGTAAAAACGTTATTTAAGCAAGAATATCGTATTTTGAAGAAAATCTAATGATAGGTTTTTACAGAAAGTTGAAAAAACCGAAAAAACACTAGAGTAAAGCGCCATTTTCTGACTTTAGATTTCGTTCTAAATACTTAGTTCTAATGTAAAATCGTTAGCTAAGCTAGATTCTCGTATTTAAGAAAATCTAATGTCAGGTTTTTTCAGAAAATTGAAAAAACCGTAAAATCATAAGAGGAAAGTGCCATTTTCTGACATTAGATTTCGTTCTAAATGCTTCATCCCTATGTAGAAACGTTATTTAAGCAAGAATATCGTATTTTGAAGTATATCTATAATGATAGGTTTTTTCAGAAAATTGAAAAAACCGTAAAATCACAAGAGTAAAGTGCCATTTTCTGACATTAGATTTCGTTCTAAGTACTTAATTCCTATGTAAAAGTGTTATTTAAGCAAGAATATCGTAGTTTGAGGTAAATCTAATTATAGGTTTTTTCAGAAAATTGAAAAAACCGAAAAACCGCTAGAGTAAAGTGCCATTTTCTGACATTAGATTTCGTTCTAAATGCTTCATCCCTATGTAAAAACGTTATTGAAGCAAGAATATCGTATTTTGAAGAAAATCTAATGATAGGTTTTTTCAGAAAATTGAGAAAACCGAAAAATCACAAGAGTAAAGTGCCATTTTCTGACATTAGATTTCGTTCTAAATGCTTCATCCCTATGTAAAAACGTTATTTAAGCAAGAATATCGTATTTTGAAGAAAATCTAATGATAGGTTTTTACAGAAATTTGAAAAAACCGTAAAATCACGAGAGTAATGTTCCATTTTCTGACATTAGATTTCGTTCTAAATGCTTCATCCCTATGTAAAAACGTTATTTAAGCAAGAATATCGTATTTTGAAGTATATCTATAATGATAGGTTTTTTCAGAAAATTGAAAAAACCGAAAAATCACAAGAGTAAAGTGCCATTTTCTGACATTACATTTCGTTCTAAATGCTTCAACCCTATGTAAAAACGTTATTTAAGCAACAATATTGTACCTGGAAGGAAGTCTAAGAATAGGTTTTTACAGACATTTGAAAAAACCGAAAAATCACAAGAGTAAAGTGCCATTTTCTGACATTAGATTTCGTTCTAAATGTTTAATCCCTATGTAAAAACGTTATTGAAGCAAGAATATCGTATTTTGAAGTATATCAATAATGATAGGTCCTTTCAGAAAATTGAAAAAACCGAAAAATCACAGGAGTAAAGTGCCATTTTCTGACATTAGATTTCGTTCTAAATGCTTCATCCCTATGTAGAAACGTTATTTAAGCAAGAATATCGTATTTTGAAGTAAATCTAATTATAGGTTTTTTCAGAAAATTGAAAAAACCGAAAAATCACAAGAGTAAAGTGCCATTTTCTGACATTAGATTTCGTTCTAAATGCTTCATCCCTATGTAAAAACGTTATTTATGCAAGAATATCGTATTTTGAAGTATATCTATAATGATAGTTTTTTTCAGAAAATTGAAAAAACCGAAAAATCACAAGAGTAAAGTGCCATTTTCTGACATTAGATTTCGTTCTAAATGATTAATCCCTATGTAAAAACGTTATGTATGCAAGAATATCGTATTTTGAAGAAAATCTAATGATAGGTTTTTACAGAAAGTTGAAAAAACCGAAAAATCACTAGAGTAAAGTGCCATTTTCTGACATTAGATTTCGTTCTAAATGCTTAATCCCTATGTAAAAGTGTTATTTATGCAAGAATATCGTAGTTTGAGGTAAATCTAATTATAGGTTTTTTCAGAAAATTGAAAAGACCGAAAAATCGCTAGCGTAAAGTGCCATTTTCTGACATTAGATTTCGTTCTAAATGGTTAATCCCTATGTAAAAACGTTATTTAAGCAAGAATATCGTATTTTGAAGTATATCTATAATGATACGTTTTTTCAGAAAATTGAGAAAACCGAAAAATCACAAGAGTAAAGTGCCATTTTCTGACATTACATTTCGTTCTAAATGCTTCATCCCTATGTAAAAACGTTATTTAAGCAACAATATTGTACCTGGAAGGAAGTCTAAGAATAGGTTTTTACAGACATTTGAAAAAACCGAAAAATCACAAGAGTAAAGTGCCATTTTCTGACATTAGATTTCGTTCTAAATGTTTAATCCCTATGTAAAAACGTTATTGAAGCAAGAATATCGTATTTTGAAGTATATCAATAATGATAGGTCCTTTCAGAAAATTGAAAAATCCGAAAAATCACAAGAGTAAAGTGCCATTTTCTGACTTTAGATTTCGTTCTAAATACTTAGTTCTAATGTAAAATCGTTAGCTAAGCTAGATTCTCGTATTTAAGAAAATCTAATGACAGGTTTTTTCAGAAAATTGAAAAAACCGTAAAATCATAAGAGGAAAGTGCCATTTTCTGACATTAGATTTCGTTCTAAATGCATAATCCCTATGTAAAAGTGTTATTTAAGCAAGAATATCGTAGTTTGAGGTAAATCTAATTATAGGTTTTTTCAGAAAATTGAAAAAACCGAAAAATCGCTTCAGTAAACCGCCATTTTCTGACATCAGATTTCGTTCGAAATGCTTAATCCCTATGTAAAAACGTTATTTAAGCAAGAATATCGGACATTGAAGAAAATCAAATGATAGATTCTTTCAGAAAATTGAAAAATCCGAAAAATCACAAGAGTAAAGTGCCATTTTCTGACATTAGATTTCGTTCTAAATGCTTAATTCTAATGTAAAAACGTTATTTAAGCAGGAATATCGTACTTTGAAGAAAATCTAATGATAGGTTTTTTCAGAAAATTGAAAAAACCGAAAATTAACAAGAGTAAAGTGCCATTTTCTGACATTAGATTTCGTTCTAAATGCTTAATCTCTGTGTAAAAACGTTATTTAAGCAACAATATTGTACCTGGAAGGAAGTCTAAGAATAGGTTTTTACAGACATTTGAAAAAACCGAAAAATCACAAGAGTAAAGTGCCATTTTCTGGCATTAGATTTCGTTCTAAATGCTTAATCCCTATGTAAAAGTGTTATTTAAGCAAGAATATCGTAGTTTGAGGTAAATCTAATTATACGTTTTTTGAGAAAATTGAAAAAACCGAAAAATCGCTAGAGCAAAATGCCATTTTCTGACATTAGATTTCGTTCTAAATGCTTAATCCCTATGTAAAAACGTTATTTAAGCAAGAATATCGTATTTTGAAGAAAATCTAATGATAGGTTTTTACAGAAAGTTGAAAAAACCGAAAAATCACTAGAGTAAAGCTCCATTTTCTGTCTTTAGATTTCGTTCTAAATGCTTAATCCCTATGTAAAAGTGTTATCTAAGCAAGAATATCGTATTTTGAAGTATATCTAATGATAGGTTTTTTCAGAAAATTGAAAAAACCGTAAAATCATAAGAGGGAAGTGCCATTTTCTGACATTAGATTTCGTTCTAAATGTTTAATCCCTATGTAAAAACGTTATTGAAGCAAGAATATCGTATTTCGAAGTATATCTATAATGATAGGTTTTTTCAGAAAATTGAAGAAGCCGAAAAATCACAAGAGTAAAGTGCCATTTTCTGACATTACATTTCGTTCTAAATACTTAGTTCTAATGTAAAATCGTTAGCTAAGCCAGATTCTCGTATTTAAGAAAATCTAATGACAGGTTTTTTCAGAAAATTGAAAAAACCGTAAAATCATAAGAGGAAAGTGCCATTTTCTGACATTAGATTTCGTTCTAAATGCATAATCCCTATGTAAAAGTGTTATTTAAGCAAGAATATCGTAGTTTGAGGTAAATCTAATTATAGGTTTTTTCAGAAAATTGAAAAAACCGAAAAATCGCTTCAGTAAACCGCCATTTTCTGACATCAGATTTCGTTCGAAATGCTTAATCCCTATGTAAAAACGTTATTTAAGCAAGAATATCGGACATTGAAGAAAATCAAATGATAGATTCTTTCAGAAAATTGAAAAATCCGAAAAATCACAAGAGTAAAGTGCCATTTTCTGACATTAGATTTCGTTCTAAATGCTTAATTCTAATGTAAAAACGTTATTTAAGCAGGAATATCGTACTTTGAAGAAAATCTAATGATAGGTTTTTTCAGAAAATTGAAAAAACCGAAAATTAACAAGAGTAAAGTGCCATTTTCTGAAATTAGATTTCGTTCTAAATGTTTAATCCCTATGTAAAAACGTTATTGAAGCAAGAATATCTTATTTTGAAGTATATCAATAATGATAGGTCTTTTCAGAAAATTGAAAAAACCGAAAAATCACAAGAGTAAAGTGCCATTTTCTGATATTAGATTTCGTTCTAAATGCTTAATCTCTACGTAAAAACGTTATTTAAGCAACAATATTGTCCCTGGAAGGAAGTCTAAGAATAGGTTTTTACAGACATTTGAAAAAACCGAAAAATCACAAGAGTAAAGTGCCATTGTCTGACATTAGATTTCGTTCTAAATGCTTAATCCCTATGTAAAAGTGTTATTTATGCAAGAATATCGTAGTTTGAGGTAAATCTAATTATAGGTTTTTTCAGAAAATTGAAAAGACCGAAAAATCGCTAGCGTAAAGTGCCATTTTCTGACATTAGATTTCGTTCTAAATGCTTCATCCCTTTGTAAAAACGTTATTTAAGCAAGAATATCGTATTTTGAAGTATATCTATAATGATACGTTTTTTCAGAAAATTGAAAAAACCGAAAAATCACAAGAGTAAAGTGCCATTTTCTGACATTAGATTTCGTTCTAAATGCTTAATCTCTACGTAAAAACGTTATTTAAGCAACAATATTGTACCTGGAAGGAATTCTAAGAATAGGTTTTTACAGACATTTGAAAAAACCGAAAAATCACAAGAGTAAAGTGCCATTTTCTGACATTAGATTTCGTTCTAAATGTTTAATCCCTATGTAAAAACGTTATTGAAGCAAGAATATCGTATTTTGAAGTATATCAATAATGATAGGTCCTTTCAGAAAATTGAAAAAACCGAAAAATCACAGGAGTAAAGCGCCATTTTCTGACTTTAGATTTCGTTCTAAATACTTAATTCTAATGTAAAATCGTTAGTTAAGCAAGATTCTCGTATTTAAAAAAATCTAATGAGAGGTGTTTTCAGAAAATTGAAGAAGCCGAAAAATCACAAGGGTAAAGTGCCATTTTCTGACATTACATTTCGTTCTAAATACTTAGTTCTAATGTAAAATCGTTAGCTAAGCCAGATTCTCGTATTTAAGAAAATCTAATGACAGGTTTTTTCAGAAAATTGAAAAAACCGTAAAATCATAAGAGGAAAGTGCCATTTTCTGACATTAGATTTCGTTCTAAATGCTTCATCCCTATGTAAAAACGTTATTTAAGCAAGAATATCGTATTTTGAAGTATATCTAATGATAGGTTTTTTCAGAAAATTGAAAAAACCGTAAAATCATAAGAGGAAAGTGCCATTTTCTGACATTAGATTTCGTTCTAAATGCTTAATCCCTATGTAAAAGTGTTATCTAAGCAAGAATATCGTAGTTTGAGGTAAATCTAATTATAGGTTTTTTCAGAAAATTGAAAAAACCGAAAAATCGCTACGGTAAAGTGCCATTTTCTGACATTAGATTTCGTTCTAAATTCTCAATCCCTATATAAAAACGTTATTTAAGCAAGATTATGGTATTTTGAAGAAAATCTAATGATAGGTTTTTTCAGAAAATTGAGAAAACCGAAAAATCACGAGAGTAAAGTGCCATTTTCTGACATTAGATTTCGTTCTAAATGCTTCATCCCTATGTAAAAACGTTATTTAAGCAAGAATATCGTATTTTGAAGTATATCTAATGATAGGTTTTTTCAGAAAATTGAAAAAACCGTAAAATCACGAGAGTAAAGTTACATTTTCTGACATTACATTTCGTTCTAAATACTTAGTTCTAATGTAAAATCGTTAGCTAAGCCAGATTCTCGTATTTAAGAAAATCTAATGACAGGTTTTTTCAGAAAATTCAAAAAACCGTAAAATCATAAGAGGAAAGTGCCATTTTCTGACATTAGATTTCGTTCTAAATGCTTAATCCCTATGTAAAAGTGTTATTTATGCAAGAATATCGTAGTTTGAGGTAAATCTAATTATAGGTTTTTTCAGAAAATTGAAAAGACCGAAAAATCGCTAGCGTAAAGTGCCATTTTCTGACATTAGATTTCGTTCTAAATGCTTCATCCCTTTGTAAAAACGTTATTTAAGCAAGAATATCGTATTTTGAAGTATATCTATAATGATACGTTTTTTCAGAAAATTGAAAAAACCGAAAAATCACAAGAGTAAAGTGCCATTTTCTGACATTAGATTTCGTTCTAAATGCTTAATCTCTACGTAAAAACGTTATTTAAGCAACAATATTGTACCTGGAAGGAAGTCTAAGAATAGGTTTTTACAGACATTTGAAAAAACCGAAAAATCACAAGAGTAAAGTGCCATTTTCTGACATTAGATTTCGTTCTAAATGTTTAATCCCTATGTAAAAACGTTATTGAAGCAAGAATATCGTATTTTGAAGTATATCAATAATGATAGGTCCTTTCAGAAAATTGAAAAAACCGAAAAATCACAGGAGTAAAGCGCCATTTTCTGACTTTAGATTTCGTTCTAAATACTTAATTCTAATGTAAAATCGTTAGTTAAGCAAGATTCTCGTATTTAAAAAAATCTAATGAGAGGTGTTTTCAGAAAATTGAAGAAGCCGAAAAATCACAAGGGTAAAGTGCCATTTTCTGACATTACATTTCGTTCTAAATACTTAGTTCTAATGTAAAATCGTTAGCTAAGCCAGATTCTCGTATTTAAGAAAATCTAATGACAGGTTTTTTCAGAAAATTGAAAAAACCGTAAAATCATAAGAGGAAAGTGCCATTTTCTGACATTAGATTTCGTTCTAAATGCTTCATCCCTATGTAAAAACGTTATTTAAGCAAGAATATCGTATTTTGAAGTATATCTAATGATAGGTTTTTTCAGAAAATTGAAAAAACCGTAAAATCATAAGAGGAAAGTGCCATTTTCTGACATTAGATTTCGTTCTAAATGCTTAATCCCTATGTAAAAGTGTTATCTAAGCAAGAATATCGTAGTTTGAGGTAAATCTAATTATAGGTTTTTTCAGAAAATTGAAAAAACCGAAAAATCGCTACGGTAAAGTGCCATTTTCTGACATTAGATTTCGTTCTAAATTCTCAATCCCTATATAAAAACGTTATTTAAGCAAGATTATGGTATTTTGAAGAAAATCTAATGATAGGTTTTTTCAGAAAATTGAGAAAACCGAAAAATCACGAGAGTAAAGTGCCATTTTCTGACATTAGATTTCGTTCTAAATGCTTCATCCCTATGTAAAAACGTTATTTAAGCAAGAATATCGTATTTTGAAGTATATCTATAATGATAGGGTTTTCAGGAAATTGAAAAAACCGAAAAGTCACAAGAGTAAAGTGCCATTTTCTGACATTAGATTTCGTTCTAAATGCATAATCCCTATGTAAAAACGTTATTTAAGCAAGAATATCGTATTTTGAAGAAAATCTAATGATAGGTTTTTACAGAAAGTTGAAAAAACCGAAAAAACACTAGAGTAAAGCGCCATTTTCTGACTTTAGATTTCGTTCTAAATACTTAGTTCTAATGTAAAATCGTTAGCTAAGCTAGATTCTCGTATTTAAGAAAATCTAATGTCAGGTTTTTTCAGAAAATTGAAAAAACCGTAAAATCATAAGAGGAAAGTGCCATTTTCTGACATTAGATTTCGTTCTAAATGCTTCATCCCTATGTAGAAACGTTATTTAAGCAAGAATATCGTATTTTGAAGTATATCTATAATGATAGGTTTTTTCAGAAAATTGAAAAAACCGTAAAATCACAAGAGTAAAGTGCCATTTTCTGACATTAGATTTCGTTCTAAATACTTAATTCCTATGTAAAAGTGTTATTTAAGCAAGAATATCGTAGTTTGAGGTAAATCTAATTATAGGTTTTTTCAGAAAATTGAAAAAACCGAAAAACCGCTAGAGTAAAGTGCCATTTTCTGACATTAGATTTCGTTCTAAATGCTTCATCCCTATGTAAAAACGTTATTGAAGCAAGAATATCGTATTTTGAAGAAAATCTAATGATAGGTTTTTTCAGAAAATTGAGAAAACCGAAAAATCACAAGAGTAAAGTGCCATTTTCTGACATTAGATTTCGTTCTAAATGCTTCATCCCTATGTAAAAACGTTATTTAAGCAAGAATATCGTATTTTGAAGAAAATCTAATGATAGGTTTTTACAGAAATTTGAAAAAACCGTAAAATCACGAGAGTAATGTTCCATTTTCTGACATTAGATTTCGTTCTAAATGCTTCATCCCTATGTAAAAACGTTATTTAAGCAAGAATATCGTATTTTGAAGTATATCTATAATGATAGGTTTTTTCAGAAAATTGAAAAAACCGAAAAATCACAAGAGTAAAGTGCCATTTTCTGACATTACATTTCGTTCTAAATGCTTCATCCCTATGTAAAAACGTTATTTAAGCAACAATATTGTACCTGGAAGGAAGTCTAAGAATAGGTTTTTACAGACATTTGAAAAAACCGAAAAATCACAAGAGTAAAGTGCCATTTTCTGACATTAGATTTCGTTCTAAATGTTTAATCCCTATGTAAAAACGTTATTGAAGCAAGAATATCGTATTTTGAAGTATATCAATAATGATAGGTCCTTTCAGAAAATTGAAAAAACCGAAAAATCACAGGAGTAAAGTGCCATTTTCTGACATTAGATTTCGTTCTAAATGCTTCATCCCTATGTAGAAACGTTATTTAAGCAAGAATATCGTATTTTGAAGTAAATCTAATTATAGGTTTTTTCAGAAAATTGAAAAAACCGAAAAATCACAAGAGTAAAGTGCCATTTTCTGACATTAGATTTCGTTCTAAATGCTTCATCCCTATGTAAAAACGTTATTTATGCAAGAATATCGTATTTTGAAGTATATCTATAATGATAGTTTTTTTCAGAAAATTGAAAAAACCGAAAAATCACAAGAGTAAAGTGCCATTTTCTGACATTAGATTTCGTTCTAAATGATTAATCCCTATGTAAAAACGTTATGTATGCAAGAATATCGTATTTTGAAGAAAATCTAATGATAGGTTTTTACAGAAAGTTGAAAAAACCGAAAAATCACTAGAGTAAAGTGCCATTTTCTGACATTAGATTTCGTTCTAAATGCTTAATCCCTATGTAAAAGTGTTATTTATGCAAGAATATCGTAGTTTGAGGTAAATCTAATTATAGGTTTTTTCAGAAAATTGAAAAGACCGAAAAATCGCTAGCGTAAAGTGCCATTTTCTGACATTAGATTTCGTTCTAAATGGTTAATCCCTATGTAAAAACGTTATTTAAGCAAGAATATCGTATTTTGAAGTATATCTATAATGATACGTTTTTTCAGAAAATTGAGAAAACCGAAAAATCACAAGAGTAAAGTGCCATTTTCTGACATTACATTTCGTTCTAAATGCTTCATCCCTATGTAAAAACGTTATTTAAGCAACAATATTGTACCTGGAAGGAAGTCTAAGAATAGGTTTTTACAGACATTTGAAAAAACCGAAAAATCACAAGAGTAAAGTGCCATTTTCTGACATTAGATTTCGTTCTAAATGTTTAATCCCTATGTAAAAACGTTATTGAAGCAAGAATATCGTATTTTGAAGTATATCAATAATGATAGGTCCTTTCAGAAAATTGAAAAATCCGAAAAATCACAAGAGTAAAGTGCCATTTTCTGACTTTAGATTTCGTTCTAAATACTTAGTTCTAATGTAAAATCGTTAGCTAAGCTAGATTCTCGTATTTAAGAAAATCTAATGACAGGTTTTTTCAGAAAATTGAAAAAACCGTAAAATCATAAGAGGAAAGTGCCATTTTCTGACATTAGATTTCGTTCTAAATGCTTCATCCCTATGTAGAAACGTTATTTAAGCAAGAATATCGTATTTTGAAGTATATCTATAATGATAGGTTTTTTCAGAAAATTGAAAAATCCGTAAAATCACAAGAGTAAAGTGCCATTTTCTGACATTAGATTTCGTTCTAAATGCTTAATCCCTGTGTAAAAACGTTATTGAAGCAAGAATATCGTATTTTAAAGTATATCAATAATGATAGGTCCTTTCAGGAAATTGAAAAATCCGAAAAATCACAAGAGTAAAGTGCCATTTTCTGACTTTAGATTTCGTTCTAATTACTTAGTTCTAATGTAAAATCGTTAGCTAAGCTAGATTCTCGTATTTAAGAAAATCTAATGACAGGTTTTTTCAGAAAATTGAAAAAACCGTAAAATCATAAGAGGAAAGTGCCATTTTCTGACATTAGATTTCGTTCTAAATGCTTCATCCCTATGTAGAAACGTTATTTAAGCAAGAATATCGTATTTTGAAGTATATCTATAATGATAGGTTTTTTCAGAAAATTGAAAAATCCGTAAAATCACAAGAGTAAAGTGCCATTTTCTGACATTAGATTTCGTTCTAAATGCTTAATTCCTATGTAAAAGTGTTATTTAAGCAAGAATATCGTAGTTTGAGGTAAATCTAATTATAGGTTTTTTCAGAAAATTGAAAAAACCGAAAAACCGCTAGAGTAAAGTGCCATTTTCTGACATTAGATTACGTTCTAAATGCTTCATCCCTATGTAAAAACGTTATTGAAGCAAGAATACCGTATTTTGAAGTATATCTAATAATAGGTTCTTTCAGAAAATTGAAAAAACCGTAAAATCACGAGAGTAAAGTTCCATTTTCTGACATTACATTTCGTTCTAAATACTTAGTTCTAATGAAAAATCGTTAGCTAAGCCAGATTCTCGTATTTAAGAAAATCTAATGACAGGTTTTTTCAGAAAATTGAAAAAACCGTAAAATCATAAGAGGAAAGTGCCATTTTCTGACATTAGATTTCGTTCTAAATGCTTAATCCCTATGTAAAAGTGTTATTTATGCAAGAATATCGTAGTTTGAGGTAAATCTAATTATAGGTTTTTTCAGAAAATTGAAAAGACCGAAAAATCGCTAGCGTAAAGTGCCATTTTCTGACATTAGATTTCGTTCTAAATGCTTCATCCCTATGTAAAAACGTTATTTAAGCAAGAATATCGTATTTTGAAGTATATCTATAATGATACGTTTTTTCAGAAAATTGAGAAAACCGAAAAATCACAAGAGTAAAGTGCCATTTTCTGACATTACATTTCGTTCTAAATGCTTCATCCCTATGTAAAAACGTTATTTAAGCAACAATATTGTACCTGGAAGGAAGTCTAAGAATAGGTTTTTACAGACATTTGAAAAAACCGAAAAATCACAAGAGTAAAGTGCCATTTTCTGACATTAGATTTCGTTCTAAATGTTTAATCCCTATGTAAAAACGTTATTGAAGCAAGAATATCGTATTTTGAAGTATATCAATAATGATAGGTCCTTTCAGAAAATTGAAAAAACCGAAAAATCACAGGAGTAAAGTGCCATTTTCTGACATTAGATTTCGTTCTAAATGCTTCATCCCTATGTAGAAACGTTATTTAAGCAAGAATATCGTATTTTGAAGTATATCTATAATGATAGGTTTTTTCAGAAAATTGAAAAATCCGTAAAATCACAAGAGTAAAGTGCCATTTTCTGACATTAGATTTCGTTCTAAATGCTTAATTCCTATGTAAAAGTGTTATTTAAGCAAGAATATCGTAGTTTGAGGTAAATCTAATTATAGGTTTTTTCAGAAAATTGAAAAAACCGAAAAACCGCTAGAGTAAAGTGCCATTTTCTGACAATAGATTTCGTTCTAAATGCTTCATCCCTATGTAAAAACGTTATTGAAGCAAGAATATCGTATTTTGAAGTATATCTAATAATAGGTTCTTTCAGAAAATTGAAAAAACCGTAAAATCACGAGAGTAAAGTTCCATTTTCTGACATTACATTTCGTTCTAAATACTTAGTTCTAATGTAAAATCGTTAGCTAAGCCAGATTCTCGTATTTAAGAAAATCTAATGACAGGTTTTTTCAGAAAATTGAAAAAACCGTAAAATCATAAGAGGAAAGTGCCATTTTCTGACATTAGATTTCGTTCTAAATGCTTAATCCCTATGTAAAAGTGTTATTTATGCAAGAATATCGTAGTTTGAGGTAAATCTAATTATAGGTTTTTTCAGAAAATTGAAAAGACCGAAAAATCGCTAGCGTAAAGTGCCATTTTCTGACATTAGATTTCGTTCTAAATGCTTCAACCCTATGTAAAAACGTTATGTAAGCAAGAATATCGTATCTTGAAGTATATCTATAATGATAGGTTTTTTCAGAAAATTGAAAAAACCGTAAAATCACAAGAGTAAATTGCCATTTTCTGACATTAGATTTCGTTCTAAATGCTTAATCTCTATGTAAAAACGTTATTTAAGCAACAATATTGTACCTGGAAGGAAGTCTAAGAATAGGTTTTTACAGACATTTGAAAAAACCGAAAAATCACAAGAGTAAAGTGCCATTTTCTGACATTAGATTTCGTTCTAAATGTTTAATCCCTATGTAAAATCGTTATTGAAGCAAGAATATCGTATTTTGAAGTATATCAATAATGATAGGTCTTTTCAGAAAATTGAAAAAACCGAAAAATCACAAGAGTAAAGTGCCATTTTCTGACATTAGATTTCGTTCTAAATGCTTCATCCCTATGTAAAAACGTTATTTAAGCAAGAATATCGTATTTTGAAGTATATCTATAATGATAGGTTTTTTCAGAAAATTGAAAAAACCGAAAAATCACAAGAGTAAAGTGCCATTTTCTGACATTAGATTTCGTTCTAAATGCTTAATCCCTATGTAAAAACGTTATTTAAGCAAGAATATCGTATTTTGAAGAAAATCTAATGATAGGTTTTTACAGAAAGTTGAAAAAACCGAAAAATCACGAGAGTAAAGCGCCATTTTCTGACTTTAGATTTCGTTCTAAATACTTAATTCTAATGTAAAATCGTTAGTTAAGCAAGATTCTCGTATTTAAAAAAATCTAATGAGAGATGTTTTCAGAAAATTGAAGAAGCCGAAAAATCACAAGAGTAAAGTGCCATTTTCTGACATTACATTTCGTTCTAAATGCTCAATCCCTATATAAAAACGTTATTTAAGCAAGATTATGGTATTTTGCAGAAAATCTAATGATAGGTTTTTTCAGAAAATTGAGAAAACCGAAAAATCACAAGAGTAAAGTGCCATTTTCTGACATTATATTTCGTTCTAAATGCTTCATCCCTATGTAAAAACGTTATGTAAGCAAGAATATCGTATCTTGAAGTATATCTATAATGATAGGTTCTTTCAGAAAATTGTAAAAACCGTAAAATCACGAGAGTAAAGTTCCATTTTCTGACATTACATTTCGTTCTAAATACTTAGTTCTAATGTAAAATCGTTAGCTAAGCCAGATTCTCGTATTTAAGAAAATCTAATGACAGGTTTTTTCAGAAAATTGAAAAAACCGTAAAATCATAAGAGGAAAGTGCCATTTTCTGACATTAGATTTCGTTCTAAATGCTTAATCCCTATGTAAAAGTGTTATATAAGCAAGAATATCGTAGTTTGAGGTAAATCTAATTATAGGTTTTTTCAGAAAATTGAAAAAACCGAAAAATCGCTAGAGTAAAGTGCCATTTTCTGACATTAGATTTCGTTCGAAATGCTTAATCCCTATGTAAAAACGTTATTGAAGCAAGAATATCGTATTTTGAAGTATATCTATAATCATAGGTTCTTTCACAAAATTGAAAAGACCGTAAAATCACGAGAGTAATGTTCCATTTTCTGACATTAGATTTCGTTCTAAATGCTTCATCCCTATGTAGAAACGTTATTTAAGCAAGAATATCGTATTTTGAAGTATATCTATGATGATAGGTTTTTTCAGAAAATTGAAAAAACCGTAAAATCACAAGAGTAAAGTGCCATTTTCTGACATTAGATTTCGTTCTAAATGCTTAATCCCTATGTAAAAGTGTTATTTAAGCAAGAATATCGTAGTTTGAGGTAAATCTAATTATACGTTTTTTGAGAAAATTGAAAAAACCGAAAAATCGCTAGAGTAAAATGCCATTTTCTGACATTAGATTTCGTTCTAAATGCTTAATCCCTATGTAAAAACGTTATTGAAGCAAGAATATCGTATTTTGAAGTATATCTAATGATAGGTTCTTTCAGAAAATTCAAAAAACCGTAAAATCACGAGAGTAAAGTTCCATTTTCTGACATTAGATTTCGTTCGAAATGCTTAATCCCTATGTAAAAACGCTATTTAAGCAAGAATATCGGACTTTGAAGAAAATCTAATGATAGATTCTTTCAGACATTTGAAAAAACCGAAAAATCACTAGAGTAAAGCGCCATTTTCTGACATTAGATTTCGTTCTAATAGCTTAATCCCTATATAAAAACGTTATATAAGCAAGAATATCGTACCTTGAAGAAAATCTAATGTTAGGTTTTTTCAGAAATTTGAGAAAACCGAAAAAACACTAGAGTAAAGCGCCTTTTTCTGACATTACATTTCGTTCTAAAAACTTTATTCTAATGTAAAATCGTTATATAAACAAGATTCTCGTATTTAAAAAATCTAATGATAGAGTCTTTCAGAAAATTGAAAAAGCCGAAAAATCACAAGAGTAAAGTGCCATTTTCAGACATTAGATTTCGTTCTAAATGCTTAATCCCTATGTAAAAATGTTATTTAAGCAAGAATATCGTAGTTTGAGGTAAATCTAATTATAGGTTTTTTCAGAAAATTGAAAAACCGAAAAATCACAAGAGTAAAGTGCCATTTTCTGACATTAGATTTCGTTCTAAATGCTTAATCCCTATGTAAAAACGTTATTGAAGTAAGAATATCGTATTTTGGAGTATATCTAATAATAGGTTCTATCAGAAAATTGAAAAAACCGTAAATTCACGAGAGTAAAGTGCCATTTTCTGACATTAGATTTCGTTCTAAATGCTTAATCCCTATATAAAAACGTTATTTAAGCAAGATTATGGTATTTTGAAGAAAATCTAATGATAGGTTTTTTCAGAAAATTGAGAAAGATTTGGATCTGAAAGTCTACCAAATGCTCAAAGAGAAGAACGAAACGAACCTGATTGCTGTAACAATGAAGTTTTTGCATAATAAACTTAAGAAATTAATCAAAAAGATTTCCAAATATGATGATTTGTGTTGGGACAAAAGGTTGGACAGAAGAGCAGGTTGCAAGACCGAGATTGCAGAATCTAAAGCCTACGTCAATGTAAGAAAAATAATATACACTTCGAAAGTTTGATTTCTAAGGAGTTCCTGTGCTTAGAGGCAAATTGAAAGGTCGAACCTAGAAGCTATACGAAAAGACTCAAAAACTTATATGCGGAACCTATACATAAACAAGTATATCGCTCAGCAACGTTTACTGCAACAATTGTAGATATTTTCGTAAACCAACAAATAGTCTCACTGTTTATTTCGGAATTGTATCGCGAGTTCCTGAATCCAGTCAAATTAGAAGAATTTTTATACTCTTACAAATTTTCATAGATTTTACAAGATTGCAAATTTTCATTGTACAACTATCATAGGAGAAACATTATATGAAAACATTGAGAAATGCTAATAAAAACGACATAATTAACAAGTTGACATATGGTGGATTAACACGTAAAGATAAAGAAAAGCCTTTTTAGCTGACGAAAAAGACAAAAGAAGGGAAAGATATTGCCGTTATTACGAAACTCTCGTTACGAGAGTTTCCATCCACAGCAGCAAACCTTACCTGGATACTGAAATTACTATAGCTGAAGAAGAAAAATTCGATTTTTTTTTTCAATTTCAAAGTGTTCAGGTCCCTTAATATATCTAACATTTCGTTTTGAAGATGATGCGACGAGGCAAAAGTTCAAATATGATGCGGCAAGGACAGAGGTCGAGGATGAGTCAAGGGTGAAATCAGTAATTTCAATGACAATAATAAAAATCGTCTGCACGTTTATTCATTATTAGAGGTCGTTTGCAGACCATTTGTAGGAAAAGTAGAAATAGGGACTACATGTAGGGTTATGTCAAAGTTATGTCAATTATTAAATTAGCAATAGTATATATGTATGGGTAATAAAAACAAAAAACTTGATTAATTCATCAAATGTTTGTTGTAATATGTGCCTTTTCTGCAGAATCTCTTGCTATCCCTGCTGCCCGACAACGCATTCTCGTCTAGGCCTTGTAAACACAACACGTCAGAAATGTACCGTGTACACCTACAAAAACATATTTCAAGTGTCTTAAAGATGTTTCGAAACAGACGCCTTTAAATAATCTTGTTTCGGGCGTCGTTTCAACGTCTGGAATAAGATGTCTTAAAGAAGTCTATTTGAGCTCGTAAGACGTTTAGACTTGAAATGGACGTGTTAGACGCTAGGGAACCAGACCAATCGAAAATACACGTATAGAGCGCAAGTTAGTCGGACAGAGAGGATATGCGCTTATAGAGAACTGGACTGGCAAAGCGAGCTGTTCGCTCCCTGCCGAATTTCATATCTACAATTTTACGAATTGCTTGCTAGTTGCGTCTTTCCTCTGCAGTTTAGAAAAATGTAACACTGGGGTTCGCGTCGGTGAAGGTGGAAAAAAAGCGTTATTTTTCCCAATATATAAACTTTATTCAAACTCTATCTTAACTTATCGGTGGACGAATTAACAATTAAAATCTATTATTATAAACAAATATTTCGGTGAGACTACTCAAATAATCTTTAAAAAATTAACAAAAATAAATTATCCTGTTCTATATAACAAAATTAACATATTATTGTGGGAGAAAGCCCTTCCTTGTAGGTATCGTTAATAGCCTGTTCCATTTGCATCATCAAATCGCTTAGTTAACATCACGTGATTGCAATTCCCGTTATTAACATGATGGATCCTTTCAAACAGTGGAGAAGTCGATGATAAAATGATCGGAATATTTTCAAATTTGGCTAAAATTATCGCCATATCTCGAGCATTGTATGTATATAATTTCCTGTTCTTATTTTTGAAAGACGAATCATGCTCTTCATCGACAATAATTAACTTTATGTTTTTATAAGGTCAAAAAGGCTCAAGGAAGAAATAACTGTTTCCACTATTAAATGATTTAGATGAATTTCAGGTGTTTTCACAAGCAGAAAAATCAAGAGCGAGCTCGTGGATTATAAAATTAATTGCTCCTTTAACCAATTGTTTTGGCAAAGATTGCTACGGCCTGCATGTTTGCTGTGCTTCTTCAATTTCACGTTTTCGAACTACAAAAGGAATTACATTGGTTACTTGTACCACTTCTTCTATGTTCTTGCTATTTCTCGGGCTATCAAGATATTCTCTAGCTAACTCCTCTTTTATCTAGAAGATCCCAGAGAGCTTGTTGCTATTTTTACTACCTCCTTTGCTCTTACTCTGATTACTAGTACACTTACGGGTTTTTCTCTTAGGATCATTTTTTTTTGTGAACTATCCCAATCTTGTCTTTGGCCCGTTTCTACTAAGAAAGCAAAGGAGCTTTTTTAATTTTTTTTTACTTTTTTATATAGTATATTAAGTATCGCATTCGGCGAGCTATTTTTTATAAGATTATTTAAATAATCTGTTTTATTTCCTGCCTTATCAAAGCAAAGATCATGCAACTTTTCAAAAGTATGGCAAGTACCAAGTCCTCCTCCATATAAAATCTTAGATAAATCCTTTGGCATAAAAAGCTCTTTCTCAGCTAAGAAATGATTTAAAAATGATTCTTTATTAAAACAAGATTTATGGAAATTTCTTAAAATGGAAGTAGCATTATCTCCTGTCATGGATAATATGTTAGATAAATTGCATGGCTTAAAGCCTGCTTTATGGAAATCATTTAAAAGTTGTGTTTTGTTTCCATTCCCATCAAAACAGATATCATGAAAATCTTTTAAAGCAGAACAAATCTTAGTTGCTGCTCCATGCAATATTTTAGATAAATTTTTTGGTGTAAAACCTTTCTTCTCAATTAAGAAACGATTCAAATACTTTTTTGTTTCGTTTATAAAACAAAAATCATGAAATTCTTTTAAACTATTCGCTGCCGCACTCAATATACCACATAAATCGCACGGCCTAAAACCCACATTGTAAAAATCCTTTAAAAGCTGTGTTTCCTTTCTTTTCTTATTAAAAGAAATATTATGCAGTTGTTTCAAAGTAAAAGAAGCACGAGCTCCTGTTCCACATAGTATAGAGGATAAGTTACTTGGTCTAAAACCTGCGTTGTAGAAGTCCTCTAAAAGCTCTGTTCTTTGTCCTTTGCTATTAAAACAAACGCTGTGCAACTCTTGAAAAGCACCTTTAGCCTTGCCTCCTGCTCTACTTAATATGCTAGACAAGTTATGCAACGTAAAGTTACTTCCCTCATCACCGACCCCTTCAATAAAATGTTTCAAACGCTGTGTTTGATTTCCTCTTGCATCAAACCAAGAGTCATATAAATCTTTAAAAGCTTCTGCAGCGTTAGCTCCTGCACCATTCAAAATACTGGACATATTAGACAGATTTATCTTCTCGTTTTCTAAAGTTTTTATATATAGTCTTTTGTTTCCTTCCTCATCAAACCAAAGATCATATAAATTTGTAAAAGTTTCAGGAGCTTTAGCTCTTGCTCCATGTAAAATACTGGAAATATTAGATAGACGTATCCCTTCCTTTTCTAACGTTTTGAAATATTGTGTTTTACCTCCTTCTTCATTAAACCAAAGATCATATAAGCCTTTAAAAGCTTTTGCAGCATTAGCTCCTGCTACATTCAAAATACTGGAAATATTAGTTAGATTTATTCCTTCTTTCTCCAGAGTTTTTAAACATTGTGTTTTACTTCCTTCTTCATCGAACAAAAGGTCGTATAGGTCTTTAAAGGCTTTTGCAGCGTTAGCTCCTGCTCCACTCAAAATACTGGAAATATTACTTTGATTTATCTCTTCTTTGTCTAGAGTTTTTAGATATTGTGTTTTACTTCCTTCTTCATCAAACCATAGGTCATATAGGTCTTTAAAGGCTTTTGCAGCGTTAGCTCCTGTCACATGCAAAATACTCGACATAGTAGCTAAATTTATTCTTTCCTTCTTTAGTACCTCCAGACATATTTTCCCTTCTCCCTTAATTAAGAAACTTAAAAATTGATAAAATGCAGATATTCCTTCTCTGCCAACTACACTTCTGGCAAATTTGATTTCTTCATCAATATTTTCTACAATTTCCTGATAACTAGACCTATTATATTTTATATCTCCCAACAAATTTTCCATTATTCCCTTAGTAATAGGGCCAAATTCATGAGATTCTAACCAACGTAACGCTATTTCATGTAATTCTTCGCAATTATATGGAACATTACCCTCATCTATCCCATTTCTAATAACACTGTTCAATGCTTCCTTGTCACACTGATTAACTGCAAATATTAGTCTATCTAAAAATTTCTCTTTTATTTCTTTTTCACCCTCGCCAGAAAGTCTTCCTTCTTCTTTTTCTTTCTGCCAAAAAGGTGGCAGCTTTAACAAATTTAAAAGCCTTGTCATTTCTTTTTGCGAAAATTGATAAAGACCATTCTCATTTATACAAAAACAATCGTTAAAAATCTTATATCCTTTTTTTTTAATATTTATGTTATTGAATTGTAAAGGATAGAAATTTTTAGATCGTTCATATTTGAATTTCTTTTCTTCTGTAAGATTTAGGTCTGCATTAGTATAGATGACAAAATATTTTATATTTTCATCCTTTTCTAATTTTTCAATGAAAAGAGCGAAGCACTTATTCACAGAAAATGTATTCTTTTTCTCCTGCCGTTTAGAAGGAAATAACTGATAATAACCAATACTATTATTTGCATTGTGAGGCTTTATACAAGTAATGCTATCTTTATAATTGATAGTGACGTCAACAGATATGCCATAGTTTCTTTCCTCAAAATTGATGAGAAACATGTTTTTACGCAAGAACATATTGTGTAAGAAGGACATTAATAAATTGGATCCATATGTAATTTCAGATATATAACTTCCAAGTTTTCCATCTTTTTCTGAAGCTATTAAATCACGTAACACAATTTTTTGTAATGCTACATAACCGTCGTGAACTTTACTATTTTTTCCCATTTCACTTTTGATAATGCTGTTCAATTCTTCTCTATTAGGTTGATTAACTGCAAATACTAATTTATCCAAAAATGCTTCTTTTATTTCTTTCCGGGAATATTTCCTATCTTTTATTACTGTCTGCATAGCGGACGAAAATTCTAATCGCTTTAAAAGTTCATCTCTTATTATTTTATCTCGCGCAAATTGATAAAAACCACGCCCTTGTAGATTATCATTTGTAAAGAAAAAGTCTCTTAATATGATATCACGTTCTTCCATGCTATCAAATTTAAACGGATAAAAGTTTTTAAATCGTCCCCTTTTTAATCTGTTTCCTTTCGCAAGATTCAAGCTTGAATTAGTATAGATAACAAGGTATTCTATATCATTTGATAAATCATCTGTCTTAGAGATTAGATGTTTAACAAAACTATTAAGGTAATTATTCATGGAGAAACTTCGATTTTCTTTAGTAAATAATCTGGCATAACTAATATTATTATCTGTATAATATTTGTCTACATTTTCAATTTTTAGATGGATAGACTTCTTCTCGTAGCAAAGAACAATGTTACTAAACTTATCAATATCAGACTTTTCAAACGCTAACGATAATGAAGGATATTTATGTTTATATATGGACTTCCTTAGTAAGCAAAGAATCGACAAGTCTAATTGATACATAAGTCCAATCAATTGATGAGGAATACGTTGATAAGCATTACTCAATCCATCCCGTCTAGATCCATCTTGTAAATCATTAAGAAATTCCGAATCCTCATTGCTAGTATCATTTATATCAATGTGCCCACTTTTTGGTACCTTACTATCTTTGTCCACCATTTTTCCTTCAATTTCAGGACTTCCGCATAGAACATTTTTCAACTTTAGATTTCTTACTTCTGGACCGGAACCCATATTTCCAATGTCTTCTGCAGTAAATTCAATGTGTGGAATATATTCACAAAGTTTTCATATCCTTCTTTTACAGCATTACCCAAACATGAGCCTTTCTTCGACTGATTAACTTGTTGCGCATATTGCTTGCAACTTTCCCGTAAAGACTTTATACTGAATCCTCTACTACCTGTAATCAGATCCTCAAAACAAAAAGAAAAAAAGAAAAAAAGAAAAAAAGAAAAAAAGAAAAAGAAAACAATCTACTTTACCCGCAGCAGCTCCTATCTAAAGTCTTCAGGCAATTTCTTTCTTAATGTTTCCAAAGGTTGATTAAGCTTCTCTTGTTTCTGTTTATCCTTTACATTTTTTATCTAACTAAAAATGAAAATCGTTTCTTTAATAACAAATCATTTTAGAGCAGCAGCATCAGATGATAGATCTGGTAATCCATTTAATCCAAACATATCAAATCTACTATATTAACCAGCAGCAAAAATGATTAAAGATTATAATTAAAGGCATTATTTTATGTCGGATAATATCACTTTAATTAGTATATACTTTCATATATTTTATCATTATCGTTTTAAATCAAAACAACTACCGTGAGAACTGTTTCTAGATCAAGATTTAGAAAGGTTTTAACTATTTGTATTATTCTGCCTCCGTTGCTCTCTCTCTCTCTCTCTCCCTCTCTCTCTCTCTCTCTCTCTCTCTCTCTTTCGATGATTAGAGGAGCTTGCCAGAGACAAATATTATCTGAAGCAGAACTACATACTAAAGGAGACGATAAAGATTATTCCAACGGCGAGGGAGAAAGAGTACTGAGAAATTTCTTTGAAATTTTTTTTAATCTCTTTGAAGTAGATTTGGATCTGAAAGTCTACCAAATGCTCAAAGAGAAGAACGAAACGAACCTGATTGCTGTAACAATGAAGTTTTTGCATAATAAGCTTAAGAAATTAATCAAAAAGATTTCCAAATATGATGATTTGTGTTGGGACAAAAGGTTGGACAGAAGAGCAGGTTGCAAGACCGAGATTGCAGAATCTAAAGCCTACGTCAATGTTAGAAAAATAATATACACTTCGAAAGTTTGATTTCTAAGGAGTTCCTGTGCTTAGAGGCAAATTGAAAGGTCGAACCTAGAAGCTATACGAAAAGACTCAAAAACTTATATGCGGAACCTATACATAAACAAGTATATCGCTCAGCAACGTTTACTGCAACAATTGTAGATATTTTCGTAAACCAACAAATAGTCTCACTGTTTATTTCGGAATTGTATCGCGAGTTCCTGAATCCAGTCAAATTAGAAGAATTTTTATACTCTTACAAATTTTCATAGATTTTACAAGATTGCAAATTTTCATTGTACAACTATCATAGGAGAAACATTATATGAAAACATTGAGAAATGCTAATAAAAACGATATAATTAACAAGTTGACATATGGTGGATTAACACGTAAAGATAAAGAAAAGCCTTTTTAGCTGACGAAAAAGACAAAAGAAGGGAAAGATATTGCCGTTATTACGAAACTCTCGTTACGAGAGTTTCCATCCACAGCAGCAAACCTTACCTGGATACTGAAATTACTATAGCTGAAGAAGAAAAAAGTGACAAAATAGTAAATCTAAATATTACAGGTACAGAGCTTCGAGCAGGAGGTAGAGCTGGAGGCAGCTATTGCCGGCCATATAACTACATCATTTGTTTGGACAAAGATAGAAGAATACCTATCTCACTCTAACCCAGGATCGAACAAAGAAGCTCATAATCCTGTCCTTATATACAATTTTTCTATTAATTTTTAAATTCCTACTAAATTCCTCACCTATACATTTCTACCTTTTTGCCACAACCTGCATTTTTCTTATGTATCTGCGCGAAATTAAGAAACTCTTATTGTTATATTTTCTGAACGAATTAAAACATGGATACATTAATTAAGCTTGTACCCATGTATCTCGGACCAGTGCTCTCGTGACCCTGTGCATTAAGAAGTACATGGGTTAATACACGGATATATTAACTATACGTGCATACGTGCATTTAGGGTCCGGTTAAATAGGTAATGTTCATAGTTCCCATTTTTTCACATAAGAGCATTTTCTCTAGAGACATAGTTCTATTCATTATTTCACTAGGATTATAGGGGGTCTTAAGGGTATTAAAAATTCCCACATCTCTAATTTTTCTATCCTCGTCAAGATTTGGAAAAACAGAAGGTAATTTCTGAATTGTTTCAATTAATTTACCTATACCATTTTTATTACCAACTTTTAACATATTGCTTTGCTCTAAAAGGGGTACTTTGACGCGATCAAAAATTAATTATACTTTAAAACAACAACAGAAAACAAATAAATACTTGAATGATATATAAGATTTTATGGTTTATTTTACGATGCTATGAACTATAAAATAACAGTGTTAATTTTGTTTCAAATGCTGTTTATTTAGGTTTTAACCGCTATCTTTCTGTATTCCTCTTTTTTAAAGATTGCTCGACAGTGTGCAGGATTCTTACCAAACGGGATTGCCTGGAACAAAAATTCAAAAGATGCTTAAAACTAAGATATATGTACATCGAACATTCCCATTTTTGTGAAAATTATCAAAATGACTGCTGTTTGTGTCTGACTTATCGAATTTGTACGAAAAATTTCTATGTTTTTTTTCTTCATAATTTCTAAAATTATTAGAAATTAGAAAGACACGGATCGTCAGTGTCTAATATATATATTATACTAAAGGCATCTGCAAAATTTCGAGGTAATCGGTTGATCTAATCTCGAGATATTTTGCACACCGTTTTTAAAAACATTGTTTTAAGAGAAACGTGTTTAAAGTTTCCGAACGTAATTTTTCATATGTTAACACTACGGCGCGCACGTGTACGTGAATCAGCTATAGGCTTCTTATTTATAAAAGCAATTTTTTTAAAAGGCTGGAATATTTTGTAGTTTATTTTTAACATTTCAAACGAACTGCTACGTTAGACAAGAAAAATTCGATTTTTTTTTTCAATTTCAAAGTGTTCAGGTCCCTTAATATATCTAACATTTCGTTTTGAAGATGATGCGACGAGGCAAAAGTTCAAATATGATGCGGCAAGGACAGAGGTCGAGGATGAGTCAAGGGTGAAATCAGTAATTTCAATGACAATAATAAAAATCGTCTGCACGTTTATTCATTATTAGAGGTCGTTTGCAGACCATTTGTAGGAAATGTAGAAATAGGGATTACATGTAGGGTTATGTCAAAGTTATGTCAATTATTAAATTAGCAATAGTATATATGTATGGGTAATAAAAACAAAAAACTTGATTAATTCATCAAATGTTTGTTGTAATATGTGCCTTTTCTGCAGAATCTCTTGCTATCCCTGCTGCCCGACAACGCATTCTCGTCTAGGCCTTGTAAACACAACACGTCAGAAATGTACCGTGTACACCTACAAAAACATATTTCAAGTGTCTTAAAGATGTTTCGAAACAGACGCCTTTAAATAATCTTGTTTCGGGCGTCGTTTCAACGTCTGGAATAAGATGTCTTAAAGAAGTCTATTTGAGCTCGTAAGACGTTTAGACTTGAAATGGACGTGTTAGACGCTAGGGAACCAGACCAATCGAAAATACACGTATAGAGCGCAAGTTAGTCGGACAGAGAGGATATGCGCTTATAGAGAACTGGACTGGCAAAGCGAGCTGTTCGCTCCCTGCCGAATTTCATATCTACAATTTTACGAATTGCTTGCTAGTTGCGTCTTTCCTCTGCAGTTTAGAAAAATGTAACACTGGGGTTCGCGTCGGTGAAGGTGGAAAAAAAGCGTTATTTTTCCCAATATATAAACTTTATTCAAACTCTATCTTAACTTATCGGTGGACGAATTAACAATTAAAATCTATTATTATAAACAAATATTTCGGTGAGACTACTCAAATAATCTTTAAAAAATTAACAAAAATAAATTATCCTGTTCTATATAACAAAATTAACATATTATTGTGGGAGAAAGCCCTTCCTTGTAGGTATCGTTAATAGCCTGTTCCATTTGCATCATCAAATCGCTTAGTTAACATCACGTGATTGCAATTCCCGTTATTAACATGATGGATCCTTTCAAACAGTGGAGAAGTCGATGATAAAATGATCGGAATATTTTCAAATTTGGCTAAAATTATCGCCATATCTCGAGCATTGTATGTATATAATTTCCTGTTCTTATTTTTGAAAGACGAATCATGCTCTTCATCGACAATAATTAACTTTATGTTTTTATAAGGTCAAAAAGGCTCAAGGAAGAAATAACTGTTTCCACTATTAAATGATTTAGATGAATTTCAGGTGTTTTCACAAGCAGAAAAATCAAGAGCGAGCTCGTGGATTATAAAATTAATTGCTCCTTTAACCAATTGTTTTGGCAAAGATTGCTACGGCCTGCATGTTTGCTGTGCTTCTTCAATTTCACGTTTTCGAACTACAAAAGGAATTACATTGGTTACTTGTACCACTTCTTCTATGTTCTTGCTATTTCTCGGGCTATCAAGATATTCTCTAGCTAACTCCTCTTTTATCTAGAAGATCCCAGAGAGCTTGTTGCTATTTTTACTACCTCCTTTGCTCTTACTCTGATTACTAGTACACTTACGGGTTTTTCTCTTAGGATCATTTTTTTTTGTGAACTATCCCAATCTTGTCTTTGGCCCGTTTCTACTAAGAAAGCAAAGGAGCTTTTTTAATTTTTTTTTACTTTTTTATATAGTATATTAAGTATCGCATTCGGCGAGCTATTTTTTATAAGATTATTTAAATAATCTGTTTTATTTCCTGCCTTATCAAAGCAAAGATCATGCAACTTTTCAAAAGTATGGCAAGTACCAAGTCCTCCTCCATATAAAATCTTAGATAAATCCTTTGGCATAAAAAGCTCTTTCTCAGCTAAGAAATGATTTAAAAATGATTCTTTATTAAAACAAGATTTATGGAAATTTCTTAAAATGGAAGTAGCATTATCTCCTGTCATGGATAATATGTTAGATAAATTGCATGGCTTAAAGCCTGCTTTATGGAAATCATTTAAAAGTTGTGTTTTGTTTCCATTCCCATCAAAACAGATATCATGAAAATCTTTTAAAGCAGAACAAATCTTAGTTGCTGCTCCATGCAATATTTTAGATAAATTTTTTGGTGTAAAACCTTTCTTCTCAATTAAGAAACGATTCAAATACTTTTTTGTTTCGTTTATAAAACAAAAATCATGAAATTCTTTTAAACTATTCGCTGCCGCACTCAATATACCACATAAATCGCACGGCCTAAAACCCACATTGTAAAAATCCTTTAAAAGCTGTGTTTCCTTTCTTTTCTTATTAAAAGAAATATTATGCAGTTGTTTCAAAGTAAAAGAAGCACGAGCTCCTGTTCCACATAGTATAGAGGATAAGTTACTTGGTCTAAAACCTGCGTTGTAGAAGTCCTCTAAAAGCTCTGTTCTTTGTCCTTTGCTATTAAAACAAACGCTGTGCAACTCTTGAAAAGCACCTTTAGCCTTGCCTCCTGCTCTACTTAATATGCTAGACAAGTTATGCAACGTAAAGTTACTTCCCTCATCACCGACCCCTTCAATAAAATGTTTCAAACGCTGTGTTTGATTTCCTCTTGCATCAAACCAAGAGTCATATAAATCTTTAAAAGCTTCTGCAGCGTTAGCTCCTGCACCATTCAAAATACTGGACATATTAGACAGATTTATCTTCTCGTTTTCTAAAGTTTTTATATATAGTCTTTTGTTTCCTTCCTCATCAAACCAAAGATCATATAAATTTGTAAAAGTTTCAGGAGCTTTAGCTCTTGCTCCATGTAAAATACTGGAAATATTAGATAGACGTATCCCTTCCTTTTCTAACGTTTTGAAATATTGTGTTTTACCTCCTTCTTCATTAAACCAAAGATCATATAAGCCTTTAAAAGCTTCTGCAGCATTAGCTCCTGCTACATTCAAAATACTGGAAATATTAGTTAGATTTATTCCTTCTTTCTCCAGAGTTTTTAAACATTGTGTTTTACTTCCTTCTTCATCAAACCAAAGGATATGTAAGTCTTTAAAGGCTTTTGCAGCGTTAGCTCCTGCTCCACTTAAAATACTAGAAATATTACTTAGATTTATCTCCTCTCTCTCTAAAGTTTCTAGATATTGTGTTTTACTTCCTTCTTCATCGAACAAAAGGTCGTATAGGTCTTTAAAGGCTTTTGCAGCGTTAGCTCCTGCTCCACTCAAAATACTGGAAATATTACTTTGATTTATCTCTTCTTTGTCTAGAGTTTTTAGATATTGTGTTTTACTTCCTTCTTCATCAAACCATAGGTCATATAGGTCTTTAAAGGCTTTTGCAGCGTTAGCTCCTGTCACATGCAAAATACTCGACATAGTAGCTAAATTTATTCTTTCCTTCTTTAGTACCTCCAGACATATTTTCCCTTCTCCCTTAATTAAGAAACTTAAAAATTGATAAAATGCAGATATTCCTTCTCTGCCAACTACACTTCTGGCAAATTTGATTTCTTCATCAATATTTTCTACAATTTCCTGATAACTAGACCTATTATATTTTATATCTCCCAACAAATTTTCCATTATTCCCTTAGTAATAGGGCCAAATTCATGAGATTCTAACCAACGTAACGCTATTTCATGTAATTCTTCGCAATTATATGGAACATTACCCTCATCTATCCCATTTCTAATAACACTGTTCAATGCTTCCTTGTCACACTGATTAACTGCAAATATTAGTCTATCTAAAAATTTCTCTTTTATTTCTTTTTCACCCTCGCCAGAAAGTCTTCCTTCTTCTTTTTCTTTCTGCCAAAAAGGTGGCAGCTTTAACAAATTTAAAAGCCTTGTCATTTCTTTTTGCGAAAATTGATAAAGACCATTCTCATTTATACAAAAACAATCGTTAAAAATCTTATATCCTTTTTTTTTAATATTTATGTTATTGAATTGTAAAGGATAGAAATTTTTAGATCGTTCATATTTGAATTTCTTTTCTTCTGTAAGATTTAGGTCTGCATTAGTATAGATGACAAAATATTTTATATTTTCATCCTTTTCTAATTTTTCAATGAAAAGAGCGAAGCACTTATTCACAGAAAATGTATTCTTTTTCTCCTGCCGTTTAGAAGGAAATAACTGATAATAACCAATACTATTATTTGCATTGTGAGGCTTTATACAAGTAATGCTATCTTTATAATTGATAGTGACGTCAACAGATATGCCATAGTTTCTTTCCTCAAAATTGATGAGAAACATGTTTTTACGCAAGAACATATTGTGTAAGAAGGACATTAATAAATTGGATCCATATGTAATTTCAGATATATAACTTCCAAGTTTTCCATCTTTTTCTGAAGCTATTAAATCACGTAACACAATTTTTTGTAATGCTACATAACCGTCGTGAACTTTACTATTTTTTCCCATTTCACTTTTGATAATGCTGTTCAATTCTTCTCTATTAGGTTGATTAACT